>NC_134403.1:193290310-193922191 GCF_038048845.1 Mixophyes fleayi | reverse complement strand
CTTTGATGGTTGGCCACACCCCCTCTGGTGGGCCCCTAGCGTTGCTGTCCCCTGGTGGGCCCTTCATGTCCCAGTCCGACACTGGCCGCATTTACGTGAACATGCCTTTAGTATACTCAACATGCTTTTGCACACCCTGTCCTCCCTCATTACTCCTCTCCTAGCACCAGAGAGATTTCACGCAAGAATCACTACACAAACTGGAGTACGTCCCACTCTGAATCAGCCCCACAGTGTACAATTTTTGGCATGGCCTTTGTTCTTATTATCTTGAAATTGTACTTAGTCCAATTTCACTAAGTGCACTTTTGGGGCTGTAAGATATACATATTTGCTGAGCCATGGTAACACTACCGTAACTTTATTACTCACTATATAAATGCTCCTATCGGGCTAATCGCCCTTGTAGTAGTTACCATTTACACTAGATACCAGTAAGCAGAACAATCTAATATATTGCTGTGATTTCTCATCTCTATTTTAGAAATACAAATTGCACTGCAGCTACCGCTAGTCATAAACATAACTTTATTGCTATAACTGCCTTAAAAGGAGAGCAATATAATTTTCATTTATAGTAGAAATCTGTCTGCAAAGCTATTTCATTTATTGCTGTAACTATACACTAGGGGTGGTCAACCTGTGGCTCTCGAGCTGCATGAGGCTCTTTGAACCAATAATTGAGGCTCCTGGCCGTCTGGCCGCTAGCATCACCCAAGTGCTCCGGATGCCGAGGAGGAGAGCTGTAGTGTGCTCTCCTTTCTTCCTCTGCGTGGGATCCTGCGTGTGTGAGTGGTGTGACAAATAAGTAAGAGGTATGT
Source organism: Mixophyes fleayi (assembly GCF_038048845.1). Classification (NCBI taxonomy): domain Eukaryota; kingdom Metazoa; phylum Chordata; class Amphibia; order Anura; family Limnodynastidae; genus Mixophyes; species Mixophyes fleayi. The sequence goes on along the minus strand of NC_134403.1, from coordinate 193,921,370 downwards.
GAAAGGCTGAAAGGCATGTAAGGAAATCTGAGGGCATTTTGGGGAGATTTGTTGGAATGTGTGGAGGGCTGATTGGCATGTAAGGTGGATTTTGGAAGTCTGATGGCATGTATGAGGAATGTGGGTAGATTTCATGGCATGTGGGGAGGCTGATGGCATGTATGAGGAATGTGGGTAAATCTCTTGGCATGTGGGGAGGCTGATGGGCATGTAAGTGGCATGTGGGGAGGCTGATGGGCATGTATGTGGCATGTGGGGGGGTGATGGGTATGTAAGCGGCATGTATGGAAGTCTGATGGCATTAAAGTAATGAAATGAGATCTGGGGGTAAATGTATTATGGTCCGGTTTTGTCAACTCGCGGGAGTTCGGCGAGTTGACAGCTAAAACTTAAAGTGACGCTGACTTGTAAAGGCAAGTTTGCCTTTACAAGCCAGCGCCGCTTTAAATTTTAGCTGTCAACTCGCCGAACTCCGGCGAGTTGACAAAACCGGACCATAATTCATTTACCCCCTGGTGGCACGAGGGTAGGCTAATGGGTATGTAAGGGGCATGTTGGGAGGTCTGATGGCATTTAAGGGGCATGTGGAGAGGTCTGATGACATGTGGATAGGCTGATTGTAAATTATGTTATATTTTCAATGTATGTGTGTAAAGTATGTAAGCGCATGTTTCTACTGTGTGTCACTCACCGGACCGTGAGTGCCTCTGCTCTTGTGCGTGGTTCTCTCTCCTTCCTGCCGGCGCCTGTCCTGAGCCGCAGCCGTCTGCCATCTTGATGGGACTGCACATGTGCAGGATCCCTGAACTCTTATGACCTTGCTTTTAACTTAATTGGTGGATCAATCACCTCTCCCTATTTAAGGCACCTGTGGCCTTTGTATCGTGGCCTGATCTTGATTCTCACTCCCTGTGAGTCTCTGAAGGTGTTTCCTGTGTCCTGCTTGTGTCTTCAGTTTCCTGCTGGATTACCTGCTCTGCTCATCGGCGGTTCCCATACCCGCTACAGACTCCTAGCTCTCCTGCTCGTGTCTTCTGCTTCCTACTGGATTACCTGCTCTACTCACCGGCGGTTCCCATACCCGCTACAGCCTCCCAGCTCTCCTGCTGTGTCTGCACCGGGACAAGCCTCTCTACTCAGCAGCGGTATGCATACTTGTTATTGACTATTAGCTGTTATCCTGCATATCTGTTTGAACAAGCTTCTCTACTCAGCAGCGGTATGTATACCTGTTATTGACTATCAGCTGTTATCCTGCATATCTGCTTTGGACAAGCCTCTCTACTCAGCAGCGGTATACATACCTGCTATAGACTATTAGCTGTTACCCTGCATATCTGTTTGAACAAGCTTCTCTACTCAGCAGCGGTATGCATACCTGTTATTGACTATCAGCTGTTATCCTGCATATCTGCTTTGGACAAGCCTCTACTCAGCAGCGGTATACATACCTGCTATAGACTATTAGCTGTTACCCTGCATATCTGCTTTGGACAAGCCTCTCTACTCAGCAGCGGTATACATACCCGCTATAGACTATTAGCTGTTCCCCTGCATATCTGTTTGGACAAGCTTCTCTGCTCTCCAGCTGTATACATACAGCCATAGACTATTACTATTACTCTACTTACCCGCACCTGGACAAGTCCTCACCTCCTCGCAGTGGTACAACTTGCTATCCGCAGACCACTGACTTCCCCGCTACCTACCTGCACCTGGACAAGTCTTCCCATCACAGCAGTGGTACAACTTGCTATCCGCAGACCACTGACTCCTCCGCTATCTACCTGCACCTGGACAAGTCTTCCCATCACAGCAGTGGTACAACTTGCTATCCGCAGACCACTGACTCTCCCGCTACCTACCTGCACCTGGACAAGTCCTCACCTCCTCGCAGTGGTACAACTTGCTATCCGCAGACCACTGACTCTCCCGCTACCTACCTGCACCTGGAAAAGTCTTCTCATCACAGCAGCGGTACAACTTGCTATCCGCAGACCACTGACTCTCCCGCTACCTACCTGCACCTGGAAAAGTCTTCTCATCACAGCAGCGGTACAACTTGCTATCCGCAGACCACTGACTCTCCCGTTACCTTCCTTCACCTACTCATGTCCGTTCTGCTCTTCTTGGTTGACACCTGCCTCTCCACTATAGTTGCAAGTCGCTGACTTTCCTACCATTATAGCTGCAAGTCGCTGACTCCTATCTATTCCATTGGCATTCTCTCTCCATCTGCTGTTATATAACGTTCCTGCTATTCACCCTACTGCCCAGAGGACCGCTGTGTAAACCCCGCCCCTCTGGTAAGCATTATCATCTGGTGAATCCTGGGTAGAACTCCTAGTGCCCGTGACAATCTGAAACAAAGTGGCACTTCAGCTTCTGACCAATTACTGTATATGCACAAAAACCGTCCAGCAGTGAGGGTATGTGAAGTGATTTGTCCTATTATACCTATTCCTGCATACCAGTAGAACTTATTACACTCCCAACTCATTTTTTGGAATGCAGTTGACCTTATGACTCCTATTAAATGATGGTAAACTGCATCCTTCCCCCCCAAAATGCACTTGTACGATTGTAATCATAAGGAAACTCAGTGGTTGCTGGAAAGGATTCTACCCCAATAAATTACTCAGCCAAAATGATAGAATGCTTCCTAGCGCAACTAACTCTTGCAAAAGCTTAATCTGCTAACTTTGAGTTCCCCCATCCCTATTAAGGAGGTGTCTTGGTGTTCCCAGTTCAGGGAGCCCTAGGTGTTTTTCCCATCTGCTTGTTTTCCACCTGCCTTGTGATCGAATTGAGGCTTGGAGAGCTGACTAATCTCGGCTGGTGGTTGCTGGTCGGGTGGGCCTTGTGTGAGTGCATGCCATGGGAGGACTGCCTTGGAGCATCCAAGACGTGAGCTGTTTGCCCTGTTCTTCTGAGAACTAGCGATGGGCTCGGATAGCGGGGACACATGGGCCTGGAGTGCAGCTTGCTTGTGGAGGATGCCCAGCCTCGCTGTCTTAATCCACTGGAGGTCCCCAGTGATTTGATACTGTGATTTGTTCCAGCCACTTCATCAGTGTTTTTGCTCCTATTGTCTCTCTATACAGCTCCCTTTAGAATGTCATCTCTCATGGGCAGGGCCTTTTATCCCTATGACTCATGTCTGTCCTCTCTCCATCTTCCTTGTTTGTCTCTATCATGTCTTATGATGAATTGTTTCTTACGCCATGCAATTTGTTCTGTTAATGTCTTATCTATATGATTATGTCAGGCGCTACGTAAACTGTGGCACATACAAATAATTGATGATGATGAATTAATGTATTTTGGTTCCATATCAAGGACCGAAACGCAATTCTCCTGAGACAAAACTTAGGACAAGGGGCCTGATTCATTAAGGATCTTAACTTAAGAAACTTCTTATTTCAGTCTCCTGGACAAAACAATGGTACAATGCAAGGGGTGCAAATTAGTATTCAGTTTTGCACATAAGTTAAATACTGACTGTTTTTTCATGTAACACACAAATACTTGATAGCTTATTTGTACACTAAAATTTAAAGTTCAAATTTGTGTGCTACATGAAAAAACAGTCAGTATTTAACTTATCTGCAAAACAGAATACTAATTTGCACCCCTTGCATTGACATGGTTTTGTCCAGGAGACTTAAATAAGACGTTTCTTAAGTTAAGATCCTTAATGAATCAGGCCCAAGATTATTAACTCAGAGTGTTGCTTTATCCTCCTGTATGTCTGAATATTTAACACAAGTTAAATATCCCCAACACCTTCAAAGAATTTTTTCCTAATATTTCACAATTCTTGGCTCAGAGATTCACCCCAAATCTTTTGATCAATTGGGACTTTAACGCAGTTGATAATACAGTATTGGATAAGTTCTCCCCCTTCCCCAAACTGCACTCCCAACTGTGGGAGCAAGTTAATTTTTTGAAGCACTAACATAATCTTTCAGATATGTGGATACATTTAAATACGTCTGATAGGATTTAATATTGAGCACTGGAACAACACTGTCCTCTTCTGGGAAGAGTCTGTTATGCATGGACATATCATAACATGCATAGCTAAAAGAAAGAAGGAAACAAATAAATGCTATCAATCTTTACAGGAATCCATGGCATCCATGTAGCATCCCCTAGTGACGATTCCCTAGAAAAATACATAAAAGTTCTTAAAAAGTTTTCTTCTATCTCAAGCTCAAATCAAACTAGACTACATAAAAAACAAATTATATAGATGGGGGAACAAGACAGAACATGAACTATGAAGTAGCAACCAAAGACAAAACATTGGGCTATCTGCCTACAAAATCTGATGACATAATAACGAAATTCCATAACTTTTACACTACTCTACATCAGACTACTCCTATGGACTTAGCGCATCAAACAAAATCATAGAAGCTAATCTTCCTTAGCTCTCTTCGACTCCAAGAGAGATTCCATTTCTTCAATGAGCTTAGAACATTTGGTCCTAGATTTTTTCATCTCACTGGATACTTTTATAATAATCCTACCAGCTTCTTCCTAATAAATGGTTTGAGAGGGGATAGGGTGAGAATGGCCAGAGCACACACCACGGATGCACCTTGTGACCATTACTGTTTAACCTTTTCTTGGATCCTATGCTACTCTTGCCCCAAAATTGGTCTACCCTCGAAGTTCATAAAAATTAGATATACTATTATATATTTCTAACTGGAAACTGTCAGTTTAGCCCCTAATTGTCATAAAAAAATGAATGATTTTGTGAAACCACTTGTTTCTCAGTGAATCTGGATAAATTAACAATTAGTTTCCCTAGCAGGAGGTGTACAGCCTCCAAACCCATCCCCATCCCCATTAAATCAGCAAAAATTCTATTATCATCTGTGCAGAAACTTACCTAAAAACCCACCTTGTTTAAGACGAACATTACCCAGACATTAAACAATATATCAAACATAACTCAATGGTTTGAGTAATGTCCAGTTATGTTATGTAGGCAGAGCCAATTAAATAAAAATGATTGATTCCCCCAAATTAATGTACCTTACCCAGTCCACGTCTTTACTTATTGCACGTAAAGTAACCACATTTTGCATTTTATTGAGAAGTGCAATAGACCCAGGATTAGCCTAATTAAACTACAATAACCAAGACTGGGATATCAATCTCTCCAACAGTAGTCAATACAATCAAGATACCCTACTGTGCTACCTGATCAACTGGTTTCAGAATTATTTCTTTACAGACACTGGCATGGCAACCTATTGATTATGGTGTGGGACAAGGCACGGTTTTTACTGTCAAGTTACTGCTTAATTGACAGATCTTCTAAGAAACCTTATACTGAAGCTTCAGCTAAATACAAGATTTTACGCCCATTTAACCTAGCTTTCCTTCAGGCTGGAGGCATCACTCCAAAATGACAGACCTATACATTCCTTGCAACATGGGAGATATTTATACACACCATCGCAACCTCCACCAAGGGGCAGATCCAGAGATGCTTTCACTGTTCTGCATGGTATGAATTACACCTATTAGTCAATTCAAATCCCCATTCAACTAAAACTCAGCCCCAATTAGTTCTCTTAACCTATCTGAGGAGTTTGAGATGTAGAACAATCTACCTGTGTGGGTCTTCCCATGCCATGTCAGTACATAGTATGAATATTTTAAAACTAGTATATATATATATATATATATATATATATATATTGTAACAAAAGGAGTATTTAACTGGCAATATGCAGATAAAGCAGGGAAGTAGAGTAAAACATTGGCACAGCTATGTACCTAGGTGGAGATTAAACCAGGTAAAAACATATGTGTAGTTTAAAATTGATTTACTTACATGATTTAAAAGCTGCTTCCTCTCAGAAAACAGACAGGTTGGGTCTGATAGTCTAAACAGAACCAGGGATGGGCGTTTCCTTTTAAAGAGAAGGTGGGTGTGTCACCTGTCCATCAAGCTAGGCCTGTGGGAGGAGTGTCAGGTATAAAACCCTGCTTGTTTCATTGTTCAGGGAGACTAATGCTGGGGTAGCTGGCTAGTCTTGAGAGAGAGCTGGACTATGTATAGTAAGCGTTTAGGGTCTCCATAATTGCTGTGAAAGTATACGGTGTCAAAACATTTATTACCATCCTGACAATAAAGAACCATAAAAAGGAAGAAGTTGTACACGTGTGCTTCAACAGTAGCGGGCTTATGCCACAATATCTAATATATAAATGCTTAGTGGCGTCTGTCTGTCTGTGTGTGGAAAAAAAAAAAACCAAGTTGCAGCGCCACCTGCTGGGCAGAGTTATACACTGACCTACTAAATTCTTAGTGTGTGTGGGAAAAAAATTTCAAAAAGGGCTGAAATTTGGTAGGGCTCAAACTCATTTTCGTGAGGTAATTTTACCTCATGAACACACATGTGTAGAGGCGTGCGTTAGTGTGTGTGTGTGTGTGTGTGTGTGTGTGTGTAAAAAACACAAAGGGCTCATCCAATTGACCTAAATTTGGTATACTGACATTATTTGACAAAAAAATTAGAATAGTCAAGTCAGTTAACTTCCATCATCCCCCCTTCCCCCCGTGGGAGGGGTAGTAAAGGCTAAATTTACGAGTTGAGGGGTCAAACTCATTTTCGTGAGGTAATTTTACCTCATGAACACACATTAAAAAGGCTGCTTGCGTCAGGAAGTAACGCTCTTCCACTGAGGAGGCCTGGGCTAGGTCCAAATGCATGACAAGAACCTTTTTAAGACCTTAAGTAGCTTGATTTGCCTAGAGTGCATGAGTATCATGCACGGGTTAACTTGTATATATATATATCTATAATATAAATGTCTAGTGGCGTGTGTTAGCCTGTCTGTGTGTGCGTGGCAAAAATAAAACCAAGCTGCAGCGCCACCTGCTGGGCGGAGTTATACACTGACCTCCTAAATTCTTAGTGTGTGTGGAAAAAAAAATTCAGAAAGGGCTGAAATTTGGTATACTAAGATGTTTTTAATTTGTTAATTTAATTTGTTAATTGTTAAAAGTGTTTATAAAGATTTAAAAAAAATATATATATATTTCTTGAAGGAGAAGTGACAGTTGGGAGTGGTTGGTGGTTGCCGGGGGTGACAGTGGGGAGTGGTTGGTGGTTGAGGCCTGGGCTATGGCCCAAATGCATGACAAGAACCTTTTTAACACCCTAAGTAGCTTGATTTGACTAGAATGCATGAGTATCATACACGGGTTAACTTGTATATATATATATATATACACACTAGAATATACTAGAATATATTAAAAATATTAATACAAAATACTAGCTAAAATTAGCGCTGCTGAATTAGTGATGCTATATAAATAGCTGCTGCTGATGATGTTGAAAACAAATTTATTTATTGCTGTTTCTCAGCTTATCTCATCTTGGCCCATATGTGTAAACCTAATCTTATATTTCAACACAGGTGAAATTGTTCTCCATGGACATATGTATTTTTCTTTAATCTGTTGTAGAATAACAATTCCATAATCTGGTCTTCCAAACTGTAGATACCCATCTACCATGAAAAGGAAACCTAACAGATGTGTCCCTACGCTAACAATTTATTTTTATAACATAGGATTTACCTCTCTTTTTGCCTCTGAACTACAAATAATAAGAATTATTAGCTCAGATTAAAAACTCCTAAGGCTAGACAGATGGGGTGCTGGCCAAAAAGAAGGCAGTCGCAACCTTCAAAATACACAAAATTCCAGGCAAGTTGCTCTGCACACCCTAATTTCAAATAAATTACAATATGCGACACTGCTATGTCTAATATACTATACACCCTAGGTTTGCAAACTGTGCGCTGCGGCTCCCAGGGGTGCCGCGGCGCTGTCACAGGGGTGCCGTGGACAGGAAGAAGAAGAGGAAGGAAAAAGAAAAAAAAGAAAAAAAAACTACTTACCAATCCGGCGGCGCCCGGGACCCAGCATCCTCCTCCTTCCTCGCTTCTCACTGAATGCTGGGCGTGACGTCACGGCGGGATACAGAGGGGGCACAGCGAGTGGCAGAGGCTGAGGGGGCACAGCGAGTGGCAGAAGCTGAGGGGGCACAGCGAGGGGCAGAGGCTGAGGGGACACAGCGAGGGGCAGAGGCTGAGGGGGCAGAGCGCAGAGGCTAAGGGGGCAGAGGCTGAGGGGGCAGAGCGCAGATGCTGAGGGGACACAGTGTGTGTGGATGCAGGGGGCACAGTGTGTGTGGATGAGTGTGTGGATGCAGGGGGCACAGTGTGTGTGGATGCAGAGGGGCACAGAGTGTGTGGATGCAGAGGGGCACAGAGTGTGTGGATGCAGAGGGGCACAGAGTGTGTGAATGCAGAGGGGCACAGAGTGTGTGGATGCAGAGGGGCACAGAGTGTGTGAATGCAGAGGGGCACAGAGTGTGTGGATGCAGAGGGGCACAGAGTGTGTGGATGCAGAGGGGCACAGAGTGTGTGAATGCAGAGGGGCACAGAGTGTGTGGATGCAGAGGGGCACAGTGTGTGGATGCAGAGGGGCACAGAGTGTGTGGATGCAAAGGGGCACAGAGTGTGTGGATGCAGAGGGGCACAGAGTGTGTGGATGCAGAGGGGCACAGAGTGTGTGGATGCAGAGGGCCCCAGAGTGTGTGGATACAGGGGGCACAGAGTGTGTGGATGCAGAGGGGCACAGAGTGTGTGGATGCAGGGGGCCAGTGTGTGTTAGCTGTAAATTATTCTTTGACAGAAATATAATTGAAAAAAATATACATAAATAAATTATTTTACCTTGGATTTATGTGTATTATTTTTGCATACAACTAAATAAGTATTTCTGTTCTGACCTAAATACTTATTACGTCTTTTTGACTACTTATAAAACAGGACTGCTCGGTAATTATTTTGGAGGGGTGTCTTGAAAAAATTATGGAAACTCTAAGGGTGCCGCAAACTGCAAAAGTTTGGGAACCACTGCTATACACTATGAAAAAATGCATATGTAGGTGGACATTGTCAGCGGTAAAACCATATTTAAATATAATTATAGACAGATATTTGTTAAACTCTGCAGTAATATAAAAAGTGTATGTACTGGATGTAGACACCTCGTTGTGGTGGATGCGTGTATATATATATATATATATATATAGATAGATAGATAGATAGATAGATAGATAGATAGATAGATAGATAGATAGATGGATAGGATTCAAAGGCAGAGATGTCTGGTTCAGATATTTTTATTGCATTTTGAATGTGAATTCCCTTCTTAGGCTTTCATTTGCAAGTGAGATCATTGAGGATGAAATCACCTTTCTTGTTGTGAGTATTAGGAAAAAGTCTATTTAGATTTTTTAAACAACAATTTTTCACAACAAATAGCCTCATCCCATGGCCTCACCATCTAAGATCCTGCAGGGATAATTCACCAGGTTAAATTCTTTCTTATGTGAATTTAATAAATAGGACAAGGATCTACAATAGAGATTTTTTGATAGATGTTAACAAAATCCTAAATGCAGAGAAGTAGGGGAAGTTCTACAAAGACATTGGAGTGTTTTGTACATTTATATGAAACATAGTTTGGTCTATTTCCTGGAATGCCCCTTGATCACATGGCAGCATAGGAGCTAGCTCATGTTACCTCCCATCCCATATAACTGAAGAATTCCATGGATACACATAGTTATTGTCAATGGCAGCACAAACATTGAAGCGCCCACAGGGCTGGCTCCTATGCTTACCAGCATAGTAGGTATTTGAAAGATTGGTTGGTACACGGACACTTTCAAGATGAAACCATACTTGCCAACTCTCCTGGAATGTCCGGGCGACTCCCAAAACTCGGGTCGGTCTCACAGACTCCCGGGAGAGCAGGCAACTCTCCCGCATCCCGCAACTGCCTAGCCTAAATGACGCCCCCGCGACAATACAGTATTTGCGTTGTGGGGGCTGGGCCAAAATTATGCGTTTGGCCGTGCCCCGCCCTCTAGTCACGCCTCTCTCCCAGACTACACTTGTCGAAAGTAGGCAAGTATGCATAAAACAACAGGCAAAAGCAAGCTGCGAAGCAATATTAGAGTGAGTGAGATAGTGTAATATTGATTCAGTTTTACCTGTGCAAGAGTATTAATTGATTTCCTTAGGGTTTAACTAAAGATTGCGTGTCAAACCTTGTGCTGGTAGTGTAATAGCGGATAGTGTTCCCAAAAGGTCATCAGCAATATTCAGGCTATTTGTGGTTTTCACCTTTAGCAGCCCTCTCTCCTATAAAACTCAACGGGCCTGATTCATTAAGGAAAGTAAGGAAAGAAGAAAGTAAGTTTTCTCCTGGATAAAACAATGTTACAATGCAAGGGGTGCAATTAGTTTATTATTTTGCACATAAGATAAATAAATACTGGCTGTTTTTTTCATTTAGCACACAAATACTAGATAACTTGAAATTTCAGTGTACAAATAAAGCTAATCTAAAACATACTCTACCCCAACTATAAATCTGTCCCCACATTTTAAATATGCCTCCCCCTCCAATGCAACATGGTTTTGCCCAGGTGCAAAAGTTACTCAATTGTTTGATTTCCTTTCCTTAATGAATCAGACCCAATGTGTTCACCTGCCCTTGGCTGCCTCCAGGTCATGAACATAAAACTATAGTTACTGTCAATGCGGGTACAGGCAAGTTCAATCAAATCGGTTGAAGGAGCATAAAATCGTCAGGCAAAAGCAGGGTCAGAAATAGGTCAAAGAGTCAGCGGAACTCAGAAATGGTTATGAAGTCTAATGAAAGTAATGGTGAACAATGAATACCAAGGAGGATAAAACACATAAACCTATAAAGGATGCAAATGTATTGACAGACCTGAACTTATTTAAGTGCTGAGGCCCAAGTCACATCAGGATATGTGAATGCTACCATGTCTGAGTATGCACACTAAATGACAAAATTATTAAAGAGCAGACGTTTGGAAGTGTATGGCAGCTAAGAAGATATTTACCAAATAAGCATAATACATCTAGCTCCTTTTAATTTTCACATTTAGCACAGTTTACCAGTACCCACGGCCGCTGAAAGAAAGGGGGGGAGGGTACTAATTACCCGGTCCGGGCTGTACCAAAAAATAGGTACTGCTATTTCAAAGTCAAACTATTTCAAAGTCAAACTACATTCCCTGTTGCTGCTGTACCAAAAAATAGGTACTGCTATTTCAAAGTCAAACTACGTTCACTGTTGCTGCTGTACCAAAAAATAGTTACTGCTATTTCAAAGTCAAACTACGTTCACTGTTGCTGCTGTACCAAAAAATAGCTACTGCTGTATAACTCCAGTCCAGTGGTACTCTCCTGTGCCGCAGATAATTTGTAAAGGCTTTGCCGAGTGTGTGTGGTTTAGGGGTACGCTCTCTTGTGCTGCATATAATGGAGTACCAAAATTTGGAGGATAAAGTAGGGAAAGATCAAGAACCACTTCCTCCTAATGCTGAAGCTGCTGCCACTAGTCATGACATAGACAATAAAATGCCATCAACGTCGTCTGCCAAGGGCGATGCCCAATCTCCTAGTAGAGGCCCTGGCCCGTGTTCATGACTAGTGGTTCAGCTTCACCCAAGGATCTAAGCCCTCCTCCTCCCCCCCTCTAAAAAATTTAAGAGACTTAAGCTGTCATCAACAACACAGCAAACAACTCTGCCTTCTAAAGAGATGTCATCACAAATCCCCAAGGCGAGTCCAAGGGTGTTGTTGGTTGTGAAGCCTGACCTTCCCATCACTGTACGGGAAGATGTGGCTCCTTCCACCATTTGCAGCACGCCCTCTGCATATTCTGGAAGGATCACCCACAGTTCAGTTACAGATTTGGCTAATGAAGGTGTCAATGTTGTACACCGGGAGGAGGATATTGATGTAGCTGGCGCCGAGGAGGAACTTGACGAGGAGGATGCTGATGTGGTTATCTTAAATGAGGGACCAGGGGGGGAAACAGTTGTTGTCCATGGGATGAAAAAGCCCATCGTCATGCCTGGGCAGAAATGCACCTCTTCGGTCTGGAGTTATTTCTATCCCAATCCGGACAACAAATGTATGGCCATATGTACCTTATGTAAAGCTCAAATAAGCAGGGGTAAGGATCTTGGCCACCTAGGGACAACCTCCCTTATACGTCACCTGAAGAACCTTCATAATTCAGTGTTTAGTTCAGGACCTGTGGCTAGGACCGTCAGCAGTCCAGGGACACCTAAATCCCTTGGTCCTGTTGTATCCACACCAGCAACACCCTCCTCGTCAATTTCCTCCTCGATCTCGATTAGAGATAGTCCTGCAGTCCAGAAATATTAATACCAGAGATTAAACTACGTTCACTGTTCCTGCAGTCCAGAAATATTAGTACCAGAGATTAAACTACGTTCACTGTTCCTGCAGTCCAGAAATATTAGTACCAGAGATTAAACTACGTTCACTGTTCCTGCAGTCCAGAAATATTAGTACCAGAGATTAAACTACGTTCACTGTTCCTGATTGGTTTGTTAAAGTGCGAATGTCCTATTTAAACAATATCAGGGTGGGTGGAAGGGGCCCAAGGACAATTCCATCTTGCACCTCTAGCAAACTCTTGCAAACTGCCATCCTGTCTGCCACTGCAGTGCCACTCCTAGATGGAGCTTAGACATCCAGCTACCTCGGTGCAACCTTTTGAACTAAAAACAATATTGTGAGGTGTGTGGTGTTCAGAATAGACTAGAAATTAGTGGAAATGAATGTTATTGAGGTTAATAATAGTGTAGGAGTGAAAAAAACCCAAAAATATGGATTTTAGCACTTTTTATGCTTTTTTAAAAAAAAATCAGAACCCAAAACCCAAAATCAGAACCAAAACCTTTCGTGGGGTGTTTTGGCAAAACAAATCAGAAACCAAAACCTCAAGCTAATCAAAACCCAAAACACCAAAAGTGGCCGGTGCACACCCCTAATTTGGGTGTGGACTATTGCACGCTTCTCTGGAGTTTCCCTAAAATTCCACTGATTATTTTTGTTCTGCCTGGAATTGCAAGTCCTATTCCACCCACACCACAGAGCAGAATGAACTGGCACTTTGTGTTGCCCAAGCTCTATATATAGTCTGTAAATTCAGCAAAGTGAAGAATGTGGAAGTTACAAATGCAATACAAAATGCTATTCTAAGAAATGATGAAGCAAAAGGGAAACTCAAAGATTATATTGTCTAAACTTTGCACCTCTGTGAAACTTCCTATTCTGCCATGTAATTTTAATCTTACAAAATTTCACCTCATCTTCACATATCTCATATGCACTATATCTTATTACTTTACAGCTACTATCCAGTAACATATGCAGATCATTATATTATGTTTCTGTTCTCCAAACCTAGTTTTAAACCACTATAAGCATTCCACACCAAATATACACAGTAAGTAGTTGTATAATACCCCAAATATCAATATATCTGCCAGCAATGAGATGATAGAAAGAGGAACTTGAGACGCAATGGGTAACATTTTTGGGAAATAATTGTAGTGTCCCAAGTGGGCCATGCATGTACAATCGATGAGCCAGCAGCCGATCGGGGACTACATTTACTTGTAAGTCAGGGTGCGGGGATGGGTACGAACAGATGCATGGGAGACAGAGGCAGTGTGGGAAGAAGAGAGGATGAACTGGACAAGCAAAGCAAAGGCATGCAGTGCGCAGACATGCAGAGCGGAGAGGACAGAGCTGACAGGAGGAGAGATGTTCCTGTCACCCAGCCAGAGTGCTGAATGGCAGTCTGAGAGGCCTTAATTTGAGAGGGACCAATCAGAGGGAGAAGTAAGAAGAGAGCATAAGTGGCCAGTAGGTGAGGAGAGGAAGTTCTTACCGGAGTCCTGTGCAGAGAGGAGCCATTTTGGAATTGGAAGCTGGAGACCAGTGGGATAAGTAATACTTTTATTGCTGGTTCATATGTTCTTTATACAGGAAACTGGTCAGGAGACCTGAAGATAACTTGTACAACCCTTTTCCAGGACTTTGTTTTAGTGACAAGGGTATAGTGTAGGGAAAGGTAGATAGGATATGGGACTGCGCCTAATCGAAGAAAGAGCATACCAAACTCTGAATAAATAGTTTTTGTTCATCAGAAAAAGTATTACCAGTGTGAGTTGAGGCACCTGTGATCACTAAAAGAACTGTGAGATTTTACAGCTGAAAGGAAAAGAGGGAACTGCGTGTGTGTTTCTGCACCAACATTGGATTGGAGTTAAAACAAGCAAGGGAGCATACTTCACTAAGTAGTCAGAAGAAAGTAAATGCTTTACTGAGAGAAGAAAAGATAAAGTGCTTTAATGTGGAATTCTGTGTCATGTCAAGTTGAGAGATACAGAGAACTAAGCCAATTAGTTTGTGCTTACTGCAACTTTAATGCCAGCTTCACGAGAAGTGAAGATCTGCATTTGTGCTATTTTCTAAAACCACATAACTGAACTTAACATTTTAAAATATCCATTGTTGTATTTTAGAAGGTATGCACGGCCTTCTAAAAGTTTTGCAACCTAACATCAACATAAACTTCAATAAAACTGTAGAATAGATAGATTGGATCATTGCATCAGGCCAAAAAAATGCTTCTGTGAATGGTCAGCTATATAATGTGGATATACAACTATTTTTTTCTTATCTTAAGTCAGTGGTTCCCAAACTTTCTAGTTCAAGGCACTCTTAAGGTCATCATAATTTTTCCAAGGCACCCCTAAGCCAAAATAATTACTGGGTAGTCCCGTTTTTAAGTAGTTGGGTCAAAATGACGTAAGATGTATTTAGGCCCCTTCACCATCACATTGCGCCCCTTCATCATATTACTCTGTCCCCCTCTTCACCATCTCTCTCTCTGTCCCCCTCCTTCAGCGTGTCTCTCTCTGTCCCCCTCCTTCAGCGTGTCTCTCTCTGTCCCCCCTCCTTCTGCGTGTCTCTCTCTGTCTCCCCTCCTTCTGCGTGTCTCTCTCTGTCCCCCCTCCTTCTGCGTGTCTCTCTCTGTCCCCACTCCTTCTGCGTGTCTCTCTCTGTCCCCCTCCTTCAGCGTGTCTCTCTCTGTCCCCCTCCTTCAGCGTGTGTCATGTTGAAGTCGTATCATTGGATGAACGAAAGTATATTGGTTTAATATTGGTTTGCCGTGCGTATTGCGAAGCGTACGCCACGTAACACGTGGCGTGATGCGATTGCACGGTAAAATACGCACGCACACTCTCGCATTACAACATTTAGTTATTTATACAATTCATATTGGTTCTGTTACACTGTAATTCAGGAGCAGATAGTATTCGGTATATTATTAGTCTATATATATATATATAGTGATTATATGTACATTGTAGTGTTATTAAAGGTTTAGGTAATAGGAAAGGTGTCATGATATCATATTGAAGCCCTAATCATCAGCAGCTGTCCGGTGCAGTCGGCGAAGAGATCGCACATTGCATACTTTAGTTATTGATATTAGAGAGTAAACCTTTGTATGATACTGGCTATGAAAAGGAGCAGACCCCCTGGAGAGAAGACCCCCACCTTTGGATTCCTTAGATTGAATCAACCTATTACCTGTCTGGCCTGGACCCACCCAACGTCTGGACCTATAGAAACAATCTACGTCATCTCTATTGTTCACAATGAAACACTGACTGTATATATATTAGCTGCATCTCACTGGGGCCTCAGTCAACTCTGACACAATATTCTGAACAGAATATTGTCCATTGGGTCCCGTGGGTGCGCAGCGTGCGCAGCGATTGCATTTGGTATGTATTATCTTTTGGTATAGGCTGTGCTGTACTGTACTTTATCATGATATAATAATGTATTGAATTGTTGACTATTTACATCTGCTAAAATAAATCACTTTGTGCTTTGGACACACATACAATTGATTGGGCAATGCTTATTTTAAAACAATAAAATTACTTTAATAGTCACTCACCGGACCGTGAGTGCCTCTACTCTGGTGCGAGGTCCTCCATCTTTTCTCGCTACACCTGTGTGGAATCGTGGCCGCTCGCTATCCTGCCATCTGCGCATGCGCAGGTCTCGCTAGTAGCTTCACCTGTCCATGGAGGTGATTGACAGATCAATCACCTCACCCTATTTGAGGCACCTGCAACCCTAGGTAGGGGCCTGATCTTGAAGTCTCATTCCCAGTGAACTTCTATAGGTGTGTGCAGATCCCAAACTGCTTCCAGCTTTACTCGTGATACAGTTTCCAAACTGTGTGCAGATTGTTCTTACTACAGCTTCCACGCTGCTCCCTGGTTCAACTCGGCGGCGGTTCCCACACCGCTACAACACTATCATCCCGCTGATCGTGTCACAGCTTCCACGCTGCTCCTGGCTCCATTCAGCAGCGGTCCTCTGACCGTTCCAACGCTGACATCCTGCTGATCGTGTCACAGCTTCCACGCTGCTCCTGGCTCCACTCAGCAGCGGTTCTCTGACCGTTGCAACGCTGACCCCTGCTGATCGTGTTATAGCTTCCACGCTGCTTCCCTGCTCAACTCAGCGGCGGTTCCCATACCGCTACAATGCTTCATCTCCCAGCTGATTCCGGATCTACACAACTGGGTATGCGTTACTACTATTGACTATTATCTATGCTACTCACATACCAGTTGCATCTGTTATTGTTTATTGCGCAGGGTACAAGTACCCATATAGACTGTGTTTCCGCATTGCTCCAGTTAGGACTGCTGTCACTCAAGCTCGTTGCCTACTCACGCTACTACTTGGCGTCATTGTGCTGTGTTCAGCTTCTCCTCACTGCAAGGCACCAACTATATACCAACTATATATACAGACTATTCATTGTGCCTTCCAAGACATTGCTATACTCGCGCTGTTCCCATACAGCCACAGTTTGTCTTTCAACTTCACTCACCTGCACCTGGACAAGTCCTCCTATCACAGCGGTGGTACAACTTGCTACTCGCAGACCACTGACTTTCCTATTACCTACCTACACCTGGATCCGTTCCCTCACCATAGCGGTGGTACAACTTGCTGCATGCAGACCACCGACTACCCTGCTACCTACCTGCACCAATCCTATTCTTCCCATCAGAGCAGTGGTACAACTTGCTGTACGCAGACCACTGACTCCTCCTCTACTTACCATCACGTATCCACGTCCACTCCTCGTGTCTACATTATCTTCAGTCTCCAGTTTACAGCTCCAAGTCGTTGATTGCCTCAGACTATCTCTACTCTCCTGCTGTTGGGTCGCTCCAATCATTCATCTGCCTGCTTTGAGGTGCGTGCCATATCCCCGCCTCTCCAGCAGAGTACCATCTGGTGAAACTCGGGTAGCAACTCCTAGTGCCCGTGACAGCGTGTCTCTCTGTCCCCCCCTTCAGTGTCTCTCTCTGTCCCCCTTCAGTGTCTCTCTCTGTCCCCCTTCAGTGTCTCTCTCTGTGCCCCTTCAGTGTCTCTCTGTCCCCCCATTCACTCTCCTTTACTTACCTTCTTTCCTGACGTCCTCTCTGCTGCTGCTCTTCACTGAGGCTGACGGACGTGATGAGGTCACACCCGGCAGTCAGTGAGGAGGAGGATCCGGCGCTGGATGATTGGTAAGTTTTTTTTTGTTCGTTGGTTTTTTTTCTCTTCTTTTTCTTGCTAGGGATCGCGGCAACCCTGTGACAGCGCCGCGGCACCCCAGGGAGCCGCGGCGCACAGTTTGGGAACCGCTGTCTTAAGTCATTTCCTCCCAGGTGTGCAGCATTTGACCATTCCATGACATAGATCTAACTGAAACATATTACTGGAAATCATACTTGATTCTTGCACAAGTGTTTAGTATGGAGGTCATGCTCAGTTTTAACTTTTATTTTGAAAAGTACAGCTGTGATGTAAAAGGGAAAGATTTACACAGAGATCTGTAAGGCAGAACCTCTTTCAACCTGTACACAAAACAACATTTGTTTTTATGACATATACACTTTAAAAAACCGTGTCTTTTTCACGACCATTTGACCTTACAACAATGTAAAAACCACTCATTTGGATGTTAACAACTAGAAAATTTGCATTTTTGTAAATAAATTGCTTAAATGTTGCTGCCCTCAAGACCAAGGGGTAAATGTATGAACATGCGGGTTCTTCAACACCCGCGTGTTCAGCGTGTTCGGCGATTAAATTTCAAGGAAAATTTAATCGTTGTAAAGGAAGTTTCCCTTTACAATGCAGCGCCGCTTGAAATTTAATCGCCGAACACGCTGAACACGCGGGTGTTGAAGAACCCGCATGTTCATACATTTACCCCCAAGTGTCTAAGTCAGTGTATCCTTGTCACGATCTGCCTTTATCCGCACTGCAGTACAGCATCTTTCCTGAGGATGCTGCTTTGCCTATACCAGATCTTGGTAATCTCTCATCATTTTATCTGGATCCTGATCACCTGTGTCTGGCCTTTATTATGACTGCCAAACTGGTGCCAGTTAATCGTTTGTTTGCTGTTGCTGGTCTTACGCCCTGCAGTCCTGTGTTCTATACCAGATTGATCTCCGTGTATCCAGGGGTGTAGGAACTGGGGGGATGATTTCTGTTAGGTGGGCAAAGACTGTGTTTTGCCCCTTCCCCATGAACTTCTACACAAAAGCCTTAATGCTACTTTCTGAAGTCACGGTATCTGTTTTTAAACAAGTGAAACTTTTTTACATTATAAATTGTCTTAGTATAATTACCAAATGTTCTTTAATATAGATTTCGCTAGTATAGATTTAATACAGATTGATTTGTTTATATAAAAAACTCTAAAGGGGAATTCAATTGGCCTGCGCTCTATTACCGTTAGTACGGTAATTTTAATGCAGATTTCTGCTCGTAGCTCACAGAGCTGCGAGGAAAATCAGCTTTAAAATTACCGTACTAACAGTAATAATGCACACTGTTACCGTAGTAACGGTAATAGTGTGCGAGCTGAGCTACTTTCACAAGTAAATTGAATTCCCATCTAAACATTTAATAACTAACCTGTATTGATGATGAACATCTATTTACTTTACTTTCAGAATTAATTTTGTGCGGTACGTCCAGTAACAAACATGAGCTATAACAATTTAAATTTATAGCACATACCATAACCAGTGATTATAGATTTAAAATAATCCCACTCAAATGAGATGAGGCTGCCAACGAAATCTGAATAAAAACTAGGTTAGTGACTATGAATAATGTAATTTTTTAAGATGAACAATTGAATTTATCAATCTAACAGCTATTGTACTGATTGTTAGCTAATATTACTAATAATATGTATTTAATAATGTATAAATACATTTTTGCCCAACCCCTGAAGTACTGACAAAAAAAACCATAGCATTGGGAATCTTTGTATATCTACAGTCACTGTTACAACTGTCGTAAAACGAGATACCAAACGCAAGAAAAAGGGGCTCCGAACCCTATAGCAGTCCCTGGCCTTTTACCCCCCCCCCCCCCACCCCCAAGAAAATTTTCGCTCCTACGCCCCTGGGTGTATCTGACTCCTGCTGGTCTAATCGTTTTTGCATCTGTTCACTGTGACACTGACCTTGGCTTCATTTGACCTTGCTCCTGTTTGCCCCCTGGTACTGTTGTAGATCTCCTGATTTCTGACCATCCTCCTGTGTACTCCTACTGTGGTACAACCGGCTATCTCTTATGTTTACTCAGCCTCTGCTACAAGACTGTAAACCCACAACTCCCACCATTTTTAGACTGTTCCTCTAAGCATTCTGTCATATTCTGAGTCTGTTGTTACCTCCTGTGATTTTCCCAGCATTTCTCCCATCATCTGTGATTGTGCAGCTCTGCTGCAGACTAGCTATTTAATTCAGCTATCACCTGTGTTGATCCTGCTGCTGCTGCTGCAAGTACTACTCCCAATATCTGCCAATATCTGCTGCCAATGTATTAACTACTTCATTGAACTCGGCATCAGTTGCCTGTGATATCAATGGACTTGTGTAGGCTGTGTTACTATTCCCTGCATCTAGTATTTTCCTGTGTTGTCCTTGTTGAAAATAAAGACACTCTGTTTCCATTTACAATACTCCCGTGGTCTTCATACTGGAAACCCTGACAATCCTATGATACACACTTCCCTGATTTTACATGGAAAACATAATTTAATGTTTAACTTAACCTTTTATTTTACATGAATGGGAATAACTTGGGTGAGGGGCACTGATAACAATTCAGCTTGTTTCATTAAAAGGAATATAGCAGGTAAGTAAGCCCTTGTGTTTGTCCGCCACTAAAAATAAAAAGTTTTTTTACAGACTGCTTCCTTCTGCAGCAACTGGGCTGTGGAAATAAAAAGGGATTTATGACTATATATATATATATATATATATATATATATATATATATATATATATATATATATATAGCAATAATATAACAAATACAATAAACAAAATATTTTAAAGGTGCCAAACAAGACTATTTCAATATCGATTTTCAACAGATATAAAAAGACACAGTATCTTAGTTTACTAGTAATGTAAGTTCCTGAGCTTAAGATCATACTTGCCAACCTTTTAACATTGAATTACGGGAGATCCTGGGCAGGGGGCGTGGTTGGAGGGAGGGGGCGGGGCACTGTCAATCGCTTCATTTTGGCCCCACCCCGGCGACAAAAACGTCAATTTGTCGCGTGGGCGGGGCCGAAATGACGTCATTTTGCCCATCAAATAGAAGTAATGCTGGATACTTGCCTGCTCTCCCAGGAGTCCGGGAGACCTACCCGAATTTCGGGAGTCTCCCGGACATTCCGGGAGAGTTGGCAAGTATGCTTAAGATAGGTACAAAACAATGGGATACAAGAAAACAAATTGAAAAGTTTAATAAAGAGTTCTTCATACTGGTGCTGTACATTTTGGAAATAGTTATTAAAGCTAACAGAAACTTTAATAATTGTGGAGTTGATTTAGTACTAATAGCTTGTGTAAGTCTCATGCAGTAAACAGAGCTGATTTTATCAAGGAGGTACAGGGAGGTCAAGCATCTCTTCAATGCTGCTTGCTCATTGCTAAGGTAAAAAGCACTCAGGAACAGTCATTATGATTTAGCAGACAGCTCACAGTGCGCTGATTTGTTAAAATTAAACTACAACCACTATTGCAAAATCAGCTTGTCAGGAACTGCCTGATAGATTTTAGTGACAGCTCCCTTCAGCTTTTTCCCTCTACAATAAGTAATTGCAGTGCAGTATCCGGGTGATCAGTGAGTTCATCACCGGGAAGGAGTAGATTGAATGTCTGCTTTACAGTAGCCACTAGCTACTAAAGGGTCTAGTTCATATATTAGCCACCAGATTGAAAGTCTGCTTTAAATACAAGCCAACAGATTGTAGGTGTGCTTTAAATACTAGCCATCTACATCTTTACATGCTAACCTTCAGATTGGGAACAAATAACTATTTTTACTGTTCTATACAACTGTCTAGGTGCTTATCTGATTACCTGTAATTGACCTGGCTTGTCCCTTATGATCCTTGTGCCTACTATCTTCTGATCACTGATTACTGACCCAACCTGTTTTTAGCAATCCCTGTCTGCTCATAATAGACCTTTGTACAAAACCCTGACCTCTCCCCAGCAATGCCTGTAAATTGTGGTTACAGGACCACTACTAACGATATTAGCCTCCATCAATCCATGGTGAGGCAGATAGTGAAATGTTAAAAACGTCAATACCATTCTTAAAAAAAGAGCAAAACATACAATACTCCAATAGGCCATTAAGAACCACTGAGTAACAGCAAAAGTTCTTTCTTGCTTTTCATGTAAGTGTTCATGAGTACTGCATAGGGAATACACTGAATTGCAGTGCATGGCAGAATGGCAAGAATGTAAAATGTGCTCTAAAAAGTAAACTATTATTACTACCTGGATGATCCAAAATAATACTGAAAAATGTCCTGCTGCCTGCACAGGGCCTGATTAAGGGTACAGGCTACTCTAGGCTAATATGCTCATAGCATCCCCATGCCTTCCACACCACACTAATACGTGGTAGGTAAAAACAAACTTATCCTTAATTTAAAATCTGGCTTCCTTCACCCCCTCCGTCACCCCCCGATCAATGTTTACGTTCTCATGTTTTCGAAATTCAGCCCCACTTGGCTTTTTAAAAGGTTCACAACAATCTGTCACTCATTTCTATTATATAAAATCAGAACTGTATAGAAGAACGGAGGCATGAACGAGCGCTACTAAAGGTGAAGATGTGAAGGTGGTGGGGGCTGTTTTACCTGCACCTGTTGTCGTCCTTATCTCTCCTAATCTTCAAGCACCAGCCCAAGGATTACTCATTGGGGTATATTTACTAAACTGCGGATTTGAAAAAGTGAAGATGTTGCCTATAGCAACCAATCAGATTCTAGCAGTCATTTTATAGATGTACTAAATAAACGATAACTAGAATCTGATTGGTTGCTAGAGGCAACATCTCCACTGTTTCAAACCTGCAGTTTAGTAAATATACCCCATTATCTTTAACATGGGAATACATCAAGATTAAAACCTTGCTACATTCTCCTTTCATGTTTTCTTTTTACTTTGGAGAGCTATCCTCTTATACTTTAAAATTAATTTCAGTTTATACCTTTCACTGTCAAAATTTTGCACCCAAAAATGTTGTCCCCCCTTCCCTCTTATAGAATGTCCTAAAGCAAGCAGTTAATTTTAATTAGAGATGGGCGGGCTCGGTTCCCCGAGAACCGAACCCGCCCAAACTTCAGGTATCCGCTCAGCTCGGTACTCTCCCGCCTATTCGGAATTGAAAACGAGGCAAAACGTCATCGTGACGTCGTCAGATCTCGGAGCTCGGTTCTCGCGATGTTTCAAATGCATAAATATCCGCTTCCACAGCAATCCATTGCCATTTGACAAGGGGAGAGAGAAGGGTTAGGTCGCAGGATTAGAGCAGGGAGAGAACAGTTATTAGAGTAGGAATAAAGGAGTATAGTGGAGGCATTTTTGCAAACATTACAAACTGTTTGGGGTGTCATATTCCCTCCTAAAGAAACTATTTTCTGCCTGCAGAATTTGTAATATACCAGCACTATATTTTTCTGAATTTGCACTATTATTATTATTATTATCATTTATTTGTTAGGCGCCACAAGGTTTCCGCAGCGCCGCCACTATAAGTGTTTGGGGTGTGACATATTCCCCAGTTCTAAAAAAGCTATTTTCTGGTGTTGAAATTATTAGATACCAGCACTATATCCTTCTGAATTTGCACTACAAGTGTTTGGGGTGTCAGATATTCCCCTGTTCTAAAAAATCTATTTTCTGATGTTGAAATTATTATATGCCAGCACTATATCTTTCTGAATTTGCACTACAAGTACTTGGGGTGTCAGATATTCCCCTCTTTGAAAAAAACTTTCTGGTGCTGAAATTATTATATACAAGCACTATAGCACTATATATTTCAGAATTTTGATCGTTCTTATTAGTGCGTTGTCTGGCACCCTGGATTGGTGTGTGTCTGATCAAAGCACACATCCCGGGGAGGGGGGGGCAGCACTCGTTTACATATTTTAGCCCAAAAAAATTGAATTTTTTTAACAAATTGCAAAACAAAAACAAATAAAACAAAAACAAAAACACGCAAGGGCGGTTTTGCCAACACCAAAACACGAAGGTAATCCAGATTGAAAAACAAAACCAAAAACAAAACATGGGGGTCAGTGACCATCTCTAATTTTACTGCAAAGATGTTATTTTAACATTTCAAGTTTGTAGGGTATAGAGGGGGGGGAGGTATACAGGGACCAGAAAGGGGGGGGGGTAAATGATTCAGACCATCTCTAATTTTAATTAGTTCAAGTGTAGGTGCAGGATTGACCAACAGGTACTGGAAATATTTGTTTGAATTTATTGCTGCTAAAATGTGATGCCACCAGTTACTGATGATTACATTTGTTCAATAAAGACATGTCAAATGTAAATGTTTATGTGTTTTGTTTGTTAAAATGACCTATTATAGTTCACAAGAATTTAGGAATGCAGATAATTCTAAATAGTTCACAAAGGTTCTCTGACAGTTGTGTCTATATCTTCTCATAATCCGCCTCATTTATTTTGTCTATGTCTTCTGTATCTGAAACTTTCACAATAATTCTAGACATCCTCTGCTTTATCCAATAAAACCAGATATTCATATCTCAATTTTACTGACAGCCTTCTCAGCACGCTGACTGCTGAATTTACTCTTGGCTTGGAGAATTATTGCAAGCTCTAGATTTCAAAGAGCAGATTTATTCTTAGTACGCAAAAGAAAAAATACCAAGGAAACAGATGTCAGCTATATGTCAAGTAGTTCCTATTTCTGTAAACGAAATAAAAAGTATATGATTTCCAGCATTTTGTTCTGATTTGTGGTTTACATAGCGGTGTGAAAAGCAGACATGTGCAAGGACTGGGATGAATAGCTATGGTATCTGCATTATTTTATGAGTACTTTTGCCTTTTCTCATTCCAAATGGAATGTTATGTGAGAAAATCCGTATAAAGTTCTCATCTGAATGGGCCCATAAATCAGATCTGTCATGCGGTTTTGAAAAATCTAACTTTTATAGCACAGTCTGAGTAAAAAGTCTAATTGCAATCTAAAAATTATTAACATACACCTCAACTGTCCCCATCTAGGTGCAACTGTCCCGCACTCCTGACTGTCAGGATTTAGAAGCTCTAAGCACACCTCCTGGGGATGTTGGGAAGTGTGCGCAGACATAATACTACTGGTACAAAAAAGCTATAAATATGTGCCCCTCCCTCTCTTACTTCTTCTTCCTGCAATAATTAAATTAGCTTATGGTGTGGGTTTAAGATCCTGTAACACTAATCTGATGGGATTGAATATTTATAGCTGCCTAGAAGATGACTAACTTTGTGCAGACATGTGAAAAGATTAATTTAGAAGAAACAATATAGCTGTAACACAGTAACTGTACTCTAACCCAGTGGAACCCAAACTTTCTCAGTTTAAGGCACCCTTAGGGTCTCCATCATTTTTTCAAGGCACCACTAAGCCAAAATAATTACCAAGTAGTTCCTCGCCTTGCTTACCACTGGGCCTTGTCGTGGCATCCCTGTGAGATAGAAGCGGCACCCCAAGGAGCCACGGCGCACAGTTTGGGAACCACTGCTCTAACCCCTATACAGCCTTGCGCCAGCAGTATGTAATATTAACAGAATAGCCACTCATCCGATGGTGCAGAGCCTCCATCATTTTCTCTCTTCACAATTATCCATAATAAAGCACTACGGAATTTGCTGGTGGAATATTAATAAATGTTGATGCGAGGGAGGACTCGACCCAGCCAGACACGCACAAAACAACAAATAGGTGGGAGACCACTGTTAATAGATAAGGGATGTGGTAACTTGTACTGTAAATGATGGTTCAGAAGGAATATGCAAAATGATCTGTGGGTGCAGCAAATGACTAAAATAATCACACAATTCTGTGCATTATGGTTAACTAGATCTACAAATTACAAACTATGGTGAATTAGTACAAGTCCCAAGTCTCAATCTCCCTCTAGAATTATTGTATATCTCTAATTACACAGGTCTGCAAAATTGAAGGTATTGAAGGCTTTTTTAATAATACTTTTATATTCTTAATTATACTCCTGTGTACATCAAGAAATAGTATATAAAAAAATGAACACATCACATTTACCTATAAGGGGGTTACATACATTTTTAAGAAAAAACAAGAAGTTGAATTGTTCTTGACATATTTATTGTGAAATATGAAGAAGTGTAGATGATATCATTGTGTTTTTGTCTTAATTACATAATAAAATAACAATAAAATTAAACAATAATAGAAACAAAACCATAATTATTTAAAAAATTGTTAATATCTTGTCTTCAAACTTCATTTTGTCGCTTTTCGCTTTATAAGTTCTTTCTGTGTCATCTCTGTGTATCATCCAAGCAGTAATCAGCCATCATACTGACGTCCAACGACCCTGGTATCTTCTTTCTACATCTTTAACGTCTTGGTGGAACCATTCACCCTGTTCTTCACTGTAGTCTCCAAGATTATTCAGGAAATGCTCAATATGGGAATTCAAAAAATGTACCTTTAAACTAGGGATGAGCGCACTCGGATTTATGAAATCCGAGCCCACCCGAACGTTGCGGATCCGAGTCGGATCCGAGACAGATCCGGGTATTGGCGCCAAATTCAAAAGTGAAACTGAGGCTCTGACTCATAATCCCGTTGTCGGATCTCGCGATACTCGGATCCTATAAATTCCCCGCTAGTCGCCGCCATCTTCACTCGGGCATTGATCAGGGTAGAGGGAGGGTGTGTTAGGTGGTCCTCTGTGCTGTTTAGTTCTGTGCTGTTTAGTTCTGTGCTGTTTAGTTCTGTGCTGTTTAGTTCTGTGCTGTTTAGTGCTGTGCTGTTTAGTGCTGTGCTGTTTAGTGCTGTGCTGTGCTGTGCTGTGTTCTGCAGTATCAGTCCAGTGGTGCTGTGTGCTGTGCTCTGTCCTTCTGAGGTCAGTGGTGCTGCTGGGTCCTGTGCTGTGTCCTGTTCAGTCCAGTGGTGCTGTGTCCTGTGCTCTGTGCTTCTAAGGGCATAGTTATTTCCCCATTATTCCCAAGTTTTTAAAAAATAAAAAAAAAGTAAAAAAATATAAAAAATTAGAAATTTAAAAAAATATATATAATTATAACCAAATGTGCAAAACCAATCCAGCAGTATAAGTCCATTGGTACTGCAATATTACCAAGTTCACACATTCTGCAGTATCAGTCCAGTGGTGCTGTGTCCTGTGCTCTGTCCTGCTGAGTTCCGTAGTGCTGCTGGGTCCTGTGCCGTGTCCTGTTCAGTCCAGTGGTGCTGTGTCCTGTGCTCTGTGCTTCTAAGGGCATAGTTATTTCCCCATTATTCCCAAGTTTTTAAAAAATAAAAAAAAAGTAAAAAAAAATAAAAAATTAGAAATTAAAAAAAATATATATAATTATAACCAAATGTGCAAAACCAATCCAGCAGTATAAGTCCATTGGTACTGCAATATTACCAAGTTCACACATTCTGCAGTATCAGTCCAGTGGTGCTGTGTCCTGTGCTCTGTCCTGCTGAGTTCCGTAGTGCTGCTGGGTCCTGTGCCGTGTCCTGTTCAGTCCAGTGGTGCTGTGTCCTGTGCTCTGTGCTTCTAAGGGCATAGTTTTTTCCCCACTATTCCCAAGTTTTTTAAAAATTAAAAAAAAGTAAAAAAAAATAAAAAATTTAAAAAAAAAAAAAAATATATAATAATTTAAACCAAATTTGCAAAACCAATCCAGCAGTATAAGTCCATTGGTACTGCAATATTACCAAGTTCACACATTCTGCAGTATCTTGTGCTACATATAATGGAGACCAAAAATTTGGAGGATAAAGTAGGGAAAGATCAAGACCCACTTCCTCCTAATGCTGAAGCTGCTGCCACTAGTCATGACATAGACGATGAAATGCCATCAACGTCGTCTTCCAAGCCCGATGCCCAATCTCGTAGTACCGGGCATGTAAAATCCAAAAACCCCAAGTTAAGAAAAAGTAGCAAAAAGAGAAACTTTAAATCATCTGAGGAGAAACGTAAAGTTGCCAATATGCCATTTACGACACGGAGTGGCAAGGAACGGCTTAGGCCCTGGCCCGTGTTCATGACTAGTGGTTCAGCTTCACCCACGGATCTTAGCCCTCCTCCTCCTCCCCCCCCCCTACAAAAAATTGAAGAGAGTTATGCTGTCAGCAACAAAACAGCAAACAACTCTGCCTTCTAAAGAGAAATTATCACAAATCCCCAAGGCGAGTCCAAGGGTGTTGGTGGTTGTCAAGCCTGACCTTCCCATCACTGTACGGGAAGAGGTGGCTCGGGAGGAGGCTATTGATGATGTAGCTGGCGCTGTGGAGGAACTTGATGATGAGGATGGTGATGTGGTTATTGTAAATGAGGCACCAGGGGGGGAAACAGCTGATGTCCATGGGATGAAAAAGCCCATCGTCATGCCTGGTCAGAAGACCAAAAAATGCACCTCTTCGGTCTGGAGTTATTTTTATCCAAATCCAGACAACCAATGTATGGCCATATGTAGCTTATGTAAAGCTCAAATAAGCAGGGGTAAGGATCTTGCCCACCTAGGAACATCCTCCCTTATACGTCACCTGAATAACCTTCATAGTTCAGTGGTTAGTTCAGGAACTGGGGCTAGGACCCTCATCGGTACAGGGACACCTAAATCCCGTGGTCCAGTTGGATACACACCAGCAACACCCTCCTCGTCAACTTCCTCCACAATCTCCATCAGATTCAGTCCTGCAGCCCAAGTCAGCAGCCAGACTGAGTCCTCCTCAATACGGGATTCATCCGAGGAATCCTGCAGCGGTACGCCTACTACTGCCACTGCTGCTGTTGCTGCTGTTAGTCGGTCATCTTCCCAGAGGGGAAGTCGTAAGACCGCTAAGTCTTTCACAAAACAATTGACCGTCCAACAGTCGTTTGCCATGACCACAAAATACGATAGTAGTCACCCTATTGCAAAGCGTATAACTGCGGCTGTAACTGCAATGTTGGTGTTAGACGTGCGCCCGGTGTCCGACATCAGTGGAGTGGGATTTAGAGGGTTGATGGAGGTATTGTGTCCCCGGTACCAAATCCCCTCGAGATTCCACTTCACTAGGCAGGCGATACCAAAAATGTACAGAGAAGTACGATCAAGTGTCCTCAGTGCTCTTAAAAATGCGGTTGTACCCACTGTCCACTTAACCACGGACATGTGGACAAGTGGTTCTGGGCAAACGAAGGACTATATGACTGTGACAGCCCACTGGGTAGATGCATCCCCTTCCGCAGCAACAGCAACAGCTGCATCAGTAGCAGCATCTACAAAATGGCTGCTCATGCAAAGGCAGGCAACATTGTGCATTACAGGCTTTAATAAGAGGCACAACGCTGACAACATATTAGAGAAAATGAGGGAAATTATCTCCCAGTGGCTTACCCCACTTAGACTCTCATGGGGATTTGTGGTGTCAGACAATGCCAGTAACATTGTGCGGGGATAAAATATGGGCAATTTCCAGCACGTCCCATGTTTTGCCCACACCATTAATTTGGTGGTGCAGCATTACCTCAAGAGTGACAGGGGTGTGCAGGAGATGCTTGCGGTGGCGCGCAAAATTGCTGGACACTTTCGGCATTCAGCCAGTGCCTACCGCAGACTAGAGGCACATCAAAAAAGCATGAACCTGCCCTGCCATCACCTCAAACAAGAGGTTGTGACGCGCTGGAACTCCACCCTCTATATGCTGCAGAGGATGGAGGAGCAGCAAAAGGCCATTCAGGCCTACACAGCCACCTACGACATAGGCAAAGGAGTGGGGATGCGCCTGAGTCAAGCGCATTGGAGACTGATTTCCGTGTTGTGCAAGGTTCTGCAGCCATTTGAACTTGCCACACGAGAAGTCAGTTCCGACACTGCCAGCTTGAGTCAGGTCATTCCCCTGATCAGGCTGTTGCAGAAGCAGCTGGAGAAAGTGAGGGAGGAGCTGGTAAGCCATTGCGATTACACCAAGCATGTAGCTCTTGTGGATGTAGCCCTTCGTACGCTTTGCCAGGATCCGAGGGTGGTCACTCTTTTAAAGTCAGAGGAATACATTCTGGCCACCGTGCTCGATCCTCGGTTTAAAGCGTATGTTGTGTCTCTGTTTCCGGCGGACACAAGTCTACAGCGGTGCAAAGACCTGCTGGTCAGGAGATTGTCCTCTGAAGAGGACCGTGACATGCCAACAGCTCCACCCTCATTTTCTTCCACATCTATGGCTGCGAGGAAAAAGCTCAGTTTTCCCAAAAGAGGCACTGGCGGGGATGCTGATAACATCTGGTCCGGACTGAAGGACCTGCCAACCATTGCAGACATGTCTACTCTCGCTGCATTGGATGCTGTCACAATAGAAAAAATTGTGGATGATTACTTTGCTGACACCATCCAAGTAGACATGTCAGACAGTCCATATTGTTACTGGCAGGAAAAAAAGGCAGTTTGGAAGCCCCTGTACAAACTGGCTCTATTTTACCTGAGTTGTCCCCCCTCCAGTGTGTACTCGGAAAGAGTTTTTAGTGCAGCGGGGAACCTGGTCAGTGAGCGGCGAAGGAGGTTGCTTCCTCACAACGTTGAAAAAATGATGTTTATAAAAATGAATAATCAATTCCTCAATGAAGTACAGCACTGCCCTCCAGATACTACAGAGGGACCTGTGGTTGTGGAGTCCAGCGGGGACGAATTGATAATGTGTGATGAGGAGGAAGTACACACTGTAGGGGGAGAGGAATCAGAGGTTGAGGATGAGGACGACATCTTGCCTCAGTAGAGCCTGTTTAGTCTGTACAGGGAGAGATGAATAGCTTTTTTGGTGTGGGGGCCCAAACAAACCAATCATTTCAGCCAAAGTTGTTTGGTAGGCCCTGTCGCTGAAATGATTGGTTTGTTAAAGTGTGCATGTCCTATTTCAACAACATAAGGGTGGGTGTGAGGGCCCAAGGACAATTCCATCTTGGAACTTTTTTTTTTGCATTATATGACCAAGCAACAGTCGTTTGCCATGTTCAAAAAGTAAAACCAAATGTAAAAAAATTCAAGAAATTAAACCAAAAGTAAAATGCCGTGTCATAATTTAAAACAAGAGGTATTGACGTGCTCTAAAACTACTGTATTGTTGTTTATATTTTATAAACACTACACTTGAAAGCTTGAGTCTTTCAATAGAAAAGTAACTGTCCATTGCACGAATATTTGCAACAGGGACAATTTTAGGGTTAAGAAAGTCAACTAATAATAACACTTCGACGCTGTGTGTCTTTATAAACACTACACTTGGAAGTTGGAGGAGGTATTGTGGCCCCGGCACCAAATTTACTACCGGGGCCACTCCACTGTGCAGTCCATATTTAGGTGTATCAGATATTAAACAACGGTGACAGTTGATGCCCAATTTTTTAATTATATTGTGGCCTCGGTACCAAATTGTGTACCGGGGCCACCCCACTACGCAGTCCAGATACTTGTTTGGTGGAATTCAGACCAGTTGAGGGTTTTATTATTATATTGTGTGGACCACTCTATCTATACCACACTACAACTCTATACCACTCTATTTCCTACTTTAATTCTATTTCATACTTTAATTCTATTTCCTACTTTAATTCTATTACTAATTAATTACCATAAAGAGGAACAAAATAAACCAATTTTACCAAAAGTATAATATGACTTAGACTTACAAACACTACACTTTAAAGATCGTGCCTTTAAATGAAAAAGTCAGTCTATGTCACGACTATGTGCAACAGGGACATTTTTTTGGGTTTACAAAGTCAAACAATAACACTTCGACCCTGTCTGTCTGGGGTCTCTCAATGACGAATTGTCTGTACCATGTTTGGAGGAGGTATTGTGGCCCCGGTATCAAATTGGGTACCGGGGCCACCCCACTATGCAGTCCAGATACTTGTTTGGTGGAATTCAGACACGTGGAGGGTTTTTTAATTATATTGTGGCCTCGGTACCAAATTGTGTACCGGGGCCACCACACTACGCAGTCAAGATAGATAGATGCGTATTGCTTATCATAGATAAAGTACATTCAGTGGTGTGGGGCAAATTGAAAAATATTCAAAATGCACTGACATTATCAAAAACAAGAGGTTGTCACACGCTAAAACTCCAACATGTATATGATGGAGAGGATGGAGGAGCAGCCGTATGTGTAGTGTAATGCAGATCTGTTGAAGGTTTTTTATATATTTTATTGTGGTGCCCAGTGCCCACTCCTCTACGCAGTCCAGGTACAATTATTGGTGCGAATCATAAAAGTTCAGGGTTTTTAAGATATTGTGGTGACCCACTCCTCTACGCAGTCCAGGTACAATTATTGGTGCGAATCATAAAAGTTCAGGGTTTTTAATATATTGTGGTGACCCACTCCTCTACGCAGTCCAGGTACAATTATTGGTGCGAATCATAAAAGTTCAGGGTTTTTAAGATATTGTGGTGACCCACTCCTCTACGCAGTCCAGGTACATTTATTGGTGCGAATCATACAAGTTGATGGTTTTCTTATTATATATATTGTGGTGACCCACTCCTCTACGCAGTCCAGGTACATTTATTGGTGCGAATCATAAAAGTTCAGGGTTTTTAAGATATTGTGGTGACCCACTCCTCTACGCAGTCCAGGTACAATTATTGGTGCGAATCATAAAAGTTCAGGGTTTTTAAGATATTGTGGTGACCCACTCCTCTACGCAGTCCAGGTACAATTATTGGTGCGAATCATAAAAGTTCAGGGTTTTTAAGATATTGTGGTGACCCACTCCTCTACGCAGTCCAGGTACAATTATTGGTGCGAATCATAAAAGTTCAGGGTTTTTAAGATATTGTGGTGACCCACTCCTCTACGCAGTCCAGGTACATTTATTGGTGCGAATCATACAAGTTGATGGTTTTCTTATTATATATATTGTGGTGACCCACTCCTCTACGCAGTCCAGGTACATTTATTGGTGCGAATCATAAAAGTTCAGGGTTTTTAAGATATTGTGGTGACCCACTCCTCTACGCAGTCCAGGTACAATTATTGGTGCGAATCATAAAAGTTCAGGGTTTTTAAGATATTGTGGTGACCCACTCCTCTACGCAGTCCAGGTACAATTATTGGTGCGAATCATAAAAGTTCAGGGTTTTTAAGATATTGTGGTGACCCACTCCTCTACGCAGTCCAGGTACAATTATTGGTGCGAATCATACAAGTTCAGGGTTTTTAATATATTGTGGTGACCCACTCCTCTACGCAGTCCAGGTACATTTATTGGTGCGATTCATAAAAGTTCAGTGTTTTTAATATATATTGTGGTGACCCACTCCTCTACGCAGTCCAGGTACATTTATTGGTGCGAATCATACAAGTTGATGGTTTTCTTATTATATATATTGTGGTGACCCACTCCTCTACGCAGTCCAGGTACATTTATTGGTGCGAATCATAAAAGTTCAGGGTTTTTAAGATATTGTGGTGACCCACTCCTCTACGCAGTCCAGGTACAATTATTGGTGCGAATCATAAAAGTTCAGGGTTTTTAAGATATTGTGGTGACCCACTCCTCTACGCAGTCCAGGTACAATTATTGGTGCGAATCATAAAAGTTCAGGGTTTTTAAGATATTGTGGTGACCCACTCCTCTACGCAGTCCAGGTACAATTATTGGTGCGAATCATAAAAGTTCAGGGTTTTTAAGATATTGTGGTGACCCACTCCTTTACGCAGTCCAGGTACAATTATTGGTGCGAATCATACAAGTTGATGGTTTTCTTATTATATATATTGTGGTGACCCACTCCTCTACGCAGTCCAGGTACATTTATTGGTGCGAATCATAAAAGTTCAGGGTTTTTAAGATATTGTGGTGACCCACTCCTCTACGCAGTCCAGGTACAATTATTGGTGCGAATCATAAAAGTTCAGGGTTTTTAATATATTGTGGTGACCCACTCCTCTACGCAGTCCAGGTACAATTATTGGTGCGAATCATAAAAGTTCAGGGTTTTTAAGATATTGTGGTGACCCACTCCTCTACGCAGTCCAGGTACAATTATTGGTGCGAATCATAAAAGTTCAGGGTTTTTAATATATATTGTGGTGACCCACTCCTCTACGCAGTCCAGGTACAATTATTGGTGCGAATCATAAAAGTTCAGGGTTTATAATATATTGTGGTGACCCACTCCTCTACGCAGTCCAGAAAGATACCTTGTTGCAACGTTTTGGACTAATAACTATATTGTGAGGTGTTCAGAATACACTGTAAATTAGTGGAAATGCTTGTTATTGAATGTTATTGAGGTTAATAATAGCCTAGGAGTGAAAATAAGCCCAAAAACTTGATTTTTAAACTTTTTATGTTTTTTTCAAAAAAAATCCGAATCCAATACCTTAAATCCGAACCGAGACCTTTCGTCAAGTGTTTTGCGAGACAAATCCGAACCTCAAAAATAACGAAAATCCGGATCCAAAACACAAAACACGAGACCTCAAAAGTCGCCGGTGCACATCCCTACTTTAAACTCATATTGCTGCCAAGGTTTCTGTAACTATTAAGCATTTTCCTGACAATTTCTTTGCAGTTTGGATCCTTGACATTGCCTAAAAATTTTGAAATCACTTGTTTGAACGAAGTCCACGCCGAAAGTTCCACAATATTTATTACATGCCCGAAATGTTCATCTTTTATTAACTTTCTAATGTCAGGGCCTGTAAAAATGCCTTCCTTCAGTTTTGCATCGAATATGTTAGGGAATGTGTGCAAAGATATTTGAAAGTTTCTCCATCTTTAGCCAGTGCTTTTACATATTGTTTCATCAGTCCTAATTTTATATGTAGAGGTGGATCTACTAAACTGGATTTGATGACATATTTTTTCCAATTTTTAAACTTTTTCGAGCTGGCCAATTGTTTTTTTGCCAATGTAAATTGTTAGCTCTGCTATCCCATTCAAAGAGAAAACATGAAAATATATTATTATGTGCTCACCTTGTAGCTGTAGTTGTTGTGTGTGTGCAATGTTCCTTTAGACAGTATGGGGTTTAGGCCCTTTGCAAATTTCAGCTCCAGGCCCATGTGAACCTTAATCTGGCACTGGGCGGAGGGAAGTTTTATGATGAGAACTGAATTGCAACGTTCTATACTACCGACTGAATTCATTTAAGACAATGTTTTATAATAAATGTAGGCAGAATACATTAATTATTTGAAAGAATATGAAGAAAATGACTTATTCATAAAAACACGTTTAGCAGAAAAATGTGATGTGATATGCAAAATCGGGAGTTATTTTCGTGTTCAGAAGCCAAAAATCTATAAGTATCACATAAATTTGTTAAAAAGCTTTTTCAGCGCAGATCTGTGTTATTATAGTGTGGATGCTGTCTTGGTTGCGCAACCTTGTAGTCTGGATTTACATGGGTAAAAAATAATTACTCTGAAAGTATCTGTCTCTCTTACTGAAAGTCATTAAACACTTTAACAACTATATGATAATCGGTTGAATACCAGTTTAGTCTCTGGTAATTGAACTCCTCTGATCTAAACAGTTCTGATTTAAACAGTTCCTCTGATCTAACAGTTGGATTAATCAGCTCAGTCTTTCAGGTATGTGTTTACCTGGAGTAGATGTAGATTAATTAATTTGACTCAGTCTCTTTTATTCCTGTAGGGCAGTCTCCAAGAGGTGTTTAATGTAGTCAATACCTTAGAGCACTTAATTGCTATAATGAAGTCTCTAACCAGCAAAACAACTGAATTGTGTCTCAACAGCACCCACTACCAACAGTTCTCGGTCAGGAGCTCAGACATCTTGCCTCTACCCCACACTTCTCGATCTCAATATGGAATTACTGCAGCTGCACCTATGGTTCATAGATAATCCTCAGAGAATGGTTCCCCTTTGGAACAATCTGACCTTTGCTTCGGCCCCCTGGCATTCAGAGATTGGATGAAAAACAATATCAAATTCCTCCCTAACATAGAGCCCCAGAACTTCTTCTATGAGTTCTCTAAGCTCAGTGACCATGAGTACCTTCTACCAATACTTGCAGCTCTGGCATCTCTATAACAACAAAGTCAACCCGTGAACCTCACACCATTCCTCTGTGCTAGAGGTCCTTTTTCTGCACAGATCTAGCTCCAGTGGACAAATCTCTACCTTTCACTCTTAATTAAACATGGCCAACCGACCATGGAGTTACATAAACTCCGTTGGGAGGAAGATTACGGGTGAGACTCTAGTCCCAGAGGACCAGTCCCAAATTCAGTAAGGGGGTCACTAAAGTTCAATTTGCAAACTACCCAAGGAAAATTCATATAGATTATTGCTTAGTTGATCCCAAATCCCAAATCTGCACCATATATGCATATGCTTTAAAACTATGCTTATTTAAGTTTGACCATCACACATATACACCTCTCCCAATCTTACATATCACCTGTTCCCTTGCCTATCTCTCAAGTGCTGAAACACACTCAGATAGTTATAGGGCACATCCTGCCAGCACCTCGATGTCTGATTGCCCTCAATAGGAAAGCAACAGACACCTGATAAATTCACAAGCTAACGCCTATCACTAGTATAATCCATGATTGCCTCAACCTGTTCTCAAATACATGACATGCCTGGATCACCCACTATGCACTCAGCCCAACCCCTACAAATAAGACACATTTACCCACTAGTCATTATTCCTACCTCTACCTCCCCTCCAGACTCCCTGCCCTCTGGACTTCATACTAAAAACCACCCACCCCCTCCTCTAGATTGGAAACTTAAATGGTTCTAGACTGCTATGCACCTTGTGATACTGTCAATTTGTTGCCAAAAGTTAAGATTATTTCCCCTCCCTTCCCCTATCTGTTTTCAGTATCCCAATCCCCTACCCTTATTATTACTGTTAAAAAAGTAATAAAATATATCTTCAAAATAATGTGTCCCAAAAGTCAATAGTTGATTTAGACAGCAAAAAAAATGCATTCTACCACCACCAGATGGCGAATCAGAGATGCTAGCAGAAGACAGAGGACATTAACGAATGTATGTTTTACACATACGTATTTACAGTTTAAATATACACAGAAACAAGCCCCTTTTCCATTTTTATTAATGCAGTAAACAATACAAATAAAGCATGGTTTTCAGGCTTAACAGTCTGCATTTTTTAGAACAGTGTCAGAAGATAGATAAACTGTGTTCCATTGTGATGTGCAGATAGAGTGGTTGCATTTTAAGTTAACTGTAAATATCTATGTAATTTGTATGCATCCATGCATACATATTTGCATGGTGAAACAAAAAATAATACCTCTCCAGAGTGCTGACTACAGAATACATGTACTAAACATGCTTCACAAGTAGATTACAGTAATGAATCTTTTTGGATTTTTCACACTTTCCTGTAGGAAAAATCTCTTTGCCACCTTTCCATGTGGAATTGCTATACTTTCT
The DNA here is from genome assembly GCF_038048845.1 of Mixophyes fleayi. Lineage (NCBI taxonomy): Eukaryota > Metazoa > Chordata > Amphibia > Anura > Limnodynastidae > Mixophyes > Mixophyes fleayi. Next base: position 193,884,304 of record NC_134403.1, on the reverse strand, counting down.
ATGACTTCTCTTATCTACCTTAATCCACACCAAAAATGCAGCAAAAGCATTTTTATTATCAGTTTATTATCTGGGTTCCCTATAGGCAAAACATGAAAAAGGTTTAAATTAGGGACATTTTTTTGCAATTATTTGTTCGTGTACACATGTATATTAAACATGGAAATATGCATAGCTGTGGGTTTTTTTTTTATCATAGAAACCTTAGGCAGACACAACAATGTTTGTGGTCACCCTACATAGACTAAGGTAACCAGACCTTATATAACAATTATGGAGCAACTGAAATAACACTCTTCTCATCCCTTACACAAACACACATAATGGGCTTGATTTAGAATTAGAAGCACATCCAGCTAAAGCAGTGATGGGCCATCTGATACATCTTAAGGGCCGGATGTGTGGCCCTCCAAGCTTCAAAAGGGCCGCATTTTACACGTGATTCCTATAATGAAAAAAGAGGAAGGAAACCACCTTAGAACAACCTCATCCCAAAATGCCCCTCACTTGCTCCAAAATTCTACTGGGGTCATGAGTTTTATTCCCCACCGTGACCTTAGAGTTTGAATGCTCTCCTTGTGTTTGCGTGGATTTCCTCCAGGTGCTCTGGTTTCCTCCCACACTCCAAAAGCATACTAGTAGGTTAATTGGATGCTATCAAATTGACCCTAGTCTGTGTGTGTATAAATGTTAGGGAATTTAGACTCTAAGCCCCAATGGGGCAGGGACTGATGTGAATGAGTTCTCTGTACAGCGCAGCAGCATTAATGGCGCTATATAAATAAATAAAAGATGAGTTGAGGCGGCTCATTTTTAGGGGAGTTTCTTGCTTTGTGGAAGGATTGACAGGCATTTCCTTTCTGCAAAACCTCTTGAAGTTTGCACCAGCTAGCACTTTGCCCGATGTAAAAAAATAAAATAATGTTCAAATACACAAAAGTGTTGTAATAAAGACAGTCCCTATGTGCCCTCACATTCATGATTAATTTAAGCCCTATAGAGGACTAAACCAAGCAACACTTTAGGAGAAAAGTTAAAAAGTCTAATTTTATTTGTTCTAAAGTGGTAGATGTAAAATTCAATGTGACACTTACACTATTGCACAGGGCACTTTTTAAGATCTTTCTGCCTCCCTGCAAACCGTGGTACACTTCTAGGGCACAGAGGTATCTCCAAAGACCAGAAATTAGCATTTGCACCTTGATGTGCGCTGGATAGACGATATAGGCTCACTGAAGCAAACCCAATGTTATTGGTAAGGTCCACTGTAACTTTCATTGTTATTAGATATACCAACAAGGGTATAAAATAGTTATGTATCCTTTTCTAAAACAAATTAGAATTTTTAATTTGTTCCCTGCATGTTGCCATGGCCCAAAAATGGCTGCGGCAGATAGCTTAGTATTCCTCCTTGTAGGCACACCCTTAAGCATTAGGATACTGCTTGATTTAACCGGATGTTTAATACTGTACTGACACTATGTGAAATATTGGGAGCAAGGCATGTATATACAGACATGTGTGACGTGACTGGCTGCGGGTGGGAAGGGGCCGTTTGGATCTGTCCCAGGCTGGATAGAGGGATATCCTGTCCCATTGCAAGCAGGATACAGCTGTGCACACATCCCTCGGGAAATCCTTCCGCATTCTGCACATATCAGCTGGATGTGTGTGTCTATTACCATACATATCACCCCATCAGATACATGTAAATACAAACATTCCATTTGTGTGTGTCTTGATATGAGCAAAAGTCTCATTGACCTTCTCACCATTGGAATATGATACATAAACATGCAATGTATATTTATTATATGATGTGTGCATGCTATCTATATTGGTAAATGTAATAATTTATTTATGCAGTGACTTTGCTCTTCAACACTGAGAATTTTGCACAGTTCATTTCATTGAGCTGTAGAGAGAAAAGTGTTGCTATGGTGACTGGTCAGGAGCACAGCATCCTCACTACATCTCTTCATGTCCCTCTATTTTTCTCTCTCTCCCCTCTCTCCTTCCCTGACTTTTAATTCCTCCTCCTCTCTCTCCTACCTGTCTCCCTATAGGGCTCCTTTATATCTCTCTTTGTACTGGTGTTTTTTTTCCCTTTTTTCAGCCCTCCCCCCTCATTCTGTTCCATGTCTGTAAACCTCATGTCTTCTATCCTACATTCCATGTCTCTCTCCCTCCTCCCTGTTTTACCCCACCCCCACTTCCTACCCTTCCCTCTATTCCTTCTCCATTTCATCTTCCCCACCTCCCTTTAGTAATCCATGTGTTGAGAATTCTTCCATCACAGAGACATGATGCAGTTATTGGGGGGCTCTAAGCTCTCCCCCTTAACGTAATGCCATGGCAACAGCATCTGTGTTACCATGACACTCTCTGATGTAATTCATTTCTGCATTACAGAAGCAGCAGAGCATTGCTATACAGCAAGGGCCATACTATGCTGCAAGGGGTTATTGAGTTATATTCTGGAAGTCTATATTAATGAAGGGTTGTTGGAATGATGTTCTGCCAGTTTCTTTGAGGTTAGCAATAACATGTTCCATACATAACCGTCGATGTGAGGTGAATAGAGTAAATAGGACTGCACTCAGTGGATCTTCACAAGGGGAAGGGATAATGAAATACCACTATGCATATATGTAATAGCTACTTAAAACAAACCATATCTCAAATATTGTTGCATCCTTTTCTTTGGTCTTGTGTATTAAATAATTCAATTTTGTGCAGCAATCTGACTATTTTGAATAATAATATGTTTACATCATGAATCATAAAGTGTAAGCATCCATTACATGAGTGTATGTTTTCATCTGGCTTACAATGAAAATCAAATAGTTAAAATATTTGCTATGAAAAATCCATATACAAAAACTGTTTGAACAAGGTGCATCCTCTGTCACTAATTTGTAAATCTGCATTTCTAAAGACTTTGTATACCCACTTTTTGTCATCCAGTCCTTCCTGGATTTTAATATATTGCAATAACACAATTGAAAAAAATCTACACACTTTTACACTTCTGGTGCATTGTCCTTCATCCTATGGATTGTTATGCTATGTGCAAGCTTTTCAAACATGTATGTAAAGCCTATACGTTTGCCTTGTTAATTACATTTTAGATATTAAATTGGCACATCCATATATTTCATTTGCATAGTTACAGCGTCATGCTCAAGTACTAGGCTCTAGAACACTAATTGCACAGTCTGATTTACTTCAATGGTACTGTGTGCAACCCTCCAACCTTTAAAAGGGCTGCACTTTACCCTGAATTTCAAGAGTGAAAGAACAGCCCCAAAACCTTGCCACATCCACATCACTCATCCCAAAATGCCACCATGTGCCGCTCTCTGGCTAATCTACTTAAAATACTGACAGTTACAGCTGTGGCACATAGAGTAAAGACGGGGAGCACATGGTGCAGAATACATTGCATTCCCTTCTTGTCCTCCTCTGGTGTGCCATATGTCCTCCCTGTATTGTGCATAGGTGGTCACATAACATGAGGAGGAGTACTGCCTTACCGGGCCAAATAGAAAAAGTTTGTAGTGGCCCAACAGTGGCTCTGTAGCCTTCCGAGCCCCCCACTCTGCTCTGAAAAGAGCAGAGAGGGAAACTTTTCTGAGCATGCCAGGCCTGGAACTCAGAAAAGGACACCCGGGGTGGGGCGCAGGGAGGACTCACTCCTTTCACCAACAATAATTCCGTCACTGGCCTTGACGTAGAAGGTGACTGTCCCTGTTCAGACATTCTCTGCTTTATACCACAGTCAGATTGGGATCAGCCAGCTGGGATATTGCCCACCACTGTTCTAACTACAGAGATTGTGCAGTAGAAACCGTTGTGCGTATACAAGGACTATTCAGGCACAATTACATCAATCGGGAGCAATCATGAAATTTGCACATTCATGAGTTGTGTTGCTTCTTAGAAAAAATGTGTTATTCCCACTGTACTTTGTAGATTGCAAAGAATCATCTCAACAAACAAGTGATTAGTAATTTGTGACACTTAAGTGTGGCAGATCATAAATGTACCACACAAAACTATCGTAACAAGGAATATTAATTGACCTCACATTGAGTATAGTGCCATATATAAACTCTGACACTACCTGCCTTATTGGCATAATCTCCTCTATATTCTATCCTTCACCCTGCTTGAGTAAATTTCAGCAGAAAAAAATACAAAGAAATGTAGTCAATTCAAATAACAACAGAAGAAACAAAGTACAGTAGTGTACAAGCAGTAAATGCCTACTTACGGCAACATCAGACTGTACACTTGGTTATCAAGTGTTCATGTCTGTGTGTTTGACATTACTGCTGAGTAGTAGCAATTATAGTACTAACATTTTTCTTTCTGGTTTATAAATCTTTCTGGACACTGGGTTTCCATATTACTATTATTATTATTATTATTATAGTTCTCATACAAAGAATACAGTCTATTCAAAATATTTAAGGAGGAAAATGTTAGGGCTTATAATCTATTATTATTATTATTATTGTTATTAATAATAATAATAATAATAATAATAATAATAATAATAATAATATTTTATTTATAAAACCAAATACACATTATTAATGATCTTTCTTTATTAGATGTCTATGTAAGAGGTTGGTGCTATATGAATAGCTGTATGAATAAATTATATAATAACTTTCATTGTCTGATACTTTCTATTCTTGTTTACTTATTTTCTGTCCTATAAGTTTCCCTTTCACTCCTGATTCGCATTTGCTTGCCATTCCCCTACTTCAGAGGCAGTCACCCACATATCTTGCCCCTTCATTAATCACATCCTTTTCCTAAACCTCTGACTCCCCTCTCTCCACTTCCTTTTGACCTTGGAATTCCTTAAGTTTCCTGCTCCCCACCCCCTAATAAGAATAGTTTTAACCACTGACTGACACTGCGATTACAGAAATGGAATTCTTTGAGTGTCATAGAAATAAACTGACAATTATGTGAAAGACAAAAATCGCTATTCATAAATATATGAAGCATTTTTCCTGTCTCTAAACTAATGTAGACAGGAACCAATGTGGCTTTTTATTTGCTACCCCAGAATATATTAACTTCACATTGGGTTACGCATTTTGTTTTTGCTGCAAAATGGGAGAAAAGTGAACCTGAATCGCTAATAAGATATAAATGTTCAGGCATCTTTGTTCCCGTGTAATCTGCCAACTGTTAATTTAACATTGATGAGAGTGTACTTTTTTTACATCCAGGCAAATCTGAGACAAGAAAAGTTTATGGATCAGAGATGTATAGTTAAGATGGCAACTTATTAGACCAAAACTGACATCACCCAATCAGCTGTAGTTACTACACACCTCTTATCCAAATCAAGTACGAACATCTCTTGACAGCCGGATGCCAGGTAAAGTGTATCCACCTTACATGTACCAGTGGGGAGCACTGCGTAAGAGGTGCCCTCCTCTGTAAGAAAGGGTTGACAAGCATGTTAGCATGTTGTGTCACTACTTATGAATAATTATGAACAAAATGAGTCAGCTATTTAACAGATTAATTGTATTTTTATCAATCAAAATACAATCCAACATATTGCAAACTTAGAGTGGTATAAGCAGCAGTCATGCTGCTTGAAAGCATTAAAGTGACTTGGGACTGTCAGAGTTTTATGCAGCCCACGTAGTAATCTAGCTGTTCAGTGCAACTGACAGGTAACCATGTTTGTTATATAATAAGAAGCCAATTTGTACTAATAAGATTCTTAAATTGCCTGCATTTCTGAGTTGAAAGATGATGGCACAGATGCAGCAATGGGGGTTATCATACAATCTGATATTCATTCGTTTCCAGTCAACAATTATTCAATCAGATTTTGATCAGGTAGTGAGATGGTTGCTAAATTTGGACACAGAGGAAGTAAAGTCTCATTATGGAAGTTTGAGGGAGTGGAATGAGCCCCTACCATCACCATTCTCTGTAGTTCTCTTCTGTCATTTTACATTCAATGTGGTTTGCTATGAAGAGGCATAGCACAGTATAATAAATGCCATATATCAAAACAAGCTCCTCACATTACTCATCTTACAAGGCTGCTATTTGTTAACAACTAGGAACCCACAGCCTCAATGTAGACATAGGTTCAGAATAGTGTTGAATGCACCCCAGTAACTAGTCCATTAATACATCTTCTGGCCCTAGAGATTTTTTCTTACAGCACACTCTATGGCTTGTAAACAGGTTTTCTAGAGACTTTGAAAGACAAGCAAGAAGAACTAGGAATCAATTCACATAGACATTACATCAGACCAAAAAATATCCCAGAGTGAGTGGACGCCCAGGCTCTTCCATCCAGTCTAACTGCCCTATTCAGGCAGATACTCTATTTTGACATGGAGCTCATTATGAACAGAGTCCACAGAGCTTTGAGACCTTTATACCTTCTGGATAAGCTTCTAGAGATGTAATTGAACAATTGAGGAAACAAAGGAAATGATAATGCCATCTACAGACAACTTCTCCACCATCAACCAGCCTAATACTTCAATCCAACCACGCTCCACAGTCCAGAAAAAACATGAGCTTCAGAAAGTCACAAATACCCTGCAACTCATGACAACAAATATCGCTGGTGCTCCCTTTTCCAGTTTCAGGTATTCACAGAAACCAAACCGCTATATGTGAAAACACTGGATCAAAGGCAAGTTTGTCCAGTCTTTATTTAGTTCCGATAAGCCCTAATCCATGCATCCCAACATGAAAATCTGAGAAAGCTCTCTGGCATAAAATAGGACTTTGCTAGCAACAACCTAACCTTCCTACATGACTCTCTCTCTCTCAATTATTAACTTATTCACTGGTTTAAAAACAAGATTTACCACTCAACTTCCTGTAGTCCAGGCTAAAGCCCCTCCCTTGTTCTCTGTTTACACTATTTTACCCCCTGCTGTTTTTTGTTCCATTTCATGTGCTCTCTCTGCTTTCAATTTCCTTTTCTGCAACTTTAAGCAGGTATGGTCGTTATCCACCATTCAATGTAACTCTACCACTGGTGGCACCCAGGCTCCTAACTTTTACAAAGACATCAAAACCTGATCCCCTGATGTGCTTTTGAAAATGTCAACTCTTAGAGCACAGCTAAATACATTTTTATGTAAAAAGCTGCCAATCTTTTAAGAAACATTAATACTGAAAGGCAAATTCCCTCCTTCCAAGAAACTTAGGAACAAACAATCCCTATATTTCCTCAGATCCCTAAAGTCCAAACAAGGTACCTTTACATATGACCCTTGCACAGTTGTCAACAAGTTTCAGAACGTCTAATAATCTCTCTATATTTTGCCTGTCCACTTCCTTAGACACTTGACCTCAAGAGGCCCAATATCCTCTTTATATTCAGCCCTCTCCATTCCAAAAACCTATCTATAAGATCCTTGGCTGAAATGGAAAATGTATTTTAGAATTTAATTTAAACTACTTTAGGTAGGGAAGCCATCTGCTTTTCTGTCCTGCAGGACTATATCACAATGGCGCTAATAATAAATCGCACAACTCCAAGCAATGGAGAGAATATGGGCACAGCCTTTTATTTCCTTTCTATCATAGCCTTAAGGTGTACAACAAAGGGCCACAAAAATGTGCCTGATAACCAAACACAAAAGGTCACATATGCCGTGGTCATCAAATGATCCACCTGACATTCCGTGCCAGGGCAACAATAAACCAATGTGTCATAACCCAATGTGTGGGATGGGAACACTTCAGGATCGCTGCCTGGCAAGGTCCCAGAGTCCCCCCTAAATATAACTTTAGAGTTGTGCCTTTCTCAAGGGACAACCAATAAGCACCCTTATTCCCCTTACCTGCCATAAAGTTCCCAATTCACCCCTCAAATATGCCTCTAGGCCCAAACACAAAAACTGCCCTCTCCACTGTTTACTATAAATGCACATTAAAGATCCACTCCAATATCTGATAAGTGCACCCCTAACTGCCAATAAAGCCCAGATGTGTGATCTTCTAACTCTGAGTGTATTACTGTGAGTGACCTCATCATTCCAATTTAATCCAAAACTTTCTTATTTATTTATAATTGCCTTAGTATTTATCTAAAAAGAGACACCCCTCCCCTTTCTAGCACCTGCAGTGAATTAATAAAATGACTGAGCAACTTCCATTTCTGTATTTGTTTGTGAAGCCTGTATGGGTTGAGAGCTGGTCCTTCTATTGCCATTTTGGAGGCTCCTGAGGTACCTCAAGGTAAGTCAGTGGTCAGAACCACCCTATTAGCAGAATGCCTTGATTGGTAGGTGTCTTATCATATATTTATAAACGTGTGTAACAGAGACCCCAGCATTTTATGTACAAATAGTATAACAGCTCTTTTACTGGTTCACAGTGGTGTGCTGGGGTTTTTTCTGCATCTGTCTCTTTATTAGACACATACTGATTGGTCAGACGTTTGTAGTACCAAACCACATTGCAGCTCTGTGTCAATTTCTAGATTTTGTCTCAATGTCAGTTTTACGGGACTTATTCCTGCCCATCGTATGTATGAGTCCCAACATATCCACACTTTAATGGGCCCAGGTCCTATAAAATTCAACAGTTAAACATGTAGGGCCTGATTCATAAGGAAAGTAAGGCAAACAAATGAGTAAGTTTTCTCCTGGAAATAACCATGTTACAATGCAAGAAGTGCATATTAGTTTATTATTTTGCACATAATTTAAGTACTGGCTGTTTTTTCATCTAGCACACAAATACTGGATAGCTTTGTTTTTACACTGAAATTTAAAGTTGATCTAGGACCCTTCCCCAATTATAAATCTGTCCCCACATTTTACATTTAGCTCCCCCTACAATGCAGTATGGTTTTGCCAAGGTTCAAAGTTACTCATTTATTTTGGTTTACTTTCCTTAATAAATCAGGCCCGCAATATCAATTAGCAGTGCTCTGATGCTCAGTTTCCAATATTATTTAACTTTTGCTGCTTTTTTTGTTTTTCACTATGCCTTTAGGTCATACTATGTTAGGTTTCCATCTCTTCATTCCTTAATTGCTGCATTATCCTTATCTACATGTGCTCTACATATACAGGAATGCTCAATGAAATGTGCTTTATAAGGGCCAGCATTTAGGACACTTGCAAACCAGTGTGTTGTCACCCAAACAAAATAATTACATGAAAATTTCCAAAACCCGTCAATGCTCTTTAAATAAGCTGGACTCATACCTTTCACTCTTATATCTGTGTCTGATACATGTAATAAGAACTCAAACACAAACTGCTAGATAACTGTAGTCATGCTAAAACAGAAACAGAACACAAACACATCCAGGTCAAAGGTAACGCCTGGCAATATTAACCAATAACATTGCATTACAGGGTTTGGCCAGACACAAGGATAACATCTGTAACATCCTTTTATTTTTTTTGTGTATAATAACACAGCTAATAACACAGGGAAGGGCTGGCAAACTTCAGCCTGGGGGGCAAGACTCGACTCAGCAGCCTATTTTAAAGGAAAAAAATGGAGGTGGCCCAGTGACACAGCCCAAGATAGCCCATTATGGGACCGGCCCAGGTGGCAGATGCCCTCCTGCCACCCAGCCCAGCCTGCCCCTGACTGTACATCTATAAATTGAGTCTGTAAGGGGGTCGTACTGACGCCCACTCTGGGAATAAACAGTGTCCTTTCGGGCAGGGTCTGTGCAGCTTTAGTAGGTGTTGATGAGCTGTACTGAGAAATCCCCAATGGTGTATGTGGAATACTCTCTGCCATAGTTGAATGTTCCATGCTGTAGTTCTGACAGCTCTCTGGCATGTGGTCTTTTGCCTTCCTGACCTGACAGTGGAGCCATTGGACTGCATGGTTCCACTATCAGGCTAAGGGCAGAACGTCTGCCGAAGTGTGGCATCACTGACCGTACTGCTACTCGCAGATCCACACAATTGAGCCTGGAAAGAGTACTGTCCACATCTACAATATAGAAGCATGGTGCAACCCTCCCCACACAGGAACCTAGTCTCTCGTGACCTGTGCGATCTCCAGGAAGGGGCTTCATCTGGACAGGTTGACGGATGTTAAGTTCCGGTAGTTCCTTCGGCTGATAAATCGTATCCCAATTTTGCCACCTGCTTCTTCTGCTGTAGTTTCTCTGGTGCACCTTGTATCACACTCTGTTGAAGTAATATCTTGGCAACTGGCAAGTCTCCTGGTTGCTGTGGTGCTAGAGGAGGGTACTGCTGATCCTAGTTGCCTGCGGTGACCAGGCTGTCAAGCAATCTGTTGTGCACATTGGACAAGCGGCAACACAGAAGGAAGGTAGCTTTAATGATTTTGTGTGGCATAATCATTGGCATCCCGTGTACATTAAATACTATATTACTTCAGAAACCCAATCACTGGGTTGCCAGATTATTGGGTCTCCACACCAGTATCCAGTGCTTAATGTCTCACTTGCTTCACCATGTAACAGACCTTTGGCTAGCCTCTAAGAAAGAAACCTGTTGCATTCCACTACTTGTGTAGAGTGAATCCTGGGCATTAACCCTTGTGGTGCTAACGAACATATTGAACTCAGTTCTGTGTCCAAACATCTTGGCGTTGACCCTGAGTATCATTCCTAACCAGACTGCATAACTCTGACTGATTCTAGTTAACCCAGGGGAATGGAATCTGTTCTGCGCATAGCTCTGCATCAGACACAGTATATGTTGGGAGTTGGATTGTCATCTCAATTCCCTGTGCTAAAGTACAGACAGCATATCCAGTGTGGCCTATAACTGTCATCCTATTTAAGAGATTTATCAAAGTTCTATTAAAACATTCTTGAACAATAAACTGAAATTTTCATCATTTAAACATTGTACTTGTGAACTAGTGGGCACCAGCCACAGGTATCCACTCTCAAAGCTACTAACTGCACAACTTTGTTGCGCAGACTATTACAACCACTAGTCATAGCAATGATGCATCTGCAGGAAACTCATCCCATAGGCATAATCCTACCCACAAATGTCCTAATAAAGGCTGTAACAGCTGCAGTCTAACCTTAACTGATAGCAGAGAGTGGATGAGGCCCTCAGCTCCCCTAGCTTCTGCTACGGTAAGCAAAATACTTGCTGAACTGGCTTAATTTCTATGCCTACAACTGCTAGCAATGACATTGGACTCTCCAGTTTTTCTGGTGCTAATGACACCCAAAATTATTTAGCACCAATTTGAAAGCATGCCAACATAAGGAACCTCATGTGAATAGGAAACCATCCAAGCAACAGCATACTCCCTTGTTTCCTGATTCTGACTATACCACCCATTTTCGGAATGAGCTGAATGCCTTAAGCAACTTGCACTATATTGTTCAGCCCTTGGAAGGTACCTGTGTACAGAGTAATTCCCAGCAAATTTGCATCTCAACAATAGAAAACAATAAGGGTATATGTGGAGCAAACAAAAAGCCTAATTTATAGCAGCCTTTGTCATTAATACCCCATTTACACATTTTTTTACTTTTTGTACTGCCTTGTCAAAAGAGGTGTATACTACCCTGCATAAGTCAGGGTCAATGGCATCAAAGATGTAGCGCCCCTCTGGGAAAGAAAGGTAGTAAGTTATTCTGAATGCCCTGGCTGTTTTCTCTTCTGAACTGCTCTCAAATATGGCATCGAAAGGGCCATTCTCCCTAGAGCCACCTCTTTTGCCAATTTTTATCACACCTTTTGCTTGTGATCCAGTGCTGATGGCACATTCCTCTCATGGCACCATACTTTCCACCTGTACACATTTCGGGGTACTAGCCTTAGTAACTCTGACCTGTCCTCTTCCCACCACTGTCCTATTATTTGTATAACGTCTATTGGATTGAGAACCCCTGCAGACAGATCATTCGTGACAGAAACAGCACCCGGCTACTCCCCTAAACTGATTACCATTGAACGCCCAGGAGACAATTTTTCCTGTGGCTGATTGCTTAGTGCCTTGGAAGCCACTGCCCATTGTCTGTAAGGGGATTGTGCATTTTCTTACACTTATGACACAAATCCATATCCTTGCAACTCCATAGCTGGGTGAGCTGCCTTTTTCTGTCTGAATGTCTCGTCCTAATACCATCAAGATAACCCTTCATAATCCATGCATGCCTCAGAAATAGTATTATATACTTAAACAGCGACAAGTATTCCTACCCATACAGCTGCCACTTGGCTTGGCAGATGCACGTGAGAAATAGACCCTTCTACTGCATTTTGTCACAATTGTGATGCCTGTGGCCCTGCAGGATCCAAAGTACAGGCAGAAGGTCACAACAGGGGATCCAATAGCAGAGTATCCACAGGAACTGGGTCCAACAGATAGGACAGGAGCTAAGCCCTCCCTGCCTTAAATACTGATGCTGGCCAATCAGGGCTTTGCCCTGTAACAACACTCAGGAGTGGGCTGATTAATGGTGGCTAAATTAATCAGCCCGCAGGCTTGAAGAGGCGCGCCTGGCTGCCCTGTATAGCCGGGGCGCAAGCGCTGTTAATTCGGCGTCCGGCCGTTGCCCAGGAAGTGATGTCCCGGTCGTCATGGAGACGGCTGGGATGCCAGGCGGAGTCAGAGGTGAATCGCGGCGGTGCCCGTGGACGCCCCCTTTGAGGAGGGGTTAAAGAACCCCGATATCCCGGCTTCCTAGGAAACTGCTTGAAGAATTTCTGGATACGTTTTTTAGCATGAAGGCGCCTTCAAGGAACCCAGGATCGTTCTACCAAACCACGATTCTTCCATTGAACCAGAAAGTGCGCCTGACCCTGAACTCTCTTAGAATTTAAGAATTTTTTAAACAATAAATTTCCGGGATTCATTCAGATCCGGTACCCAAGTACTTGAAGGCCGAAGATGCAGAGACTAGCTTGGGTATAACGCTGGTTTGAGAAGAGAGCAGTGAAAGGTGTTAGGAATCCTCAAGGAGCCAGGGATCTTTAACCTGAAGGCTACAGGGTTGATTTGTTTAATGATTGTGAACGGTCCAATGAACTAAGGCCCAAGTTTCCTGCAGGGCTGTCTGAGCTTGATGTTGCGTGTTGAAAGCCAAACTCTCTGCCCTACTTTGAAATTACAGGTTGTGGCAATCTGAATTTTTTTTAGAGAAAAATGAGGCTCGTCTTAAAGAGGACTGAACTTTCTTCCAGATAACCTTGAGATCAGTAGCTGTAGAACATATCTCCGGAATACCAGCGGACCTAAGTGAATATAAAGAATTGGACCTGGGGTGGAAACCAAAATTACAATAGAACGGAGAAGTATGAGTGGATGTATGACATGAATTATTGTGTTAGAGAAATTGAATAAGAAAGAGCCATAATGGGTTACTAAGAGACATGTTACTCATACTCATAATTACTGGGAATTTGTGCTTTAGCAGTAGGCTACTGTGGACTGAAACTGCCAGTCTTTCCATTGCATCAAAAAGTCTCTATAGAACACCACTTATACTTATCAACAAGGATTACGCTCCTTTGTAGAAGAGTGTTGTTGCTTATTGTACATATCCCTTATCTGCAGACTTTGGGGAGCTGTGTTTAGCACGGTCTTCTGAAGCACATAAAGCAAAGGAATGGCCGTTAGCCACCCCCATGGGATAAAGATAACCAATCCCCAAAGCCAAGGATGCTGACTCCACCTTGTTACCCAGCATTCAAGATTGCAGGAAAAAAAGAGAGGCATGAAAAGTGGTGTCCATTGATCAAACAGAGAACTGGAGACAGGACTGACTTGGGGCTACAGTTCCTGATTGACTGTTGAGGAACGGTGGCTGTGAGTATAAGCTTTGCAAGGTCAACCATGCTCCTCAGACCTCCCCATGTGGCTCCTACACCACCCAAAATGCCTCTTATATGCCAATCACACCACTCCACATGCCCCTTACATGTTAATCAGCCTGTATTTTAACAGTCACTTAAGCTGGATACACACTACAGAAATTTCAACCAACTTTTTATGCCGAGCGATTTTACATGCGATCGATTTTCCGATCGCTCGGTCCATGGACTGCATACACACTAGCCTTGTTTAGGACGATAAAGGGAAGAGCTAGGTACACACTGGCCCAATGAATGCATGAAAAACCTCTAATCAGTCATATCGTGTGAGTGTGTATAGTGACACGATGATCTAAAGTCGTCCAAAGGGCCAATCATCGTTTCATTTGGTTGGTCATACTGTTTAATATTTTCTGACCAACCACCAATAGATCATGTAGTGTATATGCACTCATGCTCACGATCTCCATAGAGTTTATAGAGTCGTGTTCTTTTCAGCCGATGCTAGCGATGACTGTCCCGGTGAATAAAGGTAGAGAATGCTGTAGAAGGAATAATTCATTTGTTCGTTCTGAGACAGAATGTTTATGTTTAAGAGTCACAGAAGCTATGACATTTGTTAGAACATGTATATAGCTATAACAAGGAGTTTTAATTAGTGTGACAATGTGACAAGAATGAATGAATGAATATTGTGCTGTCATTCTCTGAAGACTAGAGGACCAGATGAAGGACCAGATAAGCACAGATCTGAAAGTAAATCATGTCAGTGTGTATACATGAATCATCAGACTGATTGGACTTTCAGTCGTAGGTTCAATCATTTGAGATAACACGTCAGTCGGAAAATTCTTCAGTGTGTACCTAGCCTAAATCTCATTCCAATCCTGCAGTGCATATGCACTCATGATCAGGATCTCCATAGGGTTTACAGAATCATGATATTTTTAGCCAACAGTTATGAGAGATGAAGAGCACAGATCTGAGGGTAAATCTTTTAAAACGTGTATAGTGTATACACATGAATCGGCATGCTGATCAGGACTTTTTTTCTTTTTTCAGTAGTTGGTACAATCGTTATAGATAACACATTGGTCGGAAAATTCTTCAGTGTGTACCTAGCCTTAGAATGACAGGCTTGTCACTCTCGTAGGTGGGGCTGTCCTAGGCACATGTAAATGGCACCCTAATTTTTTTATATTTCTTTTCCAAGGGATTTAAAAGCTGGAAGTAAGAAGGGAACCCCCTCGAGGATTTAGTGAGAAATAAAATGGTAAACAAGTGTGTGGGGGTGTTTTTTTTGTAATAAAACACTTTTTTTCACAGTGTCTGTGTATTTTTTTGACTGTATTCTTTTTACAGGTGTGCTACAGGTCCCAATGAGACCTGCATGCCAGGGCATGCTGTCGCTTGTAGTTGTAGCAGTGCCAGCATGCTCTGACAGTCATGGGTAAGCTGGCACTTGTAGTTCTACAAGCGAAAAGGAGTGATTATCATACATTTCTGAAAAGCTGACTTAGCATAGAGTGTACCAGGAGTACAAATATGCACACACCACTTACATCAAAATAATGTGTTTGGTGATCAAGCGATCAACAGAAAATAAATAAAATGGGGCAGCATTGTATGGAAGTGGGGAGTTTCAAATGTAGGTGTGCCTGCTTATTTCGTAAACAGGGGAGCTGAGATTTTATTTCTAAATAATTCATCCCCCTCATATTTACACCAATATTTTCTTTTTTATTTGCTTGGTGATCACCATACAAAAATATAAAATGAGGTACCCAAGTTTGAGTGAGGGGACAATCCTCTTAAACATAATAGGCGAGAAACCTTGTTTGAAAGAGGGGACACTCCTATTTCAAATGAAGATGCCCCCATTTAGTTTGGAGACAGGGGGGATCTGAGCTCTTGCAGACCTCCTTTCCTATCTACAGCAATGTTATTTATGGTCTGCTAATCAAAAACAATCAGCAAGCAATAAATAATCATGGCACCATCATTTGATAGATAGTAATAAACAAGCTTTCACGTATCGTATCGCTTGTAGTTTTTCCTGTCTTTCCTACACATGTGTGAGTGCACATAATCATCATCATCACCATTTATATATAGCGCCACTGATTCCGCAGCACTGTACAAAGAACACACTCCCATCAGTCCCTGCCCCATTGGAGCTTACAGTCTAAATTCCCTAACATACACACACACACACAAGCAGACAGAGAGTGAGAGAGAGAGACTAGGGTCAATTTTCATAGCAGCCAATTAACCTACTAGTATGTTTTTGGAGTGTGGGAGGAAACTGGAGCACCTGGAGGAAACCTACGCAAACACGGGGAGAACATACAAACTCCACACAGATAAGACCATGGTTGGGAATTGAACTCATGACCCAGCGCTGTGAGGCAGAAGTGCTAAACACTTAGCCACCGTGCTGCCCCATAGAACTATCGCAATGAGCTAAGCTTATTGCGTATCGCGATGTCGAGTTGCATGCTCACAATGACATAATGCGGTAGCGGCTCCGCTGCTCCAGCCTTAGAAGAAAGCCCACTGATCACAGTGGAAGTGATCAGTGGGTTTTCTTATAGCCCCATCGCCCTCCAATTTTGAGGGACATTGGAGGACAAGTCCCACTTGTCCTCAGCAGAGAAAGGGTTAAACAAGCACACAAAAGGAAAAATATGTGCAAGAGCAAAAAAGAAAGCACCTTTCATCATCAGTGGAGCATTCATAAAAAGAAAATTGCAAGCAGTTTGCTATTGCTGGCGATCATCATCATGATCATCTTCTGATATTTACACATGTCCTTCACCACCCGCAAATAATTCAGCTCGAGCATGCATAAATGCGTCTGTGTCCTGGTCAGCATCTGTTTGTAATTGCGCGAACACACCCTTACTGTACTCGGTCTAGGTTAGAGTTCCTCTTTCCTCCCCCTTCCTCTCTCTCCAGACACAAGCGGATCTCCATAGCCTCAAATGCGCGCAACCACATTTATCGGCATGCGTAGAACGATTTCACACAAGATAAGCAGCACATACTGGCATAGTACTCCCTCTGCATCAGCCCCATTATGTCCCACTCCATGAGTCACATACTGAAACTGATCCAGGATATGATGTCACATAGGTATGTTTTGCTAAAGTAATATATGGCACCCCAGGGACAAAACGGAGCATTAAAATGTGACTCAACCAGACTTTGTTATCTTTCACACAGCCATAACTTGCTGAGTAACTCACAGATATGTTAAAAGGTCATCTGGTAAGAAGGGAAATACTACAAAGAGGGAAAAAAAAAGATAAAGATAGTGTGATAAAGAGAAGAGTAACAGAGTGGAGAAGACGGGATAGAGAAACAATGTTAATGTGATTACTATAAATTCTGTGATTTTTTTTTTTAAATGAAAGCTATTTTTTTATTTTATTTCAAGCTGTCATTTTAATCAACCAATATACTGTTAAAGGATAAGAAACAATGCCAGCAGGGATAGGTTGGGCTGGGGGGGGGGGGGGGGGAGGCAGGGGGGCGTCCCATAGTGGGCTACTTTGGGCTGGGTCACTGCATTTTTTTCTCCTTTAAAATGTTCCTAATAGGCTGCCGAGTCTTGCCACCCCGGGTTAAAATTTGCCAGCCCTCTCCTGAATGCCAGAATCCCAAGCAGCGGTCAAAATAGGGGGTATTACAGTAGTATGCCATACTTCTTCTATTGCCCTCATTTTTTTTCATTCATTTATATTCCCATTACATTGTCCATACCACCACTTCTACAGCTGGGTACCTTATCCCGATGACGAAAACGCCGACATCGGATCCCCCAACAGGATGAGACCGAAGGTCTTTGAAGCTGTCGGCAATTACACCTTCGGTCTCGTCCTGTCGGGGGATCCGATGTCAGTGTTTTCATCATTGGGATAATGACTACTAACGCACTTCTAAATGTCCACTTCGACTACTGATCCCAAGCAAATAATACATATGACTATGTCAGATCACCTCTGTTATATTATAGAGATAAGTGTTTTACATGTAGTGATATAATATCACCTGAGAAACATAAAAGCAGGATATGATAGTGCAGGATGTCTCCTTGCAGCAAGCCTTGTTAAAAAAAAACATTTTTTTCAGTAACAGGAAATATGATATCAGTTAACAAATGGTGTATGTCAGTAGAGAAATGAACACAGTGGAGGTTACTTAGGAAGCGCAAAATGCCGCTCCACAGTGCAGAAGCATCTTTGAACATGTTGGAGTTGATGTCAGGATTGATAAATTTGTGAAAAAAATTAAATAAAAAACTCTAAAAATCTGCACATAAAAAAACATAGTTATACATATGAATCGGAGGCGTCTCAAGATGCATCCAGCTCTGCAACAGTAGCATATACGCCAGGTTTACATCAGTCACACATCAGTTAGATTTACAACCAACCAGGTCATAGGGAAAACGCATTCATTATTAGGTTTGATTTAAATAAAATAATTTTAAAAACCTCTATAATATAGCAGATATAATCCTCATTTTCGTGTACAGATGAAAGTAACAAAATAAATATTTTAGAATATGCCCACAGAGTCATATAATATAGTGATTCATCCCAAGTAGCTAGCTAGTGCTTGTAACCGCAATCAACATCAGTGTGTATTTGCACCAACTCTGAATTGCACGCAAATAATACGGCTATTGACAGGCGTAGCTGCTTCTCCAAGTGGGTCCGTCTCAGTTTGCAATTACGCGAACACGCCCTTTCTGTACTTGGACTACATGGAATACAAGAGTAGTACAAATTTGCATAATTTTACCCTAAGCATCAGGGCGCACATAGGTTTACGGAACAAGACGGCAGCACTTGTGGAAGAGCAGAAGTTTTTATTGCCTGATGGGAGGAGTTGGGTTAAGTGAGGGCATTCCCAGCAAAGTATTGAGCAGGAGCTTTGTTGCGCCTTGTTTTCAGAATAGTGCAGAAATTAGTGTTCAGTTTGTGAAGCAAAATGTTCTAATTGAGATAAAGGGATATAGAGGGCACATTTTCAGGGGTATTCCTTTTTCAGTTGATATGCCCATGGCTATTTCCACTCCACAAAAGACTTGAATTTATTGCCAACTCAGAACTGGCAGAGATTAAATTCTCATCCTGTACATTTATTGGGCCTGTCTTACGCGTCCATGTTGCACTTTGGTGGAGAAGCGCATTTCCAGGTGCACACCAAGCAATGTAATAAAAACACTTCCCACACACAAAATTGCTACCAGTAAACACAGTTCCCATGCTCCCACACTCTCATGAATAATTTATGATTCATTTCATGATTAATTTAAGCCATATATAAGGGCAAACCGAAGAGTATTTTAGTAGAATAAGTGAAAATATGATTTGATTAAAAGGGTGGCACTAAAAGGGTAGAAGGTTGGACCTTGAAGTGAGCATTACACTTCAACACACTTCACCTTCAACGATTTTTCTGCCAATCAGCATAGCAAAGCGCACTTCTACTTCACAAAATGGAGAGTACGTGTGCACTTAGAAAATAATCTAGGGATGACATTCCCCTGCAGACTAACACGCAGGAAAATCTATAAAGGCTGTGGCTACTATTGGCCTCCCAACTCACACTGCAAACAGTAACTGTTGATGTCTTTCAGCAATATGAGTTGACACTTCTGTAATTGTAATGGTCACAGCAATTATACAGAGCGTGGTTGTGTCCACGACAGACCTGTCTACTCATTCTGCTGATAGGCAGCAATTGTTTCTAGCTGTTATCAATATAAGAAGGAAGTAATGGATATGCTATTTTATGGCTGCACTGAGACTATGAAGAGTCAGCATTACCTAGATTAGATCTCTGTAGTGGCATGGAACAGTAAGGTTGGATCAGCTGTATATTGTGGCATGTAGCTCTATAATACCGCTTTCATACTGCCGCCCCTGCAATATCCCGGGTTTTTGAAGCCGGGTTTTTGCAGGGGCTCGGAGCGTCCCAGCTCAGAAACACCATTCATACTGCACCTTGGACCCGGGA
Organism: Mixophyes fleayi; assembly: GCF_038048845.1. Taxonomy (NCBI): domain Eukaryota; kingdom Metazoa; phylum Chordata; class Amphibia; order Anura; family Limnodynastidae; genus Mixophyes; species Mixophyes fleayi. Next base: position 193,864,475 of record NC_134403.1, on the reverse strand, counting down.
ATTTCCCGGGTTGACCCCATTCATAGTGCACAAGTCTGTGCCCTGGCAATTTGTGGGAGTCATCACCAGAGCAGTTTTCATTGGCTGAAAGCTGGAATATGAAAAAAAATAAAAATCTCTCTCTCTCCCATTCTCTCTCTCTCGTTGCACCATTCATAGTGCAGGCAACCCGGGTCCGACCCGGGAATTACCCCTCGATAAATCCCGGGTTGAAGATTTTTCACTTGTACCATTCATACTGCACCAAGACCCGGGTTGTTTCAGCTCCACCCAGGAAAATTTGGTGCAGTATGAATGGGGTATTAGTGAGCATTGGATGTATGTGTTGGGGCTATGAAACACGTTGGACAAAAAGGTCTACTGTTTATCTTGCTATAACATACATACCACAAAGCATACCTGTTGGCCATATTTTTTAAAATATTTACTTTTGCTGCACCCTTCACACTAAGAGTATCCTGTTCTAGCAGTGTTTATTTGTAGTGAATTCAAAAGGTCTTGGTCCTTTTTAGAACAAATGCCATTTTAATGTGCAGTCTACAACCACTTTAGAACAAGCTGTTAAGTTCAGCACCCCCTCCTGCACCTATGTATTAAATAGATCATGAGAGTGAAGGGACATCAAGCCTGTCTTTACTACATGTGCCATTAGAAAGTTGTTGTTACATTATTATTACCATTTATTTATATAGCGCCAGTAATTCCGGAGCATTGTACAGAGAAGTCCCTGCTCCATTGGGGCTTACAGTCTAAATTCCCTAACACACACTAGGGTCAATTTGCTAGCAGCCAATTAACGTACCAGTATGTTTTTGGAGTGTGGGAGGAAACCGGAGCACCTGGAGGAAACCCACGCAAACATGGGGAGAACATACAAACTCCTGACAGATAAGGCCATGGTCGGGAATTGAACTCATGACCCCAGTGCTGTGAGGCAGAAGTGCTAACCCCTATGCCTCCGTGCTGCCCCATCATTAGTAGAAATGTGTCTACAGACCTGTTTTCCCACATAAAGGGGATAATTTAGACATGCGGTGAGAACGTATGTAAGAACGGATGAATGTAACCAAAAAAAAAGCATATTTCCGTGAATATTTTCAGACAACCGCACCTCTAAATGCTGCCAGCTCAGAAACAGGGGCATTTGCACCAGGCGTATGTCAGGCTTAACAAGTGTCTATACTTATGCCCCACGATAGGCACAACAGATGTGCCTTAACAGTTGCTTGACAAGAACAATAAAAATAATAATAGTGCAATTAAATTAAATCAGAGCCTGATTAGCCAATAGACTGGCCAGGCTACAGCCTAGGCGGGGGTGCAAAATTTTGGTGTGTTCAAAATTGTGACAGGGAGAGGAATAAACTGAAATTTATTTTAAAATGTAGGAATAGTTCTCTTAAGTAAAAAGGAAACATGAAGAACAAAATAAAGCAAACATTTAAAGGAGCCACTCACTGCCCACTGTATTTCACCAACAGAAGTCATGCTCATATAACAAAAAAAGGGAGAGAGAGAAAAAAAGCTACAGTCATGCATAGGTTCAAGTTGTACTCAACAACTGGTAGCCACCATTGAAATTAAGATATGCAATTGGAGCACCTAGGGATTGATCGGAGGGTCATTGGCATTTAAACGGATTTCGTACCATACAGTATGTTGAAAACAACCCTCTATGTGTTCATTCAGTGGAGTGGAGAGGGTGTCAATAAGACTTTTTTGCTTTTGCAACCCTAGAGAGACCTTACACTATTCCAACTTATACTACTTTGACCTGCCTAATCAAAGCCTTGTAATGACTCAAGCTGGGTACACACTGAAGAATTGTTCAGACCGACGTGCTATCTCAAACGATTATACCTACGACTGAAGGTCTGATCAGTCTGGCGGTTCATGCTTACACACTGACACGATTTACCTTCAGATCTGTGCTCTTCATCTGGTCCTTTATCTGGTACTCTAGTCCGAAGAATGACAGCACAATATTAATTTATCCACTACTGTCACATTGTCACACTGATTAAAACCACCTTGTTATAGCTATCCACATGTCCTAACGAATTTCATTAGCTTCTGTGACTCTGAAACGAAATATTCTGTCTCAGAACGAACAAATGAATTATTCCTTCTACAGCACTCTCTACATTTATTCACTCTGACATTCAGTGCTAACATCGGCTGAAATGAGCCCGACTCTGTAAACTATATGGAGATTGTCAGCATGAGTGCATACACACTGCATGGTCGTTAGCCAAGTGATCGGAAAAATTGAATGGTACGACCAACCAAATGAGGCGATAATCGTCTATTTGGGCAGACTTTCCACCATCGTGTCACTACACACACTGACCCGACTTTCGAACGAGCGGTTGTATGTCGGCTGGTTGAGCCGATTATTGGACAAAAACCCTGTAGTGCGTACCCAGCTTCAGACAGACCTACAGTCCCTTTAGGTAAACATGATCAAGGGTGTATTTCAAGTTTTAGATATTATGTGCTTATAAGTTCATATAAGTACTGCATTACCTGTTATATTTTTTATTGCTTTATCCAGAGCCGTAACTTAAAATTCAAGTGCCTGCGGTGAGAAAGTCAAATGCGCCCCCAGCCCTCAATTTTAACCAAATGAACCTAAAATATTCCTAAATTCCGCCCCCCCCATCAGCGTTGCTCTTGGGTGGTCGCCTCTATCGCACGGCCCTGGCTTTATCTCCCCCCCTTGTTTATGCCTAGCTTATAATCATCATCATCATCAACATTTATTTATATATATATATATATACACTGGGTAATACATACAGACAGATATTCTGCAAAGGCATACTGATTGTGTACCACAACACAAGGGACTAAGTTTATTTACGATCATCTTCATAGAACATTTGTACCATTTATGTTTTGCGAGTGGAGGATATTACACTATATGGTTTTTCTGTGTTCTAGTTAAGTCTATATTTAGAAAAATTAGATGCTCAAAAGCAGCCGTTCTGATTGCATCTTAGTGAAAAATATCCAGTAAGAAGTACTGTCACTATAGTGTCAATTTATTTTGGATTTGTAGATAAGCCCCCAAGTACGTACAGTATGATACTTTTTTGTAAATTAATTTGGTCAAAATGTTTGCAGCACGCAGAGCAAAGGGGAGAGAGAATCATTTGTAAAACACCAAAACACAACCCTCCTTTCCACACACCAATTCACAAAAAATATTTAAAAAATGCATAGTAAATAGGATTAGATGTGAACAGCTACAGTACTCACTCTGTTTATATAGGCTCCAGCAAGCTGGTTGGAGTCAAAGCATGAATTAGGCCAGGCAAGGAACGAAGCATAGTGGCAAGTACTGAACTGTATGGGAGTTTTTGGTTTTTTTTACTTTCTTTTTACTTTCCTCTGGATAAAACCCTTCCACAATCATTTTCTCTAGGCAATGCTATGTATTACTTGTTGGTTCACGTACAAACCTAAGATGATTGCAAAGTTATGTTGTTTTAGGTTTATAAAGATGTTGATAAAGTACATACCTCCAGACATTTGTGTAGGTGGCATTGGGACGGGGGCATAGCCATGCCATGATAGGAATGTGGCCACATCACAATGGGGGCGTGCCCAGAGCTTTTGAAGCGATAGGCTGCCCTGTTCTCTCCTCCCTTCCTCTTCAAACACCTTCATTGACGTGCACACCCATGCAGGGCAGCAATGAACAGAATACTTCCCAAATTTCCCACCTGCGTGATGAAGCTGTCCCTATTGGGATGGCGAGACAGAGCCCTCAAATCGGGACTGTCCTGCCTAAATTGGGATGGTTGGGAGGTATGAAAGTATTCTTCTATACTGCATTTTCGATGTGCTCAGGTCCCAGTATTAAGAAGGCATTTAAATGGTGTGAAAAGTTATAGTGATAAATCATTTGATATATGCGTTAAAGTATATAAAGTTTATTAAAACCATGCATGTGTTAATTGCAATAAGGGGCAATCTATATTTAAGGTCTTAATGGAAAATTATTAATTGCAGGATGCAGCAGTCATTCCACCAAAAATGTTTGGTTGATTGGGCACTCATTCATATGGAATATACCACCTTAACCAATGAACATTTCCTAGCTTGGTCATAGAGAGATAAAGTGTTTCACCCACAAAATAAAGGTAGTAGCAAGGACATTTGGGACAACTGATATAGTAGTAACTCACCTGGACAGGAATGACATAGATAAAGGAAGTCAGCAGTCTTAGGGGCCTATTTACTAATCGATTTTACCATCTAAAATCCAGCGCACTTCTAAGTAGCAGTTTCAATTATGAACATTGCATTGATAGATATCTGCTGCTTTGCATTCATTTTCAATTTACAGTGCAGTCCCCATAACAGTGTATGGGGACTTCTCCATGACGCAAGTTCTGATTTTCAGAATTTCTTCATCTTAATGTACACCAGCTCAGGCTGGTGTACATTAAGTGTACACCACTAGTTTTTACACCAGTGTAAAAACGAAATTTCATTTTTATGAACATGATTAATAAACAAAAAAAAGAAAAGGGTCAGAGATGCTGCATTTTTCAGGGCCTTCCTTGCTATGTGGGGGAGCACACTTCCATTTTTACACAGCAGGAGAACGTGAATTGTGAATTCTCTCTGAGCTGCTTTTATTTAACTGGACTCATTTTATACCTCAATTATGCACTTTGGTGTTGTAATTTATCTAAAAAATTTATCAAAAAAAGTGTACCCTGTAATAAAAACATGTCCCTGCTTTTTCATGATTAATTAAAGACAAAAATAAAGCTAAACTGAGCTGTGTTTTAATGAAAAAATTGAAAAGTTCTATTGATGGGAAAGTTGTAGGAAGCTGGCATTTGATGTAACATTTATACTTTTGCATTTAGTGCCCTTATGGCTCTTTGCAAACAAAAGCACAATTCTAGTTTACAGATTCATCTCCCAAGAGTGGAAAGTAAACTTGGAACTTCATGTGCGCTGGGCCCAATATTCAGGCTCACTTACTCAATACCAAGATTTTTGAGGCACATGGAGAGTGCTTTGTAAGGCTATGTACACACTACTATGTTTTCAGCCAATTATCGGACCAATCACCCAATAAACGACCGTTCGGTCTGATATCGCATTAGCATGTACACTTAAACGATGAACGATAGTCGCTCCAAAGCACTGATGATCGTTTGATTTGATTGATCAGCAGAACTAAAAATCTCGTTCAGCTATGGAACGACATCCTTGTAATCCATGAGTGCGTCTGCACAGGATCTCCATAGTTTACAGAGTCATGATATTTTTAGTCAAAGGTTATGACTGTTGAAGAGCACAGATCTGAGGGTAAATCTTTTAAAACTTATAGTGTGGACTGTTTTTTCAGTTGTTGGTACAATCGTTGTAGATAACACATTGGTCAGAAAATTCTGTAGTGTGTACCCAGCCTAAATTAGACCCACTGTGTCCAGACATTTATCAAGACTATGCAAACAGTGATATAAATCGCATTGTATGATTTTTTAATAATGCAGACACAGTTGCCAATTAGCCCATAGTATTTATTTACACCTCTCCCTCAGACATGAGATAATGAGTTGAGACTAACGCTAGGTACACACTACAGGTTTCTCATCCAATTATCATACAGATCACAGGATAAACGACCATTTGGTCAGATATTGGATTAGTGTGTATCATGTTTGCCACTATCATGTTTTATCCTACCAAAGCCCATCCATTCGTTTTATTTGGTTTTATAAACTTCCTAAGAATTACAATCAACGATGGGGGCAAATGGTGAAGCGTGTTTGCTCATCATGACAGGCATTGTAGACAGATCTCTATAGAGTGTGCAGTCACAATCTTTTCAGCAGATGGTCATGAGAGATACAGATCGTAGATCTGAAGGTAAATCGTGTAAGTGTGTACACATGAATCTGCCTGCTCATCGGGACTTTCAGCCTTTGGTAAAATTGTTACAGAAATTGCAGCTACAGTAATTTTCTGGAGCCTGTATGAGCTTAAGTCATAGACAAACACTCTGAAACACACAAAATCACATTAACACAGTCAGCTATGTACAGATAAGCATATTACAATAAACATATTAACAAGATCTGTTACAAAGTACATTTGTCCAGTCCAAACCTACAGCCCACTGTTGATAATTGGCTGCTATCAAAATTGACCCTAGCCTCTCTCTCTCTCTCTGTCTTTGTGTATGTTAGGGAATTTAGACTGTAAGCTCCAATGGGGCAGGGACTGATGTGAATGAGTTCTATGTACAGCGCTGCGGAATCAGTTGTGCTATATAAATAAATGGTGATGATGATACTGTGTTACTGTGCAGTGTTTTTCCCTTTAATTTTTGAGCACAATTATCTGTATGTGCCCAGCAGATATTTGAGAACCATTAACAAAGGCACTGTTTTAACTCTATATTTTATTAAATTTAATGTCCATTTTAAACACTAAACTCTAACAAGCGTACTTTGCATTAAACATTACGAGTGATGAAGAGAGGACAGGGTATATCTGTGTTAGAGCAGTGCTTTAGTTACCATGGAGACAGACGTGTATCCTGCAGTGCAGAGCGACTGGCCTAGAAGAGAACATATGTAACAATATATAGACTGAGTGAAACAAGGCTACATTGCTGTGTATATAACACAGACACACACATTTATGTTTTCTTCTATTTATATGGATATGATGTAGAGATCATAGGGCTACCAGAGCATGCTCATATACATTAGAAAACAAAATGTTTGTTTTGCATGTTGAATACAGCGTGAACAGCCGTTACCATAGAGATCATTGATGCTTTTGGTAAATGTATTTTCTGTACACACTTGCACTTTTCCATGCACTGATAGACATAGAATGCAGCATGAGTAAGTACTTGAGTAAGAACTGAAAATATGACTATAGAGATCAATGATGCTCATGATAACAGCCATACATAAAGCAGGAAACATCGCTAAATGCAGCGCAGAAATAAGAGCTATTTTTCTACTGTGTGAGCCCTTACAAAGAGGAAAACAATTGCCACAACTGTTCATTTGCAGTATTTTACTTGTCTTTATTAAAGAATAAAATATAGAACAAGGTTTTTCTTACCAATCGGTAGCAAGAACAGTTTAACACTGCACAAGAAGCTTGTATATGAAAACATGTGCCACTATGACTGGCAGATGCATAAAAGCTAATTGCTGATTGGATGCTGTGGTTCAGTGCAAATTGTGCACCTATGTGTTATGGTATAAAATGAGTCCTACAACATATTCTTTAGTACAATTGCTACTGCAACACAGTTTGACTCCCTACAGCAGTAATGGGCAACAGGGGGCCCTATGGCCCATCCGAGTTTACACCTGCGGAAGCTCCTTCCTACTTTATTGTAATATTTGTTTCTTATAGATTGTAACCACTTGTTTAAAATGATGGCTGATAACATATCAGCCATCCTTTTAAACAAGTGGCTCTTCCTTTGATTAAATGTATTGTTTTAGCTTATTACTGAGATTAATCCTCAATATACATCACCTTTTCCTTGAATCCTCTTTCCCAGTGTCAATCATTGTGCACTATGCAGCGCCCATTTCCACACAATTTGAGAGTGAACACTGGTTATGAGAGTTATACTGGATTTTCTATGAATGTGTGGGAAGATAAACCAATACAATACAATATATTTTTAGGGGAAAGTCATGTTTCTTCCCTAATTTAGTATCAATAAGTGGTGTCAGGGGCAAACGCAGGATTTGTATGGGGGGTTTCCACACAACACCGCCAGTGGGTGTGACCAGTATGCATGGAGGTATGGCTATAATTTTAGACAGTGCTTGGCTGCTCTCCAACTCTTCCTATCCCCATAATATACATGGGCAATGCTGAGTGGACTACTGTTATGTGCACACAGTTCTTCCTTTTCATGCAGAGCCGTGTGAAGCTGGGGCAGAGTCCAGCCACCTCAATTATACAATTCCACAGGCTTGGAGGGTGGTTTCCAGGCACTAGGAAACCCCCCGCCCCCTCGGTTTGCCTATGGCTGTTTTAGGAAATTGTGACTGCAGGATAGGAAGGTTTCTAAAATTCCAGGTTTTAACCAACAATTACAAATACAATTAGTACCACTCAAATCTGACCTACACTAAAGTTGGTGCTAATAATGAAATGGCATGTCCACCTTTAGACAGATTTTCACTTAACTAGCCCCCTACCTGGCGGAATGGTACTAATGGAGCAAACAGTTCCCTCCACAGGACCCCCATCATTACATTTAAATAGGCCCCAGGAGGAAGTAAAAATAAAAATTCAGAATCCATAAAATATTTACTAAAACAATTGTAACAAAGTCAGTTAGGTGGAACAAAGAAATACACACCAAGGGCCTGATTCATTAAGGCACGTATACTCAACGCAATCTGCGTTCAGTATTATAAGCACAGATTTAGGCCTTGCATACTCACGAATTCAGCAAGGCACGGATTTTAAGACAAGTGTGCTGTTGAATTCAGGTGTAGGTCTGCTGTGCTCTACTACACAAGATGCTGTAGGATACGTCCAATACCTATGTGGATTATAAATTTGCAAAAGAACGCACAGCAAAATAAAAAAATATTGAATAAATGTCACCTGTTAATAATAAAGACATTAATAATAAAACAGTTAAAAAAGTGTGTATTTATTTATTTTTGTTCCCCATTAAATACATTTACTAGAATGTTGTTAATGTCTACTGAACATAAAATACATTTTTACAGTTGACCAGGATTGCAAAACACGTTATAGCATTCATACGAGACTGCCATTACTACTGATCAGGACTCAGGCTAGCCCTTTAGCTGGAGCAAGAAATACAAAAAACCCCCAAGTATCTTTTAGAGGCTCAGAGCTGGATTCAGACGCGGCTGCATGTGCTTGAGTTTGGCACACCCAGGGCCGGTGCTAGGTGTCTCGGCGCCCTAGGCTCTCCCACCCTGCTAAACAATGCTCCCCCCCCCACTGCTAAACAATGCTTTCCCCCCCTGCTAAACAATGCTCTCCCCCCCTGCTAAACAATGCTCTCGCCCCCTGCAGTGGCGGTCTCCAGAAACCCCCCCCTGCGCTAAGTGGCCGCTATAGCTGCACTGTCCTATACAGCAGCCGCGGCGCTGTCAAAGAAGTGTCCGCGGTGGTGCTGTAGTGTATACAGCACCGCCGCAGACGCTTCTTAGACAGCGCCGCGGCTGCTGTATAGGACAGCGTATACAGCACCACTGCGGACGCTTCTTTGACAGCGCCGCGGCTGCTGTATAGGACAGCGCTGAAGAAACGGAGCTGCTGCGCATGCAGCAGCTCTCGCGGGGGGTGGTTTTTTTTTTGGGTCGGGAGGGAACCCTCGACAATCCTCCGTTCGTCCCTGTCCTGCTAAACAGTGCTCTCCCCTTTGCTAAACAATGCTCTCCCCCACAGCACTTCGGTCAAACCTTTCTTAAAAATGTCATCACCCCCTCACCCCCTTCATGCTGCAGCTGCTCTTCTCTGCCGGGCTGCTCACTGAATGTCGGGACGTGAAGATGACGTCACTCCCGACAGTCAGTGAGGGGCGGGAGGCACCGTGCGTCCTATCGTTGGTGGGGGGTGGCGATCAATCACCACACCCCTACCATGGACCTGCAGCTGTACGGCTGCCATGGAAAGTAAACTCCATGGCCGCTGCACAGCATTATACAACGTGGAATATTTCAGTGGCGCCCCCCAGGGCCGGTGCCCTAGGCAGCTGCCTAACGGGAGCGCCAGGCCTGGGCACACCCCTAATGTACATTGACTACGGCTGCCCAGTTCACTCCTCAAAATCATAGGCTGTAGTAAATGTCCTTTGTGGTCGCGGACGCAGCGAACAGGGCTGTGTTCATGGATGTATCGTCCAGTTGTGGGCATGCGCAGAGTGATTTTGTGGATGATGTGCACAAAATCGGCAGATACATGCCTTGCTGAATCAGGCTTTGGAACAATTGTTATCTCAGCAATGTAAATAAAATTACTTTATTAACATGACATAGATTGAATTTGCCCTGCATATCAAGTATGTTGATTTTTCAAAAGCTGAATGAATAATGGGAGCAAAACACTGAAAAGACTACAATTCAGACAATCTATCCCAGACATAGAAGACAGGAAGTGTCCACAAGTTAGGAATGCATCCCATATCTTCAGAATTTAACCCCAGGAATGCTAACTGGGAACCACTGATCTTCCTATTTGAAACCCAAATCATGTACTCCTATCTTTAAATGTAGTTCGTTGTTAAGGCTTTATTTATATTTGTTTCACCATTTTGTCTATGAAATTGGCATATGTGTAGAAGACATAAAGGCAAAATTGAGCATAGTATCTGCTAGTCATGTACATAACATCCAGGTGATTTTCAAGGGAACTTTACTTTGACACACCCGTCTCTCTTAAAAATGTAGAATAACTATATCCAGGTGAAATCTTCTCTTTCTGGATTTTCTTTCAGTCTAACTAGATTTCATCATCTTTTTTGTGCATTTAGGATTTCGGCTATTTCCTTATTTCTCATCTCACTCTTCAACTATACATCACACCTCGGTGAATAAATGTCCAGACATAGCCACCCCATACCACACGGTCACTCTGTACAAAACCTCTTCCACTCCCTTATCATTTCTAATATAAATTACTATAATTATAATACACCCTCTTCATCGTCCACCTATTACACATATCAGATCCTTCAAACATCTTCCTCGTGCCTCTCTTTTTTTGGAGCCATACTTCCATTTTCTATTTAAGAAGTCATTTTTAGGAAATGTTCTATTTAGCCTAAATTACGTTACCGGCATTACCCAGCACTGAGACTCGCCCTCTCCCCCCCTCCGCTTTCCCGATTGGCTGTATCTGCCCTCTCATTGGTCCTTGCTCCCCTGTGATTGGCTGACTCATGCCTCAGCACAGCTATATATAAGACAAGGGAGGGCGGAGAAAGCTCAAATCTAAAGGCGGATACACGGGGCTAGTACGTGATCTCACAGCTGTATAAATTATACATCCTCTACCGATAGATTTCGACAAACCCGACGTAGAAATGGGCAGCATTGAGTCAAAGAACCAGAACACGGACAACGAGGTTGTCAAAGAAGAACAACAGGTAAGATGATGATACAATGGATTGTTATTTGTAATTGATATCATTTTAATTGTGGGTTTATACATGTTTTAACGCAAATCGTTGATTGTGCCAGGATTGTCGTCTTTTGAGCTAATGGATGCCTTGCAGACATATATTGCCTGCTATAGAGTATTAACCCCCAATACCAATCTAGTAGTAATAGAACCCCGAGGCTTACAGGGGATTTTTGCCTCTGTGCTGTCCCATTGAGCCGTACTTCTAGGAACGAGGGGTGTGGTCACTCATTTTTAGGATAGGGCACCTGCATGAGCTTTAGGGGAATTTCCTGTGTGGTGGGGGGAGGTTTGTGGACTTTCTGTAAGAATGAGCTCATGGCAGATTCCCCCTTTGTTTTGTTGAAGGGAAATCCCTGCTTTAGGCTGTGACCAAATGTTTACCCGATGTATCATTTTACTCCATCAGGAAAACGGTCATGTGAAGACTAACGGAGATGCTGTTCAGAAATCGAATGAGGATACAGCCGCTGCCAATGGCTCTGCAGAGCCAGTCACTGAGGAGGTGGGATCTGGGGAGACTATTGAACAAGCCCCTCCTGCTAATGGGGATGCAAAACCAGAGGAGCCCCCTGGAAAGCAGGCTAAGAAGAAGAGGTTCTCCTTTAAAAAGCCGTTCAAATTGCCTTTCCGCAAGACCAAAAAGGAGGCTGAGGCTGCACAGGAGACCCCTGCTGGGGACGAGGCAGCTTCCCCGAAGGAAGATATTGCTAAGGAGTCTGCCGAATCCAAAGCGGAGGACGTGGTTGTAGCAGAGTCCACCACCCCTGCTGAGAACCCCACTCCTGAACCCGCTATCCCTGCTGAGGAAGCTGCTGCCGAGGCTGAGCCGGTTGAGATGCCTCCAGAGCAGACCCCCCAAAGCGCTGAGCCTAACCCTAGTACGGAAACGCCCACCGAGCCTCAAAAGGAGGAGTAGCAGGGGACTAATTGTCTCCACCATAAAGACTTCAGAGCATTGAGCCCTTTCTACTCGTTATTCACCACAGCCCTGGTACTTTATCTAACTCATATGCAGGGTGTGAACAGACCTCTTATGTGCCAAAAGTTGCCGAGCTCCCTTCCATGAAAATAATCACTACCCTAATTACGTGTTTAAGCTGAAACTCATGTACTAGTTAGATTTAGTACAGATCGATGAAGCTGTGAACTGTATCATGCAGACTGTACCTGTCTGCCATGATTTATTTCACTGACAATCATAACTTGAGGACAACCCTATAATATGTAGCTGGAGTTAAAGTTGTGGACATGGGGGTCTGCACATGAGCTTCTGCTTTTTCATGTTATCGGACTCTACTTCTGATAAACAGTGACCCTGAAACCAGCTGTTCAGAGGCATCTGTCTGTGTGCTAAGAAACTTTCCCTTCTCAGGATGTGAGCAATTGACTACACCGTGATACATTACTAAAGTTACTCTGGTGTGGGTGTGAATTGAGAGAATGTTTGTGTATTTCTGTAAATACTATTTTTTTTTTTTTGTCTTGTTCTGTGGTCTTTTCTAACTCAAGTTGTTTCATTGTGATATTTTAAAAATAAATGTTAATCCCCTTTACACCAAAGTGTCTACATCACTTTATTTGTGGAAAATGGTGCTACAAATACACATTGACATTAACTACTTATGAAGAAAATTCTTGCTGGAAAACTTTCAGTTAACTATAAAAATAGTATAAAAAAAAACCTATAAAATCTTCTTAATAGGGGACCATTGACAGTGGACTATGTAAAATGATGTATCCCTAATAGGGAGAAAAAACATCTAGATTAAAGCAAACATTGCTCTCATGCCATCAAATGTGAATACACTTGTAGTAAAATACTCTACAAGTCTGTTCCATTGTGTACATTAGATTTAAGGGATACTTCTGTCAACTAAAACTCAATCCTAAATTGGTAAGTACAATTTACAAAACTAATCATTAACTATGTAAAGGCATAAATGAATTGTTTTACCAGATATATTTGTACAGAACCACTCAGATTTACACACAATAGTGGTACAAGGAGCACACTTGAGAAAATGCTGTCCATTCCGCATCAGAAGGCAGCACAGTGCTCTCCATTAGAACACCACTCACTGTATCACCATGTATATTAAATGCACAAAAACATTAAAGTATATTGATGTCATTATGTTCCTAACAAAAAGAGGGTAAACTATACATTTACAACACATGCACTGGTGGGATTAAGCTCACTACTCATAGGAAAACATTGTGGCCATATACTGGTTCTGAATTGAGATCCATGTCACTGTAATTAGTCCACACCAACATATAATAGAAGGAAGTACAGCAGCGGACATGGCACACTTTGAACTGATTTATTATAATGGCATACTATTTGACTATATTGTAAATTGATTTTTATTCAGGCTGTGGTATAAGTGATTTCGGTGAAATTTAATGAGCCGGATACCTGCACACCTCTGCTGTTCACATAAGTGATCGTATAATTAAACTGCAAGAAAATCATGGCTGCAGCATTTTCTTTTCAATTATCTGTAGTACTTGAGCAGTTTTGGAAACATGGTGTAAGCATATACTAGTACAACACTTATTTGAATGAATGCTTAATGTAAGATTTTTATTTTTTTTTGAAGAAAAACTGCATGAATTCCATATTTGCTATTCAATATAAGGGTGTGATATGTCTCCTAGTCCAGTGTTTCCAAAATCCAGTCCTCTGGGAACACTACAGTGCATGTTTTACATAGCAAATGTTTGCTGGCTCAGAGCTAACGGGTATTTAAAAAAAAAAAACCCCAAAAAACAAACAAACCCTCAAGTAGTACTAATTGCTGAGGACCAGATTTGAGCAACACTGCTCTAATAAATTCATTAAAACAGTTTGTATTTCAATCTGTCATTGAAAGATCTGTTGATTGCATCTGACCATGTGATATGGCAGCTTTTACCCACAAATGAATGCAGTGTGCATTAGAAAAACTTGTCTTTTATAAGGAATAACAAAATAGAACTTGTGCTCTTCTATGGTCACAGTTCCTCATGATTAATCATAATATCCATGTCCTTTACAACAGGAAGTATACTTTCCTCAACTATGTGCATGTTTGTTAACATTTATAGACAAAAACCTCATTTATTTTGAAATATTTAAAGTTTCCATAGTTTTTTTCCCCAATTTAATTTGCATAGACTGATATCCTCTTACTTTAATGGGAACAGGGGCTGTAGAGATGAAGACAAGCCATATTCCTGTTGGTACCAAGCATTTGGAAGTATAGCAACATGCAAATAACTAGGCAGGGGTGGATCGGCATAGTATAAATATTATCACAAAGTGAACAATGCTTATACACTGAATAATCCTAGTTTACCATCTAGCACTACTCTAGAAAATGTTGCTGTTATGAAAGTAAACAATGCCTGATAGCATTGTAGACTTGCTTTTCAGAATTACAGTATGAGTCAGTTGACTCATACACAGGTATGGGCAGTGTCATAACAAACTCTGTTTGTTATCTCTTAAATTCTATTGGAACATTGTTCTAAAAATGTGCATTTTGGGGTTTAATGGCCCTTAAAAAATAAAGTAGCAGAAAGTAAAAATCTATATGCACTGCACCGCCCCCCTCTCTCCCCCAAACAAGCCTGAATCCTTTAGGGCAGGCCTGTCCAACCTGCGGCCCTCCAGATGTTGTGAAACTACAAGTCACAGCATGCCCTTCCAGCTATCAACTGGTTGTCTACTGGCAAAGGATGCTGGGGCTTGTAGTTTCACAACACCTGGAGGGCTGCAGGTTGGACAGGCCTGCTTTATGGCATGGCATAAAGGTGCTGGAGATATTATTCAGATTCTGGTCCATGTTATCATGCAGTTGCTGTAGATTTGTCAGCTGCACATGCTGTAAATCTTATATTCTACCGCATCCCAAAGGTGCTCTATTGGATTGAAATCTGCTGACTGGAGGCTGTTAGAGTACTGTGAATTTATTGTCATGTTCATGGAGCCTGCTTGCGAACACAGGTACTTTACATGACCTCGTACTGGAAGAAACCATTAGAAGATGGTTAGACTAACCATAAAGGGATGCACATAGCAACAATACTCAGGTAGGCTGTGGCATTTAAAATGATGAATTGGTATGAAGGGACCCAATGCTTGTCAAAACAACATTCCTTACATCATTACAGCACCAGCGATGACACAGGCTGAATCCATTTTCTTTACACCAAATTCTGAGCCTAGCATCTGCTTGTCCTAGCACAAATAGAGATTCATCAGACCAGCATTTTTCCTAATCTTCAACTATCCAGTTTTGGTGAGCCTGTGCCCACTGTAGTCTTAAGTTTCCTGTTCTTAGCCGACAGTGGAACCCAGTGTGCTTGTCTGCTGCTGTCGCTCATACAATTCAAGATTCGATATGATGAGCCTTCAGAGATGCTCTTCTGCGTACCACTGTTTTAACACATGGGTATTTCCCAGACACCTTCCTTTCAGATTGAAGCAGTCTGGCCATTCCCCTTTGTCCTCTCTCATTAACATGTTCATTTTGGTCACAAAACTGTCGCTTATTGGTTGTTTTTTGCTTTACTCACCATTCGCTGTAGACTAGATATTGTGGTACATAAAAATTCCAGATCAGCAGTTGCTGAGATGCTTAAAGCAACCTATCTGGTACCACTAACCACTCTATGGTCAAAGTCACTTAGACAACAATTCTTCCCAACTCTGCACCCTGTCTCCATAATTGGCCGATTAAATATTTGTAATAAAAGCAGGTGTACCTAATAAAGGGACATGTATATACACACAAAGACATACAATGTTCCGTTACTATCTCAAATCTACTACGTGCAGCACCATAACCATACTCATGTAATATAATATGCTAGAAAATACACTATGTAAAGCTGGGTACACACTACACAGTTTTCATCCAATAATCGGCTCAATCAGCCGACATACGACCGCTCGTTCAAAGTCGGGTCAGTGTGTGTAGTGACACGATGGTCGAAAGTCTGCCCAAATGGACGATTGTCGCCTCATTTGGTTGGTCGTACCGTTAAATATTTTCGTTCCAATCTCGTTTCCGTTGTGTAGTGTGTATAAACTTCCGTCCGATCCACAGCAATCCTCTGATACTTCCTCGACCTGGGGGACGTGTGTATGTAAATTTTTGATGTCTGTCCCAGTCCCACATGGTGTAGTATCCGCACACCACAGGCTTGTGTTTTGTATAGATGTGTATTGCACCTGTCTGGCTGCAGACCATTACACGTGCATACAGCACATGTGTTAGTAGTACCCTTTGCATCTCTGTAGGCAATCAATTCACATTTAACCTTTATAAACTATTAAAGTTATAAAGTCATATTAACCTTTATTAACTAATATTTGTAAAATACCCTAACTCAGGCCTGTCCAACCTGCGGCCCTCCAGGTGTTGTGAAACTACAAGTCCCAGCATGCTTTGCCAGTACACAACCAGTTGATAGCTGGAAGAGCATGCTGGGACTTGTAGTTTCACAACATCTGGAGGGCCGCAGGTTGGACAGGCCTGCCCTAAATAAACCACAGTGTTCATGCAACAGTTTTATTGCAGGTAAAAAAAAAAAAAGAAAATATTAAATATAAAAGTATTTAAGATCTGCCAGTATTCTCCGTGTTGCCAAAAATATTAGTGTTGCCACCAGAGTTTGCTCTGGCAGTATGGGTCTCCTTAAATGGGTGTTCTCTCTCTGGATGAGAGGGGTTACTAGTTGGAGCAGTTCCTGAAAAGTGGCATCATTCATATGAAGAAAATTCTTAGGGGCATATTCAATTCTCGGCGGAAACGCAGAGAATCCCGATTACCATAATTATTATTACGGTAATCACACGTGGAAAATACGGTAATTTTCTCGCTGGATTTCAGCTCACAGCTCCCCGAGCTGAAAGCCAGCTAACTATTACCGTATTAACGGTAAGTTTTTCCACGGCGCGGAAAACAAACA
Organism: Mixophyes fleayi; assembly: GCF_038048845.1. Classification (NCBI taxonomy): domain Eukaryota; kingdom Metazoa; phylum Chordata; class Amphibia; order Anura; family Limnodynastidae; genus Mixophyes; species Mixophyes fleayi. The sequence continues at coordinate 193,847,330 of NC_134403.1, read as the reverse complement.
TTTGAATATGCCCCTAAAAGTCATCTGGGTTGTTGTCCCGTAGCTCCTGTAGCAGGGGCATATGAGAGAACATGTCTCTCCTCTTGAACCAATCTTTGCTCCAACAAGATCTAGTCTTTCTCCTTCTTTCTCTTTGGTTCCATACCAGCAGTCTTCTTGCCCCAGCAAGCAGGAAAAGTGCAGTTGCTTATTCTTGTACTACTGTAGCCATTGTAGGTTTACAAATAGGAATGAATAAAGAGCCAGTGTTGCCTTCTCTTTTTATGCAGTTTTGGGTGTTAACTATAGCGAAAGCTCTGCCCCTTCATGTAATGTCTTTGGTATATCGTTACATGCCCCACAAATGTTGCTTCAGTGTGTACGAAATTGCAATCATTGCTCACGACAACATGGCTGTAATAAGTCGCCAAAGGGACGTCCGCACTTCCCTTTATCGTCCAAAACAAGGCTAGTGTGTATGCAGTCCATGGACTGAGCGATCGGACCATCGATCGGCATAAAAAGTTGGTGGAAATTTCTGTAGTGTGTACCCAGCTTTAGGTTCCAAGGACTGAACCACATGAACACTGACATACCTGTGACACTACCTTAAGGTCACAAACCAAAATGAAAAAGCAGCACTGCATAGTGATATATAGGTGTGGCCTTAACATGAAAAACCAAAGAAGACCATGGCAGGATACATAAAATCAGAGAAAATTGTATATAAACAAATATAATACATTGGTTTCAATTACAAGGCCTAACATTTAAAAAACACTGGGACTAAAAGCTGTATAAATGAAATCACAAATGAGGTCTATAAAGTGACTAAATTAAGGAGTATGATCCTGATGGAATCTCAAAAAGTCTGGGTTCAGCAGACAAAACACGTCAGTTATTCTGCACTGGGATCACCGTTTCAGTTATCCGATATTGGACTCATTTTATATTTACACTGGAACCAGTTATTTCCCTCCAGGATTTATGTGCCCTAATTAATCTAATTGGAACTTGCTACCAATGCTGAAATCAATCTCTACATATTTTTTGCATGTGAAGACCTGCTCACTTTTGCTATTACTAACGTCACTGACGGTGAGGAAACATACTGCTGTGCTTCTGGGTAACCTTCTCTGACGATTATGTACAGAGGACCTGGACGGTGTCATAAGCAGGGAGCTGCAGCATTGGAACTGCTGAGACAATTAAGTGAGTTATATAATTTATTTCCTAGGCAAGTCCTTTGTCAGTGACATTCCATCAGGATCTGGCCGTGGAGTACCATTAATATACCAGCATTACGTTGTTGACTATATAGCTTTCAACTTATGGGCCGATTTGCTGGATATCTTAGAGGGATTTTATTGTGATTATATCCTTTTATGAACTACTATATATTTACTAGTTACATACTCGTCTATAAACAGATTAAATTGAGATCATTTGTGATTTTATTTATACCATACTTACCTACTTTCTACTTCCTTTTTTCCGGGAGAGGGGCGTGTCTGGAGGGCGGGACACGGCCAATCGCATCATTTTGGCCCCGCAACGGAAATGCCAATTTGTCGTGGGGGGCAGGGCCAAAATGCCATGATTCCCCGCGAATCGCGTCATTTTGGGGTGGCAGATTTGCCAGCTCTCTTGGGAGGCCATGAGACTGGGCCGAATTTCGGGAGTTTCCCGGCCATTCCGGGAGAGTTGGCAAGTATGATTTGTACAGCTTTCAGTCGCACTGTTTTTTAAATGTTAGGTCTCAAACTGGTAATTGAAACCAATCTATTATATTTATAGAGACATTAAAAATATATTTGTTTATATACCATCATCTCTGGTTTTCCTGCCATGGTTTCCGTTGATTTTTCAAGTTAAGGCCACACACACATATACACATATCTATATCTATATCTATATATCTGACTTTTCTTTTTGGTTTGTCATTGTTTTTCTGCGATTTGTTTATTTGATGTGGTGCAGCCCAGCGCAGGATTCCTTTTATTTGACTACCATAAAGGTCAGTAGCTTTTTAACTGCTGCTTTTCACTGCCACTATAAGCTATACAGAGTCTGGGTTCATGTTACATAAGCACTTTCTGAGTTTGTGAGGCAGCTTGACATTAATAATGGTATTTGAAAGGCAGGTATTATGTGAAAAAAAAACTGGTATATTATAGCGTTATGTGACATCAGCTTAAATGCCTATATATCCACACACACACACGATGCAGCCTTATATCTAAGCTATGTTGCAATGCCACTTGAAATCAAGGAGAAGGCAATCTTAAATGAGGAGATCATAGATATCTTAAGAACAATTTGTATTTTTTTTCTTTTAAAGAGGGATACACACATAATTATGTTGAAATGGGGGGGGGGGGGGGGGGGGGGTAGCCAGAGTACCTGATAAAATACTAATAAAAAAAAGTAGTACAATATGATTTAAATCATTAAACTGTCAAATCCCCTTAACACATAATAACTTACAGGACATAAGTGCAGTAACAATCTAGTAATTCCACAGTTAATGGAACACAATGTTAAAATGTCACAAGTCAAATACATTCCAGTTCCAAATCATAATTCTATATAATTACAAAAGGACAGTCTTAAAGTAACTATAATCCACATAACTGCAAAAGCCTAAATGTTACAGTATATCATATAGGAGTACTGCTTAGAATTTACAGAAAGCTGCGATTTAAAAGGTGCCAGAAACTGACAGATAAAAATCTGCCACATACACATTATATATAGGGGATCAACCCAAAGACCCAACAGCATCAGCACACGTATCATCAGAAAACTATTGGGGGCAGAGTGGTATTATAAAGGCTGAGCTGCCATTACATTATAAAAAGCTGCCTCAAACCAAACTGATTCAAAACTATAATATCTTGTCAGTTTCTTAAACATATACATCACCGCATGATTCTATAAGCGGCTCTCGCAGTATTTAATAGGGTATAAAAACCAAGAGCATAAAAGTTTAAGTTTAAAGGTTTCTTAATCCCGTTAAGATAGTCTTCCTCAGAACAAATTGTGCATAAATATTGTGTGTAAGGGTATGTACTATTATACAAATATGACACTAGTCCTTTTGACTGTAGATGACCTTTCTTTCTGAAGAATACATTATTTTATTACGTAATTACTCCATTATACCATTGCCAAAAAATTCCTTTTTTAGGATAATATATTGAGGGGGATCAAGTACAAAATTTTAATCAATCCACTATTTTTTGTATTATATATTTTATATATGAATCTGTATTTCTTTTTCTGTAGACCAGCATGACAGGTTGGAAAACATGCCCCTTTTCTGATTGGTAAACCATAAGTTGGGTTGTGATCACAACCACTACACAACCCCCAACTTGTTCATGGAGTCCTCCAGTGTTTACATTTTGAGTGTTCGGAGGTTGTCAATGTGTGACAGTCTTTTAACAGCATGTCATCTACACACAATTGCACATTAAACATATGTTTACTTATATGCTGCTTCTTCAGATATTACATTAACTTGTTTTACAGAGATATAGTTTCTTCTATATTGACATTTATCCATTCCAGCATGAAGTTTTAGCCAATCATCTGGCTATAAATATCAGTTACTGAGTGTGAACATTAAATATATTAGCAGGAGTATTCTCAATGTGCTTCTGAGAAACTGTGTGTAAACTTCCACCTTTTAGTATAGTGGTTCGGGATGATCATGAGCTTAGGAACTTCTATTCAGACTATCAGCTACATTTAAATAATTCCTAAGTCATTCAGCAAATGCAGAAAACGTTTTTCTAAAAATCGGTCAGAAATAAATAAGCCATGCAAGGTTCTAGAGAACTGATATAGATATATATCTATCTAAATAAAAAGAAAGCTGCTAAATTGCTATTTTAAATGCAAAGACAAGTTTATATTTAGAAAGGGAAGTATGTGCAAGAACACCAGTCTGTGGTATAAGGTTTTATTACAAAGTTTCGTCACAACTTAACCATAAAAAAAACAAAACAAAAAACCCCTCCAAAATATTCCCCAAAAACCCAATCACAAAAAAATAAAATATAAACCCCATTTATCACCTCCATAAACCCCTCTACTGCCACAGTAATGTTAAATTAGAAACCCATATAGCAACCCCCTTGAGGTAACATGTAAAGGCTGCCCAGGTTTTCCAATCTCTTAAAAGGTCTGCTTCATAACATATAATGGGAGAGAGGATTTAGCAGCATTACCCAAACAGGGAATCCCTGAAGATTGTTGGGAAAGTGGGGACGTGCCTATCCCTTGACAATATATAGTCCCCCACTGGACAACGAGTGGGTTCTCCCTCCCTCTTACCCCATGAATCTGGAGCATCAGGTGTACATGCCTCCCCAATGCATGCAAGCAGAACAGTCAACATTAGAGTGTACCCCAGTAGAGTCAGGACAGTTAGTTGCAGACATAATATACTGTACTAAAGTTCCTTCACTTAAGGAGAAAATGTAGCTGAAATGGGCATCTTGTATGGAGGGAGAACTGGGAATAAACCACGTAGGTTGGAGAGTGGGGCACAGATTTAATGCCTAAAACAAATATATGAACAAGCAGGAAAGGAAAGCACCTTCTTCCGGTTTTATCTTCCCTCCGCAACCAGTGGGATAGAAATAATTTAGCCCATGTAGGTCTTTATATTTTATATAAGGGTCACTGTACAAGGCATATATAAAATATAAGACCATGAGGATCACTTGGTCTTGGGATGTGGTCCCCCACCAAACGGAGGATCAAGCAGTTTTGGTCTCCTCTTTTACCCTGTGGGAAGTTACAAGGAATAGAGGTATGTTATGAACATTGTAGGTGTAGCAGAAATGTATTTTTACAAGAATACAGCAAATACCAGAATATAAATCAACACACAGTTGATGTATAAACATCCAATTGCATGAGACACTCAATTCTCTGTATCACCAGTTTCATTTGTAATAAAAACTTAATTCCTACCGTTTAGCCTCTGTCTTCTCATCTTTTAGCTTCTCCTCCTCTTTGATGTCTGCAAATTAAACAATTTATTAGCAGACTGCAAATAACAGCAATGAAGGACCACAAGACTATGGGCAAAGTCCAACCACAAACCTAACAAGGTGACAGACAATTTACATAAACGCCCCTCTCAAAAAAAGTCCATCGTTTTTAATTTTCCCAGTAGTAGCTCTACTGCAACTCAGCAGCGTCAGATCACTTGTTTCAGTGCTCCAATGCTAGCGCATGTCATATGTAAAGTATCCGCTGCTGTTTAGGTGCTAAAACATGGCACAAAAGGTGGAACTAATCTGTCAAAAGCTTTGAAAAAGCTGCTTTTTATTGTGGATGTTTAAGCCCTGTCACGTTATAGTGCAATCGAGCAGGACATAAATAGGATAGGAAGGATGAAAAATAATATAAATATCTATCCATCTCATTTTATTAATGTATAATGTTCAGCGCATCATTTTATTAATGTATAATGTTCAGTGCCCTCCCCAGCACCTATTTCCCGGGTGCTGGGGAGCCGTTTTTACTCATCACCCGGCTCTTTGAGTCAAACAGAGTCCTATTATATAGAACAACCCATTGTTTCTCCAGTTTTAGCAGGCACTATAGCCAGTGACCACCAGTCCTGGCAGGTGTGGATAATAACCTCCAACATTTTTCAATATTATTGCAAAGTATTAGAATGCCCCTACTTCTTAAGGTCAGCTGGCTGACAAAATTTTCTGGGGAGAACACTGATGATTAAGACTATGAGGCGATGTCAAGTACACTGCCGCTCTTCTACACATCATATATACAAAGCTCTAACATTCCACCTGGTGGATTGAGGACTTCTAAATAGAAGAGCAGCTGCATAGTTGACATAGTGTCAGTGTCTTAAACATTATATATTAATAGAATGTTAAAATACAGAAGCCAATTAAATTAATTGTCAAATGTTATGGTGGATGGCATTTTGTTACAGCAGTGTTGCATTGGCAATGGTTCTGGCAACATGGCACTAATGTTGGGATTTGTCAGCAATCTAGTTATCTTTGCTTATGACCATACCCACAATAGGACAGTGATACTGACAAAGTAACATGTCCTATGTTGGTTACCAACATGCCAACACATCTTTAATGATCGAGCATTGAGGTCACACAAGTAGCACAACCCTTCACGTAGAAAAAGCATTATGTACAATCGTATCCCAAAAAATTGGCAACCTTAGTTTTCTAATGCACCAGAAAATTGTTGAAATTAAAAAATATTTTGTGTTTCTTAGGTTTGCATGGCAACACAAAATGATGAAAAATGTACTAAGTTGTAGCTGATTCCACACAGAAATCCTTAACCAGACAAAATTATTGGCACCTTTTAGTAGTCAGGAATAATTCTTCTTATGAACTAAACATGCACTTGGCGAGTAGCAGGTACCTGCTATATAAAATCAATAACCAAACTTGAATAGATAAAAGGACTCGTCTCCCTATTTTGTGTCACTGTGTACTGCAATGAGAACAGAGAAAAGAAAGAAAGCCAGAGAATTGTCTGAAAAGACAGAACATTGTAATCGATCATAGACAATCTCAAGGCTACAAATCAAGGATTTTCCCTTTTCCATCGTACATAATATTAGGTTAAAGCCAACCTTCCTAGATAGAGAAAACTTGATCAAAGATTGCAGCTCTGGATTGTTCGTCTGGGGAGAAAGCACCTTGATCAACTGCCAAATAGAGTGAAGCTGACCTTCACATACAAGGTACTAACTACAGTATTGGCACCATCCATCGCCAACTCAATGAAATGGGGGTATATGGTAGGAGGTCCATTTTCTGATAAGGATATACAGTATTAAATTCAGAACCAAAACCAAAAGGTTGTGTATAGTAACAGAGAAAGATTTATGGAGACCAATTAGTGTCATTAATTTCATCTCATGTTTTAGCAATTGTGAGCTATTTGAAAAAAGGGCAAGGGTGCCAATATTTTTATCAATGACAGCATAAAATATATTACTTCAGATCCATTTTCATTGAAAAGAGGGTACAGTTATCCTCATTTCTCGATTATGCATTGCCTCATCACTTAATGCAACAAGCTGCAGAGTTTGGATAAGTGCTATTTCATTTTCACGCAGTGTGACAAATTCACTTTGCAGTAAGTTGCCCGACAGGGTAGAAATCATTTCCTTCACCTTTTTTATCTTCTCCATCTTTTTCCTCCTCTGTTTTGGCACGCTTTGCTTTTTTGAAGTTGGTGACATTCCTGCGCCCCCCTTCACCTTCGTCTTCTGAATCTGAGAATTCTTCATCACAAGCAATCCTCTTATCTGAAGATCGAACTGCAAAAAAACCCAAACATTAGGATGTGAGCAGTCAATACTTGCATTACAGCTTGGTATACTCTTATGTTTAGTAAGTTAGTAACTTCTTACTGGAAATGCGTTTGTCTGGATCCTCCTCATCTTCATCACCACTATCATCATGCACAGAGTGCCCAGGGCTGGTCTGCATCTGGACTCCTGGCGCATGAGGAAGCATGCGCAAGTTCTCAAACAGCCGCTGCCTGAAAACAAGCCACAAACCATCAAACAGTGTCACTTATGTTTTAGTTTATGCTTAAAAGAGAGCACATTGTCTTATGCTAAAATTACTCACTTGATCTTCTCCAGGTACTCATTTGTGTTCTGGTTTGTCATGTTAGAAGGACTAATGTGGAGTTTGAAGTCAGGACCAAAGTATTCAAAGTAGTCATTGTATGGAAGCTCTGGAGAGCGAAAAGCAACAGGTTACACCAGCCTATCAAAATACCCACTATACACATGTAGTTACCATAATCAGGTTTTTGCCATTAAAAAGACGCCCTCTTGTGGAAACTTGTAACACAATATATGGCTGTATAGTGTGAATAGACAATTTCTAGGCATACTAATACATTATGTATATCAGATAACTCAATTATTGCTTCCAACCATTAAACATCTGCCCAGTTAAAACACTGTAGTGTCTTGTCATACTTGAATGAAGTGTCTTTCATGAATATGGTCAGTCAGCTTAAAATGTTCCTTTACATACAGGCCATGCTGCAATAACTAAAGGAAAGACATTCAACTTTAGGCATAAAACAGATTTTTAGTTTATTTGCAAAATAGACTATGTTGCAAATATAAGACTTCTTTTGAATTGTTTGCTAGTGCAAATAACCATTCAAACTAGTCCTTTAAAAAGGTCTCGTCTAACCTGCCGGTAGAAGGCTGCCTATGTCTGGCACATCAAAGATGGAATTGCATCACACAAGGTAAGACATATGTTAGATATACTTTGGTAGCTAGTTATTTACCATAAAAGTGGATATTCCCTTTAAAAAGTATACCAATGTAAACAATATAGCTTTATTCACTGGTGCAGAGATATGTGGCACACCAAATGTGATAGCACTTGGACTTGTGAGAAATGAGTAGCTAGTATTTGTACTGTGTAATGTTTTGTGTTTTATTTCCCCAGCACCTATTTCCCAGATGCTCCACCCGGCTGTTTTTATTTGCCACCCGGCTCTTTGAGCCCAACAGAAGCCTATTATAATAGAATAAACCGTTGTTTCTCCTATTATAACAAGCACTGTATGAGCACTGAAACCAGCAGTGTGTGTTAGACCATTGACCACGAATCTGCCCAGTCCTGGCAGATGTGGCCAATAACCTTCAACATTTTTCAATATTATTGCAATGTATTACATTGCCCCCACTTGGCTATTTCTTAATGCCATCCGAATGGCAACATTTTCTGGGGAGAACACTATCCCCTTAAAATTAGTGGAGAATTTATAATCACATTGTGGGCACTTTCATATAATTCAGCAGACTACAAAAGTGAATAGCAGTAATAGTTTGATGCTCAGATATCTGAAACCAAATAGTTTCAGTAAACCATAATAGAGAACAGCACCACTCAGTACTCAACCACTTTGACTATTATGCTAATAAGATGCCTGAAGTGTGCCAAGAATGTTAAAGTAGATCTCTGTGGGGAGTTAGGTTATGCCCTTTGAAAAAAACTGCCTCACGGAGAGAGTAGATATACTGACCATTGGGGATCTCCGTGTCCAGTGCCACAGCGGTCTCAAACGTCCAACAACGAGCCACATTTCTGATCGTGTAGCCACCACCGCCCAGCATCAACAATGGAAGGTTGAAAGTCTTCATAAACTCCACACACTTAGCATGTCCTAAAAAACAAGCATCAGTTCATTAGCAAGTTTTATCATCCAATATTTGTTTAACGCACTAGACAATTCAGTCACTCTTTTCTAAACCTTACCAAAGCCAGAAAAATTGCATACTACATCAGTTTATCAATTGTTATGTCAGCACCATTTAGTATTCAGCTAAAATGTAGAGAATACGAGAAACCAACCCCCCCCCCCTCCCCCTCCCACAAACACCCTAAGAGAGAAGGCATTGGGCAGGTAACACATGGACCGCAGTGGCACAAATTCTGCAAAAATTATACCGATTAAGAGACATTGAGTTCACATTTCCTACTAGTTACACAACCATGACCTACAAGAAATCCTTTTGCCACTTCTCACAAAACTCTGATTGTTGATCATTCATTGTCCTAAAGATAAAGTCTATGGTTTTGTGGAATTACCAACACTTTCCAGTAACTGCACTCCAATTAGATTAGTATAAAGATTTCAGAGCAAAAAGTAACTCACCTTTTATAGTCAGATTAAAGCAACCAAGTCTGTCCCCAGACAGCGAGTCTGCACCACACTGCAAAACCACTGCACTTGGCTGGTACATCTCCATAACCTTGGTCATAACCTGGTAGACACAGGAAGAAATTTGTAAAAACAGGAGGAGACTAAAAGCATAAATCAAACATTGACAGAATTTTCTATTACAAACAATCAAAGGGGAACTTACTGGTTTGAAAATGGCTTCATAGGACTCATCATCAATACCATCTCGCAGTGGGTAGTTTACCGCATAGTATTTACCCTTCCCAGCTCCAATATCCTAAAAAAAATAAAAAAAACCCCAAACAGCAATTCATGAGTATTATTAATGAAAATACATTATATTTTCCCAAGAAACTGGAAAATCTAGCACAGCAAATGGGTATACTCATTTATGCATCCTTCATTGAAAAAGACTATAAATGTTACAGCAAAGGGTGACAGCCAATCCAGAGAGCAATGCATCTTCCCCTGCTTACATCAGCCTCACCCGACGCCATTAATAATAGGCTAAGTCTCCAATATTGGCCAAAAAGTTGCTCAGCAACTACCTTTACTTGTTTAAAAATGCTGTAAGTTGTGGTTTATTAAACTCACCCTCAAATCCCCAGTGCCTGGAAAATATTCTCCATACTTATGAAAAGAAACAGTCATGACTCTGTCGGTAGTGTAAAAGGCCTCCTCCACACCATCACCATGGTGAATATCAATATCAATGTACAGTACTCTCTGGTGATACCTGAATAAGAGCAAAAGCATTGTAAGAGAAAAATTATATGCCAGTCACAGTTAGGCAGAGATAAAGGCATTAAACTGCATACATACTTTAACAGTTCCAGAATGGCAAGCACAATGTCATTGACGTAACAAAACCCAGAGGCCTCAGATTTTTTAGCGTGATGAAGTCCACCTGCCCAGTTTACAGCGATATCCGTTTGCTGCTTGTTTAACTTAACGGAGCTTGCTGCCAACAAAACAAACATAGAATCCATGAGAAAAAAAAAGGTTTGTTTAAAACAAATGAATTAAAGATGACATGGTGATAAGTTCATGACAAGCTGAGAAATGTTTCAATGCCACAGTAACACAAATAAGGATTATATAAAAAAAAAAAAAATATTAAAAAATATACCATTAGCCAGCACTGACTTAAATACTCACCTACAGAGCCCCCTGCTGACAACTGGCAAAACTCAAAGAGTCCATCAAATACAGGACAGTCCTCTCCTACATTAACTGTAATAAGAGAAAAAGCAAAGTATTTGTGGTTGTACACAGATTGCCCCTCATCAAGAAATAAACCATTTCCTATTCTTATTAGGAGCTCAACAGTGGTTGATAAAATAATGTATAGTTCAGGACTATAAGCCAGCAGGATCTTTAAAAGGAACCAGGGAAGTGTGCATACACTCCCTCTGAAAATGCTTCCCAACATGGAATTACCAGCATATTTTGTTTTTTTTAAAGGTACACTGGTTATGTACATCTTATGTTTCAAGCCAGGGCTTGACAAATCCTATGACATAGACACTTACACCTTTGCATCTGCTTGCTGTATTCTGACATGTTGTCTGGCCGAATGGAGCGTAGAAATTTTATGTAATCATCACTGTGATATTTAGTCATCTCTTCTGCATTAGCTTTGTGAGGTCTCTGATCGGATAAAAAGAAAGATATTCAGTAACAAGTATTGCATAACACACAATGGGCATCAGAGTTTTAACTGTGTCCACATTTGGTTCTCCCTGCATACTGCTAGTGGCAATCAAAGATGTAAACAAAATTACATTTTCATAAGGGAAGAGGGACAGATTCCTGCACTGCCTGTCTAAAGGCAAGTGAAAGCAGTCACAATTACATTAGTGTGCGGACCATTTCAAGCTTCACTTACCAAACAGATCACCTAATTTAATGTTAACAACCTAAACAGCCGCTAACAGTAAAAGGATAATTGAAATATAAGTGTAATACTGCTGAAAGCACATAAAGTCAAGAGGCACAGAGTGATATTGTGAAACGGTGCGGTGGTATGATGAAAGGGCCTAAATACTTATTACATTATTTTGACCCAACTTCTTAAAAACCGGGACTACCTGGTAATTATTTTGGCTTAGGGGTGCCTTGGAAAAACTATGGAGACCCTAAGCGTGCCTCAACCTGAGAAAGTTTGGAAACCACTGGTTTAAACCATAAAATATTCTTTAAAAAAAAAAAAAAAAGGTACTTGATAATTCCCTACTATTATTAGGCTTGAGCAACAATGTTAATAGAGCTAAACAATGGTTTGTGTTCAGTCTACATGGTGCCTGCTGTTCAAAAGTCACAAAATATATTTTTTTTCCAGTCTTGACCTAGGCTGAAGGTATGAATATGATTATCTTCAATTCTCTGTCTTTGTGCCACCATAGTTCATTTATTCTCCTGCATGAAACATCTGTCTGCTAATAATACTATTTGTGCTGAACCATTCAAATGTTAGGTGGAGCACATTCTACTTGTTGCCTATCTTAGACCATTGACTTCCCCCAGAAACAAAGTCAAACACACTTTGATACTATGCTTCAGTGTAGTATTTAGCAACATTATTAAAGGACCATTATAAAGGTATTAAACACAGGTCATTAGTTGCTGGACCGAAAGTATTAAACAAAGAAAGAAAAACAAAAACAACAAACAACCACCAGACACACACAAACAGGATTTTGTACTTACATTAATTTTTTTTTTACTATATCCATTGGGAGACACAGTAACCTTGGTGATACTGAAGCAGAGCCAGCAGTTTGGCACTATAATAATCTGACACAAAGTCAGAAATCCTGCCACCCTCTATATCACCATGTCTGCTGGGAATTAGTTTTCATGCTATCACTAACCAAACACCACAGAAAAGAAGAGATTCAAAAACTTAAACAAAAAAAAAAAAAACCCCCCAAAAAAACAAAAAAAAACACCACACACTGCAAAAAACGAAGAGGTCGGGTTAATTTAAAAGAGGTATGAAATACCTTCTTGAGCTTCATCTCATACTAAGATATAAGTCTTTCCTACTTTGAAACTTTTTATTTTAGCCAAAAGCAGTTTTCTAGCCTTAAACTGGTCTGAACCATGCTGTCAGAAAGACCTTAGCCTTAAGACACATGGCTTCAACAGCCACGCCGTTAAAGCCAACCATACTAACTTTTGATTAAAAGGTACTTGGCTTAACAGGTAGTATCTTAGAGGCAGACCATGAAGGGCCTGCTGTCATGCCGTGTACAACGACCTTCTTGGACAGACCGGAGATCACATGTACAACTTTTATAGAATGCTTGGGGACATCACTGTAGGAGTTAACCAGCACTTTAGCTAAAGATAAAATCGAGCCAGTATGGAGTTTACCAGAATTCAAATACCTTGTCCTCAAGCAGTACCACTCCACCTCTGTCATTCAAGAGATGCCATCATATAGACATCCAGTGGGCCTTTATTTGTTCACAATCTGTAAAAACCCCTCTGGGTAAAGTGTTCATTCTCCAGGGTGTAGGGTGTGCCTGCTGAGAAAGTGTGCTTCCTAGTTTTCCTCCCCTGCAATGAACACCGCTGTGATTACTGGAACATTTTGTTGCACCCATTCTAATAACCTGGTGGTTTACTTTTATTCTCCGGAAGCCTGGTGCCTCCTTGGTGGTAGATGCATGCAACAGCTGTGGCATTGTTAGACAACTTTTAAGGCCTTTCCTCATAACAAGAGGCTGTCCTTTAGCTAGAACATTTAACACCACTCTTATATTACATTGATGAGGAGTACTGACGTCAAGACCAAAGTTCTAGAAGACCATGCTAAAGAGCAATAGCCCCACCCCCTATATCTGAATGCGGGTATCCATTGTAACGATTGTCCAGTCCCAAATAGCAATTGAACGACCCATATTAAGGTTGTTGACACTAAGCCAAAGGAGTAACTGACACTTTTGGAGACAGCATGAACTAGCTGAACAAGTGATGGTCTGACTTGTTTATTACGATAGATCTGCAATGCCTTTGAGTGGAAATGTGCAAAACTACACCGCCTCAAAACATTAGACTATGTTACCCAAGACCTTCACAGATTTTAAAAATCAACCTCCATCTCAGAGCCAAAAGCCTTTATTAGTCTGAAGTGACAGAATCTTGCCTTTCGGCAAGCATGAGTCTGCTGTTGAGCACTAGGAAAAAAAAACATTTCCTGGGAGTGCATCAGGTTTGAATTCTGGTTGTTAATTACCCACTTTTATGACCATTTTTAATAGCCATACTGAAATTGTTGTAGTCTTTGACAAGCTACGGGGACATCCATTTTAGGAGGAGGCTCCCATTTTTCTGAATCGTCACTCAGGAGAGCATAAAGTATCTATAGCCTATGGTAGACCTGAAACCTTCTGTCACGCTTGATTCACAAAGCAAATCTTCAAGCTGGGAAGTAGTAAAAACCAAAACAAAAAAAACAAAAACTTTTCTTTTCAACAGAAAAGCAACTGGCTCTTCAGGCCTGAATGCTAAGGACCTGTCGCACTGCACTCAAAAAATCTTCCATGCCCTGCCTCCTAAAAGAATCCACATCTAAGTTTGAATCTTCAGCTAATTCACATTCCTCCTGAGAGTAAAACTCAAAGTTTGTGCATTTACATGAGTGGGCCACTGAAGGACTGGCCTTTGAGGCTTGCTGAAGACTCTAAAATCCTTTCCAAAGATGATGGAACCTTCACTAAGCCCTGAACAGACCTCGCAAGGGTCTGAAACCAAGAAAGCTCCTCAGAGGACGTAGGAGGGTACAGCACATGGCTAACACACACCTGAACAGGTTCATTACCTGAAAGTGTGAGAGTAGAGACCAAAGGAATGGTATCCTGAAGCACCAACCTGGGACGTGCTGTGAGCAGATTAATCTCTGCAATAAATAAACTGGACCAATGACATGTCCCGGGCTGGCTCTGCTAGATTGGTGGTGCAGCCAATCTCACATACCACATACAGGGCTCCATTCAATATTTTCGGCTGACATTTTTAACAGGTAAAAATTAAAAAACGGACATTGCCCCACCAGGCTACTACTACTTTTATCTGACATGACAAGGGGGGGGGGGGGGGGGGAGGGGAAGAGAGAGAGAGAGAGAGAGAGAGAGAGAGAGAGAGAAGAGGAGGAAACAGGGGGAACAACTGTAGTACAGTCAGAATATAGAGAGTGAAACTATCAAAGTGACCAAGCCATCACAGAAAGACATACCAACCCTTGGAAATTCCCAAAATTACACTCTATAACATCCTTTCCACAAGACAGAGGAGCAACTGTGGTCTCTGTTTCTGATAGATAAGCTTTTCACAATGAGAAAAGATCAGAAGACAACAATTCAATGTCAGAAGTGCCAAGCCAGCCCTTCACCTGTGACCGTTCCCAGCACCAGATACTTAAGACTCTTATCTCCCAGCATAATGTAACAAAAATAAGATAAATAATCCTAAACGCTCATAAGCAGCACAGCTCCAAAGCATACTTTCCTGTGGGCACTTATAAGCAATGGCTTCCCAGCAGTTTATGGGTGATACAGAGGGGGAGGATTTCACACTGTGTGTAAGATTCTTAAAGTACACACCTCCGGCTGCGCCTCTAACACTAAGGTTCCAGTGCCTCCTTTGATATGTGGAAAAGAAAAGTGTAACAGTCATCTGGACAAGTTATATTAAACTTAAAATCAGACCCAACTGTGTGCATCCAATACACCCAAATCTTACGTAGATCTCCATCTTGCGGTACAGCCCATAGTTAAGAAGTAGATTGTGAGTCATACGAATTCTATGAGGCTTCATGGGATGCCCCTGCCCATAATAATAGTTGCCAACATCCCCTGTAAAAATAAAAAAATAAAATTATTAGTAAAAGGCCACAAAAATGATTAAGGCACAGAAACAGTGGATTACCAACGCAAACCAACAATAATGTTAAATGAAACCTACATCAAGTATGAAATGTTGTTAGAACTAGCCTTTTATTTCAGGTTGCCAATTTTTTTAAAATGTTGACAGTTCTTTTAAAATGACAGCACTGAACATCTAACACCTTCAGAATAGAAGTACTGTCCAAACAATAGACATAAAAAAATATAAATCAAAGCTATGCATTTCTTTCCTATAAGACAACTGAAATTTCAGTGCATATAATGTTACACTGTACACTTATTTCTGATCACTTCCCTTTAACTCATTTTCCAATATAGAATTTTACTGTGCGCACATAGCAAAATAAAAAATTAACATAAGAATTTGTTGATAGAAACCAAAGTATTTAAAAACTGTACTTATGACAGTGTTATTTGCAAAAATGTACAATGCAAAATGTATGTGTAACCAATTATAAGGATGAAATAAGTAATGGTGCCATGTTTACTTTCTGGTTCTGCTAAGCCAATAATGTCCAAAGAGTGAGTAAATGCGTTTATATATCTCTGCAATTTTATGATTTTCAGTACAGATATGCCAGACTTTACCCACAATCCATGCAAGCTAGTTTATTATGATGTAAATGCTCATTGCCAAGTTTGAGTCAATGGCAGAACTTGGTAAAAGAAAACCAATGCAATGCCACAGCTTTCCTAGCCAAGGATAATAATCCATGAAACATATTTTGCATTTGCCTAGATACATTTAATTTGCCCGAGACCAAGTAGGCAAACTCTGGCATCTGAAAGGGATACTACCTTGATTTTGTCTCCCTCTTCCCTATACTTGACCATCATCACTTCTCCTTTAGCATATCCCTATCCCCCTCTCCTAAGACCACTCTCATTCAGTGCAACCTCCAAGCACTCATCTTCATCTCTCTGGACTTGCTTCTCTCCTCTGTCATCACCATTTCCTGCCATGTTTCCCTTTATAATAGCACCTTTACCAGCTGACTTCCTATACTTTAACTCCATTTTCTCTATAAACAGTCCTTCTTTAAAACTAAATTTTTCCCAATTCTCCAACACCATTGCCTGTTCACCACCTTAAACTCCCTCTTCAGCTCCTTCCCTCCATCTCTTACTGCATTTAACTTTTCCACCCACAATACAGTCCCTACAGGCTCCACTCTACCCACACCCGCCTCTGTGGCCTACCCAACTTGTACCCTTTGCCCCGCCTCTGCGGTCGAAGTCCATTCCCATCCGTCCTCCTCATATCCCTCTTCTGTTTCCTGCTCCCACATCACACATCTCTGCAATTTATGTCACTCCTCATTCAAACATTCCCATATAAAAAAAAAAAAAAAGAAAAAAAGAAAATACAAACCTTCCCTCGATCCTGCCTCTCTCTAACTACCAACCCATCTCTCTCCTCCCTTTTGCCTCCATGCTTCTTGAACGAGCCGTCTACAATTGCATCACCACATTCCTCTCCTTACTCTCCCTTCTAGACGAACTTTAATCTGGATTTCAAAACGTTAACTTTACGGAAACTGCTGTCACCAAAGACGCAATAACCTCCTCACTGCCAAACCTAAGGGCCATTTCTCCCCTCTAGACCTCTTTGCAGAGTTTAACACACCAGACCACTCTCTCTTCTTACAAAACCTCCATGCCATTGGCAAGACTACCCTTATATGGTTTATCTTATACCTTCTTAACCGCCCCTTTGTGTCTTTTCGCCCACCTCCGCTCCGACAGCGGCCGTCAATGGTCTGTTCTTGGCCCCCTGCTCTTCTCGCTCTACACTTCTTCCCTCTTGTGAATTCATTGGCTCTTTTGGCCTCTAATAGCACCTCTATTCCAACGACACCCAACTGTACCTCTCCTCCCCAATCCCTTACTTCAGGTCTCTGGTTGCCTATCAGCAATCTACTCTTGACTGTCCCACCGCCATCTGAAACTAAACATATCCAAGACAGAAAAAAATAGTTTTCCCTCTCTCCAGAGTTCTCTCACATCGACTCCCCGCCTCCTAACAATACCCTCTCCCCAGTCCTTCACGTCTGTCGACTAGGTGTCATCCTCTCCTTCAACCCCCACATTCAGTCCACAATTCCAATCCTGCCATTTTTACTTTTGAAAAATCTCCAGGATCAGGACCTCTCTCACCCTGCTAGCATCTAAAACTCATCCACACACACACTTTTGCATCGAGTACTGTAAACTTCTCCTCTCTGGTCTGTCTTTCTTCCTAGTCTCCCTACTTCAATCTGTCCTGAACACTGCTGCCCAACTAATTTTCCTCTCATCGCTCTACATCTGCCACTACCTCCGTGTCTGCTTCAGAATCCAACTCAAACTTCTACCTCTTCCCACTCCTGCCTTCAGAATTTCTTCTGCGCTACTTCAAACCACAGAAACTCCCTACCAGGCCCAATTAGGCAACTCAACAGTCTCAAAGCCTTCAAGTGTGTCCTTAAACCTCATTTTTTTTATTCAACCATACCAGCCCTCCTACTATGTCTCCCAACTCCTCTAATCCCCACATAGTGTCACCCTTTTCAAGTCCACACATCCCCTGTAGAATGTAAGCTCTTTTGAGCAGGGCACCCATCTAGTGTTTTCCTTACCTAATTATGTGGGTTGTAATGCAATTATGTAAATGTACTGTTTGGATTTATTTAAATTGGTCACTTTGCTACTGGAGCTCCATAATGAAGCTCCTGAAGGATTTTGTGCAGACAGATGAGCAAAGTGGGGAGAGACACAGGTGGGCAGCCAACGCACATCACAAGTCATCTATGAGGCCAATATCTCTAACTAGTTTTATTGGAGAGTAGAGATAGGTCCATTAGCCTATAAAGGTAGTGAATACAAGTTTCCGATCTACTTCATTGAATACATTTCACTAATTTATAATCTACAATTGACGGCAGTCCCTCTGAAATTTGTGCCTGAAGAGCATGACTTGGGGGTATTTATAGCGTTGTGAAGAGAGATAAGGAAATATATGTTCAATATGTTAATTGACTTGAGGGCCATGAAACGTCACGTGTTACACAGGATCCTCAGCATTTTCGTCCATTTAAGCAGCCTCTAGAAACTGCAATCCAGCCATTTGGTATGACCATCAAATAATCTAATCAATGAGCAATTTGGCCACACACATCTCAAAAAGCTAGGAGAAAGCAATGCCTGGCTGCTGAACCTCTGCTAGCCTGGATTGACTGCCAGGACTGGTTGCAGTGCTCATACAGTGCCTATTGTAATATTATAAACCATGGTGTTGGATGGGTGGAGCTGAGTACACTACACACTAACAGTGCACGTCTGCAGTTACTGACTCTGCACAGAAGTGTTCCCGCCATCAAATATGTGCCCTGTATGGTAACATAACAATAACCAAGGGGAATGGATCTCTGGTGCCTGCCAACAATGTATTAAAGTGCACATAATTAAAACATAGTAATTTTGATATATACTACAAACACAGCCTTATAGCAAACTTTACTAGTGGTATACATAGCAGTGATCTGTAATATTTAAAAATAAATCTCACAAGTTGTAGCGGCTGAAGCAAATTGTTGCCCAGTACACAATTCAGTCCACCAAGAATACTTAACATTAATATACCACGATTACTAACCACTCCTATGTACCAGCGTGTGAAGAAGTATTTAGACACAGCAAGTAAATAATGGCTAAATAAAAGAATGCAATAAAGTGTCCATTCGGTATTAAAAAAGAGAAATACATTTTGACCAGATCTTTCATATATAATGGGCATGGGCAGCACAGTAGCCTAGTGGTTAGCACTTGTGCTTCACAGCACTGGGGTCATGAGTTTGATTCCCGACCATGGCCTTATCTGTGTTTGCGTGGGTTTCCTCCGGGTGCTCCGGTTTCCTCCCACACTCCAAAAACATACTGATAGGTTAATTGGCTGCTATCAAAAATTGACCCTAGTCTCTACCTGTCTGTATGTATATGTGTGCGAGTGTGTGTGTCTATATTAGGGAATTTAGACTGTAAGCTCCAATGGGGCAGGGACTGATGTGAATGAGTTCTCTGTACAGCGCTGCGGAATTAGTGGCGCTATATAAATAACTGATGATGATGATATAATACTTGCATTATTTAACAAAAGCCTTAAAAAACATAATTTGGGGGTGTATTGCTGAACAAATGGATATGGTTCTTTTAAATCATTTTATAAGCATTTGACAAATGGAAAACAAATAAGTATTATCCAACATACATATAAGTATTTATGGGGGGTATTCAATTGTCAGCGAGTTTGTTTTTTTTGGACTGCATTAAATAATTTTAACGCTGTTTATCATTTTCAAGCGGGTTAACTTTAACCACGATTCAATTCCATTTTTAACGCTCATTTTTTTTATGAAACGGTCCTCTCGCGCTCCAGTAGAAGGTCTACTGAAAGTATAGGGTGTGCGAGAGGCAGCCGCATTAAAAGCTATTAAAATTGTTTTTTTAACGCGGCACATTAAACAGGAAAATATGCTGTTTTAGCTCGCACCTCTTTGGGGTGTGTTAAAAATAAAAAACCTCTGAAAAGTATTAGAAATCATGTAATACTGTGGAAAAAAAGTTTAACTTATGTTTATCACTAATGCCTAACTTATGTAAGATGATTTTCTTGGGAAAAAATAATGAAATAAAAGAAACATAAAAAAAAAAAAAAATCACTAATTATATTTATGTAAGTTTTTGGTACAAATATGAATGTAGCAATGTGTTTTTAAATGGTATAGATGATTCTATATTAAAAAATAGTTGAATTTAAAAATATGCTAAAGAAAGTACTGTAACGTAATGTGGTGGCTTATTGGTTAACACTTCTGCCTCACAGCACTGGGGTCATGAGTTCAATTCCCGACCATGGCCTTATCTGTGTGGAGTTTGTATGTTCTCCCCGTGTTTGCATGGGTTTCCTCCGGGTACTAGTAGGTTAATTGGCTGCTATCAAAATGACCCTAGTCTGTCTGTGAGCGTGTTAGGGAATCTAGACTAAGTTCCAATGGGGTAGGGACTGATGTGAGCGAGTTCTCTGTACAGTGCTGCGGAATTAGTGGCGCTATATGAATAGCGGATGATGATATTATCAATGTGTAATGCAATCTAATGTATGGAAATGCCTTTTGCATTATACATGACCGAATTAAAACTCCTTCACTCCCCTACAAACACAATGTTTAACACGCAGGGGCAGCGTTCTCGCTTTTTCAATTGAATTGCACAAGGGGGGGGGGGGGGACGACCTCTAAGGGGCATATTTATTGGTCATCGGGATCGCAGAAAATCCTGCGGTCCACGCACAATTAGCGTTATTACAGTAACCATGCGCAGAAATTCAGATAATACGGTAATTTACTCGCTGGATTTCAGCTCGCCGCTCCCTGAGCCGCGAGCTGAAATCCAGCTAGATTTTACCGTATTAACTGTAGTAGTTTTAACGCCGCAGGATTTTTTAACAATTGAATATGCCCCTAAAGGGGGTATTCAATTGTCGGCGGAAACGCCGAAAATCTCGCGGTCTGCGTCCTATTAGGTAATAGTGCACAGAAAAAACATTACTGTAATTTTCTCGCTGGATTTCCGCTCGCAGCTCCCTGAGCCGCGAGCTGAAATCCAGCTATTACCGTAATAACGGTAGTAGTTTTTACACGGCAGGATTTCAGAACAATTGGAAACCCCCCTAACAATTGAATACCCCCCTATGACTCATCTTCAAGAGTAAAAATAAAAAAAAAATTAAAAAAAAAGAAAACCCCAAGGGTACCTCGATGTCGCAGATGTTTCACTCAGAGATAATTTCATGCTAATCAAGCATACTAATTTGTATTATGTACCCTCAAAATGAGGAATCTCTGCAGCGGAAGCACCCTGGTTGAGGACATTAACTCGCAGTCCTCCTCACGAGGCTACTTTACTTAACGTGTTGTGTCCCAAATAATGGTCAATGCATATTGCCTGTGCTCACACATACTCCGACATGTAATCGGGCGTTTGGGCTCATGTTGGAGAAGCTGCGTCCAGGCCCACGGTACATAGGTGCAGTATATAGAAACTGGGAGCACTTTCTTATACTGCCGTACACCGTGAACTTAAGAGTCGCGGTAACTATATATATGTCAGAGGACCCGCAGCTCTATACATCCGGCACCGGCCTGTCCGTGATCCCGTTCCCCCCTCGCCCACATTAGTCCCTGCAACGCATCTGGATTCCCCCCTAATTGCTTGATTCCACACCATCCTTTACTATGTCACCGCCACATTCCCCATCATATCACAGTGTTCCTCCTTACCATCATAATAATAGCACACTTTCTTCTTTGTTCCTTGACTATACGCCATTTTCCTTCCTGGGCTCCGGATCCACTACTGTGCTGTGCGACCCAGCGTCCGCCTACGTACTGTACCAGGTCAGCCAATCTCAGCATTACCTCGTACGTCGGCTTCCAGATGGACAGCTCAACAGCCAATAAACAGCCAGGATGACGCCTGGTAGGTGGAGTTTATGAATCTGGTATGGATGGAGAGAATAGGTTGATTTACGACGCTCGCACTAGTCCTCCAATTAGCCTTCTGTTACCGAGAGTAATCATTATATCGCGAGATTAAACTCCCGCCCTTTGCTGATTGTTAGGTATACAAAACGTCCTGTAATGACTATATATTGCTTAGCAGTTAAATTGTTCCTAATTTGCAACACTAATGTGAAATTTATAACTTTTGTTCCAGTTTTAATGCTGAAAAATACACAACGTGCCTCCAGTTCATAGTCCCACTTTGGGAAGGACGTAAACATTTTTTATTTGGAACAAAAAAATATTCTGCCTTTCTTTCTCTAACAATTCTCTATTGAAAATGTCCTGTATGGATAGTTGCCAGTAGTATCTATCTGCAGTGTATGTAATTTTACTTACTGCAATTGGTTTAGAACTTTGTGATGTTTGTAGCAGTGTCAGTTACAGCAACAAACCATGGGAGGTCAAGCCAAAAATGAAGGATCCCTATCACTTCCGTTTTCTCTTTTCTGACCTTTTTTTTTTTAGAATACAAACTATGTAAGAATGGAGATAAGACATAACCCAGGTGGAATGGAGCAGCATGGTGGCTTAGTGGTTAGCACTTCTGCCTCACAGCGCTGTGGTCATGAGTTCAATCCCGTCCACGGCCTTATCTGTGTGGAGTTTGTATGTTCTCCCCATGTTTGTGTGGGTTTCCTCCGGGTGCTCCGGTTTCCTCCCACACTCCGAAAACATACTGGTAGGTTAATTGGCTGCTATCAAAATTGACCCTAGTGTGTCTCTGTCTGTCTCTCTCCCTCTCCTGTAAGGGCAGGGACTGATGTGAATGAGTTCTCTGTACAGTTACCCAGTTTCCCACTCATGTTGATGTTTATCAGATAAGCTTGGGAAGTCACTCAAAGGCATATAGGAAGAGGAAAAAGCATCTTTATATACTGTCTGGGTCAATTTTTAATCTGTTTATGCCTAAACTGGAGAGTGAATCTGCCATGTAGTATTTCGAGGAAAAGAGGTTAATGATAACCATAATACACATTTTTTGCTGTGCTTTATTAAGAAAAAGGCATTTTTATAATTGTTCCCTAGGTTCTTCAAACACTATAATGTCCTACTTTTTAATATTGAGTGCTGGTTCAGTCAGAAAAAAAGTAAATAAAATGAATACGTTATGGTGTATTCTATAAAAGTGATGTTTTATTGTTTCATTAACTAAACCAAACTTGCATATTACTAATTAACAGAAAAATGTCAATATAAAATTATAGTATATGGGATACAAAGATGTACCGTAATGATATGTTTTAGAGAACATACAAGCATTAGTTTGTTTCTTTTATACTGCTAAGGAGAATTTAAAACCATTGAAAGATTGACAGTGAATGAGATGCCATTAAGAAGGATTTATCTAACAGTGATTGGACATGCAACTTCAAGGACCTCTTAGACTCAACTACTATCACTACAGTGCTAACCCTGGAAACACTCTCCCGATGGATTACGTTGAACCACTCACACAACCAAAGCGTGTACTCCACCCACTGGTGTGCTGACGCTTCCTAATTTTGTTTGCTCCACCTACTTGTACTTTTCTTCTACTTTTGTATAAATACATCAAAAGTATGAAAACAGCGTATTGTTTTTTGAATATTTGTTACTCCGATCTTAGATTGGACCTGAAAAATATATTCTTCTGTATATTACTTCTATAAGCAATCATATATTATTTTCATCGGTTAACTGTATTGATATAAGGTCCATGATTTGACTTGACATTTTTATAAATCTTTATTTTCAGACTTTGTTCAAAAGACAACAATTTAGAACATGTTTAATGAGAATAAAGAGTATGACATAAAAATTATTCCACATTATATCTTGTTAAAGGGGTTAAATACAACAAAGCGGGGTTTCCAGTAATGTTGTAAAGGAGAAAAGAGTATTATTATTCTTTATTTATATGTCGCCACAAGGTTTCCGCAGTGGAGTACAAATACAATTACAAAGTACAATGCAGTGGACCATACAGAACGAGACAAGTATAACCAAAACTCCAATAGCTCCAAGCATAGCAAGTGCAGTGGCTTAGGAGAAGAAATGGAATTGAAACAGATGAGAAGAGGGCAGCAGAGGGGAAACAGGCAGCAGGCACGAGAGGAGTCAGTAGAGGGTATAAAGCACAAGATGAGCATGATCAGGAAAGGGGGAGAAGGTGAAGAAGAATGGAGAAGGTTAGGTGGATGGCTGGTAGGCTTTGAGGAACAGATGGGTTTTGAGTGCTCGTTTGAAGGAGCTCAGATTAGGAGACAGATGGATGGAACGAAGGAGGTCGTTCTAGTGGATGGTGCCAGCGTCGGAGAAATGTTGAATTCTGGCGTGGGATGAGGTGATCAGAGGAGAGGCGACAGTCAATGGGCAAGTGCAGGGAACGGGCGGGAGTGTGAATGGAGAGGAGGTTAGAGATATATGGGTCAGTGGAGTGGGAGAGGGCCTTGTAGATGAGGCTGAAGAGTTTAAAGAGGATTCTGTAGGGGAAAGGGAGTCAATGCAAGGCAAGACAGAAAAGGGAGGGAGAGGAGGTGCAGCATGAAAGAATGACAAGTCTCGCAGCCACATTGAGAATAGAGCGAAGGGGGGAGAGACGGGAGATGGTGAGGCCTGTGTGGAGACGGTTACAATAATCAATATGGGAAATAATGAGTGCATGGATAATAGTTTTGGAGGCATCCTGAGAAAGGAAGGGCTGGCTGCGGATGATATTCCGTAGTTGGAAGAGACAGGATTGGGCAAGGGATTAAATGTGTGGAGCAAAAGAGAGGGATGAGTCGAGAATGACACCCAGGCACCGGACTTGGGGAACAGGAGAGATGTTGGTGTTGTTAACGGTGATGGAGAGATCGAGGTGAGGATTAAGAAGGGGGGGGGGGGTCAGGAGAAGAGATGTACAGTTGAATGTCATCAGCGCAGATGTGATATTGGAGACCAAAGGAGGAGATGAGATCATCCAGGGAGGTTGTATACAGTGAGAAGAGGGCCGAGAAACAGGTGCCATTTTGGTTATTTTAACGGTATATTTTTCTCGCCAAAACATTTTACAGTTTCCACATGTGACTTCAAATATCTTCTTTTAATACATATTTTTTTTCATCTAATTCAGTATCTATTTTTTCAGCTTTAATAAGTACGTGTTCAACTTTAACATTTTCGATACCTACGAAGCACATGTTATCGTGCATTCTTCTTTCTGGAAATAATGTAACATTTTTAATATACTATATACTATTGTCAGTCGTTTATCTACAAATTCAATTACAAGTCCTTGAAACAGTCAAACTCACTTTTTTTTAATGTTTCTATGAATTTGCATCAGTCTCTGTTCTTTATCTCTTAGGTCTAACGCTTCTGTACTTGAAATGTATTTCTTTTCTTTCTAAGTTTCTCCTTCGTTTGGTTTAGTAAATTCTGCATTATTAGTTCATTTCTGTTATTAACGCTTCAGTATTTTCTCTTTTGGCAGTCGTACTGGTCCAGTACTTTTACATCATCTCCACCTCTCTCTCGGGCTCATTGCCTTTGTTCTTTTCACGCCCGTTAATTGTATTTCTTCTTCTTCTCCATCCCCCTCCACTACTTCTACAAATTTTTTCTCTACTTCTCGTACCCCCTCAGACACCTGCTCCTCACCCGCCATCTTCTAACGTCCCTTGGTGCCAGACAGGCTCCTCAGTAATTTTATACACTCAGACATGAGTGTTCGTTTCAGTTGTGGACCAATCTGGTGGTACCTGTACAGAATGAAGCATTATGGGTGAAGATCATTCGTATTTAACCCCTAGTGGTCCGAGAAATGCGAACTGATCCTACAATCGATTTACACCTTACATCCATTGCCATACAAGGTAAGTTGTGATTATAAATGTTTTCTTGTACCATTGTGCTTATCGTAACAACTGCATAAATATATATTTTGTGAATGTTAATATGTGTATATACAAAATACTTTGGTTATACTGGTTCGTAATATTTATGATACACTAGTACTAGTACATAAAATAGTACTGAAAATATTTTAGAAATATTGTACCATATATTATAGTTTTTTTTTTATTTTTGATATTATCAGTGGGCAAAAGATGAACATGACCATTTCTTTTCTTTTTTTTTAAACAGAACCTGAAAATGTCATATGACCGCACTGTGGAGCTCATGAGGGATTTCTTTGAGACTTATAGGGCACACCCCTGTTTGTGGAAATTAAAATCAAAGGAATATTGTAACAGAATGTTATATAATGTGGCTATGCAAGAACTTGTGAAAGCATGCCTGACACATTACCCTGGAGCACATTTGGAATGGGCAAAGAGCAAAATACAGAACCTTCGGACTGTATACAAAAAATAACTAAATAAGGTTGAGTCCTCAGAAAAAGGGGGCAGGTGCAAATGATGTTTATGTGCCAAAGTTGTGCTACTTTGACCTTCTGCACTTTATTCGTGAAAATGAAATTACACACCAGTCCCACTGCAGCCTGGATATGTACAGTAGTTCTCCTACTGATGTTGTCCAAGCAGATGACATACCTCCTAGTGGAACTGTAAGTAAAGTATATTTTGCATTTGTTGTGTAACAGGTTTATTACAGTAGAAATATATAACAATAGAGTTTGTACACATAACATGCTTATACACAATTGTTACACACACTCATTCTGCCATGGCACAGCACCCTTGTTAAAATATTGAAGGTATGCTTTCCTATTTAATTTTGCACTGGTATTAGCATTTCTAAGGTGGCCTGAATGGAGCTAACTACCTCAATTTCCTCGAAATTGTCCTCATACGAATGTGAACTGCGTACACAGGAGGTTTTACGTCTTTATGCAAACGTTATGCAGAACACAACAGGCCATCACCACTATCCAAACACAGATTAAATGCAGAGTGGAAATCTCTGAATCTGTTACTGAGAATTCCAAACGCATTTTGACAGTTCGTGACACTTTTTAAATAAATATCCGCTTTTCTGTAGACAAATTGCGTTGCGGGTAGGGTTTCAATACATTGCTGTGCAATGTAAATGTTTCATCCACCACAAACACAAAATTTAGTCCATATTTTGTATTACTTCCAGTTGGAATATTAAGTTCATAGTTTTTTAATTTTGCATGAAAGGAATTCTGCTCCAATGCACCGCCATCAGACAATTTCCCATTTTTACCAATGTCCTAAATAAGAATTCATAATTTGCATCCACTATGGCCATTAGAATGATGCTAAAAAATCCTTTATAATTATAATAAAAAGATCCACTTTTGGATGGAGGCATAATTCGGACATGTTTCCCATCAATGACACCACCACAGTTTGGAAAATTCCACAGTGCTTCTTAAATTCATCCGCAATAACTTGCCATTGTTCTACCGTTGCAGGAAAGGTGAGTGAAAGAGTTTAATTACATGCATTTAATATTGTACTCTTTTTATTCTCATTTTTTCAATGCTCAGCCAGCTGTCCTGTCACAAGAACTCATGATGGAATTTGATGACCAAAAAGAGACAACTACAATTGTTGTACAGGAAACCCAGGTGACAGTCAACAGCCATGTTGTACCTGAGGTTGTAATTCCGTCAAAAACATAACAGAAGAGGTAAAAAAAAGTCTCTGTGAGGTGGATGAAAGTGATGCGTTAACTACAAAGATGGTGGAATGCGAGAACACTTTGATGCCCAAAAAACCTGAACCACACACTTTTGACCTACTTGGACAAATGCTAGCAAGCAAAATGAAAAGTGCTAGCAGACCGATACAAGTGGAAATGGAGCGTTTGGTGTGCGACCTCTTGTATAGGGCTACTAAGGAAAATTTGTACCCGGATACAATTCTAATGCCAGCAAATCACAGCCAGACAAATTCGTACATATTTCGGCATACACAGATGCAGCATGGTAGTATGGGAGGACAATAATTAATGCCAAAACCATTCCTGACTTCTACCCCTATGCCCAGCACAAACATGCAACAGTTCAGTGGAAGGTTATTACAAATGAATAATAGTGTTGCAATATGAACAACTATAAACTGTATATTTGGCTGTTTTATTGGTTTGTACTTTATGAATTTAATATATATTGTAAATTTTATGTATGCAAATAAAATTATACATATCTAAAAAGACTATTTATGTTGACCAAACTTCATATACTGTTCATGGATAACTTCAATGATAGCATCACAGGTCTCGGGTATTATCAAACCCAGAGCTTGCGGTGAAATTGCTGTGCTGTGTTTCAGATCAGCCAGTATCCTTCTTGTTGCCAGAAATCTTAGGGCAGCAACTAGTCTCTGCTCAACAGATATGGGTCTCCTTAAATGGGTGTCCTCCTTCTGGGTGAGGGGGGTGACTAGATGGAGCAGTTCCTGGAATATGGGTTCATTCATTCTCAGGAAATTCCTGAAGTCATTGGGGTTGATGTCCCGTATCTCCTGCAGCAGGGACATATGAGAGAAGGAGTCTCTCCTCTTGAAACACTCTTTGGTCCAACAAGATCTATTCCTTCTCCTTCCTTCCCTTCGGGTTTGTAATTGCAGTCTTGTTGCCACAGTGAGCAGAAAAAGAGAAGTTGCTTGTGGGTTCTTCAAAAGTATCCATATTAGTAAAAATATTTTTTCTTATGTTCGGTTGAGAACGAACATACACTGTACACATGCTAGTAAATATATGCAGAAAACGTGTTACCTTTGCTTTTTTATGAAGTTTGGATTGGTTACTATTGAACATGCTCTCCCTCTTATTTAAATTTCTAGGGGATATCGTTACATAGTCGTTTAAATGTGTACATATTTCTAATCTTTGTTCCCGGACGGTCGGTCTTTCGTTAATTCTCTGGCACGTGACTAGTGTGTACGCATTAATCGTCCGAGCAATCGGACCTTCAGTCGAAAGGAAAGTCGTTGTAGATAACACATAGGTTGGAAAATTTTCCAGTGTGTACCTAGCCTAAGGCAGTAGCACAGGGCAAACAGACCTAGGCTAAAACAAAAGACTCAAGCTGGGTACACACTACAGAAATTTCGACCAACTTTTTATGCCGAGCGATTTTACATGTGATCGATGGTCCGATCGCTCGGTCCATGGACTGCATACACACTAGCCTTGTTTAGGACGATAAAGGGAAGAGTGGACGTCCCTTTAGCGACTTTTTACAGCCATGTTGTCATGAGCAATGATTTCAATTTCGTACACACTGCAGCGACATTTGCGGAAAATGTATGAGATACCAAAGACATTAGCATAAAGGGGCAGAGCTTTTGCTATAGTTAACTCCCAAAGCTGCCTAAAAAGAGAAGGGAACACTGTCTCTTCATTCATTTCTATAAAATAGAAGTTTAGTAATATACATTAAATTTAGAAAAACATTTAACTGCTAAAGTACAATGCAATGAATATTCCCTAATAATAAAATCCCTTCGTATGTAATGGAATGCTCCATTCTCGGCGTGCATCATCTCTGATTGGTCCACAGCAGAAACAAACGCCCATGTCTGAGTGTATAAAATGACAGAGGAACCTGTTTGGTGCGAAGGAGCGTCAGAAGATGGCGAGTGAGCAAGTGGCAGTGGGGGTCAAGGTTGAGAAGAAGGTGGCAGTGGGGGTTGCAGGTGAGGAGAAGATGTCAGTGGGGGTTGCAGCTATGGAGACGAAGACAGAGTCAGATGGTGCAGGAAGTGCCAAAAAATGTTGGAAAAATTAAGGTGGGGGATGGAGATACTCAAGAAGAGCAAAGAGCAAATCCAATGAGGCCAAGAGAGGTGGAGATGATGGTCAAAGTACTGGACCAGGACGACAACGACATTATAAAAGGTCAGTAGCACATATAGTGTACCTGCAGTGTAGATGTAGTGTCACATAAAGCAATGTAAAAGGCTAATTTATAACCTAATTTTTTATGTCAGAACGAAGAATTAACGGTGAGAAGGCCTGTTTAGATACCACTAATGTTACACCTGTTAGCAAACAAGGAAAAATTAAAAAAAGAAAAGAAAAATATACTAAAGAAGTTCTACACGAAGGTATTTCAGTGAACATGTGTAGACATGTAAATGCTTTGGGCACATACCTGTACCGTTATAATAACCAAAATGGCGCCTGTTTTCCAGAATGCTCAGAGGTTAAGCACGCTGTTATTGCGATTTCACCACAGCGACCAAAATATAAACTGATCTCGAGCAGTGTGCAAGGTGAGAAAATGAGAGTATTTATGTCGTTGAATATAAATTACAGATATTGAAGTTAAATGTTAAACATTTTTTATTCCCTTGTTTCATAGATAAAGAAATCAAAGGGAATAGAAACGACATCAAGACCTGTTCTGCCACAACCCAGTAGCACCTTTAAAAATACTAAAAATAATACTCTGCAGTATTCAGCTCTGTGATTGGTTTGGGCGCGCTCACGTCTCATGTGGATCTTTCTGTGTGTGTTAAAATTTTGCAATAAAAATGTTGCTTGAACACTGTGTGGTTTATTCTGGGTACTTCACAATTATAAGTTAAAGGTTAATATAATGTTAATAGGTTATAAACGTATAAGTGTATAAAGACGCAAAGGGTAATAACACACATGCTTTACACAAGTGTAATGGTCTGCAGCCAGACAGGTACAATATACATTGATACAAAACACAGTGATGTGTGGATTCCGCACCACGTGGGACTGGGATTGACATAAAAAATTTACATACACACGCCCCCCAGGTCGAGGAAGTATCGGAGGATTGTCATGGATCAGTCGGAAGTTTATACACACTACACAGCGGAAACGAGATTGGACCGAAAATATTAAACGGTACGACCAACCAAATGAAGCGATAATAGTCCATTTGGGCAGACTTTCAACCATCGTGTCACTGTACACACTGACCCGACTTGAACGAGCGGTTGTATGTCGGCTGTTTGAGGCGATTATTGGACGAAAACAGTGTAGTGTGTACCCAGCTTAAGTAATACAAGGCAAACAGGTAGTAGGCTAAAACAAAGGACGAAGTAACACAGGGCAAACAGACCTAGGCTAAAACAAAAGACTAAGTAATACAAGGCAAACAGGTAGTAGACTAAAACAAAGGACGAAGTAACACAAGGCAAACAGATAGTAGGCTTAAACAAAAGACTAAGTAAACGAAGGCAATCACTTTATAGGCTAAAACAAAAGACTAAGTAAAACAAGGCAAACAGATTGAAGGCTAAAACAAAAGACTTAAGGCTAGAGTTACTAAACTGCGGGTTTGAAAAAGTGGAGATGTTGCCTATAGCAACCAATCAGATTCTAGCTGTCATTTATTTAGTGCACTCTACAAAATGACAGCTAGAATCTGATTGGTTGCTATAGGCAACATCTCCACTTTTTCAAACCCGCAGTTTAGTAAATATACCCCTTAGGCTAGGTACACACTAGGTACACACTGAAGAATTTTCCAACCAAGGAGTTCTCTCAAATGATTGTACCTACCACTGAAAGTCTGATCAGTCCAGGGGCAGATCTAGAATTATTTTACCAGGGGTGATTTAGTCCCCGCCCGCTTTTTGACAGCTGAGGCTGTCTGCGGCTGCACACTGTGCAGGTCCGTTCGGCAGAGACAGGCAGGGAGATTATGCTGCCAGGCCACTTTAATTGTGTTTAAAACACAATCAGAGCATCTGGGCAGGACTCTGTCTACCTGTCTCAGCCGAACGGAGCTGCACACAGTGTGCAGCCGCAGGCAGCAAGCCCATGCTAGAGGGGGCGATTGCCCCAATCATCCCCCCCCCGTTATGGATCTGCCAGTGGATCAGTCTGACGATTCATGCGTACACACTGACACGACGTACCTTCAGATCTGTGCTCTCCATCTGCTCCTTCATCTGGTCCTCTAGTTTTCAGAGAATGACAGCACAATAGTCATTCATTCATTATTGTCACACTGATTGAAACCACCTTGTTATAGCTATCCACATTTCCTTTCGTTAGCTTCTGTGACTCTGAAAGGAAACATTCTGTCTCAGAACAAACAAATAAATGATTCCTTCTACAGCACTCTCTACATTTATTCACCAGGACATTCATTGCTAGCATTGGGTGAAAAGAACACAACTCTGTAAACTCTATGGAGATCGTGAGCATGAGTGCATACACACTTCTTGGTTGGAAAATATTAAACAGTACGATCAACCAAATGAGCTGACAATCAACACTTTGGAACGACTTTCAACCATCGTGTCACTATGCACACTAACCCAACTTCGACCGAATGGTCGTATGTCGGCTGATTACCCCGATTATTGGATAAAAATGCTCCAGTATGTACCTAGCCTAAGTAAAACAAGGTAGTACCAGTACAGTAGAAAATAAAATTAAAGTCCAGGGTAATGTAGAACATGTGAGACCAGGGCAGCAGTTCTGGTTTGGTAGGGGGGAATGTATTTTTCCAAGCTCAGGCTAACAGTAGTTTACAAGCTAGACTAATCTGAAGTATCAGACGGTCTGTTGGTTTGCTTATAGATGGGGCGGCTTTTTTGAGCAAAAATATTGAGGGATCCCTGGGGAAATGAACAGCTGTCAGTTGGTGGAGAAGGGTAAGTGCAATATTCCATAATGATTGGATAATGGGACAGTCCAACCAGAGGTGTAAGTGAGTACCCTGTCCACCACAGCCTCGCCAGCACCTGTCTAATGTGGTTGGAAAAATATGATGGAGCTTGATACACTTTATAAGCCGTTTCCTTGACACTCACATTGATGGATGCCTTAGCCACGTATTTCCGAATTGCTGACCATCCCTCACTATCCAGGATCAGCCCGAGATCCACCCCCCCATGCCTCCTCGTGTGGATCCAGAAGGGGTAAGTCCTGCTTTGGGAGAAAGCGGTATAGCATTGATATATTTCCTCTACGTCCCACCAAATAAATACAATGACGCTCAAAGGGTAGCAATTGCTGGAGTTTTTTAGTATACGTTTGAGAATCGATAAAGCTACAGATCTGTAGATACTAAAAGTGCAGAGATGTTGGAAGGCCGTATCTCGATGAGAGATCTGCAAAGGTGGGGGGGGGGGGGGGGGGCAAATTCACCAATTATGGGAGAAACCGATCTATGTTTGTAGATTTACCAATTTTACAATAGAGACAGAAGGGAGAAGCAACGAAAGAAGGAAGTTAGACAGTAGAGAGTGGAAAGGGGGCAGTGTGGTGGGCAACCATAAGGTAAAAGGAAAGAGACAGCAGAAGAATGAAAAGAGGAGGGAGAGATGGGAAGGTGAGGTAAAGGGTAGAGGAGAGTATCCAGGTGGAATGATGTTGAAGAGTCATGTGAAGAAAGGAATTTGAATGTGAAAGTATGATATCCACGCCGGCCACACGTTATTAAATTATTTATAGTTATTCCGGATAATACATGTCATATATTCCATTTTATATGAGTACCATATTCTGCTAATAATTGTCTGCAGTGTTGGTGCGAGGGACTGCTTCCAATCAGTGGCGATTTGACACAGGGCACCAGAAACTATGTGACGAAACATCTTCATTTGATGTTTGGTAGCAGATGGAATCCCAAGAGGGAGAAGAAAAAACCTGGGAGAGAAGGGGATGTCAATTTGCAGTAGTTGTGACGCAAAGTTCCTAAGCTGCATCCAGAATGGGGCAAGCTTGGGACATTGCCACCAAATACGGAGGAAGGATCCATCCGTCATGCATCCTCTCAGCATGTGCAGGAAGAGTCCGGGAATGATTTTTTTGTAGTTTGGTTGGTACCAAGTACCATCGATAAAGAAGATTCATATGCGTTTTCTTTCAAATTTACACAAATTCATCTGGAGGCTGTGTTAGCTCTTATCTCCTCCCATTCTTCACTATTTAGGGGTCCTCCCAGGTCTTCCTCCCAAGCCCGTTCATGTGAATCTCAACCGTCTGTATCATGGACGCTGAGTTCCCAATATAGTAGAGAGGACCACCAGAGGGAAAGCGATTTAAAAAAGGTCAATGGCCTGATACCTCAAGTTAATTTTGTGGTAGAATAAAAAGAAGTGTATTTGGTGATATCATTGAGGTAATGAACATCTTTCCACTTTCAAAGTTTGAAGGATGGAATTATACAACCCAGTGAAAACTCAGGGTTGTCAAAGAGTGGAATGATTGGGCTAGAAGCAGGGGCGAGCCTAAATTTTTCGTTCGCTCGGTCTCAGAGAGAAAGAGAGTGAGCTACAATTGGAAGATTAGAGGCAGACTGTGGATGTTTAGTGCGAGGGAGCCACAGGAAAGAGGCAGAGGAAATACCCAAGCTTTCGGCTTCGATTGGATTGAGACCCTACCTCTGGAGGAGCTAGGAGAGTTCCATAAAACACATTGGGCAAGTTGTGAGCCAAATGTTTAAAATTGGGGACCCCTAAACCGCCACACTGCGCTGATCTCTGTAGGATGAGGAGCTGGACTGTTGGGCATTTTCTGCCCCGTATTGCATTGTGAAGTGTAATATTGCAAAAATTTTAAAACATGTGAAGGGATGTGTATGGGTAGGGATTGAAGAGATATAGTAATCTGGGTTAAATGTTCATTTTAATTTAGTTAATGTGGCCTATCCAGGAGATTAGATGTTGACTCCAAGTTTCTAAGTCAGTTTTAATCTGGGAGAGTAGTTTTGGGTAATTAGCTTGGAAAAGATGACTATATTGTTTAGTGATGTGGATACCTAAATATTTATTCTTTTTTTGATGCCATTTGAAGGGGAATTGTTGAGTGAGAGATGATCTAATTTTATCTGTAAGATAGAAATCAAAAATTTCTGTTTTTTGAGGAATTATTTTGTACTCTTTGATGGTTTTGATATCTGCAAGAACCCCCTTCTTGTAGACAGGATCTGAGAGAGTCAGGAGGACATCATCAGCGTACAATGTTATTTAATGTTCGGATTTCCCTACTTTAACTTCATGAATAGCTTCATTAGATTGTATTTTTGCTGCTAATGGTTTGATTAAAATGGCAAAAATTAAAGGTGAGAGGGGGCAACCTTGCTGTGTCCCATTGGAAATTGAAAAGGGGGCGGATGCAATTCCATTGGCCACTACCGTTGCTCTGGGTGATTGGTATAGAGCTAACAGACCGTCTAAAAATTTACCGGTGAAGCCCATTGACCCCAAGACTGTAGACATAAAGATCCAAGAGATACTATCAAATGCTTTTTCAGTGTCGAGCGCCATAATCAGTGATGGTATGTTACCGGAATGAATAGAATGTATGAGGTCAATAGCGCGCCTGGTGTTATCTATGGCTTGGCGGCCTGGTATAAACCTGACCTGATCCAGGTGGATCAGGGAGAGGAGGAGAGTGTTCAAATGGTTAGCTAAAATTTTTGCATGGATTTTAAGATCCATATTTAGTAACGATATAGGTCTGTAATTAGAACAGGAGGTAGGATCTTTATCTGGTTTTGGTATGGCTACGATAGTGGCTAAGGTTGTCGCCTCATTAAAAGGTGAGACCGTTAAGATTTTATTAAAAAAATCTGTCATATAGGGGGGCAAGGTCTTTAGCAAATTTTTTGTAGTATCGAGGCATGAGTCCGTCGGGGCCTCGAGTAGAGGAGGATTTCTTCATT
The DNA here is from genome assembly GCF_038048845.1 of Mixophyes fleayi. Taxonomy (NCBI): domain Eukaryota; kingdom Metazoa; phylum Chordata; class Amphibia; order Anura; family Limnodynastidae; genus Mixophyes; species Mixophyes fleayi. The sequence goes on along the minus strand of NC_134403.1, from coordinate 193,811,532 downwards.
TTCAAAATCGTTTCTGTCTGGGTAATATCTGCGTTAAAGAAGGTGAGGTCAGTGTCTGAAAGATGTGGCAATGAGAGAGATGATAAAAAGGGTGTGATCTCCTTGTCGGCAGAACCTGGGGGCCAGGAAGATTTTATAATGCTTTGTGATAATCATGAAATTTTTGTTAGTGGTCGCGGCGGCTCCGGGCACCGCCGCAACTCTCCTGCTGCTCCTAGTGACGTCCCGGCCGTTGCTACGGCAACCAGGGCGTCACTTACGGTTTCTGTGTCCCGGTTGCCTGGGCAACAATCGGGACGCCTTGGTCTCACTGACTCCGCGCCCGGCCAGCTGTCAAACAGCCGGGCGCGTGCGCATAAGTGTAGGTAGGGCCAGCCCTGCATGTCTCTCAAGTTCAGCCAATCAAGGCTGATTTTGGCTTCATTACTGCTGGCACTCTCTAGACATGATTGGTTGCAGGCTCTGCATATCCATTATACTGCAGCTGAGGACACATTCTGAACTGGGTTCTGATTGGCCATCTGTACTATTTAAGGCAGTGAGGTCTGCAGCCTCACTGCCGGTTATAGCGTTCTGTCCTCAGTCCTGCTGCCTGCTTGTACTATCCGTTTAGGTTTCTGCTACCTTAGATTTGACTACCCGTGTTTGACCCCTGCTTGTTTTTGGACCTGTTACCCCTCTCTTCTGACCTTGACCTTTTGCCTGGAATTCGGAATTTGCTTCTCTGCCTGTGAGTTTGACCTTTCGCTTGCCCTTGGATATTGCATCTGTGCCTGTGACCCTTTGACCTTGGATTTCTCTTATACTACAGTCCACCAATCACCCCACGTCTGGGAAACTCCTTTAAGTCAGTATACGCTACTCGACCCTCGGTCGGCCCGCAGCCGAGTCTGTCCCCACCACTAGGGGCTCCAGCGAACACCTGGCCTTCTGAGTAGTTCCCGAGTTTTACTGTACTGACTTGGGAGTTCCTAACAATTTTTGAGCCATTTACATTGGGTCATACACTGACTGAGAGTTGGGAGTTTTTTTAAGTTTTTTCTCTGGCGCAGTTTGTTAGTGAGTATTGAGTTGGCTTTATCGGACTTGTCATAATATTGCTGATTTAATTTTTTGAGGGTGTTCACAGCCCTGTGGGAGAGAATTGTGTTCAGTTGGTCTCTTACTGTGTCAATTTGTGTTAGAAGAGTCGTAGATGGGTGTAGTTTATGTAGGATAAGCAGAGAGGTTAATTTTGTCGCAAGGGAAAGAATTTCTTGAGATGCCAATTTGTTTGCTGTGGAGAATTTTCTTAGAATTTTAACTTGAATGGTGGCCTTCCCTCCTCTGGGAGTCGTCAAGGTGCCAATGACGAGATTGTAGAGCTAGTTTTATTAGGTCAAAAGTAATATATACTTTTGCATGATCTGCTCAGGTAAGAGGGGAAATCCCTGCATCCAATATTGTGTGCGTGAGGGAGTGAGAAACAAAAATCATATATATGCGAGAATAAATACCGTGTGGTTCTGAGTAATGCGTGAAATCTTTCACGTCAGCGGTTTTAAGGCGCCAGGTGTCATGTAGTGTTAAATTGTGTAGGCATGTCAGTAGAGATTGGGAGTCCTTTGAGGAAGTTGATGGGGTTTTTGGCTGAGTGAAGCAGAGGGTCTATCTAATGTTGGATGTAAAATGGTATTGTAAGTCTTTAGTGAGAAGTATATGACCCTATGCAAGGCGCCCGATACGATTAAACACCTCCGAAAAAAAGGAGCTTTGTTCCTGATTTGGTGCATATAGAGAAATGAATGTAATTTGCTCAGAGTGAAGTGTGCCAATGAGGATCAAGTAACGACCGACTGGGTCTGAATATGATTTTGTTAGAACGGCAACCCTATGTATTAAAATTGCCACTCCAAGTTTCTCGCAGTTTGCAGGGGCAAAAAACGTTATATATATTGTATAGCTTACTTTGAAGACGAGTATGCTGTCCCGTATGGTGGGTCTCCTGAAGGAAAACTATATCGGCTCCCTCTCTCCTGCAGGCTACCAGGACCACTGCATGGTTAGTAGGTGAATTCAGGCTGTTGCCATTAATTGAGAATACCTTGAGCACCATGGGTGAAGGAGGAGATGCAAGTCCTACATACTATCAGTAAAAAAATTAAATGCATAAAAAGGAAAAATAATCATCGGTCCATCTGGAGGTTTGAGAAAATGAAGGGAAGCGGGGAGTGGTGCCACAGGTAAGAGGATGATAAGAAGGAGAAAGAGAAGAAGGCATAATTAGGCCAAAACCCACAGGAGAGCCCTGGGTAGGGCTATCAGTGAAATAATTAAGAAAATACATTGTAGTACAAGTAAGGGTGCTTGTGGGGGGTAGTTAGTTTAGTGAGACACTAACGGGCCATGTATAACTGTCCAGCATTGTAGGCTGGAGTAACCAGAACATAGTTGGAGTGGATAATTAACCAGAGGGAGGGGTGGTTGGAAAAGAGGAGAGGGAAGTAAAGAGGTTGGAGTGGGAAATTTAGGGGTGGGAATTTACCGGTGGGAAGGGAACAAGGGTGAAAGTGATGGGAAGGAAGTGAGGGAGGATGTGGAGGAAAAGGGAGGAAATGCAGGAAGATAAGGGAGAGGTAGAGGGGAGGGATATAAACTAGACAATACGAACATTTACATAACATTGAATTTGTAACATCAACATCATTAATTTACTGATGACATCAGGCCAGGTTGCCTGAAATACTGGGAGTGAATAGCAGACGGCAGTTTGGTTATTAGGAACCTCTGGTAATCACAAGGCAAACAGAAACAGGACAAGGTATCCATCATATAGGAACCTGAGTCCACGAAATAATATGGATACTGTTAGGAGCTTTCGAAGGTTTTGTATGTCGATGTTTCACCATTTTCCAGTCATGAGGAGATGCCAAATCTCTGTCAGGTCTCGAGGAATGGCTACGTGTTGTGGACAAGGTAGGTTCCGTAAGAATGTCGAGCTTGGCGAGAATGTCTTGTCCTTGGTCTAAGGATTTGGTATATAGGATAGAATTCCCTTCGCATGAGAATATTTTTTATATGCGTTTATGTGGGACATCTTCAAGAAAAATATATGTTAGATCTGATTTGCAGTTATTTTAACATACCGTATTTCCCCATGTATAAGATGCACCTTTTCCCCCAAAATTTTGGGTCTAATAACTGGGTGCGTCTTATACAGGGGTAGTAGCACTTACCCTGTCAGATGACTCCTCTGTCCGGTAAAGTCTTCTCTCTGTCTGATCCTGATGCTGGAAACCCGATTAAGGTCCTCTCTGCGATGTCCGGATGTCCTTTCAGGACCTGACAAGGTCCTTGAGGTTCTGAAAGGACATCCGGACATCGCAGAGAGGACCTTAATCGGGTTTCCAGCATCAGGATCAGACAGAGAGAAGACTTTACCAGACAGAGGAATCATCTGACAGGGTAAGGCAGAATTGACTATAGCGTTGTCTCTCCTCTGTATAAGCTGCACAAATACTCTGTGAAAAAATTGAGGATGTTTATCCTCAATTTTTTCACATGATTTATATAGGTGCGTCTTATACAGTGGAGCGTCCTATACATGGGGAAATACGGTAATAATTACATAGGGTAGGATTCTCATCACAGTCACAGATTTGAGATATCGAATACCTTGATGTTACAAGAGTTCCAAGTCAAGAAGCTTCTTTTTGACCTGGAATTCACTAGCATTACCTTTCAGGCTTTTAATCAGTTAAACATTTTTTGCATAAGTATATCCAGTGCTTTTTTTCCCATTGAACGCTGGGAACGGCGTTCCGGCACCTTTTTTTTTGAAACTTTTTTGTTACTTTTTTTTTTTCTCTGCGGTGCTGCTACAGTGCAGCACCGCATCTGTGTGTGTGTGTGTGTGTGTGTGTTCTGCTTCCGTCGGCCGGAAGCAGGGCAGCGGGAGGAGCAGCGATCGAACTAAGGAGAGTGAAAAGAAGGTAAGTAATACTGACTACAGAAAGGGGGAAGGGGCGAAAGTAGAAGAGGGCTACAGAAAAACAAAGGGCGAGCAGAAAGAAGGCTACAGAATAGAGGGGGAGCATAAAGAAGGCTACAGAATAGAGGGGGAGCAGAAAGAAGGCTACAGAAAAACAAAGGGGGAGCAGAAAGAAGGTTACAGAATAGAGGGGGAGCAGAAAGAGGGCTACAGAATAAAGGGGGAGCAGAAAGAAGGCTACAGAATAGAGGGGGAGCAGAAAGAGGGCTACAGAATAGAGGGGGAGCAGAAAGAAGGCTACAGAATAAAAGGGGAGCAGAAAGAAGGCTACAGAATAAAGGGGGAGCAGAAAGAGGGCTACAGAATAGAGGGGGAGCAGAAAGAAGGCTACAGAATAAAAGGGGAGCAGAAAGAAGGCTACAGAATAAAGGGGGAGCAGAAAGAAGGCTACAGAATAGAGGGGGAGCAGAAAGAAGGCTACAGAATAGAGGGGGAGCAGAAAGAAGGCTACAGAATAGAGGGGGAGCAGAAAGAAGGCTACAGAATAGAGGGGGAGCAGAAAGAGGGCTACAGAATAAAGGGGGAGCAGAAAGAAGGCTACAGAATAGAGGGGGAGCAGAAAGAGGGCTACAGAATAGAGGGGGAGCAGAAAGAAGGCTACAGAATAAAAGGGGAGCAGAAAGAAGGCTACAGAATAAAGGGGGAGCAGAAAGAGGGCTACAGAATAGAGGGGGAGCAGAAAGAAGGCTACAGAATAAAAGGGGAGCAGAAAGAAGGCTACAGAATAAAGGGGGAGCAGAAAGAAGGCTACAGAATAGAGGGGGAGCAGAAAGAAGGCTACAGAATAGAGGGGGAGCAGAAAGAAGGCTACAGAATAGAGGGGGAGCAGAAAGAAGGCTACAGAATAGAGGGGGAGCAGAAAGAAGGCTACAGAATAGAGGGGGAGCAGAAAGAAGGCTACAGAATAAAGGGGGAGCAGAAAGAAGGCTACAGAATAAAGGGGGAGCAGAAAGAGGGCTACAGAATAAAGAAAGGGAGCAGAAAGAGGGCTACAGAAAAAGGAGGGAGGTGGAAAGAGAGGGCCACAAAAAATCCAGGTTGCAGAATAGGGGTGAGAATAGCTAGCGGCCATATGTGAGAAAAGTTGGTAGGCAGCCGCAGCAGGGGACATGTCAGTGTGTAACAGGTGAGTGATGTCCAGTTGTTATGTTTGTTTTATTAAATTAACATATGGGGCCTCCCCTCTAGATATCCTGCGTTTACTCCATCAGTCATCTGGACTGCAGCCTTGCCAGCCAACCAGGAGGAGGTAGGAGTTATTATTTTTATTTTACAATTGTCAAGTGTGTGAGGGGCAAGGAAGGGAGTAAATTTATGTGTGTATATATATATATATATATATATATATATATATATATATATATATATATATAATTTTTTATTTTTTTTCATAAAAGATTAATAAGACGTAAGTTCCGGCAAAAAGCACTGAGTATATCTTTAATCTTTTCATAGATATATGAAAGATTATTTGTTTTGTGTAAAGTAGCAGACCGCATCCATCTTTTCATAAAGTTTTATTGTTTCTTTTCTTTTGATTGGATACCCTCTGTAATGTATATCGATCACTAGGATATTCTCTCTATTGTATGGCAGCAACTAGGATGATCTCTGTATTGTATATAAGTTTCTATGATGTTCTCTGTACTGTATGCTGTAAGGCAGTCACTAGCATGCTCTGTGTATTGTTCATAGTATTGTACATCTATGAATGGTAGAGGGCAAATTACTATTCAAACATTATAATACCTGTTTTTTTCAAAGTGCATTCATCTGAGTATGTTTGTTTATTTCAAACAAAAAAAGCATCTATTGAATGTATTGAATGGTTAATGCTAGAGTTTACAAATATTCATGTTTATTGAAATGAATCTGTTTTTGTTATATTTGAAAGCCTCCCATTCACATCAGTTATTATTATTATTATTATTATTATTAATCTTTATTTGTATGGCCCCACAAGGTTTCCGCAGTGCCGTACAAATGCAAAAAGAAACAGTAGACCAAAACAGTACAGGGTAAGAGAGCAAAACAAGTAGATCCAAGACTCCAAAAGCTCCAGGCACAGCAAGTACAGTGATGTTGGAGAAGAATAAATGGAATTGAGACATTGAGCCCTGCTCATAGGAGCTTACATCCTAAAGGGAGGGAAAACAGACAGCAGGAACGAGATTGAGACACTGGAGGGGATCAGGTGCAAGAGGAGACAGAGAAAAGGAGGGTGAGGAGAACAGTGCTGAAGAAGGTTAGGTGGATAGCTGGTAGGCTTTGAGGAAGAGATGGATATTGAGTGCCCGTTTGAAAGTGCTTAGATTAGGGGACAGACGAATGGAGCGAGGGAGGTCGTTCCAGTGGAGGGGGGCAGCACAGGAAAAGTCTTGAATTCTGGCATGGGATGTGGTGATCAGTGTAGAGGAGAGGCAACGGCAATGGCCGAATGCAGGGAATGGGCGGGAGTGTGAAAGGAGAGGAGGTTAGAGATATAAAGAGCTGTGGAATGGGAGAGGGCCTTGTAGGTAATGGTGAGGAGTTTGAAGAGGATTCTGTACCACCCCAATCTTCTTCTGATTGGCTCTTCTAAGTTTAAAAGGTAGGGAGGGCTTAGCCTCCCTGCCAGTTATAGTGTCCTTGCAATTTCTGAGCCTACTCTTTGTGCTGAGTACTGCTGTTGATGACCTGTTTTGATTATTTTGCTTGTTTCCTCGACTTTGCTTGTTTGCTGTCTGCCCCTGACCTCCTGACTCGATTTTCTGGATTACTCTCACCTGCTACCATCACTGACCTACTGGCCTGTTTGGTGACCCTTCTCGCTTGCTTCTGACCCACAACCTCTGGCTTGTCCCTGGTTACTCCGTGCACAGTTCCTTAGAGTTGCCTTTCTCAGCCTCCAACCTCTGCACTACCAGTTTCTTGTTATAAGCTTTTACAACTGTGTGTTTAAGTCCTGGGGTTATCCAAGTACCTGTGAGTGCATCCAACTCTACAGGAAAGGTGGCTGCTATAAATGAAGACCTCCTCTGCCTTGTTCTAAATGCTTATTATAACCAGCTTTTTTTGAAGGTTCCAGTTCCGATGGAGTCCGGATCGCCCATCCCAGCCCAAATACTGGCCTCCAGACACTGTCTCAAGTTGTTCAGGAACTCTCACTCTTCTTACCTGCTCAAGAAGAAACTTCCAAGTCTGCACAGGATGCTCAAGTACCGGTTGCAGAACCTAAACTGAACCTTCCGTATCGTTTTTCTTGGGGACCGGAAATTATTTTGCAATTTCAAAGAAAGTTGCAAGCTTTATATTCATTTGTGACCCCACTCCACTGGTTCCGAACAACAGAGTATGGGGATTGTAATCTCCCTTCTTCAAGGAGACCCACAAACTTGGGCCTTTGGATTAAGCCCAAGTAACCCTGCACTTCTCATGGTGGATGCCTTCAGTGCCTTAGGGTTGCAATACAATAACCCTGATTGTGTAGCCTTCGCTGAATCCCACCCTGAAAGAGAAGCGCTGAAAGGCAGAAGAGTATAGTGCAGAGTTCTGTCGAAGTCAGCAAATTGGATAAAGTCATTTCAATTAAAGTTGAGCAAACTTGGTCGTCTTTGTCTGAAAAGATGCGTACGGTACGCTACGACGTACAAGGGCACGCTACGGCGTGAAAGGGCGTACGCATCCACTACACGTGGCAGCAACAGTAATTGGTCTTTTACCATACATTCACACAAACACGCATACTAATAAAATAGTAGACATTAATGGTAGTTGCAACACATAGTCAGTTATGTCGAAATATAGTAGTATTTATATGTTATATTAGAGTTACATGCATATTAGTGAAATACACGGAACAGGTTGAATGAATCATATCATAAGTGGTATCATAATAAACCTCTTTACATATCCTACGGTTTGGTTCACTCTGCGAGGGAATCGCAGAGTGCATACACAAGTTATGAATGATAGGGAATTATGAACTACTTAAGACTAAGGAATCTTGGCGGGAAGAGCTGAGCATACCCCCTGGAGAGGTGACCCCCTCCTTTGGATGCCAATGATTGACAACCCCTTGGACTTTCCTGAGACCTGGACCAATAGATGCAAGCTATACCATCTTCATTGTGTTACTGTATTTTTGTGTGTATATAAGCAGCAGCTTCACATCTAGTGTTCAGACATCTTGTCCCCAGACTTCAGGATTGAATGACTGCACACTGGATCCAGAGCGCCTGCGATAAGTAACGACTGTATTTATTATCACTTCGCTTGAGCATATTATTCTACTATTTGCGAATAAATCTTTGTGCGTTGGAAACACAAATCGAGGTTCGACAATCGTTATTGGTTAGCGACAATACGCACATAACAGTTCAAACGCTTGTCCATGGGCAGCGAATGGAATGATTTTGCTATCCGAAGTCAATTCCATCTTGGGCTGTCTGACCAGATAAAGGACTCTCTTGTTCAATACCCTGGAGAAGCTTATGCAGCTCACAATCAAAATTGACAGGTGTACAGTCATGGCAAAAATTTTTGAGAATTACACAAGTATTGGTTTTCACAAAGGTTGTTGCTTCAGCCTTTTTAGACCTTTTTGTCAGATGTTGGTATACTGAAATAAAATTACAATCATTTCATAAGTGTCAAAGGCTTTTATTGACAATTACATTAAGTTTATGCAAAGAGTCAATATTTGCAGTGTTTTCCCCCATATTTTTGAAGACCTCTGCAATTCACCCTGGCATGCTGTCAATCAACTTCTGGGCCACATACTGACTTATGGCAGGCCATTCTTGCCTAATCAATGCTTGGAGTTTGTCAGAATTTGTGGGTTTTTGTTTGTCCACCCCGCCTCTTGAGGATTGACCACAAGTTCTCAATGGGATTAAGGTCTGGGGATTTTCCTGGCCATGGACCCAAAATTTCGATGTTTTGATCCCCAAGCCACTTAGATATCACTTTTGCCTTATGGCAAGGTGTTCCATCATGCTGGAAAAGGCATTGTTCATCACAAAATTGTTCTTTGATGGTTGGGAGAAGTTGCTCTTGGAGGATGTTTTCTTACCATTCTTTATTCATGACTGTGTTCTTTAGGCAAAATTGTGAGTGATCCCACTCCCTTGGCTGAGAAGCAACCTGACACATGAATGGTGTCAGGATGCTTTACTGTTGGCATGACACAGGACTGTTGGTAGCACTCACCTTTCCTTCTCAAGTGTTTTTCCAGATGCTCCAAACAATCTGAAAGGGGATTCATCAGAGAAAATAACTTTACACCAGTCCTCAGCAGTCCAATCCCTGTAACCTTTTGCAGAATATCAGTCTGTCCCTGATGTTTTTTCATGGCTTCTTGACACCAGGTCATTCTCCAAAAGTCTTTGCCTAACTGTGCATGCAGATGCACTCACACCTGTGCTGCCATTCCCTGTCCCCCGATCCTGCAGCTGAATCAATTTTAGGAGACGGTCCCAGTGCTTGCTGGACGTTCTTGAGCGCCTTGAAGCCTTCTTCACAACTATTGAACCTCTCTCCTTGAAGTTCTCGATGATCCGATAAATGGTTGATTTAGATGCAATCGTACTAGCAGCAATATCCTTGCCTGTGAAGCCCTTTTTGTGGAAAGCAATGATGACTGCACGTATTTCCTTGCAGATAACCATGGTTAACAGATGAAGAACAATGATTACAAGCACCACCCTTCTTTTAAAGCTTCCAGTCTGTTATTCTAACTCAATAAGCATGACAGAGTGATCTCCAGCCTTGTCCTCATCAACACTATCACCTGTGTTAACGAGAGAATCACTGACCTGATATCAGCTGGTCCTTTTGTGACAGGGCTGAAATGCAGCACGAATGTTGTTTTTGGGATAAAGTTCATTGTCATGCCAAAAAGGGACTTTGAAATTAATTGCAATTCATCTGATCACTTTTCATGACATTCTGGAGTATATGCAAATTGCCATCATAAAAACTGAGGCAGCACACTTTGTGAAAAATAATATTTGTGTCATTCTCAAAACTTTTGGCCATGACTAAATAAAAAAATGGATAGTAGAAAAAGGATCCTACTCTTCTAATTCACCTATTGCACTAATCTATCTCTCTGGTGTGAAGCTAAAATCTCTTGATCACAGAATATTACAGGGCTTTTCATGAGGGGGTAAGTATATGTCGAACATCAATTGAATTTTAGTCCCTAGTCTAGTGCAAAAAGTTGTTATGCACATGTAGGACTACAATCATTGTGGAATTGAGATTCATGTGATCACGCTACTATTCACTGGTGCCCCAAGACAGGAGCGGATTAGCCATAGACCTTATTAGGACTTTTCCGTGTAGGCCACTAGCTCCATGGCGTCATGGGGCTGCCTGGGAGCTGCAATAAGACCACTTGAGACATTTTATATTTTTTGTTCTCTTTTTTTAACAAATTTTTGTATTTATTTGTTTTTTAACCAACAAGGGAGTTGAGCTACCTGTATTGATCATAGAGCGAGGCTGTTGCGTAGCTATTAGTCTTGTCAATGAGATTAAGGGGTCTTTTTATGACCCCTCACATTTTCTCCCCATTACATATCATTTTTTATCGATGTGATAAGAAATGATTTAACATAGCAATTTGTAAAAAATTTCAGCCAGGACAGCAGCTTCAATAAGAGCAAGTCCCGGCGAAGAGTCTATAGTAAAGTGATCACCTTATTTGGAGAATGAATACAGGGATGAGGTTATATAGGATAGAAAGAATACAGGAGTGGAATGTTATGGGGGACAATAAATACAGGGGTAGAATAATATGGTGGAGAATGAATACATAGATGTTATAATATGCAGAAGAGAAATATGGGGGCCCCTGGATTGAAAGAAAATCTGTATCTGGGTGCCAGGATTTGGAGAGAAATAATTCAGGTTTGCATGATGTGCGGAAATTCAATTCAGGGTGGCCGTGATAGGGGGTATAATCAGTACATTGGGGACAAGATATTGGAGAATACAAGCACAGTGATATGATAGAGCATCAATACAGGGGGCTTACAAGCACAATGCATGACAAGAAAAGGGTTGAGAGCACAGTGTCTGACCAAGGGAGGTTCCCTCTTTCTGTATTGTATGGTGGTCACTAGAATGCTCTCTGTACTGTATGTCAATCACTGTATGGTTTGATTTTATTTGCCGTAACAGTATTTATAAGAAAACTAATGGTATTTTCTGGAAGAAAACAAATCTTTAAAATAAAAACACCAAGATATAATTTGTACTGGTGCTACAAAAAAATTACTGACATTGATGTTGGAATATGAAAGGATTTTGTTTTAATTCTGTGAACACTACTATTTTTGAAAGTATGTTTTTCACGTTTGAGGTTTTCTGTTCAATTTAAACATGAATGGGCCTATATCGTTAAGGAGAGCAAAGCAAAAAAAAAGGAGTAAATTTACTCCTGGACAAACCCTGTTACAATGCAAGAGGTTCAAATTAGTTCTTTATTTTGCACATAAGTTAAATACTGGCTGTTTTTTCAGGTAGCACACAAATACTTGATAGCTCTCTTTTTACACTGAAATGTAAAGATGATCTCGGACATGTTGTACCCCAACTACCCAGACATGAACAATACTGATAAATCCACTGACGCGTTTCGTCCGCTCACAAGCAAACTTTTGAAAAACTTTGAAAAATGTCCAGGATTTGAGACATTTATACAAGGTGTACTGGCCACACACCTTGCTACTATTTTTTTATTATTAGGATTATATCCTATTAAGGATGATACTCTGCTTTATCGGACACTTTACTTCTGAACAGAGGTTGTATATATAATTGCATTAAGTATATGTGATACAGTTTTATATTGTGCATATTTTACAAAAAAAAAATCCATATTGTAATAAACCGATTCGGATACAAAGAAGCCCGCTATCATTCACCGTTATTATAAATATTTTCTTATACATAATCTGTTATGTTTGGCGCACCAACATTGTTCTTTCTCTTTTTCGAAAAAAAACCCTGCATTGTTGTGCACTCCTGACTTTCAGGACATCTAGCACCATAGTGTAGTATATAAAGAATGCAGTGTGCACATAAAGAGTTCAAAGTCTTTGCCTGCACCTTACATTGGGCAGAACACTCACCAAAAATTGGGATTGTCCCACTAGAATCACAATATTTTACAGACTTTCCTGCTCTCTCCTACCTGTTCTTGTCACTTTCACCACCTGTGGCTGCTGGTTTCTTTAGTTGCGGCTTGTCTGCATCATGGAATGTTGGGGGCCCTATTTGAAAAAAAAAATGGGTACATTTAGAAAATTCCAACCAGCCCCGGCATTAAATCAACAGCACCTACGAGTAATAATTAGGCCTTCCTACAGCCCCAACATTAAAATAATAGTATTCCCATTTAATAAATAAACCTATTTACCTCCCTGCAAACAACCCCAGCAATAAATTAATAGTATTTACGATTCAGAAATATACCTATTTCCCGCAACCACCACTGCAATTAAATAATTCATAGTCACATTTAATAGAGACCTCATTTTCCCCAAACTCACCCCCACATTCAATAGCCCCCAAACCACCCCATCTTAAATTAATAGTCCCCACTATTAAATTGCCCCACCATCACCCCACAAACAAAATAGCACCCATTAAATAGCCGTCACGTAACTCACACACACTACATTGCCACAAGCCCCCTGTGCCATAACACATACACACACACTACCACAAACCCCCTGTGCCATTACACACATACATTACTATGTCCCTTCATTATCACCACGCTGTGCCTCCTTATGATCACACTGTGCCCCTTCAACATCAGACTGTGCCCCTTCATCACAACCATGCTGTGACCCCTTATGATCATACTGCGCCATCCATGCTGATTTTCCCCCCTTTACCTGGCCCCCTTCATCACTCTGTTCCAAGCTGCCACGTCTTCATCACTCTGTGCCATGCTGCTTCCCACCGTCTCCTTCATCACTGTGCCATGCTGCCCCCCACCTTCTCCTTCATCACCGTGCCATGCTGCCCCCCCTCCTTTATCACTGTGCCATGCTGCTCCCCCCTTCTCCTTCATCACTGTGCCATGCTACTCTCCCTCTCCTTCATCACTGTGCCATGCTGCCCCCCACCTTCTCCTTCATCACCGTGCCATGCTGCCCCCCTCCTTTATCACTGTGCCATGCTGCCCCCCACCTTCTCCTTCATCACCGTGCCATGCTGCCCCCTCCTTTATCACTGTGCCATGCTGCTCCCCCCTTCTCCTTCATCACTGTGCCATGCTGCCCTCCCTCTCCTTCATTACTGTGCCATGTTGCTCCCCCCTCTCCATCACTGTGCCATGCTGCTCCCCCCTCTCCTTCATCACTGTGCCATGCTCCCCACCCCTTCACCTTCAACACCCTCTTCTTTATCACTGTGCCATGCTCCCCAACCCCTCACCTTCAACACTGTGCCATGCTGCTCCCCTCCCTCTCCTTCATCACTGTGCCATGCTGCTCCCCCCTCTCCTTCATCACTGTGCCATGCTCCCCACCCCTTCACCTTCAACACTGTGCCATTCTGCCCCCCTCTCCTTCATCACTGTGCCATGCTGACCCCTTCTCCATCACTTTGCAATGCTGCCCCACCCCTCTCCATCACTGTGCCATGCTGCTCACCTCTCCTCTCCATCACTGTGCCATGCTGCCCCTCCCCCATCTCCTTCATCACTTGGTGCTCTGTTGTTCTGTTTTCCTCCCTTTGCCTCCATTCCTCTACTTACCTTTGTATTGGCTTCTTTCATCTTCTGTCTTCTGTCTTGTTTGGGTCCTCTCTGCGCCGCTCCTCACTGAATGACGCCGGCGCCGCAATCATGTGATTATATGGTTTTTTTTGTTGTTTTTTTTAATTAGCCTGCTCCCCCCATCAATGAAGGGGGGCTAGTGACCCCCTCTTCACCCCGCGCCCGCAAAAATACTAAAAAAAAAAGAAAAAATATAAAACGGATTAGATAAAAAAAAGAAAGAAAAAAGAAATGGCGGCAGTGAGGGCCCGGCCTGGAACTCCTGGCATGGCCGGGCCCAGGTAATTAGTACCCTCCCCCCTCTCTTGGTGGCACTGATTGAACATTAGCTGTGAGTACTCCTCTGCCTACCTATGGTTACTCTGCTGCTGAACTTTGGCCTGCTGGATCACCCTGTTTTCTCAAACCTTGGCCATTCTGCTCTCAGCTTTCAACCCTGAGTATCAAACCTTCTCAAGTCCCTAACCATAAAAAGTTTGTTTGGCTTTCTTTATTGTCAAAGCATCTTGTCAATTATATACATAATGTTCGGTATGTATTTCATATGTTGTTTTGCAAAAAAATCAGTAAATCTGCCTGGATCAACTTCCAGGATGATTGAACAGGGCCCAATTTTGAGGTCCAGGTCAGTTATTTTAGTCTTCCACATGCCTGATGGGTCCTACTCCAGGCAGTAATAGCAGCAACATAGACCTGTATACTATATGAAAAATCAGTTTGGCTCATTGTTTAGTAACTACCGAAAAAGAGGAAAAGTAGTAATTGAAAGCCAAGCACACATCGTAACACCACATTTGCCAATTATTTGATCAATTTCAAATGGATTATTATCAGACACAAGATGTCGTTTTAGGACCACATACATTGCAATATAGGTCATATTTTCCAGGTACTGCAGATTGAGTCCCCAGCAGAAGTCAGTGTTGCACAAGCTTTTTATGGGAATGTAATATTTGCATGTTTACTTTCATTGAGAAAAACAATCATACTATTGTGTCTACAGTGATTTTCATAGAAGCTGGGCTAACACCCAGATGCCAGATGTACCGTCCTGCTGTAAGTCAATTTTATATTATGTATCTTAGTGTGCTTCCATTTAGATTTTATCCGTAGAGGACTTTGATTCTGCGGCAGGATCTTCACATATGTGCCCAGCATTATTTGCCGTCATGACACTGTGTGGATTTTGCATGTTCTTTCCATGTTTGTAAGTCTTTCCCACAAGTGCTCCAGTTTCCTCCCACATTCCATAGACATAATGGTAGGTTAATTGGCTCCTGACAAAAATGAACCATATTGTGTGATTGTGTGATAGGGAATATAAAATGCAAGCTTCACTGGGGCAGGGACTGGTATGAAGGATTACATATTCCTAGTCAAGTGCTTTGTAATATGTAACTAACATTTAATAATAAATGCCTAAAGAAAGATAGTACCAGGACAGACATGGTCATTTGCTGTGGATAGCAGTAGAGAACAGCCTCTGGTGTGCTTGTTTAGTTTTAATTTAGTAGCTGCCTTCAGTGGAAATGTCAATATGCCGTACACCTCAAGCGTGTCTGTACTTTAATATTGAATTTATGTATGAAATAATGCAGTGCAACTCAAGAAAACTACACTAAAAAAGGTTGTTTTTATTAATTTCTTTATTTTTTTTTCCTTAAAATAATGTATAATTGTGTAATATATAGATTCAGTTAAGCTTCAGAACTATTTTTGTTTATCTGTTTAATAGATTTAATCTACAGTAGTTCAGTATAATAGTATAAAAAGAATTTAGGAAG
Organism: Mixophyes fleayi; assembly: GCF_038048845.1. Taxonomy (NCBI): domain Eukaryota; kingdom Metazoa; phylum Chordata; class Amphibia; order Anura; family Limnodynastidae; genus Mixophyes; species Mixophyes fleayi. Next base: position 193,795,940 of record NC_134403.1, on the reverse strand, counting down.
CGTGCTGGCAATGGTTTCCCTTCTGTCATACTTTAACACCTGAATTCCAGGTGTTAGGATTTCATTGGTGATATGATACTTATTTTCACTGAAATTCTCTGCAATCTCTTGTTTTACCCACAGGTAATAGGAGAAAAAAGGCAAAGTCTTGCACTGACCATCAGTGTTTTTTCTTGGGTATGCCAGTACTGTTGTGGCATATGAGAGTATAAAAGACTGTTATAATGAAAACTACTCTTAACATTCTCATTGGTGGGCCAGTTACTGGATTGTTACAGCTGTGCTTTAGAGTCCCCTTCAACCTTCTTGTTCATACTTAATTTGATGCTAAATTAAGGCTGGGCCTGATACTGGCCCTCTGTAGCTGTGAAGAAGTCTTCCAAGTAGGAGCGAAGAAATTCAAATGTAGGTCTGTCTTCTGGACGCTCCTTCCAACAGCGAAGCATCAAATCATGAAGTTCCACAGGGCAATGCTCAGATCTTGGCATACGATAACCACGGTCAAGATGGTCTATCACTTCAGGATTAGTCATGCCTGTAGGAGGAAGTACACATTACCAAATGCAGTCACTCTTTTTTGATATGGTGAGTAAAAGAAGATGTCATCAGATTCTTTATTGACACATTATTAATTTACTACATTGTGTCTTGTGTTTTTTGGGCCCGATGCTGAGTTGGACACATATGCAAGGAAAAAATAAGCTCTAAAAAGCTGCATGTAAAAAAGAGGATTTATGTACTTACGTTAAATCCGTTTCTCTGATTCCGTCTGGGGGACACTGCTTACCCTGGGTTGTGGAGGGAGCTTGGGGAGTTGGCACTTAACTAGTTAACTTTTAGTACTGCCGACAGACCCCTCCCCTCTACAATCCCCCTGCCTCTTCCTCTTCCTGTCAGTTAATTAAAAAGCCCCAAGGAGAAAGGTCAATCAACCAAGAGCATACAGAGAAAAAGCAGAAGGGAGGGATCGCGGTGTCCCCCAGACGGAATCAGAGAAACGGATTTAACGTAAGTACATAAATCCTCTTTTCTCTTTCATCCAGTCTGGGGGCCACTGCTTACCATGGGGACGTTCTAAAGCAGCCCCTTAAGGGTGGGACTACTCTGAAAACCCCGCTCGTAAAGCACTACGAGCGAAATTTGCATCCGCGGATGCAAATACATTCAACTGGTAAAATTTTGTAAAGGTGTGGACAGAGGACCAGGTGGCTGCCCTGCAAAGCTGGTCTGCAGAAGCCCCATTTCTAGCTGCCTACGACGCCACTACCAATCTGGTGGAATGGGCCGTAAGTCTCTCTGGCACAGGACGGTTAGTCTTTATGTAAGCTTGCTTGATGGTTGACGTAATCCATCTTGCAATGGACTGTTTTGAGGCTGGCCAGCCTCTCTTATTAGTATCATAAAGGACAAACAGAGAATCAGTACGTCTAATCTGAGAAGTTCTTTTGACATAAATGCGCAGAGCCCTAACCACATCTAACTTTTCAATAGACTGTTGATGGGAAGTAGATGAGAAGACCAGAACTACAATTTCCTGGTTAAGATGGAAAGCCGAAACTACTTTTGGAACGAAGGGAGGGTTCTTAACACCGCTCTGTCCTCGTGGAAAACCAGGTATGGTTCCCGACAAGACAGAGCTCCTAATTCCGAAACCCTACGTGCAGAGGCAATAGCCAAAAGAAAAAAGGACCTTCCAGGTCAACCCCTTCAAATCTGCCACAAGTAATGGCTGAAAAGGAGGCCCTTTAAGCATATCCAGTACCAGGTTGAGATCCCATGGTGCTGTAGGCGGAACATAGGGAGGCTGAATATGCAAGACTCCCTGGAGGAAGTCCTAATATCTGGTAAAGCCGCTAATTTCAGGTGAAAAAATACTGAAAGAGCCGATACCTGGACTTTTAGGGAACCTAACCGAAGCCCTGCTTCTAGGCCATCCTTCTGGCTCGCATCATAGTGTTCACTACGCTGGAGGAAAAACCTCTAGCCCTCCAGAGCCTGGCTTCAACAGCCATGCTGTTAAACTGAGCTGAGGTAAATTCTGGTGACGGAAGGGACCTTGCAAAAGAAGGTAGTCTCGAGACGGAAGACGGAAACCCTGTCCTTCCGCCATAGAGATTATGTCCGCGTACCAGACTCGGCGCGGCCATGAGGGCGCTATTAGAATTACTGGCAGACCGCCCTGCCTTACTCGTCTGAGTACGCGAGGAAGCATGGGAATCGGAGGAAACAGGTATCCCAACCTGAACTCCCATGACATCGTCATAACGTCCACTGCCACCGCTAAGGGGTCTCTTGCCCTTGCGCAAAACCTGTGAACCTTTCTGTTGTGTCTGGAAGCCGTGAGATCTATGTCCGGAAGACCCCACCTCTGAACCAGAGACTGGAAAACTTCCGGATGGAGTGACCACTCCCCCGGCATCATCTGGTTTCGACTTAGGTAGTCCGCCTCCCAATTTCTTATTCCTGGAATGTATACTGCTGATATTGCTGGAATATATTGTTCTGCCCAAACCAAAATTTGAGCTGCAATATTCATTGCAGCTGCACTCCTGGTTCCTCCTTGCCTGTTGACATATACTACGGCCGTGGCATTGTTGGACTGAACTCTGACTGGGTGGCCATGGAGGAGGGACTGGGCCCCCCGGAGGGCCAAAAGAATAGCCTTCAACTCCAGCACGTTTATTGATAGGGCTGATGCAGATTACCGCCCCCCAATCTTTCAGGCTGGCGTCCGTCGTGGCTATGATCCATGGCCATGGAGCAAAGGATCTGCCCACTGTAATGTGATCCTGAATCAGCCACCACTGAAGCGATTCTCTCGTCCCTGGAGATAGAGAGGTCCTATAGATCCAAACGTAGGTGGGATCCTGACCATTTTGTTAATAGATCCCACTGAAAACATTGAGAATGGGCTCGACCGAAGGGGATGGTCTCGAATGAGGCCACCATCTTTCCCAGCAGCCGCATGCACAAGTGCATTAAGGGGCTGGGAGAAGACAAGACCTGAGTTGTTATACTCTGAATAGAACTGATCTTCTCGACAGGCAGGAACACCTTTTGCTGGCTGGTGTCCATAATGAGCCCTAGGAAAACCATGCGTTGACACGGAACCATCTGGAATTTCCTTAAGTTCATTAGCCATCCATGGCCCTCGAGAACCGCTATGGTGAGGGATAAGTGATGACGTAAGCAATTCTCTGTGAAGAATTTGATGAGCAGGTCGTCCAATAAGGCACGACCTGAATTCCTTGATGGTGAAGACATGCTGCCATAACTGACATGATCTTCGTGAAAAACCCTCGGAGCTGTTGAGAGGCCGAAGAGGAGGGCCCGAAACTGATAGTGGGAGGATCCCACCGAGAATCTTAGGAAAGACTGATGGTGGATCCAAATCGGAATGTGGAGGTATGCGTCCTTTATGTCTATGGACGCCATAAACTGATCCTTCTCTAAGCCGTTTATCACCGACCTTAGGGACTCCATCCAAAAATTGTCCACCCGTAAGAGTACACTGAGGTCCTTTAAGTTTAGGATGGGTCGAAAGGAGCCGTCCGGCTTCTTGACCAGAAAAAGGTTTGAATAAAACCCCTGTCCTTTCTGGTAATCTGGGACCCTGCAGATAACTCTTTGTGAAAGAAGAGAGGCGACACAATCCTGTATTGCCTGACTTCTTTAAGGATCTCAGGGTAGCGGAGTTATGAAGAAACGATGTGGAACCGGGCCCAGCAGGTCTATCCTGTAGCCCTCTGATATAATGCCCCGAATCCAAGGATCTTGGGAGGACGCTGCCCACTGTTCCTGAAACAACGACAGACGTCCCCCCACTGGTGCCCCCTCTAGAACACAGTGGTCATCAGGACGCAGGCTTCTCCTGGGTCTTAGAGGCCTGGCGCCTAGCTGCAAATGAGGATCTCCCCCTGGCAGAGGAGCCTCGAGAATTGGGCTGTCTGCCTCTAAAGGACTGTCCTCTAGGTAAGGAGGTCCCCCAAAAGGGCTGACGAAAGGAGCTGAGCCGAGGGTTTCGGCTCCTGCTAGGGAATACCGGCAAGGAAGAGCTTTTACCCCTCGTTGCCTGGGAGATCAGGGTATCCAATTCCGGGCCAAACAAACCTGCTGCAGAAAAAGGAATGGTTTCCACTGAGTTTTTTGATTCCGCATCTCCTTCCCAGTATTTCAGCCATAACGTTCTTCTTGCTGAAATAGACGCAGCCAAAATAAAAGAGGATACAGCCGCTGTGTTCTGGGCCACCTCAAAACGGTACCCCAATGCCTCCTTCAAATGCAAAGCCAGGGAAAGTAAATCAGAGTCATGCAAGGCCTCTGCCAGCTGGTCTGCCCATGCTTCCATGGCTCAAGCCACCCAAGCTGAAGCAAATGTGGGCCTAAAGGAAGAACCCGCAGCCGCAAATATAGATTTCAGCTGGGATTCCACTCTGCGGTCATTGACATCCTGCAGAGATGCAGAACCTGGAGCTAGAAGTAAAGTGTGCTTGGCCAATCGAACTATTGGAATATCCACTTTTGGAATACTCTCCCAGCGAACCACATCTTCCTCCTGCAATGGATACAGGGAAGAGAACCTTTTGGGAACAGAGAACCTCTTATCAGGCTGTTTCCAGGCTCCTTCTGCAATATCCTTAAGTTCTACGGAAGGGGGAAACGGATAGCCTTTCTTTTGGCCTTCTTAAATAGACTTCTGTCTCTAAGAGTAGTATCCTCCGGTTCTGGGAGGTCCAACGCTTGTCTCACTGCTAAAACCAAATCATTAATAAATTGGCTTTTAGAGCTTTCTTCCTGTCCCAAAGGTTGAACCTGGTCAGGATCAGAATTAATTTCCCCCTCTTCCTCTGAAAACTCCTCAGAGTCTGAAAGGACCATAAGGGTATTATCAGATCTAGGCCTCCTTCTTTTAGCAGGCAGAATGTTTGGGGATTCAAGTAACTGGTTTAGTTTATCCAAACCCTTTATAAATGCTGCAGACCATGCCGGTTCTGTGGGAACAGGAGCTTGGTCTATATAAGAAGAGCGCACAGTGGCCTAGTGGTTAGCACGTCTGCCTCACAGCACTGGGGTCATGAGTTCGATTCCCGACCATGGCCTTATCTGTGTGGAGTTTGTATGTTCTCCCTGTGTTTGCGTGGGTTTCCTCCGGGTGCTCCGGTTTCCTCCTACACTCCAAAAACATGCTGGTAGGTTAATTGGCTGCAATCAAAAAAAAAAAAAATTGACCCTAGTCTCTCCCTCTCTCTGTCTGTCTGTGTGTGAGTGTGTGTCTATAGTAGGGAATGTAGACTGTAAGCTCCAATGGGGCAGGGACTGATGTGAATGAGTTCTCTGTACAGCGCTGCGGAATTAGTGGCGCTATATAAATAAATGATGATGATGATGATGATGATGAAGGTCCTGGTATAGACGTTCCAATAGAACCTGTGTAACAGGGAGGCCCCACTGAGTACTAGTATTATTAGCCACCGAAGTAGCCACAGTAAATAGCAATTGATTAGATTGAAAAACCATCTGTGCTAAAGAGGAAACCAACTGTGTCAGGGAGGTCACCCAGGCCGGTTCCTCCATCAGTGGGGCTGAAATATGCTGGGCCTGTGCAGGGGGGACCCCTGTCTCGCAGACAGAGCAGAGAACCAACGGGTCCTTCTGCCCACAAGGTAATTTTACACTACATTTAGAACATGTAAAATATTTTGCCATAGGGCCCTTTCCCTTATCTGACATTTCTTAATAAAGGAAGGCACACCAAACACACAGACTTAAATTGTTAAATTTAGCTGAGTAGAGAGAGAGATATAAATGTGTGGAGAGAAAAATGTAAAACTACAAGTAATCAACTAATCTAGATATAAAAGTTGTACTTGTAATATTTTAAACACGATATAATCTTAAGCAAGTAGGAGAACTATAATATAACCCCTACTAGTCCACTTGTAAACAGCAATACAGAGTATGTGTTTAAATAAATCAGATACTTAGCCCATAGGCCAAACAGGGGAGAAGTCCAAAAGCAGTATCCTGGTGCCTGCTCCCTCTGATCAGTTCTCTCTTCCCGGGCTTCTCCTTGGCGCCAGAAGACTGGGATAAACCATCTCTCTCTCTGGAAGGAGGGGGAGCTCTATGTGTTAGCTCCCCCCCTTCAGTAATGCTGCCTCTGTAGCGATTCTGTGTTCAAATAAAAAATTAAAAGTAATATGTGGCAGAGTAGTGGAGGTCTCCACAGCGGATAATACCTGATGCCCCCTCCTATGTATGAGGGGGGATCCTGGTATAGCCCCCTTCTCCTCTCCTCCGTTTTCCAAGATGGCCATCGCCAATGCAATATCCGATAACCGGCGCTCTATGCCTGCAGTGGCAACGCCGGTTATCGGGGAGGCTCCAGGAGTGACAGCGGTCCGTGAGACCGCTTGTCACTCCTAATTCAGGCACCCATTCTTCTTCTCTCCTCCTGTCCTTATCAGTGAGAGCCGCTGGCTCTCATCTGACAGGGTAGTGCCTGCGCTGCCCCGCTGCGAGTGTGTTCTCTATATTAGAACACACTCCAGCTCTGCCACCTGTAGAAAAAAATGAAAAGAATAAAATAAAAGTTAAAAATTACTTACAGTACTAAAACACTGCCCAACTCCATGGGCACCTAAAAAAAACTGACAGGAAGAGGCAGGGGGATTGTAGAGGGGAGGGGTCTGTCGGCAGTACTAAAAGTTAACTAGTTAGGTGCCAACTCCCCAAGCTCCCTCCACAACCCATGGTAAGCAGTGTCCCCCAGACTGGATGAAAGAGAAATAGTGTATTTATGCCCATATGCAGAGTCAGATGCATCGCAAGATGCTTACAATTCTGCACTAGTAACATTTCAACCAGGTCTACATCAGGCGTACTTACACCCCAAAACACTGGCTCTCAACCAGGTCATAAGCAACATAGAAGTTTGTTAACATTTGTTTCCATAGCTAAAAACACATTCACTATAAGTTTTGATTTAAATATAGAAAAATAAATAATAACAGTGATAGGCAAACTGACACTCTTCGCTGGCCGCATGGTACAGCCCTCTAGCCGTCAAAAGGGTTGCATATTTTTCTTAATCTCAGTAATAAGTTAAAATAATACATTTAGTCAGAGAAAGAGAAACCTATCCGTAACAACATATCAGCAGCATTTTAAATAAATGTTACGCGCTATAACAAACACATCTGACAATAAAACAGGAAATAGCTGGGGGCCGCAGGTGAAGACTCCTAGCCCTTTCTCTACTCCACTCCCCTCTAATTAACACTTTTTTCCTATGTATGTTCATTAACTGTAACATCCTCACCCTGTCACCACAAAATAAAAGGTCACACATCTTACAATCATCATTCCTATCTTTCTCTCTCTCTGCTTCTGTTAGTTGGTGGTATATCCTCAAATCCAGGTCCCTCTACAACTCCCCTATCTCCATACATCAGAACACTACCTAGATCCAGCAAACTTTGAACATATCACTTGTTTCCCACCTCTTTCAAAGTCCTTTAAATTTGCCCTATGGAATGCATGCTCTGTTTCCCTGAACTGCCTTGTGCCTCTGGCTATCTGGAATCCAAATCCCAGCCTCTTTATATCTGGTGCCTCGTGCCTCTTGGCAATTGGGTACCTTATACAGAAGTGAAAGTTGTTCAATCAATTTATAGGCTCATAGCAGGTGCTTGAAAGGGTGGGGTTATCCTAAAAGGAACAAACACAGAGAAAAATCCCCCAGCACACTGCTTTAGCCAGCAAAGGACCTGACATTTCTACTGTAAATAAAAATTCAAAAGTCTCAGTTGCACACATACACTTACACTTAAACACTTAAGTTTTTAAACACTTAACCTGCTGGGTCCAGACATTGCCACTTTAAATTAACATTAATCTAGGTCGCACTGATGTCAAACTCAACTGCCGGAAAGCTGTCTATTCGGAATGAGTTCCTGTTAGCATGCTGGTGGCAACGGAAATCTGCAGCTTCAGTTTGTAGGTAAGTCTGTTTATATTGCAGTCAGTTTTTTTTAAATCAGATTTTTTTCTAGGGCTCCTGCTTGTCCTGTTTTTGGTAATTGTGAAAACATACCCAACCCCTCTCATCATCTGTGTTGGCTCCACATTCCTGACTGTCTTTTTGCCATTTCATCTTGCATGTCCTCTCAAATTTTATCTTTCAAAAAGAGAGTTAACAATATTCCCACCAGCCAACAAAAGTTACCTACCTGACATTATATTTCTCTTGACAACATGACAATAAATCCTACACCTCAAGCTTGCTGTCTAGTTGTGATTCTTGATTAAACTATCCTTTGTTCCCCACATTGAGTCTATATCTAAATCATGTTGCATACATCTAAAAACATTTCCAGAATACCCACAAATCTTACACTGCAAACATTTTAATTCATGCACTCATTATCTCTTGAATTAGCTACTGCAATTCCATCCTTACTGATCTTTCCAGAATCAAACTCTCACCCGTATAACATATTTTTCACGCAGCAGCTATATTGATTATCTTGCAAATCGTTCTTCCACTGCTGAGCCGCTCTGTCACTCTCTACAATGGTTGCTTGTTTTTTACCGAATCCAATATAAAATACTTCTACTAACATGTAATACCATCAAAAAAACTGCACCAACATACATCTGACTTGTCTTAAAATATCCCCCAATTCGACACCTCAGTTCTGCACAAGATTGCGTCTCTCATCCATACTCATTACCTGCTCCCATTCCCGCTTCTAAGACTATTTTCAGGCTGCACCAACTTTGTGGAATTCCCTCCATGGCCCAATAAGACTTTCCCTTAAACTTAAAACCTTCAAGAGTTCTCTGAAAACCCACCTCTTCAGGCAAGCTTATAAAATTCCTCAACCACCCTTTTAATCTACCTAGGGTACCCTATTACCACCCTTTACACAGTTCACACAAGACAGTATTGACCCTTTGACCATCATTGCTGTGTGGCTGGATCATATAGCGTACTAAGCACTTTGTACCTTTGCAATCTGGCTGAATCAATATGCAATATTTAGCACTTAACCTTAAGTATCAAACTCCCATTGTCCCATAGATTGTAAGCTTGCTAGCAGGGCCCACTTACCTCTCTGTCTGTGTGTATTACCCAGTATTATTTTATTAATGTTTGTTTCCAATCGTAAAGCACTACGGAATTTCCTGCCGCTATATAAATAAATGGGGATGATGAAGGCTTGGAGGGCTACCTGTTACCCACCACTGCTCAATAACAAAGCTGGTATAATCTTCCTTCTTGTGTACGAATGAAGGTAGCAAAGAATTCATTTTAAAATACACAGACAAAATCATATATGCACGGTCAATAAAGAAAGCACTGTCAGCTTCAGAGGTTATCCTGCAATTAGCCAACTTGAAGTGGTTAGCTAGTGCTACAGACCATATTCATTATCAGCGTCTATTTGCACCAACTCTAAGGCACCTGCAAGTGATATGGCTACTGGCATGCATATATGCATTTCTATGCGAGTCTCCCTCAGTTCACAGTTATGTGAAAACGTCTGTACTGTACTTGATCTGTGTTTGGATGTACCTTCCATCCCCCGTTCTACCTCTTCAAGGCAGAAGGAGGTGCAAGTACTGAATCTGCATACAGACATAGGCATACTTGTTTTAGTAAGCATGCACAGTACAAATTACAGAAAATCCCACTGTGCAAATGGGTGTACGGCCATCTCAGCATCCGCTGCTCTCAGTATCCAGAATAGAACAGTAATAGCTTGACTTCAATGCTCAGTTGAACTATCCAGGTAGAGAGAACGCTTCCTTCTATGACTACTGGAGGAATCCAGTCTGAGAGAGAGAATAGCACATAGAGAAAGCCCAGTGTAAAATGCTCTCTCTTGGACAACATGGTCACAGTAGAGCCACTTTTATTTGTTTTGCTAACTACACAGTGCACTAAGACAGCAGTAGAGAATTTGGTGGCAAGTTCTCTTTAAATGTTCTTCCGCTTCTCATGGACCACACTAGCAACATGATATATTAAAGTACACAAATGAAGAAGTAAACCCCAAAAAGCTGAAGCTATAGATAACTACAGGACCTACAAAATTGTCCTGTAAAAAGCAAAATTCTGGATAAGTATCATTGGTAAATAGTTGTTGTTGTCTTTACCGTCACGATAGTTTGGTAGAGATATCCCAAATAACACTTCTTTCTCCAAATTTTATGGAATGAAATTATTTCTTTTTTTAACCCTAAGATAAAGGTTTTTTTCTATTCTTACTTTTAATCACAAACCAGGAACATGTTGCATCTTTAGTGACAACTCACCTGGGTATGGAATGCGCCCATATGTTATGATTTCACTCAGTAGAATGCCAAATGACCATACATCTGATTTAATGGTAAATGTCCCATAATTAATTGCTTCAGGGGCTGTCCATTTTATGGGAAATTTGGCACCTGTAATTAAGGAAGAATTATTAATGTAATAATCAGGTAACATTAATAGATCTATATAGCGAACGCCTCCTGAATTTTATGTTTGAAAATTTGTCCCTGTACATTTTTGTCCCAGTCAATGTTCCTACAATATAGATCAATAGTCCAGTACCACTTTTCTTGCTTGCTGTATGCAATGAGGATTACTTGTATTACAATAGTGGTGCACTATTTTAGGTATTTCTGCAAAGCGTGGTCTGGAGACAACAAGTACAGAAGCACCTTTGCTACAGTTGTGCCTCAAAATTGTTTTCAAATCTTTGAATGTAAATATGCTTGATTATGTCAGTACTTCAATAATAACTAAGAATTATTTGCTTTTATAATGGTATTTGAACTGCGTGTCAACTTAGAGGATGCAAAAGTTTGATGGGCAAACACAAATAAGCTTCCCAGGCTCTTCTAGCTGCTGGTGGTTACAACAGTTGGCCGGTCTAATGCGGGCCTGGTTGTATACAGCCAATAAAATATATATATAAACTTGTTTTTAAAGAGTTATTAGGAAATACAATGCAAAATCATCTGACCAGTATTCAGTGCAAGGCCTATCTTAGTGACTAATTTACAATACAGAGAGCATTCTAGTGACAGATATACAAGACAAAAAAAATTGTGTCCTCTATACAATAAAGAGAATGTTACTAGTGTTAAATTTGCACTACAGAAAACATACTAGTGATCAACATAGAATACAGAAACATCAATATAATTCAATTGTGTTGCTGCTCCAATAGGAGTAAGTTGTGTCCATCTATTATGTTTGTTTTTGTTTTGTTTTTTAATTTCTTTATGCACTACTCCAGTAAAGATTCACATTGGATTTATATTGCTATTTGATGAAGTCTCCTATTTGTAGCTGAATTTACAAAATTTCTCAGTTTCCGCATGTGATATGGGCGACGGATGCTACATATATAGGGCCTGATTCATCAAGGCATGCATACAGAGTGCAACAGGCAATGGTTTCAAAATACACATATATCTACTCTGTGCACTCCCCAAACTATCCAGGAATGGATCTCAAGATACGTGTGCTGATGAATTCAGGTGTAGGTCTGCTGTGCTCTACTACAGAGGACACAGCAAGATATATCCAAAGCCTATGTGGATTATAAATTCACAAAAAAACGCATACAAGATTGGCATGGCTAGTACTCAGGACTTAGACTAGCCCTGTAGCTGGAGCAAGAATATGGCAGAAAAACCAGTAACTTTGAGCTGGTTTTGGAGGTGGCTGTCTGCTCTTAAGTTTGGCAGACCGATACTGTAAATTTATTACAGCAAAATGACCCTTCCCCACCCTGTGTGCTCCCCAAAATTATAGGCTGTAGTAAGTGTCCTTTGCGCTCCAAGATGGTGCAGACAGGGCTACATTTACTGGCTTATGGTCTGGTTCTGGGCATGCGCAGTGATTTAGCACATGTTACATGCAAAATCGACAAATTTGTGCCTTGATGATTCAGGCCTTATACCACCTCTGCAAAATTAAATAATGTTTTGCAATCTTAAAAAATTTCATTCCATGAATACTCAGGTTATATGTCCTCATCTGTAACCTGGTTGCTACATTGCCTGGGAGTTTCTATGACTCTGGGATATGGCATAGAGGGATAGTGGCAATGTGTACAGGAATGGAATAATTCTACATATTAGTCTATAACATAAATTATTTTATATGCATATCTTGTTTCTAGTATTTATGACCAGTATGTAATAAGAGCCCATTTGGTGTAACATTGCTCTGTTTATGGGATCAAAAATTTCCCTTATGTCAATGGTACTGCATTGGGAGGGATGGCGAAGTTACCAAAAAAAATCATGGTCATCAGGAGTCTCAGCAACACAGAAGCACACAAAATATGTAGTTAATAGTTATATAGTTATACATTATGAGAATGGTTCACTGTTTACAATGTTTACCATGTTAGAAGGTTATATTTTATATATTGATAATTCTCTTGTGGAAAAAGTTTCATCTCAACCATTTGTCTGATTCTTTTCTATGCAATCAATGCTACAGCTGTTGTGAGTATTATGGAGACTGGAGCTGATGTTGAGTTATGAGCTAATTGTCACGATCTGCCTACAGCATACTGCTTTGCCTGGCAGCTCCTGCCTCCTGGACTATCAGACTTTATCATTTGTGTTCATTTTGTGTTAGCAGCAGTACCTCTGATCACCAGAGGTGCTGCTATTGTGCCTGTTGTGCTCCTAGTTCCTTAGGAGTTAACACTGCTTCACTGATTATCTCATGCACCTGGGTGTGTTCTCATTCCCCCTTTATATACCTGTCACTCCCAGCACACATGGCTGGTTATTGTTGTTACACCCTGTGATTCTTCCTCCTGTTTGTGCTCCTGGATTTATGCTGCTGGAGATCTATTTCAACATTCATTCTGCTGACCTGTTTTCATCTGTGAACCTGGTACTTCCCTGTGCATCTCTCTGTACTTGCTTTCTGGAATCTTCCACACCTCCTGTTTACCTGCTACTGTGTATACCTGGTAATTTCTACTAGGGATGTGCACCGGCGACTTTTGAGGTCTCGTGTTTTGTGTTTTGGATCCGGATTTTCGTTATTTTTGAGGTTCGGATTTGTCTCGCAAAACACTTGACGAAAGGTCTCGGTTCGGATTTAAGGTATTGGATTCGGATTTTTTTTGAAAAAAACATAAAAAGTTTAAAAATCAAGTTTTTGGGCTTATTTTCACTCCTAGGCTATTATTAACCTCAATAACATTCAATAACAAGCATTTCCACTAATTTACAGTGTATTCTGAACACCTCACAATATAGTTATTAGTCCAAAACGTTGCAAAAAGGTATCTTTCTGGACTGCGTAGAGGAGTGGGTCACCACAATATATTAAAAACCCTGAACTTTTATGATTCGCACCAATAAATGTACCTGGACTGCGTAGAGGAGTGGGTCACCACAATATATTAAAAACCCTGAACTTTTATGAATCGCACCAATAATTGTACCTGGACTGCGTAGAGGAGTGGGTCACCACAATATCTTAAAAACCCTGAACTTTTATGAATCGCACCAATAAATGTACCTGGACTGCGTAGAGGAGTGGGTCACCACAATATATATAATAAGAAAACCATCAACTTGTTTGATTCGCACCAATAAATGTACCTGGACTGCGTAGAGGAGTGGGTCACCACAATATATTAAAAACCCTGAACTTTTATGAATCGCACCAATAAATGTACCTGGACTGCGTAGAGGAGTGGGTCACCACAATATATTAAAAACCCTGAACTTTTATGATTCGCACCAATAATTGTACCTGGACTGCGTAGAGGAGTGGGTCACCACAATATATTAAAAACCCTGAACTTTTATGAATCGCACCAATAAATGTACCTGGACTGCGTAGAGGAGTGGGCACTGGGCACCACAATAAAATATATAAAAAACCTTCAACAGGTCTGCATTACACTACACATACGGCTGCTCCTCCATCCTCTCCATCATATACATGTTGGAGTTTTAGCGTGTGACAACCTCTTGTTTTTGATAATGTCAGTGCATTTTGAATATTTTTCAATTTGCCCCACACCACTGAATGTACTTTATCTATGATACGCATCTATCTATCTTGACTGCGTAGTGTGGTGGCCCCGGTACACAATTTGGTACCGAGGCCACAATATAATTAAAAAACCCTCCACGTGTCAGAATTCCACCAAACAAGTATCTGGACTGCGTAGTGGGGTGGCCCCGGTACCCAACTTGATACCGGGGCCACAATAAAATAAATACACCCTCCACGTGTCAGAATTCCACCAAACAAGTATCTGGACTGCGTAGTGGGGTGGCCCCGGTACCCAACTTGATACCGGGGCCACAATACCTCCTCCAAACATGCTACAGACAATTCGTCATTGAGATCCCATTAAGTATGTTAAAGACAGACAGGGTCCAAGTGTTATTAGTTGACTTTGTAAAGAAAAAAACTGTCCCTGTTGCACATAGTCGTGCAATGAAGACTTACTTTTTCATTTAAAGGCACGATCTTTCAAGTGTAGTGTTTGTAAGTCTAAGTCATATTATACTTTTGGTAAAATTGGTTTTTTTTGTTCCTCTTTATGTTAATTAATTAGTAATAGAATTAAAGTAGGAAATAGAATTAAATAGAATTAAAGTAGGGAATAGAGTGGTATAGAGTTGTAGTGTGGTATAGATAGAGTGGTCCACACAATATAATAATAAAACCCTCAACTGGTCTGAATTCCACCAAACAAGTATCTTGACTGCGTAGTGTGGTGGCCCCGGTACACAATTTGGTACCGAGGCCACAATATAATTAAAAAACCCTCCACGTGTCGGAATTCCACCAAACAAGTATCTGGACTGCATAGTGGGGTGGCCCCGGTACCCAATTTGATACCGGGGCCACAATACCTCCTCAAAACATGCTCCAGACAATTCGTCATTGACAGACCCCAGACAGACAGGGTCGTAGTGTTATTGTTTGACTTTGTAAACCCAAAAAAATGTCCCTGTTGCACTTGCACATAGTCGTGCAATGAAGACTGACTTTTTCATTTAAAGGCACGATCTTTAAAGTGTCAGAAAGAGAGAGAAGACACAGGAGAGGAGAGTTGTAGCTGGGGACCTGGGGTGGAAGCTCCCAGGCTCCCCCAGCATTGCCTGGAAGTCTGAGCGTGGTGACTGAGCCAGGGCAAGGAATGTGTGCCCTGGATGAGGGGGAGAACTCCATGCCACTATAGTGAACCCAAGAGAGAGGGGGACACTGCACATGGAAGAGGCCCTGGAGTGAGGGCTGCTACAAGAGGCATGGTAGCTGTAGTGTCAGATCCTGAGGCTGAGAGTACACAGAGTGACGTGTCAGAGCACAGGAGACATTATCCCCGCAGAGGAGGGATGAGCTGCAGTTGAGAGGTCTGTTGTTGAAATAGGACATGCACACTTTAACAAACCAATCATTTCAGCGACAGGGCCTACCAAACAACTTTGACTGAAATGATTGGTTTGTTTGGGCCCCCACACCAAAAAAGCTATTCATCTCTCCCTGTACAGACTAAACAGGCTCTACTGAGGCAAGATGTCGTCCTCATCCTCAACCTCTGATTCCTCTCCCCCTACAGTGTGTACTTCCTCCTCATCACACATTATCAATTCGTCCCCGCTGGACTCCACAACCACAGGTCCCTCTGTAGTATCTGGAGGGCAGTGCTGTACTTCATTGAGGAATTGATTATTCATTTTTATAAACATCATTTTTTCAACGTTGTGAGGAAGCAACCTCCTTCGCCGCTCACTGACCAGGTTCCCCGCTGCACTAAAAACTCTTTCCGAGTACACACTGGAGGGGGGACAACTCAGGTAAAATAGAGCCAGTTTGTACAGGGGCTTCCAAACTGCCTTTTTTTCCTGCCAGTAACAATATGGACTGTCTGACATGTCTACTTGGATGGTGTCAGCAAAGTAATCATCCACAATTTTTTCTATTGTGACAGCATCCAATGCAGCGAGAGTAGACATGTCTGCAATGGTTGGCAGGTCCTTCAGTCCGGACCAGATGTTATCAGCATCCCCGCCAGTGCCTCTTTTGGGAAAACTGAGCTTTTTCCTCGCAGCCATAGATGTGGAAGAAAATGAGGGTGGAGCTGTTGGCATGTCACGGTCCTCTTCAGAGGACAATCTCCTGACCAGCAGGTCTTTGCACCGCTGTAGATTTGTGTCCGCCGGAAACAGAGACACAACATACGCTTTAAACCGAGGATCGAGCACGGTGGCCAGAATGTATTCCTCTGACTTTAAAAGAGTGACCACCCTCGGATCCTGGCAAAGCGTACGAAGGGCTACATCCACAAGAGCTACATGCTTGGTGTAATCGCAATGGCTTACCAGCTCCTCCCTCACTTTCTCCAGCTGCTTCTGCAACAGCCTGATCAGGGGAATGACCTGACTCAAGCTGGCAGTGTCGGAACTGACTTCTCGTGTGGCAAGTTCAAATGGCTGCAGAACCTTGCACAACACGGAAATCAGTCTCCACTGCGCTTGACTCAGGCGCATCCCCACTCCTTTGCCTATGTCGTAGGTGGCTGTGTAGGCCTGAATGGCCTTTTGCTGCTCCTCCATCCTCTGCAGCATATAGAGGGTGGAGTTCCAGCGCGTCACAACCTCTTGTTTGAGGTGATGGCAGGGCAGGTTCAAGCTTTTTTGATGTGCCTCTAGTCTGCGGTAGGCACTGGCTGAATGCCGAAAGTGTCCAGCAATTTTGCGCGCCACCGCAAGCATCTCCTGCACACCCCTGTCACTCTTCAGGTAATGCTGCACCACCAAATTAATGGTGTGGGCAAAACATGGGACGTGCTGGAAATTGCCCATATTTAATGCCCGCACAATGTTACTGGCATTGTCTGACACCACAAATCCCCATGAGAGTCTAAGTGGGGTAAGCCACTGGGAGATAATTTCCCTCATTTTCTCTAATATGTTGGCAGCGTTGTGCCTCTTATTAAAGCCTGTAATGCACAATGTTGCCTGCCTTTGCATGAGCAGCCATTTTGTAGATGCTGCTACTGATGCAGCTGTTGCTGTTGCTGCGGAAGGGGATGCATCTACCCAGTGGGCTGTCACAGTCATATAGTCCTTCGTTTGCC
Organism: Mixophyes fleayi; assembly: GCF_038048845.1. Lineage (NCBI taxonomy): Eukaryota > Metazoa > Chordata > Amphibia > Anura > Limnodynastidae > Mixophyes > Mixophyes fleayi. The sequence continues at coordinate 193,778,802 of NC_134403.1, read as the reverse complement.
CAGAACCACTTGTCCACATGTCCGTGGTTAAGTGGACAGTGGGTACAACCGCATTTTTAAGAGCACTGAGGACACTTGATCGTACTTCTCTGTACATTTTTGGTATCGCCTGCCTAGTGAAGTGGAATCTCGAGGGGATTTGGTACCGGGGACACAATACCTCCATCAACCCTCTAAATCCCACTCCACTGATGGCGGACACCGGGCGCACGTCTAACACCAACATTGCAGTTACAGCCGCAGTTATACGCTTTGCAATAGGGTGACTACTATCGTATTTGGTGGTCATGGCAAACGACTGTTGGACGGTCAATTGTTTGGTGAAAGACTTAGCGGTCTTACGACTTCCCCTCTGGGAAGATGACCGACTAACAGCAGCAACAGCAGCAGTGGCAGTAGTAGGCGTACCGCTGCAGGATTCCTCGGATGAATCCCGTATTGAGGAGGACTCAGTCTGGCTGGTGACTTGGGCTGCAGGACTGAATCTGATGGAGATTGTGGAGGAAGTTGACGAGGAGGGTGTTGCTGGTGTGTATCCAACTGGACCATGGGATTTAGGTGTCCCTGTACCGATGAGGGTCCTAGCCCCAGTTCCTGAACTAACCACTGAACTATGAAGGTTATTCAGGTGACGTATAAGGGAGGATGTTCCTAGGTGGGCAAGATCCTTACCCCTGCTTATTTGAGCTTTACATAAGCTACATATTGCCATACATTGGTTGTCTGGATTTGGATAAAAATAACTCCAGACCGAAGAGGTGCATTTTTTGGTCTTCTGACCAGGCATGACGATGGGCTTTTTCATCCCATGGACATCAGCTGTTTCCCCCCCTGGTGCCTCATTTACAATAACCACATCACCATCCTCATCATCAAGTTCCTCCACAGCGCCAGCTACATCATCAATAGCCTCCTCCCGAGCCACCTCTTCCCGTACAGTGATGGGAAGGTCAGGCTTGACAACCACCAACACCCTTGGACTCGCCTTGGGGATTTGTGATAATTTCTCTTTAGAAGGCAGAGTTGTTTGCTGTTTTGTTGCTGACAGCATAACTCTCTTCAATTTTTTGTAGGGGGGGGGAGGAGAAGGAGGGCTAAGATCCGTGGGTGAAGCTGAACCACTAGTCATGAACACGGGCCAGGGCCTAAGCCGTTCCTTGCCACTCCGTGTCGTAAATGGCATATTGGCAACTTTACGTTTCTCCTCAGATGATTTGAAGTTTCTCTTTTTGCTACTTTTTCTTAACTTGGGCTTTTTGGATTTTACATGCCCGGTACTACGAGATTGGGCATCGGGCTTGGAAGACGACGTTGATGGCATTTCATCGTCTATGTCATGACTAGTGGCAGCAGCTTCAGCATTAGGAGGAAGTGGGTCTTGATCTTTCCCTACTTTATCCTCCAAATTTTTGGTCTCCATTATATGTAGCACAAGATACTGCAGAATGTGTGAACTTGGTAATATTGCAGTACCAATAGACTTATAATGCTGGATTGGTTTTGCAAATTTGGTTATAATTATTATATATTTTTTTTTTTTTAATTTTTTATTTTTTTTTACTTTTTTTTTATTTTTTACAAACTTGGGAATAATGGGGAAATAACTATGCCCTTAGAAGCACAGAGCACAGGACACAGCACCACTGGACTGAACAGGACACGGCACAGGACCCAGCAGCACTACGGAACTCAGCAGGACAGAGCACAGGACACAGCACCACTGGACTGATACTGCAGAATGTGTAAACTTTGTAATATTGCAGTACCACTGGACTTTTACTGCTGAATGTGTGAACTTGGTAATATTGCAGTACCAATGGACTTATAATGCTGGATTGGTTTTGCAAATTTGGTTATAATTATTATATATTTTTTTTTTTTTTTAATTTTTTATTTTTTTTTACTTTTTTTTTATTTTTTACAAACTTGGGAATAATGGGGAAATAACTATGCCCTTAGAAGCACAGAGCACAGGACACAGCACCACTGGACTGAACAGGACACGGCACAGGACCCAGCAGCACTACGGAACTCAGCAGGACAGAGCACAGGACACAGCACCACTGGACTGATACTGCAGAATGTGTAAACTTTGTAATATTGCAGTACCACTGGACTTTTACTGCTGAATGTGTGAACTTGGTAATATTGCAGTACCAATGGGCTTATACTGCAGGATTGGTTGTGAAAATTTTGTGGTAATTAAAAAATATTAAAGTAGTTTTTGGTATTTTATAAAAAAAACTTTTTTTTATTTTTTTAAGCACAGGGGAATATTGGGGAAATAACTATGCCCTTAGAAGCACAGAGCACAGGACACAGCACCACTGGACTGAACAGGACACAGCACAGGACCCAGCAGCACCACTGACCTCAGAAGGACAGAGCACAGCACACAGCACCACTGGACTGATACTGCAGAACACAGCACAGCACAGCACAGCACAGCACAGCACAGCACAGCACAGCACTAAACAGCACAGCACTAAACAGCACAGCACAGCACTAAACAGCACAGAACTAAACAGCACAGAACTAAACAGCACAGAACTAAACAGCACAGAGGACCACCTAACACACCCTCCCTCTACCCTGATCAATGCCCGAGTGAAGATGGCGGCGACTAGCGGGGAATTTATAGGATCCGAGTATCGCGAGATCCGACAACGGGATTATGAGTCAGAGCCTCAGTTTCACTTTTGAATTTGGCGCCAATACCCGGATCTGTCTCGGATCCGACTCGGATCCGCAACGTTCGGGTGGGCTCGGATTTCAGAAATCCGAGCGCGCTCATCCCTAATTTCTACAACACCATACTACATCATCTGTTCAGTCTCTTCAGCAATAAACATTGTTTGTTTTTTCACCTATCCATGGCTCCTTAGCTGTGTTTCTTCATTGATCCGTGACATTAATTTAGTCTAGGGGCCTTATTCATTAAAGGACGCAAACTGAGCGCAATGTGCATTGGTTTAAAAACGCTCTTAAATCCGGTATATTAACGCCTGAAATCAACAAGGAGTGTATGCGAAGATACGTGTGGTGATGAATAAAGGTGTAGGTCACTGCTCTATTAGACAGGACTCTACAGGATACGTTCAATATATATGTGGAATATAAAATCACAAAAGAACTCACATAATTGTTTTTTAAAAAAACTATTAAATTAATGTTCTAATGATAACATTTTTTCCATGAAATACATTTTATAATTAATATCTACTGTAGATAAAATACATTTTTACAGTTTCTCCTGATTGCACATGTTCTAGCATACATACACAGCCGTCATCACCAGTAATCGGCAGTTAGACTAGACCTGTAGCTGGAGCAAGAGATATGGCTACAGGTATCTAATATATATATAAGCCTAGCGGAGTGTGTGTGTGTGTGTGTGTGTGTGTAAAAAACTATTTTCTCAGAAAGGGCTCATCCAATTGACCTGAAATTTGGTTTACTGACATTATTTGACCAAAAAATTATAATAGTGAAGTCAGTTAACTTCCATCATCCCCCCTTCCCCCCCGAGGGAGGGGTAGTAAAGGCTAAATTTACCAGTTGAGGGCTCAAACTCTTGACCGTGTGGGTATTTATTTACCAGAGCCTGTGTTTCGTCATGGACAATTGTATGTCGCATTTTCACGAGTATGGAGAAGCAGTGATGTGAAAGTGCAGGTTATGAATACTGCCCTTCAAGGAAGACTGATTGAGCACAGCGATAAGGTGTTTAGCAGAAACGTTGTATATCGAGAAGTTTTAGAACAGTAAGACGATGGAGATTAAGGATGTGGCGATGAAGATGAAGGATGAGCTGATGGAGAAGAATGATGAGGTGGTGACATGTGGAAAAAACCACGTTAAAAAAGGGCGCTTACGTCGGGAAGTAACGCTCTTCCCCTAAGGAGGCCTCGCCTAGCCCCAAATGCATAACAAGAACCTTTTTAACACCTTAAGTAGCTTGATTTGACTAGAATGCATGAGTATCATGCACGGGTTAACTTGTAATTTCATAATAATGTAATGTAAAAGTAATATAATTTTGCATGAATGAATATCTGTGTGATTTGTGATATGAAATCATGGTTGAACAATGTACGTTTGTTCATATATTATAGTTTGTTTGTTTTTAAAAAAACAACAACATGCATTGAATTTATGCCAATAATTTGTTACTGCACAACACACGTGTGTGTGTTTTATATTATTTTGCCTTAGTAGAGTCTCCTTTATTGTTTTTTGTCAAATGATGTAATATGATTTCTGATTTGGATCCAGTGTGTGCCATTTTGGGGAACCTATTTGGGAATTTGAATTTTGTGGTATGGGTAGACAAACTGGCAATTCTAACATAGAAATTAAATTCCAAGTGTGTTTTATAAACACATGCATGTAATAAAACCCACATGGATCTTCATTTAATCTGGAAGACCTGCTATTTCTTGCTCGGTTGGATTCAGGACACACACACACACACAAACACACACACTCGCAGGTTATTTTTACAAAATCTCTGTGAAGATGTGAGGACACAGGTGGTGTAAATTTATGATGCATTATAATCAGATGTCTCAATAATATGAGCACCAGACCATCGCTATATTGCAAAATAAACTTTAAGCAGTGCTAAAATAAATATGTACAGTTCCTGTATATATCTCCTGTCTCCTCAAAGGTGTAAAATTAGCTGCATGACTGGTGCTTTGGTTTCCTCCCACAATCCAAAAACTGGGATAACTGGGTTCCTCCAAATTGGCCACTAGTCTGTGTGTGTGGTAGGGAATTTATAATGTAATCTTGATTTGGACATGGATGAATGCTTACATGTTGTCTGTACAGTGCTGCATATTATGACTGGCTGTGTATTATGCTATTTACCCCCTTTTTATGTATTTCTGTGTATGCGGTCAGGTACCTTCTCGAGCTGTGTACTCATTGTTCTCTATCACACGAGCCAGTCCAAAATCTGCTATTTTACAGCATATGGTTTCTGAGACCAGGATGTTAGCAGCTCTCAGGTCACGGTGGATGTAATTTTTGCGCTCCAAGTATGCCATTCCTTCTGCCACCTATAGATCAAGGACAAGTGTTAGGGGGAAATGGAGGCAGGCCAACTTGAAATAAACAAAATAAAGATATTACATGTTTAGTTTTTGATGCAATATAAAAAATTAACTTAGTTTGTTGTGACATTCCTTTCATAGCTACTTCACCAATTGTTTTTTATTTAATACCCTAGTATTTACCATTTCCCTATCCTCCACCAGTTTCATTACTTAACTGGTTGCTCCCTTACCTGAGCCGACATGTCTATAAGTTTATAGACAGTAAGTCTGAGGCCTTCTGGTGTTTTCAAGTAATCTACCAGACACCCTGCAGAATGGAGAAACAAGTTCATGAAGGATTTTTTTAATATAGTAATTTAAAATTGTAGTTATCAGCAGTAGTGGGTAAAGTAATCGTCCACATTACTTCCTCCACCCCACAATCATGTTATTATTATTATTATTATTATCATTACTTATGTATATACAATGCTCTCTGTTTGTCTGACAATAGAAGCTGGTGCAGATATATTGAAATAACTATACTTTATTGAGCTATTGTTTCAGTGGGTGTCCAATCTCTACATACATGTGATGTATATGTGCATAAGGTTCCCTTTAGCATGTATTCTCTCTTGCAATGTGATCTTTGCCTATTTTAGTTCATGCTACAAAGTCTTGTCTCTTTAGTTCTGAGTTAGGCCCTGCTCTACATGCTGTACATTAATCAAGTTCTACTAGCTTGCAGCACTGAGGAAGAGAGCAGTGCCGATTGAAAGAGTGATATGTAGGCCTCCTGCCATGTAGAAGATAATTTAAAGCTTGTGCTTCAGTGAAGGTGGTAGTCTATGTCCCAGCAGCTAGGAAGAGGTAATAATTGTCCATGTATTGCATTAAGTTTTGGGGGGTGCCTTTTGAGTGAAAAAAGCTGTCATTTGGTCTAAGGAATAAGTGAATCCATGGGGATTTGTTTCAATGAACAAACACATTTTATTACATGCCCTAACATGGTTGTATGATTGTCCCACTGCCCTCACCACAGCAGCTCTTCCTGTCAGTTATGTCATAGAAGGACATTTTAGTCAGCCATTTATAGTCACCTTTTGCAGAAAATAGATAACAGATGAAACAATTGTTTGTATTCCACTGCACAGCAAATGCTTCTCAAGTTCTCTCACTGACTATCATTGACTATTTTTAATGTTACCTATATATTAGTGAATGTTATAAGTAGCTTTTTGTATAAGGCAACTTTTATTTTAGATTAAGTGCTCCTTAAAAGTAGTCCCCACTTCTAGGAACTGGAGGCGAGGACTGTAAAATAAGGTATACATTATATAATGTTTCAATCCAGGTAAAGGTGAGAAATGTTAACTGCATAAAGAATTATTAAGTATTGAAATGACAAAAGCATTTTCTAGTTGTGTTAATATCTTCCAGCCTGTCTGTTGTTAGTTATAATCATGATAAGGTATAATTATCATCATTGTTTCACTCTCACTGACCTTTTTCCATGTATTCTGTCACAATATATATAGGTTCCTGGGTTACCACTGCATGTAAACGAACCAGTCGTGGATGCTGCAACTGCTTCATTAGGTTGGCCTCTGCAAGGAAAGCCGCTGGGGACATAGTTCCCTGTTTAAGGTTCTTTATGGCAACCTTTGTGTGCCCGTTATAGAAACCTGCTCAGGAAAACAAAGTGTAATGCAGAGACAGGGAGGAAGCATGAACAGTATTTGTAATACATGCCATCTGTATAAATACAATAGAGATTTTTTTCAATTATAAATTAAAGCAAAAAGAAGGAATAGTTTTTTTGTCACTCTAGATTTTGGAACTTATCATAGAGTGTGAATGTGGAAACTGTCTACATTTCTGACTTGGTAGCTTTCTTTTTCAGTTTTTTTATTATCTTTGTATTACTTTTTAAAGCAAAACTAAACCCAAAAATCAAAATGCACTATGTTAAGAATTTTAAATCATTTAAAAAATGTTGGTGCATTGTTTTATGATTAGTATCATTTTGTTTGGCCTTCCCCATAATTCTACAGTTAGTTTTAAATCCACCAACTCTTACAATCACTAGAAAAGTTATCCTGGAATAGTAAAAATGAGGGAGAATTTTCTAGAGTACAAAGTACGCTATGGTAGTAATAATAGGTGCGGCTAAAAACCAGCAAGAGAAATATATGAAAAATGCAATCTCAAACAGCTGTAATCAACTACAAAGCAGACCCTTCTGGCCTGCATTCAATGCTGAATCGATTCTGTAAACAATATGTAATAGAAAGCATATACTAGTGTCCCATATACAATACAAGTACCCTAAATCCCTTCTTGCTATACAAAGCAGACCCCAGTACTCTTGTGGTGACGCCAAATGTTTAGTTCTCCGTGCTGGGGTCCCATGCTGGAGTGCAAGTGTTGGGAAGCCAGTAGGAGGCTCTTTGCACTCTGATTGGTGGACTGCACTGACCTTTCTCCAATTAGAGTACGGGGACCTCCCAACACTCTGGTGAAAGTCCAGGGAAATCCATTAATTAAGGTGCTGACTTAGTATGGTGACTTACTCACACAGCTGAAGTGGGTGGTGGGATTGGGTTGGAGAAATGCTCTGTCTGCCAAAATCCAGGAGACTATGAAATAAAATTAGCAGACTGGGGGTCTACAAGTTGTGGGGGTCTACAAGTTGTAAGCTTGCGAGTAGAGCCCTCTTACCTATTTGTCTCTATTACCCTGTATTGTTTTATTACTGTGTTGGTTCCCAATTGTCAAGCACTGTGGAATATTCTGGCGCTATACAGTACATATATAAATGATGATGATGAGAAGACTTACAAAATTCTGGAAGCATTTACAGACGTAAATCACTCACCATACATGTTATTCAAAGAATTAAGTTATTCTTTTAGACATGATCAAAGCATAGGCATTTAACCCCCTGTGAGCATGCTCTGACTGGCCACATCTGTTAGTGCAGAAATGTGTTTTAGAGGAGTTGCAGGATAACCAAAACACAGTATAATTCAGTTTAGATGGGGAAGCACTCAGTGGTGTAGGGGGCAGCATCTATGGCACAATTTTTTTCTGAACTTCTTTATGTCCTTATTTACATGTTTTGAATTATTATTATTTTCACCAGCTCATTTGTTTCTTAATTCCACTTTGGTTAACTGTTATAATTTAATCACTTTTAGTTTATATTTTAATCCCTTAAAGTTTAAATCCTGTTTTTAATCTGATGTAATTTGATGGACACATTTATCCATTGTAATGTTGTTTAAATGTTATTTGCAACAGTTTGTTGACAACTAGTTACATTACATTTATCAATTATTTTAATAACAGTTTTATCAGTAGTTTTTCTTGAATTTTTCCCCCAAGATTAAGGGCACAGAAACATAGAATAAAGGTGGCAAGGGAAGTAACAGTGGGCATAACAATGAGCAATTTCCACTGACAACACAGGTATGCAATGATAAAGTTTTTTAATGAATTTATGTGATACTTATAGATTTTTGACTTCTGAACACAAAAATGACTCTAGATTTTGCATAGCACATCGCGTTTTTCTGCAAAATGTGTATTTATGAATAAGTAATTTTTTTCATATTCTTTAAAATAATAAATGTATTCTGCCTACATTTATTATAAAACATTGTCTTAAATGAATTCAGTCGGTAGCACAGAACGTTGCAATTGAGTTCTCGTCATAAAACTTCCCCCTGCCCAGTGCCAGATTAAGGTCCACATGGGCCTGGAGCTCAAATTTACAAAAGGCCTAAACCCCATACTATCTAAAGGAACATTGCAGACACAGAACAACTACAACTACAAGGTGAGCTGGCGAAGGTGGAACCAAATACAACAGATGCAACACAGTTTTGTCCTGTGCCGGCTCATTTTACCCCCTGCCTACCACCACATACACACACAGTGCACACTACACATACAGTACATATACATTCATAGATTTTTCAAAAAAGAAGTTTAAAAGCTGTTTTATTGCACAATGGCAACACATACGCGTCACTACCATTAGCACATTCAGTCTATCTTAAAGAAACATATGAAAATTTGAAAACTGTTTTGGAACTAAGTGGATATGCAAGACACAACTGGTTAATATGTGGAGATCTTATAATTTTATGCATTGGCCAGCAACAAAGTTACACCAAATTCCAATGTTTTCTCTGTGAATGAGATAGCAGAGATAAAAATTTACATTGGCAAAAAAACAATTGGACAGCTCGAAAAAGTTTAAAAATTGGAAAAAATAATGTAATCAAATCCAGTTTAGTAGATCCAAATAAAGTTTTACTTCCACCTCTACATATAAAATTAGGACTGATGAAACAATATGTAAAAGCACTGGCTAAAGATGGAGAAAGTTTCAAATATCTTTGCACCAAATTCCCTAACATATCCGATGCTAAACTGAAAGAAGGCATTTTTACAGGCCCTGACATTAGAAAGTTAATAAAAGATGAACATTTCGGATGTCTAATGAATATTGTGGAACTTTCAGCGTGGACTTCGTTCAAACAAGTGATTTCAAAATTTTTAGGCAATGTCAAGGATCCAAACTACAAAGATATTGTCAGGGAAATGCTTAATAGTTACAGAAACCTTGGCAGCAATATGAATTTAAAGGTACATTTTAATATAATTATTTGAATAATTTTGGAAATTACAGTGAAGAAAGATGATACCAGGGTCGTTGGGGCGTCAGTATGATGGCTGACTACAGCTGGATGATACACAGAGACGACACAGAAAGAACTTATAAGCGAAAAGCGACAAAACGAAGTTTGTAGACAAGAAAAACAAGATATTAAAGATTTTTTTTAATAATTATGGTTTTGTTTCTATTATTGTTTGATTTTATTGTTATTTTATTATGTAATTAAGACAAAGACCCAGTGATATCATCTACATTTCTTCATATTTCACAATAAATATGTCAACAATTAAACTTCTTGTTTTTTCTTAAAAATGTATGTAACACCCTTATAGGTAAATGTGATGTGGTAATTTTTTTTATATACTATTTCTTGATGTACACAGGAGTATAATTAAGAGTATAAAAGTATTATTAAAAAAGCTTTCAATACCTTAAATTTCGCAGACCTGTGTAATTTCTAGTATTAAAATCAGTGAAAGTGATCAATATTTTTGCAGTGTTTACATGCAATTATAAATATATATGATTATTAACAATCAGGCTAACTAATGATATCCTGAAGAACCTTTATTGAGCTAAGCCTATAAAGTCATAATCACCTTTGAAAATTGGAGAAAAGCCTGCCAAAATACATAAGATAACACTATCATGTGGGCGGCCACCCAGAGAGGACAGGAAATAAGTTTGTTACAAGTAAGCAGATGCTAAGAATGCCAGTCCAGTCCTCAGTGTTGGATCTGAGCAATGGCTTGGTGCTTTTATGGACTACAATTGGTAATGTGAATTCTATGCTACTAAATAGGTCTATAAGAGTCTAGCCACAAAGTGTTCCTCTATTTACCAATTAATGAACTAATGTTTGCTAACTATATTTGCTATCTATATTTATTAGCTGTGTAAATGCTGTAAGATAGAGGGATATTGATTTTATTTTTTTATTTTTTTGGGGGGGGGGGGGGGGGGGGGGGGGTGTAGTGTTTACATGTATATGTAAGTTTTGCAACTTTGTCCCGCTGAGCTATTTTGTATTATATACATGCTGTTTATGTCACAAAACTTCAGAAAGCCATTTTAATTCCACAATATTTTCTTTGAATAAGCACTTCCTAGCATTTTATCATGTCACGTTCTATGTGGAATGAGGCACAAAACAACCACTCTGAAAATTCTGCAGACATTTCTGACTCCTGTACTTGCACCTCTATGCTGTTCACATTGGCAGCTGTGCCAACAGCCCGGGCATGTTCTACTTTTCAGTGTTTTGCTGTGACCTGCAATTTACACAGCCAATCATGACCCTCTAGGTCACACCAAACATGAGTAAATGCTGATAAAACTCACATCTGAGCAAGCCCTAAAGCAGACAATGGAGAATGGCACACTATTCAGCTTAAACCACAATTATTTGCTACATTGGTACTTAATTGTAGGTTGGTGACCCTTGCTTAATTTGTCTAATGGGTAATCTGATTTTTTATGTTAGAAAACTCCAAATATTAAATTATAATAACCTCAAGAAACATGCTACAGAGTGATCACCTAACTAGTTAGTATACAGAGAAGTATAATATTCTTGGCAGATAGAAAAAATCCTGCACATTCAACAGAAGTCAATCAGTTTGAAATAGATCTACTCACCCATCCACACTTCTCCAAACTGTCCAGCACCAAGCTTTTTTACCAGCTGCAGCTTGTTGCGGGCAATCTCCCATTCATCAGCCCACCAGGGTTTTTGTGGTCGATGAGTTTGGCATGGCTCCTTCAGTAAGGTGCATAACCCATCCAGGGACACTAAGTGGAAATAACATTGTTACATTATGTAACAGCAGAACAACCTATGACATCTATTTTGTGGCCTGCAACTAGCTTGGCATCATGTCAAAGAATGACTATCCTGGCAGGGGCGTAACTTTAAATCAAAGGGTTTTATAGCAACATTTTAAAGCAGCCTCTTCACCTCTCCACACAACACTGTTCTGTCTGTTCCCCCATAGCCTCCATACTGTACCTTAAATCCCAGGTCATGCACAAACATACAGGTTTTTTTTTACTGATTATCATTACTATTATTATTATTATTATTATTGTTGTTGTTGTTTTACCCATTATTGCTGTTGGGGCCCTAAGATGCACTCAAAATTAGGACTATCCACAGTCAACAGGTATGTAGTACATGTTTGCCACGTGTCCACTGCTATATACACCATATCAATATGCCATAGTTCTCAGCTTACAGCACGTTAAGAAGGATGCATAGTCACTGGTTTGATGCAGACACAGGCAGTGTAGTGCCTGATGTCCCCCATGGCCCCTATGCTAACCACTGTGCTACTATGCTATGACCATGTATAACAAATACTCTAAAAATAAAGTGCTAGAAGAACATTTTTAGGCACTTTGGCTACTAGCCCTGATGATAGCCAATGTATCTGAAATACATAGCTTGTCAGTACTCTTTTTAGCAGTATATGGGTTGCACAGGTAGCATCAGATATTTGAACCACAAGCTTGTCCTTACCTATCCACCAGGATCAACAAGAAGTGTCAGATATGTGCACCAGTTTGGGTTTGTGCCCGTGGCACAAGCTGCCAGCTATGTATAATATGAGATCTATTTTGTGTTCTAGCTATGCTTCCTTCTACAACAAGATGTTTTAAAGGCCACATTCTCACCAGAATAATGCTGCACAAGTTCCTGAAGGTTGCTGAATGTTATTCTGGGAGAAATATAATATCCTCCATTGTCCATATTGCGAATCTTATAATGTTTCACCACTTCTCCCTGATTCTGGTCTAGATCACGCACAGATAAAGAGTAGGAGCCTGGAATGATAATAATGATAAAAGTAATACATTTACAGACAACACAAAACAACAGAAAAGGGTTTGATAGCACACAGCATAATATGAAAAGTGGAAGTAACTTTTCAATAACCGAAACAGTTAAAAATCAACACATGGAAAAAATTGTTTTTATCCTAAAAGAATGTAAGAAACTCAAGTCTACCTTTGTTAGTCTCGCTTTCTCGTATTAAGAAAGATCCTTGCTGGTTTCCTGGAGCTAGAAGCTGACGCTCAGCATCTTTCCGACCCAGATCACTGAAGAACCAACTGAAGAGACAGTAAAGGTACACAAAAATGGTGCATTTAGAATGTGACAAATTTGTGAAAGCCTTCATGATATTTCATGTAAAGTCTGACACCAGGTATAATGTTATATTTTGCCCCCCACATCCCTACCCCTGGATGGGTCCAGTCTGTGCCTGTGTAGGAAACTGACACAGTGCTGATCAAATATGAACTGCGGGGGTGACATGGAATTGGCCCACCATCCTGCCCTGATATGTCCTCCCCACAAATAAATAGAAAGGAAAGAAAGAAAATATAAATCAATAAATAAATACATAAAATATAGTGTTAAAAAGTGGCCCCTTTTCTTATGCCTCCAAATTGTGAGGAAAAAGTACAAGAATGTCACAGAAAATACATGTAGTCCCAAACCTAAAGCAACTGAGTAAATCATCTATCAACTATCCTGAAAGGAGAATCAGTATTCAGGAGTTAGCAACTGTGATTGTAAGGTCAGCAATGCAGGTTGCTACCTACTTTGCTAAGTAGGTTGTGTTTTAGCATATAGGAGGCGGCACCATTTTTAACAGTTTGGTTATTTATGACATCCAGTTTTACAAAAATGTAAAAATACTTATGACGTCTTCAGCTGCCTGTCGGTGTGTCTATAAATATCATTGATATTCTCATAGTACAGCTAAATCTTCTATTGTATGGACTTGCTGTTTTCTTACTTACAGGAGTGTGGCTGTTAGTTTACAGTTTATTGTTCATTTATTATAATAGTTAAATAGAATTAATTTTAAAAGTGGGTTGCTTTCATTATTAAAATAAAATAATTGTACATTTTGTATGTGATTGTCTCTTTTTATGTGATTTATTAAATAAATTAGGTTTGTATTTTCATCAAGAAGGTTTGAACATTGTTTAACTGTGTGTGTCTAAGAAAGGAGAATTAGAATACTGAATTACAGGAGAGTCACAAGGAACTATTAATTAACAATTTATTTTGTGTTGGGAGTGAAAAGGGTCTATTTTAGATTATATATCTCATTTTTATGACAGCAGGAATACAGGGCAGTACGAGATAACTGCTATACGCTGCTCTATTTAGACTAGTACATGCTGCTCCATTTGACTTCAGTGTTAATTTTTACTTACATTTCTCTAATTTGCTAGAAGTTTAAAGATAAAAACTTAATTTAAACAAACCCACACAGTCCAACACAAAAGTTTAATCAAAGCCATTTTCGTAGAAACATTTTTGGCCAGTCTCTAGTTTGAGATGGAAATAGTTCCAGTTCAAACAAGTTAAATAAACCTTCCTCTCTATTTTCTAAAGCACTCTTTTTCAAAATTGGCTGTACAGATGGCACTGAAAACAAAATAAGTCACTGTTCATTCCAATATCTCTGTGCATGCTAATTTTCATGCCGATCAGTTTTCCAAAGTTATTTGGTAGGTCATTCTTTTATATAAATCCTTAATATCTAAGCTTTATATATATATATATATATATATATATTATAAATATATATATATATAGTTATATATAACTAAATAATTTATATAAACTAGTGACTTATCCGTCATGAAATGTTGCTTAGATGTAACCTCTTGTGAAGGAAGAAGCTACTCTTCACTGTGTAGTGGAATGGTATAAAGGATGTACCCCCCAGTCCTGCCATATACATAGATATTGGTGCTGACTGTTTACAACCAGGGCCCTCTTAACAACATCTTGGGCCCCCCGGGCACAGTAGTGCACCGGGACCCCTATATATACATATATATGACCGCAAGGTAAGTATTGTCTTCTTTTTTTTTTGGCAGAAAAAATAATGAACAGGGGTTCATATTAGAAGGACGAATTAGCACTCCTTATGTTGATTAAAATATAACTTTTAATGATTATTGTTTAATAATGACATCCTCCCGGAAGACAAGGTGAAATATATTAAAAATTACTTACAAATACACACATACACACGTGTGATAAAAACAAAAACACCAACTGATAGGGATCTATTATATAAAGGGATAGTCTGATGGATACAGAGAATATCTTGTATAAATCCTTGGTAGCAGACCATTTACTGGTAAGTGGTGGTTAGTAGGAAGACAGAATGATTTAAAGAGTGAATGAGAACCGTGTCTCTTATGGTATTAGTATTATAAGGCTTCTAGTCACCACTGTAACAAATGTAGCAGGCAGATAACGGAGTGAGATACTTGATCTCCGTGGATTTACTGAGGGGAAACCCCTAGCTCAAAGTAGTCTTAGCTTGTATGGTGATATTGGTAAACTTTAAATACAAGGCTTGTTCTGGATTATTGACAGTATGAAGCACTACACAATAGCGCATCTATACTGAGGCTGGTGTGCTTCCTGCAATGTGTGACATAGTCAGCAGTGATAAATGCAGTTGGCTCGTTGCCAGTAATAGCTCTGTGGTACTAAAAAATGTCCCTGGTATAGGTTAGTTTATATACAGTCTCTGTGATGGACACTATTCACAGCAGCTATACATTTTAGTGCATCTATGATAAGGCTGGTGTAATTCCTGCAATGTGTGATCTTGTCAGCTATAACACATGCAGTTAACTCATTGCCAGTAGCAGCTCTGTGGTACTGAAAGAGGTCCCTGATAGGAGTGAGCTTATGTATAGTCTCCGTGGAGGACAATAATCTCAGCAGCTAAGCTAGTTTTATCTGGCTGATAGAATCCCCTATTATTGTATGAAAACCGTTTTTGTCTGTGCCTGCTACTAAATGGAAGCTATCACTACATCCCTATCTGTAGTTGGTGTTGGCGCCAAGTAACGCTGGCCCCAACGTATGTTTCACCCTCAGGCTTTGTCAAGGGGAATCACCGTTAGCGCCGATGTGAGAAACTTTTTTTTTTCCAGTTTTTTTTTTTGCTGCCTCCGACGGGCCCCCCCTGGACTGCAGGGCCCCCGGGCACCTGCCCATTGTGCCCAATGGGAAAGACAGCCCTGTGTACAGCCTCAGATGAGCTCCAAAGAATGACATAGCTGGGATCATATTCATTGGTTCTAACACACTTTAAATGGTTTCCAGTTGAAGCAACATCATCTGCTGGAAAAGTATTTGTAACTAATAGGTTGTATCTAATAAATAATGTGTGATAAGCAAGTCATAATTTAATATAAATTGCTATCTAATCTTTTTATATATTTTTTTCTGTTGAGTTATACTTTAACATGGTAACATAGATTTTGGCTAAAAAAGACAATATGGCTAACATTTTGGGATGTCGTAGGGCTGTTAATGTGCAAAGATTGTAAAATAACAAGTGTGTTCACTGACATTCTGTCAAATGTTAGCACCTTTATATAAGTAATAGAATTATGACATGAAATGAACTTTATAGCAGAATAAAAAGATAAAAACAAAAAAATGTGTTCAAAGGTTTGCCAGAATGTTACGGTAGTCCAGACACAGTGCTTATTAGACTACCTTTTTATACTTCTTTTGCTCTTTGGCTCTAACCAGATACTCACGGTTCTGTTGTTACTCCATTTATAGCTCCCACAAAGTTGAATGGCACAAGTCCCACTCCTCCTGTGCGCAGTGACTTTGCTTTCCACCACTCTCCTGTTCTGCAAGTGAAAACATGAGACAGACAAGGTGGGCAAATGTGGAAGACTGCAAACTGTGAGCTTTACAAGGACACTGGGATATACAAACTGGTATATAGTGGTGTTTTCAGACGTAACCCATTTAAGGTAGCCCATATGTCCCCCAGTAAAGTGGAATCGTGTTGTATATTCCAGTGAAATTCAGTATATATTATTGTTATTTATTACTAAATATTTGGAGTAGTTGCAAATATTTGAAAACTGCTCCATGGAATATTTGCCTCATTCCGCATTTGATTTTGGAATTTCACACATTTCTCTGTCAGAATATTCCCTTAAGTGTTTCTTGCAGAATTCCTCCTATCATTTTTGTTCTGCACTGTCTTCTCCATTACCGGCTCTGTTCCACATCATGACATATCACATTTTTCTTGCGCGAAACGCGGAACACATTGTAAAATGCTAATGTTATACTAACTTGCTGTGAAAAGGCAGCAGATTTAGTCAGAGCGAAAAAAGGAGTAAGAACAAAATGTGGAGAGAGAAAAAGAAAAAAAAGAGAGTGGAAGTGTGAAAATTAGAGAGAAAAGATAAAGAGACTGCAAAATAAAATAAGAAAAAAAGAGAGGGGTAGAGAACCATCCACCAAATAAACAAGTGAAAAATTGTCCCCATATTTTAAAATTAATAGTCCAGGCAAAAGATTTAGATTGAGAACGGGCTTTTGGCATCCACAGATATGCCGTTGGCAGTTATACAGAGGGAACAGCTTCTGTGTCACTCAGGCCACTTGTTGTTATAGCAACATTGCAGCTGTGGGTTTCCAGAGTAGTTGAGGATACAGGGTTTATCTGGTCCAGTTCTACCGATCCCACGCTGGCTGGCTACCCAGCGGTGCCTTACTATGCCAGGGAAGTCTATCCAGTACCTCATAGTCACTAAGACAAATGTAGTTACAAAGTACAACAATACATTTAATGTAATAAAAACAATCACTAGAATATTATATACAAACAGTAAATAAATACCAGGCAGGTTTACCACTTAATCTGTCCCATACCACACTAGCTTAAGGAGTTACAGGAGTTACAGTCACCTGGCTGTCCTGACTTGCAGAATACAAGATGGATTTCTCTCAGCTGCACATGTAGTCTGCTGGTAGAGAACATAAACTCAACATCAGCCACCCTGCACCTTCCATCATCATCATCATCATCATCAGTTATTTATATAATGCCACTAATTACGCAGCGCTGTACAGAGAACTTACTTACATCAGTCCCTGCTCCATTGGAGCTTACAGTCTAGATTCATGGCCTTATCTGTGTGGGGTTTGTATGTTCTCCCGGTGTTTGCATGGGTTTCCTCCGGGTGCTCCGGTTTCCCCCCACACTCCAAAAACATACTGGTAGGTTAATTGGCTGCTATTAAATTGACTTTAGTCTCTCATGGTTTGTGTGTGTGTATATGTTAGGAAATTTAGACTGTAAGCTCCAATGGGGCAGGGTCTGATGTGAGTGAGTTCTCTGTACAGCGCTGTGGAATTAGTGGCGCTATATAAATAGCTGGTGATGATGATGAATTCCCTAACATACACACACACACACAGAGACAGAGAGAGAGAGACTAGGGTAAATTTGATAGCAGTCAATTAACCTACTAGTATGTTTTTGCATTGTGGGAGGAAACTGAAGCACCCGGAGGAAACCCACGCAAACATAGGGAAAACATGCAAACTACACACAGATAAGGCAATGGCTGGGAATCAAACTCATGACCCCAGTGCTGTGAAGTGCTTGTCACTAAGCCACTGTGCATCTTCCAGGAATCAATCTTTAGACTGAGCACCCCCTCCTGCTCTCCAGTGGTCCTTATATCCAGGGTCATTTATCTTCAGTGCTTTCCCTTACCCCAGGGAAACCCCTAGCTCTCTCCCTCTTAAACATTGGTGAGTGCTGGAGCAGGAGGTTGGAGGGGGAGTGAAGATGAGCTGTCCTGCCACACTGGCGCCCCTGCTGTGCCCCTGACAGAATGTCTGGCCCAAACCCGTGGAAGACAATGAATATTAATTGGCCTTCCCCACCTCCAAATATAGGATTGCACTCAGCCCCTCCTGAAATTAACCTCTTACAAGCTTTTTCAGCCAGTCCTAGCTTTAAGCTGTTCAGGACTTCCTGTAGAGAAACGAAGGGGAGAAGGAATGTAGCTACAGGCCCCTCACCTCTATCCTGCAATCTGATCCTTACCCATAACCTACCTGGCTAAACTTTAAGAACAATGAATAACAGCTTCACTGCAATATCAATAGAAGTATCAAGATACAATAAACAATATACAATTTTTACAATCAGTAACATATAGTGAAAAAGTCTCCTATATAGGCATGGCTACAATGTCCCATTATGCCCATGTAATTATTAGACACTGCCTTTATACTCTGGTGAGCTGGGGAACATAAATCAAGGCTATAAAAATGATATGTTGTTTGCTCCACATTTTGTGAGAAATGAGGGACAGGCTGGTTAAAGGGATATCAAACTTGTTTCGTGACAGGTTTGATTTGGGGCAACTGATTATGCCAAAGTGCAACTTATAATAGCTTTTGTCTCCTTAATCATCATCATCATCATTTATTTATATAGCGCCACTAATTCCGCAGCGCTGTACAGAGAATTCACTCACATCTGTCCCAGCCCCAATGAAGCTTACAGTCTAAATTCCCTAACACACACACACACACACACACACACACACACACACACACACAGAGATAGACAGACTAGGGTCAATTTAATAGCAGCCAATTAACTTACCAGTAGGTTTTTGGAGTGTGGGAGGAAACCGGAGCACCCGGAGGAAACCCACGCAAAACACGGGGAGAACATACAAACTCCACACGGATAAGACCATGGTTGGGAATTGAACTCATAAACCCAGTGCTGTGAGACAGTAGTGCTAACCACTAAGCCACCGTGCTGCCCAAACTCACAGTAGTTGCTGCATCAGGAAGTAGCACCATTTGGAGGATGTAACAGAGCTGCAGGATGAGGAACAAGGCAAAGCAAATGTATAGCCTGATAGGCGAATTTACTTTGCATGCCATATGACATATCATTCCCTGTTATCGAGGCAGAGAGTGGTGGTGGGGACCTGACGCCTCTCTGAAATGTGAGGCTTTATCTCCCAGGTGTGAGACTGTCACAAGCTCTGTTGCTTCTTTGCCACCTAGTGAAACATTTGGAAATGTAGGAGTCAGAGGCGCTAGAAGATCTGACTTTCGCTAATCCTATCTTTGGTGTTGCAGAAGGGGATCAAATGTTGACCATTCATTTCTCATAAAAGCGTTGTATTCTCTAGGTCTTCAGGACTCTGTGTTTTACTTGTTCACATCCTATTTATCAAACAGCTACTTCAGTGTTTGTTTCTCTGGATGCACTTCGTCTCCATTTCTTTCTTTGGAGTCCCACAGGGCTCAGTCTGAGGACAGGATCTGCAGGGCCAACCAGAGAACTACACAAAGAGTCAATGAAGTGAGAGAGTGAAATGATGAATGTGTGCTGTAGCTGTACCAATGATGTCCTGGACTTGCGGTCTTTGTGTGGTGGTCGAGTACTGATGGGAAATCCTTCCATTACCTTGTCTCCCAGATACGAGTCAGGTTCTTTTCTCTTTTGGATATCCGGTGGTCAGGAGATAAATACTTCAATGAAAGGGACAAAGATTGGTCAAACAACTTGATTTTATTGAGAATGCGGTAAGGATAGTTTTGGTAAGCCACCGCGCCACTGACCCCTTCAGCTCAATAGTAATGACAAAATAATGCGTCTGATCAGCATAGAGCACAATAGCATTTAACATATAACATACACCTGGTGAGTATAAGGCGGAATAACGATAACATCTTCAATACACATTGTCTAATAAGGCACACTGGTAATCACAGTTACTACTTTCACGTTAACAATATCTGACTGGTGATGATGCAATAACCATCAATAATAACCCATCAAGACTCTTACGGTCACTACCGCGCCCACTAGAGGGCTACTTCTTAGTCAGGTGTTTGGGGTACCGTGCTATTCCCTATGGGTCAGGTGCCCCACTTTTAGCATCTACTGCTGAGTTAACTTGAATTGCAGCGGTACCACTAACACTGAATGTCACACCTTCAATATTAATAAATCAATTCTTAGGTAAATCACATAACATTAACATCATCTAAAACATTTGGTGCACCAATATTATCCCCGGTAACGTTACCATATTTTCCACTCAGTCCTGGGCTGACCTGTGTACAGGAATTTGGGTAGTGTTCCAATGTCCTGCAGAGGTTTCCATCAAGGGTTAAGTATTATAGTAGAAAGCAGAGCTGTTGCTCATTTCAGCCACAAGATGGCGCTGTTCTCTCAACAGTCAATGAATCTCTATCAGCACATGTACTCTGCAGCAGGGTATAATGTCCAGATATCAGCACACACACACACACACACACACAGGATATAGCTGAAACAACCGTCTTAATTGTTCCCTGCAGCCTGTGTATAGGTATGATCTGGGGGAAAAGCTCTCACAATCCTTCCTTGTACAAGAATGCAATGTCAGTTTTGGATAGATTCTCTCATCACTCTTCCCTCTGACACTGGGGTGTGTGCAGTACACTGCAGGCTGAGGTTTTACCTTGAAAAGAGTTCTGTAGTTAGTGAATACTGTCTTTGGCGCCCCGCTGCGTGTCCCCAGCTGTTCTCCGTCCGCTTTGCTGGCAATGTCACAGTTCTGGCAGCAGCTTATCTTCTCTCTGCTCGGCTGCACATCCTCCCCCTTGTTCCTTCTACCATGTTCTCTCCCTCTCCTCCTTCCTGCACAACCTCTTCCTGTTACTCCCCAGCCAATCAGGGCCTTCATCCTCCTCCTGTCAATCACTCCTGGGCACAAGTTTTCAGGAGCACAATTAACCCCTTGTAGCCCTGCATTTTAAAAGCGTTTATGCACTCCTCTGTGCTGTTCAACAGGGCTTTGGGGTACCACATCTGCACAGAATTAAATAGCAGTGTCCTGTGTACATAGTCTGAGACAGAGAGTCTGACCATCAGCAACTTGCAAGTGTAAATAACCACAGACACCTCTCATAAGTTAGTGAAAGTTAGTTACATATTCCAACAGGAAGAGCTATTCTCAGAGTGACCAATATGTGTGTTAGCCACTAGCCAGTAAGCAAAAATAAAACTGAATAACTAGCACTAATAATAATAAATCTGGGACATTGACACAAGTCAAGATCAATTGTATGAATCTCAGCTTCTATATTTATTACTCTTGCAATGCTTTGCTGTGCAGGTGCAATCCCTCTTACTCCAACCACACCAACAAGCAGAATAAATTGACCAGCTCTACTTATAGACTATAATTCTATGAAGTGCAATTTTATAAATACAGAGCAGATTGGCCCTCTGGGAAATGGTGAGGCAAAAGTGGATCTCAAATATTGTATCTCCAGAACTTGATGCCCCTACAAAATGACCTTGATGCAAAAACATTGATGCACTCAAAATTTTCTACAACTTTACTCATTTCTACTTGTTATATTTTTACAATTATACACTGGTAATCTATAGCTTGCTATGAGGTCTAATAATAATTTACAAATGTGGTTCAGTGGGCACAATTGTTAGATGTGTGAGCACTAAAGCTGCACAGCTACTAAACATAGGCTTAACATTCACACTCACGATTCCAGTATCTGCAGCTTCTCTCCAGCCTCAAAACCAAGATCTCCATCATGTACAGGCTCGTAACTATACAAGGTCACTACCTGTTTATCTGTGGAATAATGAAACACATCCATCAATATATGTCAGGCAAAATACTATAAACATGTTAGCAATATAGGTAAGCAAGCAAAATTATGTATACTGTTTGTATCATAGACAAAAGATAATAAGATATTCCATACAGTACTTACGAAGCAAGCAAAAAACTATACAAATTAGTGGTTGAAGTGGGGGTGTAGACGGTGGTATGCCTTACCGCCACCTCTCCCACTGCCTTCATTGTAAAACTATCAAATTACATTTACTTACTGTCAGGAAACGGGGTTCTACTGGGCTGAGAACTTTTTATTCATCACCCGTTTCTCACAGTTTTATGTACTTTTTAATCCTTGGCCCAGTTTAAGTATATACACCACAGCATCGGTGTATTATGTGTATTATTATTTCATGTTATTAGGTACATTTTGCCCTTGCTATTACCTGCAATGTTGTATGTATTAGAAATATATAGAATATTGCTATATTGTGTGAATGTAACAGGACAGCAGAAGTCATTTTGCTTGTGTTAGCTAAGGTAATTACCATTTGTCTCAAATGTGCATTGTTATGAGCTGTGGCTTAAATCTGGTTTGTAATCAAAACAATGGCTGAGTGACTTGATATAGCTAGTTGTCAGCCCACGTTAATTAGCTAGGTCATCAGGTAATCTGAGAGGTAATTAGGTTAGAATTTCTAGATGATATGCAATGTGCCTCCACAGTAATATACTGGCTGAGATAGTATTGGGAAATGTATTAATATGTATTAATATAAATGTTATTGTATCAAAATGTATCACAGACTCAGATTGTGTAACACTGCTGATATAATGTGTCAAAAGTCTTATTGTTTCATGTAAGCGTGAAGTGTCATTCCCTGATGTAATATTGTAACCCCATGTTTAGTGTATTCAGCCAAACAGCTGATTGAGTCAAGCCATTCCATTGTATAATCAAGATAACAGAGAGGGTATCATTATCATCATCCTCAACATTTATTTATATAGCGCCAGCAAATTCCGTACCGCTTTACAATTGGTAACAAACATTAATAAGACAATACTGGGTAATACATACAGACAGAGAGGTAAGAGAACCCTGCTCGCAAGCTTACAATCTATAGGACAATGGGAGTTTGAAACACAAGGGCATGTGCTACATCATATTGCACAATGGACCAGCTAGAATGCAAAGGTAAAAGTACTGAGTGGGCTGTGTGTGTTGCAGTGTTGGTCAGAGGGTTGTTGTCTTGCGTTAGCAGTGTAGAGGATGGTAATAGGGAAATCTAGGGAAATTAAGATGGTGGTTGAGGAATATCATAACCTTGTCTGAAGAGGTGGGTTTTCAGTGAATGCTTGAAGGTTTAAAGACTAGAGGAAAGTCTTACTGTGCGTGGGAGGGAATTCCACAAAGTGGGTGCAGACCGGAAAAAATCCTGTAACCGAGAATGGGAGGATGTGATGAGAGTGGAAGAGAGACATAGATCTTGTGCAGAACGGAGGTGTTGAGTTGGGAGATAGTTTGAGACAAGTGAGGAAATGTATGTCGGTGCAATTTTGTTGATGGCCTTATATGTTAGTAGAAGAATTTTATATTGGATTCGTTGATATACAGGCAGCCAATGTAGAGACTGACAGAGTGGCTCAGCAGAGGAATAACGGTTTGCAAGGAAAATCAATCTAGCCGCTGCGTGCAAAATAGATTGTAGGGGTTCAAGTCTGACTTTGGGAAGACCAGTAAGGAGGGAATTGCAATAGTCGATGCGGGAGATGATGAGTGCATGAATTAATGTTTTTGCGGTGTCTTGTGTCAGATATGTGCGTATTCTGGAAATGTTCTTTAGGTGTATGTAACATGATTTAGATATAGAGTTGATGTGGGGAATAAACGACAGTTGTGAATCAAGAATTACACCTAGGCAACGAGCTTGCTGGGTGGGATTTATGGTCATGTTATCAACAGATATAGAAATGTCAGGCAGGAAGCTTCTGTTTTTGGGTGGGAATATTATTAATTCAGTTTTTGAAAGATTGAGTTTGAGTTGGCGAGAAGACATCCAAGATGATATGGCAGAAAGGCAGTCAGTAATGCGAGACAGCACAGATGGTGAAAGATCAGGAGAGAAAAGATAGATTTGTGTATCATCCGCATAGAGATGATACTGAAATCCAAAGGAGCTTATTAGTTTTCCAAGAGAAGTCGTGTAGATAGAGAATAGCAGAGGACCTAGGACTGAGCCTTGTGGAACTCCAACTGATAAAGGAAGCGGAGCAGAGGTGGATCCAGAGAAATTAACACTGAAAGAACGATTAGATAGGTAGGATGAGAACCAGGACAGGACAGTGCCTTCAAAACCTAGGGATTGTAGCGTTTGTATGAGGAGAGAGTGGTCAACAGTGTCAAATGCAGCAGAGAGATCCAGGAGAATTAGAAGGGAGTAATGGTTATTATTTTTTGCTGTATGTCTAACAGTTGAAGTGCCTACTGATAGACTCCTGCTGAAAGGGGGAGGATTGAGACATTTGACCCTACTCCGGGGGTATACAGCCAAAAATATAAGGAGAGCAGAATACCAATAGAGCTATTCTAGCTTGGAGGATCCTGGTGTACAAGACATCAGCAAAAAAGATTCTGGGCCAGTAATCATGGTGTCGCTGGAGGAAACCCTACCAGGACAGGATCTGTGTGAGTCAGTAACCCAGGCTGGGCAACACTGTAACTATCTAGCTAATCGATAGTGGTAATATTGTGGGAGGATAAGACGCTGCAAAAAGAAAGAGACTATGACAAGTGCAGCCCTAAGTTGAACGTCCCTAAACTCAGTGATAGGGACAACAAATGGTACCTGCAGCTTTAAGGTAACTCCTCTCCTGTAACCAACCAATGGGTTGGGAGGGGGCGTGGACGCCCTGGAGAGGATATATACGCCGGTCACAGGCACGTGGAAGCCTCATTACCCGGCTGGAAAAACAAACTATAACAGTAAGGGGTAAGCCCAGGCTAACCACCGCCCCACCCCCGTCATCACATGCCCCCCCCCTCCTGCTGCAGGGTATTTATTACATTCCCAGTGAATTATTTGGCAAAGGGCAAGTTTTCAATTAAAAAATAATAATAATAAAGGCATTAAATAGCAGTCTCCCCTCATTTACCCCTCCCCCTGTCTTCCCGTCCGGGGGCTCTGTACATTCAGCCTTCGCCCTCTCCCCGTCTCCCCATGCACACGCACTCCCACACTTTAGGTCTGTATCATCACCCCGCCAATCGCCCCCCCCCAAGCACCCCCTTTCCACATCACACCCCCTCCTTCCCCCTTATCTCCAAGTCCCTATACCCATGTTTAACATATTTCCTGTGTCAGTACTACATATGCTACGGTGTGAGATACTTTCAGACAGCGCTGTGGATGTTTTACAACGGTTAGAAGGTACACGGCAACAGCATTCGGGGCGAAAATCGGAACCAAACGCACCCCAGATACAGGGGATCGGCGATGCATGCCCGGTGAGCATGATTACCTCAAATACATTTCGTCACAACACGAGGTTCACAGAAGGCAGGTCCACATCTTCAGTCAGTCCTCAAGGAATCCTTAGTTGAGGCCAGTTCAGGCACGTCCGCCTTGCCGAAGTAACTGAAATTCTCATTAGGCCCACCCACACAATCGGGATATCAGGGTAGGTCGTGAGCAACATTATGTCAATTACACCCCTTTTGATAAATAACGATATAGCAGCTTGTGGCTTTGTCGAAATACAGTGGCCTGACGAATTTTATATGGCTTTGACCTACATAGAAACAGGCACCGCGGCAGGCGGGCCATTCATCGTTATCTCCATTCGGGAAGCGACATTTTAAATTAGGGGGATTGGATTTTGATTCCATCTCTGTCAAGTAGGATTACTCTACATGGTCACCCCAACACACCCCTACTTAGGCAAGAAGAGTTAGCAATCATGAGTTAGTGCTTTCCTCTCATGGAACAAGCTGATGTCGCTGTCACTACAGCTAACCAGCTAAATATTTTGGCCTATTAGCAAGTTGGGGTCTTTAAATGAACTACCATTCCCGCATACAGCACGTACATAGTCACCCCCAGTTCCTTTTAGCTAGGGGCACTAATACGCAGGTCCATTAAGCATATAGTAAGGCCACATGGACAACATGTTTCATGCAGGCAAGTTGAATGCATTTACATCTTTCAATGAGGTCACATACCATCTGGTTGTTATATACTCGCCGATTACGAGACATTCTTGGTATACAAGACTGTGCCTAGTTCAGAAGCCACAGGATTAGCAGAGACTCCTACAGCCAAGGAGTAGATTTATATGTTTTCCCTTACTGAGCGCTGCAACCCATATGTCCCGCTGACGCAGGCTGATTTCACCTAATGGTGTCTGTTTATCGGTATGGCACCCAATCAATCTAGGAGCTCTCTGTGTCAACAGTTTCTTCCCCTGCATTACTAAATCCTGGCATGCAACACATGGTAAACAGGTAGAGCTTTTGCGCTATATGCAGAAGGTTCATCAAACTTCCGGTGTCAGGGAAGGTACAGGATACTGTCCAGCCCTTTACCAACAGTGCTAGGCCCCTTGTAGGGCCGGGACAACAGGAGTCAGCAGGTGCTCCCCTGCTAGTTGGCGGTCGGGGGACGTATTTTTTGCATTTGGTAGATCCCAGATTTCATTTCAGAAGCCCAACCCAGTTACTCACCTCACGTACAAGGCATTACAGAAGAACACTCTAGTTACTCACCGCCCAGGCTTAAATCATTTGCAAGAACACAAAACTTAATTGTCACTTACATAACATGGGAAGATAGGTTCTTCAAGGGTATACTGTTATACACTGCCTTGCATGCAAGGATCGTTTACACATTCCGCTGCGCATTCATGGTAACTGGGGAAGCGTTTCCTAGGTCATAACTCATCACCGGTGACTTAGACTCTTCCTTTCCTTAGCTTGCCGTTATATTGGTTGTATACGTTAGGTACACGGTTAGTAAAAGGGGCACCTGAAGTTTACCACGCAACGTTATTATCTTCCTCCGCCCCCCCGCTCCCTCTGTTATTTAGTGCACGGTTTTGCACTTGCTGGTACATAGCATCTCACAAACACTAGCAATGTCTAGCGCGTAAAGCAATTAGAAAGCCCCTTCCATCCCCTATGGAGGATGATAGGCTTAGTCATGTCACCGGGCCCCTCCCTCACAAATTCAGTTTAACAGGCTATTTTTGGCCTTTGGTTTGGGGTTTGCATGTTGAGCCGTCCGCCACTGCACCCACTACCAGGGGTTGCTGCGGGGGCTAGAAACGGCTTTGGCAAGTCTTAGGTTAAGCAATTATGAAAGCCCATGGAATAAGCTTATCTGCACGCGGGGACTCCAGGATATACCCAATATAGGAGTGGATTATTGATGTAGGCCCAAGTGCGGAAGGGGGAGCTACTCATAGTACACAACATGCAGCTCCCCTGTTATGAAGTTTAGAATTCAGCGCAATTTTTTCCTTAGATGATATGGGGCATTCCGAGTGGATGAGCTAGGGTCTCAGTCTCAACACACCATAGGCGCTGTACTACTGGCTAGGGTCATTAACATGTCTACTTCACAGGTGGCCTGGTAAACCCTCTGTTTATATACTGAGCAATAGGATAGAGGCCGTTAGATAACATTACCCATGCATGGGGATAGTTCAATATGTCCAGTAGCATGAGGTTCCCGCTTTGCAGTTTTATCCGCCCTATAGTCTGAGGCTTTGGTGTGTCGGCAACAGGTCACTTAGTGCTTTTGCCGATTGCCCACAAGTCACTATCCTATTCGCCCAGAAGGGGATAGTCACGCTGACGGCAGAATTAGCACCGGCCAATCGTAAAGGAGTTGTCCTGGGACCAGTGGATAGTGCCGGATGGCGATACACTGTTTGGTATTTGACCTCGGGCTTTGTGCCGCCACATGATTTGTCACCCCAGCAAGACTGAGGTGGTTACCGCCGCAGCTCAGCCTGCCAGCACACCGGGCTAGACCCGATGCTTTCGGCACCCACTCGTTCAGGAGTGGGGCGGCTTCTGCCGCAGCACAGTCAGGTGCTCCCATCGACGATATTAAGTCCCTGGGACGATGGAAATCTGACGCCTATAAAGGACATACAGGGCCGTAGACCTCTGGTTCCACCAGACTAACAATTGTCGCCATGGATGTTGAACCGATTTGTTCAGAATGGGGAGCAGCTACTGCTGCGGCTCAGGCGTGAGTCTGCATTTTCAACACTAGTCCCTACATACGCACTGGTCTGAATTCCACCAAAAAGTATTTGGTCTGCGTAGTGGAGTGGTCCCCACAATATAATAAAAAATCCCTCAACTGGTCTGAAATCCACCAAAAAAGTATCTGGACTGCGTAGTGGAGTGGCCCCGGTACCCAATTTGATACCGGGGTCACAATATAATAAAAAAAACCTCAATTGTTCTGAATTCCACCAAACAAGTATCTGGACTGCGTAGTGGAGTGGTCCCCACAATATAATAAAAAATCCCTCAACTGGTCTGAATTCCACCAAAAAAGTATCTGGACTGCGTAGTGGAGTGGTCCCCACAATATAATAAAAAATCCCTCAACTGGTCTGAATTCCACCAAACAAGTATCTGGACTGCGTAGTGGAGTGGCCCCGGTACCCAATTTGGTACCGGGGCCACAATATAATAATAAAACCCTCAACTGGTCTGAATTCCAGTGCACAGATGGCGGACACCGGATGGACGTCTAAAACCAACATAGCAGTTAAGGGCGCAGTTCCTCTTTTTTGTGACTGCACAAACAATTAACGTAGTAATAGAAATGACAGTTTTTTAGTTTTTTTAAATATAGAAAGAAAGAAGGTAGTACTAGAAATGGCAGTTTTTTGTTTTTTTTTTAAATAGAGAAAGAAAGAAGGTAGTAATAGAAATGGCAGTTATTCGAATCCCCAGGAGAGTCTAAGTGGGGTGAGCCACAGAGAGATTATTTCCCTCAGTTTCTCTAACAGGTTGTCAGTGTTGTGCCTCTTCTTAAAACCTGTGATACATAACTACACACACTCGGCAAAGCTTTTACAAATTATCTGCGGCACAGGAGAGTACCACTGGACTGTACTTTAATAGCAGTACCTATTATTTTTGGGTACAGCAACAGTGAATGATCGTAGTTAGACTTTTAAATAGCAGTACAAGCTAGATTTTTTAAAATTTTGTAATATTTTTTTCCAATTATTTTTGGAATTTTTTTTATTATTTTTTCTTAAATTAATTTTTTTATATTTTTTTTTATAAATTTAAATTTGTTTTTTTAGAACTTTTGGATAACTTGGAAATAACAATGCCCTTAGCAGAACAGACCACAGGACACAGGAAATACAGAAAGAAAGAAGGTAGCAATAGAAATGGCAGTTCCTCTTTTTTGGAACTGCACAAACAGTGATGAAAATGAAGGTGGAGCTGGTGGCATGTCACGGTCCTCTTCAGAGGACAATCTCCTGACCAGCAGGTCTTTGCACCGCTGTAGACTTGTGTCCGCCGGAAACAGAGACACAATATACGCTTTAAACCGAGGATCGAGAACGGTGGCCAGAATGTATTCGTCTGACTTTAAAAGACTGACCACCCTCGGATCCTGGCAAAGCGTACGAAGGGCTTCATCCACAAGAGCTACATGCTTGGTGGAATCGCAATGGTGTACCAGCTCCTCCCTCACTTTCTCCAGCTGCTTCTGCAAAAGCCTGATCAGGGGAATCACCTGACTCAAGCTGGCAGTGTCGGAACTGACTTCTCGTGTGGCAAGTTCAAATGGCTGCAGAACCTTGCACAACACGGAAATCATTCTCCAGTGCGCTTGACTCAGGCGCATCCCCACTCCTTTTCCTATGTTGTAGGTGGCTGTGTAGGCTTGAATGGCCTTTTGATGCTCCTCCATCCTCTGCAGCATATAGAGGGTGGAGTTCTAGCACGTCACTACCTCTTGTTAATTTAGATTGCAAGGCTTGTAAATACTTTGAAGATAAAAAAAGCAGGCTGCACAGACCGTGGAGCTAGAAAGTGAAATTAAATGGACCACGTTACTTTGGTGGCTATCTATGCCCCCCCCCCCCCGCCCTACACTTGTAGTTGAATATAAAAAAAGCAGCCTGCATAGACTGTAGAACTAGAAATTCAAATATACAAAGCAATGGACAAAGGCAGTTTGGTATCTGTCTGCATCAGATCCCCTCTCCACTAGGAGTAAAATAGAAAACTATTCAGCCGTTATATAATCTAGAATATAAATAGAAATTGAGAAAGGCAATTATGTATCTGTCTGCATCATAATCATCAACATCCTCCTCAGCGCCAGCTACATCAATATCCTCCTCCCGGTGTACAACATTCACACCTTCATTAGCCAAATCTGTAACTGGACTGTGGGTGATCCTTCCAGCATATGCAGAGGGCGTGCTGCAAATGGTGGAAGGAGCCACCTCTTCCCGTACAGTGATGGGAAGGTCAGGCTTCGCAACCACCAACACCCTTGGACTCGCCTTGGGGATTTGTGATAATTTCTCTTTAGAAGGCAGAGTTGTTTGCTGTGTTGTTGCTGACAGCATAACTCTCTTAAATTTTTTGTAGGGGGGGGGGTGGAGGAGGGCTTAGTTCCTTGGGTGAAGCTGAACCACTAGTCATGAACACGGGCCAGGGCCTAATCCGTTCCTTGCCACTGCGTGTCGTAAATGGCATATTGGCAACTTTACGTTTCTCCTCAGATGATTTTAAGTTTCTCTTTTTGCTACTTTTACTGAACTTGGGCTTTTTGGATTTTACATGCCCTGTACTAGGAGATTGGGCATCGGGCTTGCCAGACGACGTTGATGGCATTTCATCGTCTATGTCATGACTAGTGGCAGCAGCTTCAGCATTAGGAGGAAGTGGGTCTTGATCTTTCCCTACTTTATCCTCCAAATTTTTGTTCTGCATTATATGTAGCACAAGAGAGTGTACCCCGAAGCCACACACACTTGGCAAAGCCTTTAAAAATTATATGCGGCACAGGAGAGTACCACTGGACTGGAGTTATACAGCAGTACCACTGGACTTATACTGCAGAATCAGTGAAATTTGTAATATGGCAGTAACAACAATGGACTTATACTGCAGAATGAGTGAACTTTGCAATATTGCAGTACCACTGGACTTATACTGCAGAATGAGTGAACTTTGTAATATTGCAGTACCAATGGACTTATACTGCAGAATGAGTGAACTTTGTAATATTGCAGTACCACTGGACTTATACTGCAGAATGAGTGAACTTTGTAATATTGCAGTACCAATGGACTTATACTGCAGAATGAGTGAACTTTGTAATATTGCAGTACCACTGGACTTATACTGCAGAATGAGTGAACTTTGTAATATCGCAGTACCAATGGACTTATACTGCAGAATGAGTGAACTTTGTAATATAGCAGTACCAATGGACTTATACTGCAAAATCAGTGAACTTTGTAATATAGCAGTACCACTAGACTTATACTGCTGAATCAGTGAACTTTGTAATATAGCAGTACCAATGGACTTATACTGCAGGATTGTTTTGGGATATTTTTTTATTTTTTTTATTTTTTATAATTACTTTTTTTGTAATTTTTTTTATAACTTTTTTGAAATTTTTTATAATTTGGGAATAATGGGGAAATAACAATGCCCTTAGAAGGACAGAGCACAGGACACAGCACCACTGGACTGAACAGGACACAGCACAGGACCCAGCAGCACCACTGAACTCAGAAGGACAGAGCACAGGACACAGCACCACTGGACTGAACAGGACACAGCACAGGACCCAGCAGCACCACTGAACTCAGAAGGACAGAGCACAGGACACAGCACCACTGGACTGAACAGGATACAGCACAGGACCCAGCAGCACCACTGAACTCAGAAGGACAGAGCACAGGACACAGCACCACTGGACTGAGCAGAACACAGAGCACAGCACAGCACATCACAGAACTGAACAGCACGAGATATAGCAGGACAGAGGACCACCTAACACACCCTCCCTCTACCCTGATCAATGCCCAAGTGAAGATGGCGGCGACTAGCAGGGAATTTATAGAATCCGAGTATCGCGAGATCCGACAGCGGGATTATGACTCAGAGCCTCGGTTTTAGTTTTGCAATTGACGGGAATACCCGGATCTGTCTCGGATCCGGCTCGGATCGGCAACGTTCGGGTGGGCTCGGATTTCAGAAATCCGAGTGCGCTCATCTCTAAAAAAAATAGGATCAAGGTGGGGCACAAACAAGTTAGTATACAATGGATGGGTAGACGAGGTATGCAATGGTCAGCCCTAATTCCCCTGCTGTCCGTGGAAATTTCGAAAGATAGCGCCCGGATATATTGATAATACATCTAGGGGGCAATGATTTAGGGCTAGGTAAGTCCCTCGATGTGATTATAGCATAAGGGAGAGTTTGAAGGCAATTAAAGCCCAATGGCCTTCATTACATCTCTGCTGGTCCCAAGTCATACCCAGATTAACTAGAGCCCACATCGATCCTGCGATTATGAAGCGCGTCATCAAGGAATTGAACCAAAACATAGGTAGAGTGGTAAGGTCCCTGGGCGGGGCTAGCATTAAACACACCCAAATAGCAATCGATCAGGTTCAGCTATATCGGACAGACGGGGTGCACCTTACAAACGAAGGTTTGGGTCTTTTATTCGGGCAGCTATTTAAAGGGATAGAGGAGGCAGGTAGGGCGATCGGTGGCGGGCTGTAGGTCCCAAGGACCTCCAGCGTTGGCAGGAAGGCAAATGTGGTGAGTCGGCAACCAGTCTGTCACGGTCGTCTGAATTTCTTGATCCGATTCGGGACCCTTGGGACTAGCTGGAGCAGGAGTGAAACAGAACTTAGCAGCCTGGATGAACTTCTTGCTCATGTTCGTGCTGATTTTAGAATATAGCAGGGGAATTAGCAGTCTGGAAATGTAGACAGGAACACTGCACTTAGGAGTGCAGACAGGATTACTGCACTTGTAATGCAGTCAGGAACACTGCACTTGTAATGCAGTCAGGAACACTGCACTTGGAGTGCAGACAGGATTACTGCACTTGTAATGCAGTCAGGAACACTGGAGCCAAGAACTATCCTCTGGAGAGAAGTGTGTTGTTCTGGCAATGAACAGATCACAGCAGCAGGTTTAAATAGGATGTCCCAAACAACTATTGGCTGATCAGTTCATGTGATCACAGCTTCTGAATCTGGTTGGTTTGGACTGATCACCTGACTGCATCCAAGATGGCCGCGCCCATGCAGCAGGACAGACAGTATGTGTTTGTTTACAAATGAAGGTGTGGAGAACGGGAATGCTGCAGATGACCAGAAGGGACCCAGGTAGCCGTGATATGACAGCGGCGGATGACGTAAGTGCGGCTAATATCCCGATTTGTGACAGTACCCCCTCCCTTACGAGTGGCCACTGGACACTTAGATTGGGGCTTAGTTGGAAACTTGCGGTGAAATTTTTTGATGAGAGATGGAGCGTGAACATCAGAAGCTTTGATCCAGGCCCTCTCTTCTGGACCATAGCCTTTCCAGTCGACTAGATATTGTAAGGTTTTATGTCGAAACCGAGAGTCCAAGATCTCTTTAATTTCATATTCGTCACCATGTTCAGTCTGCACTTCAGGAGAAACCAGTTTGGGTGTATAAAACCGATTTAGCACCAGTGGTTTCAAGAGAGAGATATGGAAGGTGTTGGGTACCCTGAGGTAAGATGGTAGATGTAATTTGTAGGACACTGGATTGATGACTCGGGAGATGTTAAACGGTCCAATAAAGCGAGGAGCGAATTTCATAGATGGAACTCTGAGGCGTAGATTGCGAGTAGACAGCCAGACTCTGTCTCCGGGTTTCAAGCTTGGAATGGCTCGTCGCTTTTTGTCGGCCTGAATTTTGTAGCGTTGGGACGCTTTAAGTAGAGATTCCCGTACCTGGCGCCAGTGGCCTGAAAAATTCTTTAGGAAAACTTCAGAGGCAGGTACTGAGGCTGTAGGAAGTGGAGTAAACAAGGGTACCCTGGGGTGTAGGCCATAGACCGTATGAAATGGAGTGGAAGCAGAGGATTCGTGATAATGATTATTATGAGCAAATTCTGCCCAAGGAAGCAGATCTACCCAGTCGTCTTGAGAAGAGGATATGTACAAACGGAGAAATGTTTCTAGGTCTTGATTAACTCTTTCCGTTTGCCCGTTGGATTGGGGATGATAGGCCGAAGAGAAGTTTAGTTTGATCTGTAGTGCTTGGCACAAGGATCTCCAGAATTTCGCCACAAACTGAACTCCTCTATCTGAGACGATTTCTTCAGGACACCCATGCAAACGGAAGATCTCCTTTATAAATTGCTGAGCCAGGATAGGTGCTGATGGGAGTCCACGGAGAGGAACAAAATGCGCCATTTTAGAGAATCGGTCAATGATGACCCAGATGGTATTGAAATTATTAGAATTGGGCAAATCGGAAACAAAGTCCATAGAAATATGGGTCCAGGGTTTGGTGGGAATAGGCAGAGGCAAAAGTTGACCAGCTGAAGATTGTCTTGAACTTTTATGTTGGGCACAGCTGCCACATGCGGAAACAAATTGCTGAACATCCTGATGAAGCGTAGGCCACCAGTAGCTTCTCAATATGAAAGATTGAGTTTTGCGGATGCCAGCATGACCGGCAAATCTGGAACAATGTGCCCATTGGAGCAATTTTTTACGCAGATTCTCAGGAACAAAAGTTTTCCCCTGGGGAGGTGTATTGTCGGGTCTACTGACTGCGATGCTGAGTGGGCTGATAATAGGCCGTGGATCCACAATGATGGAATCTTCTTCTTTTACCATAGAACGTGACAAAGCATCGGCCTTGCGATTTTTGGAACCGGGACGGAAGGTGACATGGATATCAAATCGAGAAAAGAATAGTGCCCATCCGGCCTGACGTGGATTCATGCACTGTGCAGTTTTAAGGTAGAGCAGATTCTTGTGATCCGTGTATATTGTGACAGGATAACGAGCTCCCTCAAGTAAATGTCTCCACTCTTCAAGCGCCAATTTGATGGCAAGCAGCTCTTTGTCCCCTATGGCATAATTTCGTTCAGCTGGTAAAAATTTTCGGGAGAAGAACCCGCAGGGCAGCCATTGCTCATCAGCTGGTTTTTGG
Source organism: Mixophyes fleayi (assembly GCF_038048845.1). NCBI lineage: Eukaryota > Metazoa > Chordata > Amphibia > Anura > Limnodynastidae > Mixophyes > Mixophyes fleayi. The sequence continues at coordinate 193,743,372 of NC_134403.1, read as the reverse complement.
GAGAGAACTGCCCCTACTCCGACAGATGAGGCATCAACTTCCAAGTAGAATGGACAGGTTAAATCTGGTTGCCTCAGTATGGGAGCAGAAATAAATGCTTGTTTCAGAAGTTGAAAAGCAGATTGGGCTTCTTCAGACCACTTGGCAGGATTAGCTCCTTTTTTGGTGAGGGCGGTGAGTGGTGCTACTACAGTAGAGTAGCCACGAATAAATTTTCGATAGTAGTTAGCAAATCCCAGAAATCGCTGTACTGCCTTTAGTGTAGATGGTTGAGGCCAGTTAAGAATAGCTTGCACCTTCTCTGGGTCCATACTGAGACCGGTGCCCGAGATGATATACCCCAAGAATGGAATGGATTCAACTTCGAAGGTGCATTTTTCAAGCTTGCAATACAGTTTATTCCTTCTGAGACGGCTGAGGACCTCTTTAACATGTCTGCGATGGGACTGGATATCAGAGGAGAAAACGAGGATATCGTCCAAATATACCACAATAGTATGGTACAGTAAGTCCCGAAAGATTTCGTTTATGAAATTCTGAAAAACCGCTGGGGCATTGCTCAAACCGAATGGCATGACAAGATATTCGTAGTGCCCATCCCTGGTGTTAAAGGCGGTTTTCCATTCATCGCCACGCCTGATACGGATCAAATTGTAGGCCCCTCGGAGATCCAACTTCGTAAATATTTGCGCACCTTTGACTCTGTCAAATAACTCTGTGATGAGGGGCAGAGGATACCGGTTCTTGATGGTAATGTCGTTGAGACCTCGGTAATCGATGCAGGGACGTAATCCACCATCTTTTTTTTTTACAAAAAAGAACCCGGCTCCTGCCGGTGAAGAGGATGGGCGAATAAAGCCCCTTTCCAAGTTCTCTTTTACATATTCAGACATAGATTTTGTCTCAGGGATAGAAAGAGGGTAGACTCTGCCACGCGGTGGGGTTTTACCCGGAACAAGATCAATGGGACAGTCCCAATCCCGATGAGGTGGTAGAGTTTCAGCGGCCTGCTTACTGAAAACGTCTGTGAACTCTTGGTAGGCAGAAGGAACTGGCAAAACTTCCTTATCAGAGGTGGAGCAATGTGGAAGAACACGTTGTAAACAGGACCCGAAACAAGTTGGAGCCCACGCCAGGATTTGTGGAGTCGACCAGTCAATATGGGGGTTATGCATTTGAAGCCATGGAAACCCGAGAACCACAGGGCTAGTGGCTTCTGGGATGACCAAAAAGGTAAGAGACTCGGAATGCAGAACTCCTATTTGGAGCGTCACTGGAGAAGTCTGATGCGTAATGGTACCCCCTGGAATACGGCTACCGTCAACCGCAGAGAGAAAGATGGTCACTGGAATTTTCTCTAGTGGAATGGCTAGTTCAGCAGCTAATCTGGCAGACATGAAATTCCCAGCTGCTCCAGAATCCAGCAGGGCTGAAATGTATTGGGAGCCTTGAGCGTGTTTCAGAGTGACTGGGATAATACAGTCCTTGCCTTGTGGGGAGCGAAGAGCCACTCCTAGGCTCACTTCCTCATCGTCAGCTAGGAGGTTGTGTTTACCCGGCTTACGAGGACAATGATGTAACAGATGTCCGGAACTGGCACAGTATAAGCAAAGTTTCTCTCTAACTCGCCGTTCTCACTCGGTGGGTAAAAGACGTGCTTTGCCTAATTGCAAGGGTCCTTCAGGGAAAGGAGACGGTACACGGACCCGTTGAATAGGATGGAACTTGGGGTGTTTCAGCTTCCTCTTTTCTAGAGCTTTTTCTCTGAACCGAAGATCAACCCGATTGCAGGTGGTAATCAATTGGTCTAGCGTTGTAGGTAAGTCCCGAGACGCTAATACATCCTTAATGTGGTCAGACAGGCCCTGCCAGAAAACCGCAACAAGAGCATCGTTATTCCAAGATAGTTCAGAGGAAAGTGTTTGAAATTGAACGGCATATTGGCCCACAGACTGCTGCCCTTGCCGAAGGCGCAGAATATCTAAAGCGGCTGACGTTGTTCTTCCAGGCTCGTCGAATATTCTGCGGAAGGTAGACAGGAAGCTATCAATGTCAAATAAAATTGGGTCAGATTTTTCCCAGAGCGGTGATGCCCATGCCAGAGCTTGCCCTGATAGTAGCAAAACAATATAAGCAGTTTTGGTACGTGCAGTGGGGAAATTTCCGGGTTGTAATTCAAAGTGTATACTACACTGGTTGAGAAACCCGCGGCAATTCTTCGGATCGCCATTGTATTTAGCTGGCGTGGGAAGATGGAGTCTGGATGAAGTAAGTAGTGAAGCAGGTATTACTGGCTCAGGCGGAGTATGGGATGGTTGACTGCGGAATAACTGCAAGGTATCCATACGTGTAGAAACATCCTGCAGCAATCTCAAAATTTGCCCCTGGTTAGTTTCTTGTCTCTCAATGCGTTCAGCTAATATTTGGACAGAGTCCTCCCTCGGGGTATGTTCCCCTAGCGGATCCATTAGGCCAGAACAAACTGTCATGGTCGTCTGAATTTCTTGATCCGATTCGGGACCCTTGGGACTAGCTGGAGCAGGAGTGAAACAGAACTTAGCAGCCTGGATGAACTTCTTGCTCATGTTCGTGCTGATTGTAGAATATAGCAGGGGAATTAGCAGTCTGGAAATGTAGACAGGAACACTGCACTTAGGAGTGCAGACAGGATTACTGCACTTGTAATGCAGTCAGGAACACTGCACTTGTAATGCAGTCAGGAACACTGCACTTGGAGTGCAGACAGGATTACTGCACTTGTAATGCAGTCAGGAACACTGGAGCCAAGAACTATCCTCTGGAGAGAAGTGTGTTGTTCTGGCAATGAACAGATCACAGCAGCAGGTTTAAATAGGATGTCCCAAACAACTATTGGCCGATCAGTTCATGTGATCACAGCTTCTGAATCTGGTTGGTTTGGACTGATCACCTGACTGCATCCAAGATGGCCGCGCCCATGCAGCAGGACAGACAGTATGTGTTTGTTTACAAATGAAGGTGTGGAGAACGGGAATGCTGCAGATGACCAGAAGGGACCCAGGTAGCCGTGATATGACAGCGGCGGATGACGTAAGTGCGGCTAAGATCCCGATTTGTGACACAGTCACACGGTGCTACCGCTGATTGGCCAAAGGGCACTACCCTCTTCGAAGGACCTTGGCTCTTGGTTCATTAAACAGAACTCCTTGGAATGCTCTGTACGGGGAGGACACTGCGAGCCCAGACGGGGGACAGGTAAACTGAAGCCAGATTTAGCACCGGCCAATCGTAAAGGAGTCGTCCTGGGACCAGTGGTTAGTGCCTCAGGGCCACACTGTTTGGTAAGTTTTGACACACTTGGGGTCACCTCACCATCTTTGCCTTCTCCACCACCGAGTATAAAAGCTAAGCCAATTATAATCCAATTAATAAATCACAACGTTAATTAGTTAAATTTAACAGTTGTCCGCGTCTTTATTCATGAAGGTATGTTGTATGGTTTAAATATGTCACAAAGGGTAAGGTAACAGAGGTTAGGACTCTTCAATCTGCAGTTTATTATTACTTTGGAGTGCTGACTGCAACAGGCTGCTGGAGGATACATGCTACCATCTACCGAGTATTTTGTGAACGCTTTGTGGTGTTGTACTGTCGTAATAAAGCCTTATTTTGGATATATTCTGCTCTACCCGAGTGAGTTGAATCCCATAGAGGGTAACTGCCATCCCAGCTAAGTATGGTATCCTCACACTTACATTCCCATCATTTTTCATACCGCCACCCTAAATTTCTACACTGCCACTTTTAAAGGTCCGCTTCGAACACTGATGCAAGTGTTTGTTACATAGCCAGCAGCTAAAAAGTTACTAGATGTATATATCTAATACTTGTTTATTTGTTCCATAGATATCATTTAATGACTAGTCAAACTTCCAGGTGTTGGATTTCACTTAGTAGTCTAATGCTTTTTTTGTTAGCTTTGTAGCTTTTACTTATGGATATCTCCAGCCTCATCCCTCCTGCTCTGCTCCCAGATAAGTACACTATTCTTTTTCCTATCTCCTCCAAACATGATAGAATTCTTGCTCCCACAAGATTGTCAGATTCACCATCAGCACCTCTAGCAGTGACTAATTTTGTTTGGACTAACCATAATACATAATTTATGTACCAAGTACCTCATTCTGTTGTAATTAAAATACTACCCCATAGGTCCTGTTGTCCTTCGTACCATTTTTCACTCCTCTGTTTTCCAGAGTACCAAACATGATTTCCAGCATCCATGGCAACTGCATTTACAGGACAGCAAGAAGGACCACCAGAAACTCAACCTGACTGGAACTACATGTACTTTTATTATTATTATTATTATTATTATTATTATTATTATTATTATTATTATCATTATTATCATTTCACACATGCTGTCTAGTTTGTGGTTTAGAATTAGCACAATTTGTTTACTGTCTTTTTTCATAGGCGTAATATTGCCTTTGTTAATTATTTATTGTATCCTATTGTTCTTTAGAGTTCATTTATCTCCATTGATTTCATAAATGTCTGTTACTTAATATTTCTCAATTCACATAGGAAATCATATCAATTCCCTCTGGATCGATTAAGATGATTTCACTGTTTCACAGCCGGCAGCAAATATCAGAAATATGAGTATACAAAAAATATCAGAAATGGAAACAGACATTCTAAATAAAGGAATGTATTATCACAGTGCCAGAATTAATCCTCCTTCCTCTAAACATCATTGTAATTCTAGTGAATAATTGTGTATGTGAAGCACCATGCTTCTTATGCTCTCAAAACCTAATTACACAGACATTTAAAGACTCCAAACGCCCAGCATTAGTAAGTGATGTGATAAAATAAAGAGGCAAGGAGATAAGATGGAATGACTCTCCTGTCTGCCTGCAGCCTGCCTAAAGGTGGCGTAGAATCACAGCAAACACATGGACTGTGTTTTTTTACTGAAGCAGTGTCTTTGATCTTACTGCTGCTCCTAGCTTTTGGTGTGTTGTCCATAGGCCACTTGGTGCATGAATATACTAAATTAATCTTATGGCTGAGCAATTGAAATCCTACTGAAGGATTATATTCTCTATATAGTCCTGATGAGCAGATAGGTTGCATATGATCTATTCTGTTTTTTTCTGTTAATCAGCAATTAGATTAATTTTCTACAAAGCTCTGAGAAAAACATTATTTCATGAGCATATACGACTCCTCACCTGAATTTTGATACCTTATATAATCTTTTTATGAATAGCTGGTTATAGTGTGAAATGTATATATTTAGAAAGAAACCAGAATTGAGTGCCATATTGCATTACATTGTTAAACCATGTAATTACCTTTGGTTTAGTGTACCTGAACATGGCAGATGTGAATACACTGTGCTGCTAACATATTTTTTTTTTTTTAAAGTTTTATTTATGCAAGGTCACATTGACAGCAAATAACGGTTGACACAATGGATACACATAATGAAGTGTACAGAAAAATCACACAGGATCCACGGCCCGCATAGAACATATTATCCAGAAAGTCAACTATATTAATAAAAATAGAAAATGAGTGGCCCAAGGTTTTCATACAAAAAGAGGAGGAGAAGAAAGAAAAGAGAAAGAAAAGGAGTAGAGAAAGGAGAAGGAGGGAGCAAAGGGAGGGGTGAAATGTGACTAGATCCATCGCGAACAGAAGGACAAGCACTAAGATGTGAGGTGGTGAAACTGAGTTATGTATAGGGTGAACACGCCTGAAAATAGGATAGCCAGGGATCCCATACCTTGGTGAAAGCTTTCGAGGAGTTGCGGATGATGCTAGTCATGTATTCCATTTGCTGAGTCTGCCAGATTCTGTTAAAAATGTACTGTAAGGAAGGAGGGGCTTTGAGTTGCCAATCTGCCGCTATTTGGCAGGTAGCTGCCGAGAGAATGTGCCTAATTAATTTATTCTGATGGCGGGTTGCCGAAGGGGCTCCCAAGGGAAGGAAAAATAATTTAGGCTTCAGGGGAATATCCACCTGAAGAATTGAATGAATCAAGCTTTTGATCTCAGTCCAGAAACCTGACAATTTTGGGCACGACCACCATATATGGAGAAATGTGCCCTCATGGGAGTACCCCCGCCAACACCGGTCAGACAAGTCAGGAAGTATTCTACGGAGACGCGAAGGTACATAGTACCAGCGATATAGCACCTTGTAGGTGTTTTCTTTTATTCTAACACAGATAGAACTTGAGGCAGCATTCTCATATATCTCAGACCATTCCTCCTCTAATAGCTCTTCACCAAGGTCTCGCTCCCAGGCCAGTTCATGGGGGTCTCTAAGATTCGAGGTGGAAGAAGAAAGTTCGTAATAAAGAGAGGAAATGAGACCTTTTGTTGAAGATTGACGTAAGCAGAGGGATTCAAAGGTAGTGAGAGGGCGGGAAGAGAGACAATCTTTGACAACACTATGGAAGTGACGTAATTGCAAAAACTGGTAAAAGTGCTTTGAGGGAATATGAAAGAGAGCTTGAATGTCGGAAAATTGAGGGATTGTCGTGGAGGAGGTTAGGCGATTGAGAAATCTGACTCCCCGCGCGTGCCACGGCTGAAATGAGCTAGGATGAAGTCCAGGGAGAAATTCCGGGGAGTTAAATAATGGAATTACCGGGGAGGGGTGAAGCGATAGGCCGAGCTTTTGAGACGATGAGTCCCAGATGGATAATGAATGTGATATAACTTGATGGAGTAGAAAACGTTTGGGGCGATGAGACCTTGGGAGCCATAGGAGAGAAGATAGTGAGAGCAGCCCCAAACCTTCAGCCTCGATTTTAGACCAGACTCTGGTTTCTGTTGGACCACACCAAAGAACACATTGAGCGAGTTGGGCGGAGAGATAGTATCTGCGAAAGTCAGGAATCCCAAGGCCCCCTCACCTCGGGGATCTCTGAAGAACCTTAAGTCGAACTCTGGGCCGCCTGCCCGACCAAACAAATCTAGAGACATGAAATTGGAGGAATTTAAAGACATAGGGTGGTATACGGATAGGGAGAGTCTGGAAATAATAAAGCAGTCTGGGGAGGATATTCATTTTGACGGCATTAATGCGGCCAATCCAAGAAATGTACAGTTGAGACCAAGCCATAAGATCTAACTTTATCTGATCAAGGAGGCGGGGGAAATTAGCCTGGAAAAGGTGCCGGTAGTGTTTAGTGATAGAAACTAGGGATGTGCACTGGCCACTTTTGGTGTCTCGTGTTTTGTGTTTTGGATTCAGATTTGCTTGAGGTTTTGGGTTCGGATTTGTTTCGCAAAACACTTGACGAAAGGTTTTGGTTCGGATTTAAGGTTTTGGATTCGGATTTTGTTTGAAAAAAACATAAAAAGTGTTAAAAACAAGTTTTTGGGTTTATTTTCATTCCTACGCTATTATTAACCCCAATAACATTCAATAACAATCATTTCCACTAATTCCCAGTCTATTCTGAACACCTCACACCTCACAATATTGTTTTTAGTCCAAAACGTTTCACCGAGGTAGCTTTCTGGACTGCATAGTGCAGTGGTCCCGGTACACAATTTGGTACTGGGGCCACAATACCTCCGCCTTCAAATGGTCTGAATTCCACTGCACAGCTGCCTGCTCCTACATCCTCTGCAGCATATACAGGGTGTAGTTCGAGCGTGTCAATACCTCTTGTTTTTGACGATGACAGGTCCTTTTCATTAATTTATGATTTGGCAGCAACAGTCAACGTTGTTTAATATCTGATACGCCTCTATCTGGACTGCATAGTGGAGTGGCCCCGGTACCCAATTTGGTACCGGGGCCACAATACCTCCTCCAACTTTCAAGTGTAGTGTTTATAATTTATAAAAACTACAGTAGTTCAAGCACGTCAATACCTCTTGTTTTAGACGACCATGGTACAGAGCATTCATCATTGAGATCCCATCAAGTATGTGAAAGACAGACAGGGTCGAAGTGTTATTTGTTGACTTTGTTAACCAAAAAATTGTCGCTGTTGCAAATATGTGTGCAATAAAGAGTGACTTTTTCTATTAAAGGCTCAAGCTTTCAAGTGTAGTGTTTCTAACTTATAAATACTACAGTAGTTCAAGCACGTCAAAACCTCTTGTTTTTGATTATGACAGGGCATTTTACTTTTGGTTTAATTTGTTGAATTTGTTTTAATTTTGTTTTACTTTGTGCTCATGGCAAACGACTGTTGAATGGTCACATAATGGCAATAAAAGAGTTGCAAGATGGAATTGTCCTTGGGCCCTCCCACCCACCCTTATATTGTTAAAATAGGACATGCACACTTTAACAAAGCAATCATTTCAGCGACAGGGCCTACCAAACTGTGCCTGAAATGATTGGTTTGTTTGGGCCCCCACACCAAAAAAGCTATTCATCTTTCCCTGTACAAAATAAACAGGCTCTACTGAGGCAAGATGTCGTCCTCATCCTCAACCTCTGATTCCTCTCCCCCTACAGTGTGTATTTCCTCCTCCTCACACATTATCAATTCGTCCCCGCTGGACTCCACAACCACAGGTCCCTCTGTACTATCTGGAGGGCAGTGCTGTACTTGATTGAGGAATTGATAATTCATTTTTATGAACATCATTTTTTCAACGTTCTGAGGAAGCAACCTCCTTCGCCGCTCACTGACCAGGTTCCCCACTGCACTAAAAACTCTTTCCGAGTACACACTGGAGGGGGGATAACTCAGGTAAAATAGAGCCAGTTTTGGCTTCCAAACTGGCTTTTTTTCCTGCCAGTAACAATATGGACTGTCTGACATGTCTATTTGGATGGTGTCAGCAAAATAATCCTCCACCATTTTTTCTGAATCAGTGAACTTTGTAATAGCAGTACCACTGGACTTATACTGCTGAATCAGTGAACTTTGTAATATAGCAGTACCACTGGACTTATATTGCTGAATCAGTGAACTTTGTAATATAGCAGTACCACTGGACTTATACTGCTGAATCAGTGAACTTTGTAATATAACAGTACCACTGGACTTATACTGCTGAATCAGTGAACTTTGTAATATAGCAGTACCACTGGACTTATACTGCAGAATCAGTGAACTTTGTAATATAGCAGTGCCAATGGACTTATACTGCAGGATTGTTTTGGGATATTTTTTTTTTTTTAGAATTACTTTTTTGTAATTTTTTTTATAACTTTTTTTGAAATTTTTTATAATTTGGGAATAATGGGGAACTAACAATGCCCTTAGAAGGACAGAGCACAGGACACAGCACCACTGGACTGAACAGGACACAGCACAGGACCCAGCAGCACCACTGAACTCAGACGGACAGAGCACAGGACACAGCACCACTGGACTGAACAGGACACAGCACAGTACCCAGCAGCACCACTGAACTCAGAAGGACAGAGCACAGGACACAGCACCACTGGACTGAGCAGAACACAGCACAGCACAGCACAGCACAGAACTGAACAGCACAGCACAGCACGAGATATAGCAGGACAGAGGACCACCTAACACAACCTCCCTCTACCTTGATCAATGCCCGAGTGAAGATGGCAGCGACTAGCGGGGAATTTATAGGATCCGAGTATCGCGAGATCCGACAGCGGGATTATGATCCGCAACGTTCGGGTGGGCTCGGATTTCAGAAATCCGAGTGCGCTCATCTCTAATAGAAACCCCCAAATATTTGATTTTTTGGAGTCCCTAGTGGAATGGGAAGAAACGATCCAGAAGTTTCTTGTCTGCATCAGAAACGTTAAAATCCAAAACCTCTGTCTTGTCCGGGTTGATCTTATAACCCGAGAAGCAGCCATAAAGGTCTAGCTCATCCAAGAGAGGGGGTACCGAGGTGTTGGGGTGGGTAATGGATAACATAACATCATCTGCATATAGCGCAATCTTGTGTGTAGAGGGGCCTACCCGTATACCCGTTATCTCGTGATTATCTCGAATCCTAGCGGCCAGTGGCTCAATTACAAGAGCGAATATAAGTGAAGAAAGGGGACAGCATTGACGAGTGCCATTCAGAATTGGGAAAGGCGTCGAGGTCAGGCTGTTAGCCCAAACAGTGGCCGACGGGGAACGGTAGAGGGCTAAGATACCTGTTAAAAATCTGTCGGTGAACTCCATCTCTCGAAGCACCCCCTCCATAAACGACCAGGAGATGCTGCTAGCATATTTTAACACATGATGCTGGCTATTTTTGGGCGTGGAATTTATTGTGAAATTAGTGTTTATAAAGAAGTCCCCGCAAATAAGTGATGGGCTGCACAGTGATCTCGGTCCTTCTTAGACAATTGCTGACTAAACAGAAGAGTGGTGAAGTAAAGGCAGAGGTCAGGACTGGCAGCACTGGTTCATATCAGTATACAAGTCAGAGTTCAAGGCAGGCAGCACAGATTAATTAATGGGTAAAAGCCATGGTCATAGTAACAAGCAAGAAAAGAAAATCAGGGGGTAAATGTATGAACCTCCAATTTCTGCATGTTGCCGGAAATCGGCGACTTTCAGAATTTGGAGGCTCATACATTTACCCCCTGAGAACTTGTTGGGTGAGTACAGACTGAATAGCAAGGAGCTTTAACAGAACATACAAAACCTAACGGTCTGCTGAGCCACTCTGTCAGTCTCTACATTGGTTGCCTGTATTTCAACGAATCCAATATAAAATTCTTCTACTAACATACAAGGCTGTCAACAAAATTGCACCTACATACATCTCACTTGTCTCAAAAAATCTCTCAACTCTACACTTTCGTTCTGCGTCTCTCTTCCACTCTCATCACATCCTCCCACTGAATACTTTTTACCTTTGCATTCTAGCTGGTCCAATGTGCAATATGATGTAGCACATGCCCCTGTGTTTCAAACTACCATTATCCCATAGATTGTAAGCTTGCAAGCAGGGCCCTCTTACCTCTCTGTCTGTATGTATTACCCAGTATTGACTTGTAAATGTTTGTTCCGAATTGTAAAGCGCTACGGAATTTGCTGGCGCCAGTTTAAAGGGCTGAACAGCTTTGAATAGATGCTAGAGTGACATCACAAACATGTAGCAGAACAAGCTCTGTCATATCACTAGGCGTTCCTCAAGGGTACTATATATAAAGCTGTGCTCTCAACCAGTTGCATGGAAAATGCAAACCGACCCAGAATAGAGTACCTGAGACATTGTGATCTATAAGACAAGTTGCTTCAATTTAGATTTTATGAAGCATACTCTATGAATATATATTTCCTTATTATATAACTAGCACGTCAACACATGTGTTTTTATGACCCTAAATTACACCAACTCAAAAAGGGAAATTAAATACTTTTGAAACCGAAACACTAGCATGTTTCCAGCAACATGTGATAAAATGATTTATCATACGTTGAGTTTCTCCCAAGACATTCTCAAGATCAATATTTCTATGATGCCAGGAAGGGATATTTGTATATGCAAAAATTCTAAACTAATATCATTCGGTAATTTAAAATGTACATTAAAAACCAGGAAAATAAATTAGCCTCACTAATGCCATGCCTAATCTCCCGAAATGTTCAATTAACTTAACTAGGTTAAAGGCACAAAGTTAATATCCAAGGGAGGCGATTGAAGACAAGTGTGCTAGCAACACAACAAATACCTTACTTTAGTCTTTGGAGCAATTATACATATTTAAGTGATATACATGACCACACATCTTAGTTTAAATTGATCACTGTTCTCTTTGATTTGATTTTATACAATTCCTATTTACTATACATATATACCCATCAAAACCCCTTACTAACATTCTCCCATGGACACATGTGGACAATTATCTACAGCCACTAAAGGTAATTCACAAAACTGCAACATGTGCACCATCTACAGTAATTTAGCCATGTGTCTTTTAGAGGGTATTTGCTGTTTAGCAGAGATCTGCAGAACATCTTTCTCCCCACAAAACAACTTGATTTTTCCACATCCTCACAGATGGAAAGCCTATTTGTCCCTTCCAGGAGCAATTTATAGAGAAAAGGCACATTTCAATCAATGTAATAAAAGCAAACACACACAACTGACACGTAATAAAGACAATTCCAATATCCTGATGATTAATTTCAAATATAAATTAAGCTCATGTGAGCAGTAATTTTACAGAAAGTCACAATGAATGAAGGATGTGGTCCTAAAGTGGTAGCAGGATGGACTTTAACGTGATTTTTTTCACTCTTTCCAATATGTGCATTTCCAGTCGGACCTGCATCTAAGCGGACATCAATTTTGATTGATCTTCCAGGGCAATTTTCAGATTCATACAGTGTGCTCTTATAAATGCTCCACACTGCCAAATGTTGAATTTTTGGATTTACTTTTATTTTCTGCATCCAAGTTACGGCTGTGTCTATCAAAATGGCTAGCAATCTGCTGTGCGAGTCTGAAAACTTGATTGTATTTGTGGCACAATTGTAGCCCTGTTTTGGGGTCAGTATACTTTGAGAGTAGTTCTTGTTATCTTTATTGTCCACAATATTTCGAGCTTATCAAGCTCATGGAAGAGTGATGTAGGTACCACATCATCAGGCTAGGGAAATTTTCTGTTACAGCCCTAAGAATAAATGTAATGGAGTTCACAAAAAGACTCTATGAGGCTTAAAAGTGTTGACCCACCAATTTATTTGGGGTGCATAGGAGGATAAACTACCTACAATCAATAAGAATTCCATCTATAGATCTCCCTTAATAAGGGCTAAAACATTATTCTGCTACTATTTTGATGAAGGCAATACTTTGGTCATCAGATCCTATTAGAGATTATAAAAGCATCAAAAATAAATTAATTCCTCACTTTTTATTACTCAAGTCAAACATAATAAGACTTACCAACATATTACCCTGATCCCTCTCTACAGCCAATGAATAATAATCCTGACCCACATACCAATTGGAACAAGGTTCTGTGATCAGGGACTTTTTGAAACAGACGCTTTGTTTGGTACAAGCCTAACAATGAACAGGACAGTGACCCTATAAAGCATAATGTTGCGAGCATAATGTTATAGGGATTCTTCTCTGTTTCAGGGGCTGAAAAAATTGTGAAATTAGGAGGCAAAATGGATTGATCACGATATAGACAAAGCTTGAAGGAAACATGTGACAGTCTGTAACAGATTTAGGACTTGGGGAATATATATATATGCCATCAGGACACTAACCTAAAGCATACAGCAAATGCCAACTTGGAGTAGCGTAAATACAAAACACAATGGGGCCTTTTTGGAGCTTGTTAATTTGGCCCAAGTTGTAGTCCCCATGGAATATTATGGTGATTGGGGTTTAATGTGATACTTAGCCTAAGGCAGGAGATACCTATGATATCTCCTGCATTAGCCTTTTGTTATATAGGTGTGTTATAAATAAGGTGTTTAAAATGCCTAAACCATGCGTAAAAAGCCATTTCACAGGGGTTATGGCTTAATAAATAGACCCCAATGTCCTGGAGTAGTCCAGACCTCAATCCCATTGAAAATCTGTGGAATGGCAAAGGGGTTCAATACACTGTAAAGTGTGGTTGAATTTGAATTCACGCTTAAAAATAAATTAAAAAATTACCTCACTGAGTCTACTATTTCTGGTACATGAATAGTGCCGCATTTTATACTCCTTTTTTTAAATGTATACTTCACCCAAATAAATCGCTAAGATAGTCAGGTCTATAAGTGAATATTTTTCAATAATGCTGATTTTCTGATCTAAACAGTGATAGATGATCCCCTATCATTTCAATAAAGTTTTGCTGGGACAACTGAGTGATACTCAACGAAACCCGGTGACCCATTGTGGAATTAGTGGCGCTATATAAATAAATGGTAATAATAATAATAATAATGTATAGAGCAAAGCCCTATCACTGTCAAAAACACTAGCCATAGGACTTTTTACCCTATAATAAATAGGCCCTAGTGTCCCCTTACATTACTAATTTATCTGCACTCACATAAGGCAAAGATACACACAATTCCCCTTACCCTGATTTACCAGTCACATTTACATAACCTATTAAACCCATAAGAGTCATTTGCCCTCTTATCCTTTTTATCAAATCTCCCTTCCTCTCCTTATTTACACAGTTTATTTTTAACTATCAGATCATTTTAGTTAGCTCAGACAGCCCAATGCAATCATTTTGTGAGGATCCTTGGACGCTTAAAACTTGGTGATGTACGGATAGGTTGGGCTGTAGTTGGCATCAAGGAAGCAATTAGAGATTGCATTTCCTGTCCAGTGGGACTACACACAAGAACAGTCTGCCACTGTCTTCCCCAATCACCACTATAATTCAACACAGCCAAACTGTTTGCATATGACACAGGCGGTACTGTGTATGAGCCAATCGGTACAGATGTGGCGGCCATTACGGGGAAACCTTTTGTGGATAAACACTGCCACGTGCAAAGACATGATCTCATTACGATGTGTATAGGAGCATTCGCTCCGTCACAAAGGACCACATGCTAATTGTACTAGGGCTGAATCTGATATGTGGGAGCAGTGAATTATAGCATTTGAGGAAAAAATTGTATTATATAATGGTGATATGATTTTATATCTGGCTGATTCCTCATCACCCCTCCACAGACTTTTAGAAATTACAACCAAAGTCAGGCCAATATTTTGGAATAAGTGTTAACTGGGAAAAATCAATTCTTCTCATTGATGTGGGCTATGCCCTACAATATCCGACCACATGCCAATCCAAAAGGGCAAAACAACAACATATTTAGAAATCCAAAGTTCCTATGAACCTTGTATGTTTCTGAAAATATTGATCCATTATTTCAATATATCTGTAAGGTCTACAAAATTATTGTTGCTATGGTATTTGGCCAAATGAGTTAAAATGATAATATTTCCTAAAGTATTCCACCAGTCACCTCTCTATTTGCCTCAAAACATCTTTTGCAAAATTACGTCTCTAATTCATCATTATCTATTTATATAGCGCCACTAATTCCGCAGAGCTTTACAGGGGACTCACTCACATCAGTCCCTGCCCCATTGGAGCTTACAGTCTAAATTTCCTAACATGCACAAGTATGTTTTTGGACTGTGGGAAGAAACCCACACAAACACAGGGAGAACATACAAACTCAACACAGATAAGGCCATGGTCGGAAATAAACCTCATGACCCCAGTGCTGTGAGGCAGAAGTGCTAACCACTAAGCCACTGTGCTAATTCTACATTTTGGCTGGGGAAATGGTTGGGAAAGTTTGAAACAAGTCATTTTGCAAGCTGTCATTAGTACAATATATCAGTATAGTTGAACCAAATTTCTTAATGGTTCCAGTTTAGTGGAGGCCAAAATTAAGACATGCTGGACTACTTCTCTGATGGGTGCAGTCGGCAAGAGACTTTAATTGGACTTATTTTCTACCAATTTTATTTTTTTAAATATTGTGAATTATACATTTTAGCTTTTTTTTTATCTGGAAGGTTTTCACATCTTTTTTGCTAGACCATATTTTACATTTTGGTGATCTGCCACCGAGAATAACTCTTTTTATCCTTTATACAACATAAGTACATTTCATATTGTTTGTGCAGAACAGATAAGACTTTCTTTCTCTAGCTTACTAGTATTTATGTTGTTTTATTTTCTTGGAATTATATAAGCAAATATTTATAAAAAAAATGTTTAAAAATACACTTTTTTATGATTCCTAGTTGTTTTCACTCTTTTAGTGCAACATCAAATATTTACACCAAAATGCAATCGCCTACTTCTCCAGGTGAACATGTTAGTTTTAAAAGTGTATTTTTTTCCAGATGATATTCTACATTCTCAGGAAGGTACTACATATGCATGTGCAGAGTTTTTAAATAATGGAAGCAATAGATGTGAGCTAAGAAGACACATTTTGGAGGCTGGGGTCAATTTGGGGAGACTGTAGTTGAATGCACCACGTACATTTTTGCACAGGTATATTACACTTGCACAGAATGAGTGTCTCAAACAAAATGCATGCTGTGGTTTTCATCGGATTTAAGGCTTCTCCCTATTTAACTAAGCCTTTGGTGGTGAAGAATATGACCGGTATCGCCGCTTGTAGCCTTCACTGGGGGTGCAGGGCTGCAAGTCCTTGTATCGCTATTGCCATCATGATGGAGTTACTAGACTATCTAGATTTGAAAAAATGCTTTACTATTGAATTAAAGCATTTTCTCTTCAGTAAAACTATTGTTACTTTTATTCTATATTTAATTTTTTTCTTAAAACTTTATTATTTTGATTTTGGCAAAGGTGGACAGGCTTCCAGTTCCACTGTGCATGTGTGAACAGGCAATTCCAGGTCATGCATGTACAGAGAGACCGTGCACTGGCTGTCAAAGTGATAAGAGTCCTATTAATGCTGCCAATATTGCTGGAGAGCTAAGCATCGCTCAGCTGGCCTGGTGACCTTTTATTGTTAAATTAGATGACAGAAGATTTACTATTGCTGCTATAAACAGTGATAGAAAATCTTCCATAGCACCCAATATTGATATCTAGACCCCTAAGGGTGGGAAATAGTTACTTGTTTTATGTATGTTTAACCACTTTTATTATAATTTGCATTATTTTTATTAGTTTTATAGATTTCAGGGATCTCAACTTTTATATGGCTCCACACAGTGAAGGCAGAATTTGGCAGATCTTACCCAGGGCCACCTTAACAACATTATGGGCCCCCGGGCAAAGCAGTGCACCGGGGCCCTAGATATAGATATAGATATAGATATATAGATGTATACAGATACAGATATAGATATATAGAGATAGAGATAGATAGATGTACTTGCTCAGTGACCCTTGTAGGTTTTTTTTGCAGGTTTTTTTCTTTTGAAGGATTACTTATTCTCATTAAGAGCCGTGCCTATGGGGCCCCCTTGCCCGTGGGGCCCCCGGGCAGCTGCCCATCGTGCCCAATGGAAAAGATTGCCCTGATCTTATCTTCTCACTAACTTTAATAAATCTGGTGCTATGTGAAACTAATAGCAGCTTGCATGCAGGCTGCTGCTTGATCCAAGTAACACCTGATCTGACAGTTTTAGTAGAGGAGATCTGATATTAACTCCCTCTTAATGCAATTGGGGCCCCCACTACACAAGGAATATTGCTTACGTCAGTACCTGCCCCTTCTCAGGACCTGTTGACTGTCAGCCCAAATCCAATGGCACTGTGGCATGGCCTTAAAGGCAGAGCAACCAGCTTGCACCAAATTTACTGTGGCTAGTGAGCAAGTGGTTAAGGTGCGTGTCAAATGGATTGGCGTACAAGTTTTCTTATATTACTAATTTTGTATATGCCTGTGTCCTCAGCTTTAAGGAAGATAGGGAAGGGACAAATTGTAGTCAACTCAGAGGCGGAACTAGCGAGCTGTGTGCCCTGGTGCAGGGAAGTGGGGAGGAGGGAACCTTTGCTATTCCCCCGTGCAGCAGAACCATTCTCTCCATGGGCCGTGGTACACTGCACATGATGCACCCATGGTAGTTCTGCCACAGACCCAACTAGATAATCAATGCTCACAGCAGCACAACATTTTTCATAAGACAAAAACTGCAGGCGTGAAAACAAATGATAGAGAGTACCCTGCTCATGAAAGGTCAAAATCTATTTGGAAAAAGCTGAGACAAGAGGTGCATAGATTATATTGTGGACAAGACTGCATGTGACAATGCAGCATCATGATGCGGGGAAGGATTGAAAGCAAGCAGTAAACCACACAGTGAGAGACGGAAGAATCAGTAAAAAGTAGGAATGTGAGGATCTTGTGAAACTGATGCAGAAAAATTGAGGTAAAACGCACCTCTGTATAATGTTCATACAACCAACCTGTTCCTTACCATATTACTCAGAAATAGATTACCGAATTAATTTGCTTTAAAGGTTCAGCTTAACAGTCATAGAGGAGAATTCAACTGACTGCGTTATTCGTGAGAGCAACGTGGCCTTCGCACTATTACTGTTAGTATGGTAATTTTAACACGGATTACTGTTCGCGGATCACAGAGCTGCGGGCAAAAATCAGCATTGAAATTACCGTACTAACGGTAGTAATGTGCACTAGTACCGTAGGAACGGTAATAGTGAGTGGGCCGTGCTACTCTCACATATAACGTTGTCAATTGAATTCCCCCCATAAGATTATATCTCTAGCTGTCTCTTTACTTACCATGCAGAGGAGAACTGGGCGGAGCCTGTGACATATATGAAACCAGTGGATCCTGTATATCATATCGTGTGATCATCTGAGAGGAACACAGAAGGGAGAAATGATTTTGCATTATTGTTCCATCAGTTTTTTTATTTGTGTCTTGTATTACTAAAGGTAATCTCATACACTGGCACATAAATATTCAGTTGCAGAAAGGGTCTGACTAAAAAGCTGCTTATCACCTGTGTTCAAAGAAGTTGTTTTTTAATATATATTCTTTATTTTCCATTTATCATACAAAGGTTAAAAAACAAGAAGATAACATCAGGCATTGTATTTCCAAGTTTAATTCTCTGATCAGCTGCCGTTACAAAGGAAACAGCGGAAGTGCTCACTTAGGTTATTAGTGACTCAGAGTTTACAGACAATAAGGGACGATTACAGTCAGTAATAAATGCACTTTTATTTTCCAGCCTAAAATGAAACAAATGTACAGAAAATAAGTGTTGAATGGTACTGTAATCACCAGTATTATCAACTGAACAGCTGACAGGAGCACATATACTTCACATACTACTACATTTTATTATTTATTTATTATTATGTACATAAAGAATATTATATATATAAATACAAACATTCATTAGAAATCAGTGAGTCTTTTTTAATGTGCAAAAGATAACATGATACACAGGGGCAGATTGAGTTGACCACGTTACTCTCAAGAGTGCGCATTACTACAGTTTCTACGGTAATAGTGCGCATAACTACCGTTACTACGGTAATAGTGCGCATAACTACCGTTACTACGGTAATAATGCGCATAACTACTGTTACTACGGTAATAGTGCGCATAACTACAGTTTCTACGGTAATAGTGCGCATAACTACCGTTACTACGGTAATAGTGCGCATAACTACCGTTACTATGGTAATAATGCGCATAACTACTGTTACTACGGTAATAGTGTGCATTATTACAGTTACTACGGTAATTTCAACACCGATTTTTGCTCACGGCTCGAAATCCTGGGTTGCAATTATCGTAATAATGGTAATAGTGTGCAGGCATTGTTACTCTACAGAGTAACGTGGTCAATTGAATCTGCCCCACAGAATGCAACAACAAAATGTAAGATATCAAAATCTATACACTTTTACTATTTGAGAAAGAAAGAAAAGAACTAAAATAAAAAAAGAAGAAACACTAACAAACAAAACAACAACTCACATCCAATGCTTACTAATGAACATTTACCTTAAGATAATAACAGGACCAAAGGGGAGCGGTAGGGGGCGGAAGTTAGGGGAGGGAAAAGGGAAATCACATCAACACGTTAAAAAAGATTAAATAATGAAAGAAAAAACAGCGAGTGACTCATTAGTTTGAACATTTTGTTATGATGTTATGATATGGATCTTGGATCCTACAGAGTTCAATGCTAACATTCAGCATAAAATATAACACAAGTGAAATTTTACACTACATTGTATGCATATAAATAAATAAATAAATATATATATATATTATATAAATATATATATATATATATATATATATATATATATATGTATGTATATATTGTTGTTGTTAAAACGTGGTGAAGTAACCCTTGAAGTAATTGCAGGATTTCCTAGCCCATCCAATCAAGTTTTACATAATGTTTGTTTGTTTTATGTAATAAGCATTACATAGGCAAAATTGTCAAACTTGGAAAGAATAGATTTTTCTCATATTAATACTTCTAGTACAACCACAGACATTTATGAAATTGAAGAATATATATGGACCAATTTAAGAACCTCTGGTAGCTAATGCCAGCCTCGGACTGGCCTGCCGGGCAGCCGGGCTATTCACCGGTAGGCCCGGCGGGGTTGAAGCTCCGCCCCCTCCGCTGTAAGGGCGGAGCTTACGGGGAGCACATCATATGTCTTCAGATGTCGGCGGGACCACTTCCATCACAAACACACTACCGCGCAGGTATAGAGAGCCGTGTCTGGACTCTCTGCACCTGCGCGGCAGTGTGTTCTTCATTTCAGCAGGGGAGGAGTGTGCCGTCTTCCTGCTATCACGGCCGCCCAGAGGAGCAGGATGCCGGAGCTTTTAGGTAAGTGAGTACCCTCTCAAGCCAGCCAGCCTGTAATTTATTTTTTTTAACAGACATGTGTATGTACTCATACATCGTGCAGAGTAACAACTTTCTAAGTCAGCCCTGGCAGCAAAGTGTAATTGTCAGGAGCTACATAGCCAGAGAAACATTTATTCTCATAGTGCTGAGTGCTCCAGGGGATTTTCCATCCTTTGCAATTAAAAATAAATAGGGATTACTGCTGGATATATATATATATATATATATATATATATATATATATATATATATATATATATATTATAACCCATGACCATTGCAGCACTGTAATTAAGTAAAAGAACGGTCATCAATAAAATGTAAGGAAACATGTAAAGACTTAATATTGTTTTGTCTTTTGTGATTTGCTGACAGTGAAGGAAAAAGTAACTGTTGAAGTCAACATTATATGACTTGACCATCAGCATTTCCCTTTAAACAGGGAACATTCACAAGTCTTAAAAAAGATCTTTACATTAACTCAAAACCCGTCGGCCACCAACTAGCAGAATGACACTGGTTCTGTGGCCAGGACCCCACTGTATCTCAGATACTTACACCAATGGTGCCTTTAATGCTCAATCTCTTTCAGAGAAAGATTGAGTGTTACATAGGCACAGATAGGGAGAGCAGTTGACAAATGGCGAGAGTCCCAGGCATGTGACCTTTGCTGTTACACCAGATTGGTGGGTTGGGAGTTGCCATATAATTGTTCTTGGCTCACTAATGTACTAAAGGAGCATTAGGTTTCAGAGGCAATGTGGCATCACACCTGCAGAGAAGTAGTGCAATTGTACAATATGGTTTTATGTTTCACTCTCTCTCCGCTATTTCCTGGATACTTGCAAATTCTGGATGTGTTTTACTTTTTGACGGTGGTAATTTTCTTGCTACTGCAGACCACAAATATATGTATGTCATCTCTATGGTTTTATAGCATTACATTTTGTCTATTTCTTATATTTTAATGGGACATTATACAGAATAATACTTACTCTAAATCAATGTGTTTTGTAGAGCTTTGTTAAAATGTTTATGCGTAAAGTAGACCTGGCACCTAAACACAGTGGAAGCATCCATTTTATGGGCTAAACCATTTTGCAGCCAATATATTAGTAGGCACTGCCTAACTAATGTATTCATGAGGTTGGACTTCTATCCATGGCTTTTCTGGCGTCTTTAAAGAGCACATAAAAGGTGACAAGCCCAGTTGCTGCTATTATTATTAGCAAGCACAAGGAACATTACACAAAAGGGGGGAGGGTGGCAGGTGCATTCTGCTATGGAATGTGATGAGGTTTTGGTCAGTTACATCTCTAGTCCAACAAGCCACAGCTAACCAATGTCACATTCCATGGTGTGGAATCTGCATCACACACACATACAATATTCTTCTGTGACTCATTGCTCAAACTGTAGCAATAAGTCTCATTTCCGTGTTGGTGGATAGACACTGTCCATTTGATTCCGTAGATGACATTTTCTTTGACTTGGCTGTACTGTAGACCACAACTCCTTGACTGGCCACACCCACTCTTACAGTTGGCCACACTCCAATGTAGTGGGCCCCTATCACTGCATTCCCCTGGTGGGCCCTTCATGCCCCAGACCGACACTAGCTAATGCCATCTAAAGATGAAGTTAGCTGTTAAAACCAATGGGAGAGCATTGCAGGAGAGGGATTGTCTGATCCCTCCCTGGCAGGCTTTGTACTCCCTCCATCACAAATTCAGCCAGGCCATTAATAACCTGCTAGTAAAGTGATCCTATGAAAGCTACTGTTGAGTGAATCAATTGTAATAAATTTTCAAGCTAATTAATTTCTTATTATTGCAATAAGAAGTGAAAATGAACGTGAGTAATTTTCGATTGGTCATAAATAGACCCCATAATCTGTGCCTTAGCATAGATATACCACATATTCAGGGGCGGACTGGGCTGGGGGGCAGGGGGGCACATGCCCCCCGAGCCGAACAAAAATAGATCTTGGGCCACCTGGTCCCAATAGTCTGTACTTGGTGGCTGGCCCCTGCGCCGGGACCAACCACCTTCTCCGATTGGCCGCGGATCCTAATGATCCATCCCCCCTCC
This sequence comes from Mixophyes fleayi, assembly GCF_038048845.1. NCBI lineage: Eukaryota > Metazoa > Chordata > Amphibia > Anura > Limnodynastidae > Mixophyes > Mixophyes fleayi. Next base: position 193,720,982 of record NC_134403.1, on the reverse strand, counting down.
CTCCCTTCCACTATGTGTGTGTGCGCCTCTATTTGTGTCACATGGGGCGCGCACTATGTGACAGGTGCCATGATGTGTGTGTGTGCCAGTATGCTAAATTAATGTGTGTGTGTGTCAGTATGCTAAATTAATGTCTGTGTATGTGGGGGCCAGTATATGAATGTACTGTGTGTGTGTGTGTGTGTGGGGGGGGGGGGCAGTATATGAATGTATTGTGTGGGCAGTATATGAATGTATTGTGGGGGGGCTGTATATGAATGTATTGTGTGTGTGTGTGTGTGTGTGGGGGGGGGCAGTATATGAATGTATTGTGTCTGTGTGTGTGTGGGGGGGGGGCCAGTATAGGAGTGTAGTGTGTGTGTGAGGGGGCCAGTATAGGAGTGTAGTGTGTGTGTGAGAGGGGGGGCCGGTATAGGAGTGTAGTGTATGTGTGTGAAGGGCCAGTATATGAGTGTAGTGTGTGTGAGGAAGGGGTGTCTTGATATAATGTGGGAGGTAGGCAATTAATTTAATCGAGGAGTGCAGGTGGGGGCTAATTATTGGGGTTCCATTTTATTTGTGGGGTGATGGTGGGGCTATTTAATTTAATAGTAGGTCCTATGAATTTAAGATGGAGCAATTGGACCTTTAATTTAATGCTGGGGTGGTGAGCTATTAATTGATTGTGGGGCTATTTGGGGAGAATGAGGTATATTTATTAAATGTGATTATGAATTATTTAATGTTGTTGTGGGAAATGGTTATATTTGTTTAACGTAAATGCTATTTAAATTATTGATGGGGCTGTTTGGAGGGAGGGAAATAGGTCTATTTATTAAATGTGTATGCTATTAATTTAATGTTGGGGCTAGTTGGAGGGAAACAGATCTATTTATGAAATGTGAATACTATTATTTTGATGTTGGGGCTGGAGGAAGGCCTAATTATAAAACATGGGTGCTATATTGATTTAACATCGGGGCTGGTTTGAGTTTTCTAAATTACATGTACCCATTTTTTTTCCAAAATAGGGCCCCCAACATTCCAGGATCCAGACAAGCAGAAACTGATCTAAAGACACCAGCAACCACATTTGGTGAAAGTGACAAGAACAGGTAGGATAGAGCAAGACAGGATGCCAACTGTCCTGAATCTAGTGGGGCAGTCCCGAATTTGGGTGACTCTCACTTAGTCAGTATTGGGTCTGACTGGAAGGACAGTTGGGAGGTATGTCTTGCTTCACACTTAACCGTGAAGGCAAAGCTGCATGCACCTAACAGTAGTGCACACAGTATTGCCTGTGTATTTGTCTAAAATGAGAACCATGTTACATCATAGGGGCCCACCTGTCTAAAGAACCCCGGGCCCCCGAGAGCCTTAATCCAGCTCTGGGTCAGGGTGTCAGCTTGACACCTAGTGTTGGGCAGCACATCTGCCTCACAGCACTGGGGTCATGAGTTCAATTCCCAACCATGGCCCTATCTGTGTGGAGTTTGTATGTTCTCCCCGTGTTTGCGTGGGTTTCCTCCAGGTGCTCCGGTTTCCTCCCACACTTCAAAGACATACTAGTAGGTTATTTGGCTGCTATCAAAATTGACCCTAGTCTCTCTCTCTCTGTCTGTCTGTGTGTATGTTAGGGAATTTAGACTGTAAGCTCCAATGGGGAAGGGACTGTGAATGAGTTCTCTGTACAGCGCTGCGGAATTAGTGGCGCTATATAAATAAATGATGATGATGATGATGTTCTGCTACTTCTCCCAGTAGCACCCCTCATATTTGTTTTAGGTTAACCCTAAAACAAATAATAACCCTATTAGCATATACTGTGAAGCAAAAAACAACAACAGTGGGTATATTTACTAAACTGCGGGTTTGAAAAAATGAAGATGTTGCCTATAGCAACCTATCAAATTCTAGTTATCATTTATTTAGTACATTCTACAAAATGACAACTACAATCTGATTGGTTGCTAAAGCAACATCTCCAAAACCTGCAGTTTAGTAAATATGCCCCCAGGTTTTTAAAGCAAAAGGACTTCTTGCATTTTGATAAATCAGCCCCTATGTTCAGTACTGTAATAGAACATTATTAAATAACCTATTGCCATATGATTTATATCCATTATAATCAGCCAGGTATGTGTAAAAATAAATAAATAAAGTGTTGTAGGGAGAAGGAACATATAAAATAAAATGCAATATAAAGTGAGGTTTGTTTTTTGGTGCATTATTTGTTTTCATTATTTAAGATTTATCATTTATAATAAAGTATCTCTTGGTTAAGCAACACTAAAATAGCCTCTTTTTATATTGATAAATATATATTGTACCGAAAACCATCCTTTAAGGATGGCCGCTAAAGTCTGCCAACCAGCCCCTGCACATATGTGTCCTATATTCATGGACACAGTTGTAGGGCCCAGGAATAAAAGATGGTTCTGATTTTGACTTACACTTAGTGTTAGGATATACCTTTTAGGAGGCATATCTTTGCGCATACCATAGAAGTTTATGAGTTGATGATAATCTTAGCTTCATTTTTTGTGCCAGATTTATCTATATGCTAGATTTAAAGTTGCATATATTTTAGGATACATGTAACTCAAAATACAGCTGTAGAAACAGAAATGTACAGATTAATTTTTGCAAGTGCACAAAGTTGCACATGTGGGCTATCAATTCCAGTAATAAAAAAAATAAATACATAAATAAATAAATTATAATAAACTAGATATTTTAAAGACATTTAAAAGCTGCGATTCTGGTTAAACACCTCCCAATGCAAAAGCATGGGAAAGCTATCGCTGCCGGTAGCCATTTATTAGAATGGATGAAGTAAATTAGAGGCCTCTCATCGGCGAAAACTCCCATTGCAATAGAGCTTTTCATCCTTTGATAAATATGCCTTTCAATCAGGTCTAGGATTGGGGACATTTGTAAAAAGTGATATATCGCAAAAATAGTGCAGACAGATCTACTGAAAATCGACCAGTGTTTCTGTACGCTCAGCTTCCATAAATATACTGCATTCCACATTTCACTTATATTTCTTTACTCCATCACCTGTCATATTCCTGGTCCTGACTTTCAATATTCTCCCTCTTGTTTGTGGCAGTACAAGTATTGTAAGCCAGCCAACTAAAAAAATTAATATTTGTTGCCCCGTATGCTTTCGTCCTGCACGGAGTTTCACAAATGTTTATGACCAGTGCTTGATGTGTAGCTAAAAAAGAACTGGAGCTCAAAAACACATTTTATACGCTGAGTGGACATTAAAAATGATCTTCAAAATTGACAATAATTAATCCAAAAGAAGCTGTGTTACTGTCTGTTCTAGCACAACTTAGGCCCTCATTATGACAACATTGTGCTGATGGTTTCCTGCTGTGAATGCTCACATTAGAATCCCTATCAACTGCTTGCTTAATAGAACGACTGCATATTAATACAAGGCCACTGAAAGTGCTAGATATTAACTATATAGAACTTTAAGGTATGCAAACATAGGTAAGCCATTCCATGTCCTATACTCTCAATATAGTGTAGTAAAGTAAAAAACATAATTTCAAATGTGTAAAGACCATTTTATGGCTTTTTGTTTTCCTTCATCCCTTCCAGAAATAATGAATTACTGTAATAGCAGGCTCATCTACATACTTTAATTTTAAAGCTGTCTCTTGCAGTGTCTTAGGGCATGTACTCTTAAGCAGTATACACCTGTGGTGAGTTGCCCTCAACTGCGTTCACTGGATCTCATAACAGTGATCCTCTGATCGTCCCTTTTATAAATGTGACAATTTGCTGTCATCACATTACAGAAATATGGGAAGTGTCTGAAAATTAGGTGTTAAAAAATATTTGTGTGTGTGTGTCTATGAAGATGCCCTGGATACTTCACTTCAGTTTCACACTTTGTCTGAATAGCCATCATCTCTCAAAAACCTGGTACTGACCTGTTTCTTTTCCCGTGGCAGATGGCAATTTTCACACACATCAAAGTTTTCCATCCAGTCCTCATCATAGTCAGAGCTGCAACCACACCCCATTGTACCTGCAAAGTGCAAACACAAAGACCCTTAAACTAAAGGTGCTATAATCAGCAGCAGGACATAAGTTTCCTTATTTCATTGAACACCTCAGAAATAATTTGTCCATTTAAATCTTAATATGATACCCATCTCTTTGTTATTTGTACCTTTCCATTTTTCTGATGTTACCCCACAACAAGCGTGCACAAGAAATAGTTTTTCTGTATAACAATCTTTTCATTTTAATGTAATCACCTTCAGAGGTCACCCTTTACAATAAATGATTTGACCCCATGAAATACCTAGCTGATACAAATGCTCTGCTCTGAACTTCCCATGTAACTTACTCTTTTAGTAAGCTGTGTTGGATTATCAATTGATATTTGAAAAGACCCTTCTCGCCAGAAAATGTATTCAGCCTAGCTGAATATAACTGTGGTACCAATCCAGTTTAAAACATTTTCTTGGCATATATAAGTAATAAAATCATTGAAAAGAAACAATTTGTCAACATGACTTGATGTAGCTTTATTTTATAACAATTGCATCAGTCATTGTCCAACTAAAGTGAGTTTATTTGCAAAGAAAACCTGTTCCCCTTTATTAATGAAATGATTATTATAACACAATGACCATAATTGTGTACGGGCCATGTTATTTAGGCAAAAGATTTGTAAGTCGTCTGAAAAGCTTCCTGCCTCAGCCATCTTATGAAAAGTATCAGGGGAAGCTGTTACAGCGGTGGGCGCCATCTTATATAGTAAGTAGGTCATACTCACAGCTTAGTAGGCTAAAGCATGTCACAACACCTCGTTGTAAAAATATGCACATTTTCTTGTATTTATAAGGTATACACACACTTCAAGTACATGCTATAAAACACAGTTTATGATACACAGCTACAAACACCACAAGGCATTTCTACACATAGAAATATACATCATAGATGCTAGAATTGTTTTTCAAGCCTAGAAGACAATTTTGTGGCAAAAGAGAAAGTCTATCTATACAGATTCAGACTCAAAAGTGGAACATTTAAAAAGGAAAATGGAAGGCATGTATATGGAATTTAGGAAATATAATAAATATATATATATATATATATATATATATATATATATATATATATATATATATATATATTCACTTGTAAAGTATTGAGATAGGAAATACCACAATAATTAATTGTGGACATTAGACACAGAGCCTGGACTGTGAAAGTTTGAGCTGCAATACATGAAGCGAGAAATGTAGTTTCCAATTATTATCCTTCTCTAGAACAATGTCTGTGAGAGTAGGCAGCAGATCTTTACCTGTCAGTAGAACACTGTAATGTAGTTTTTGAAGTTAGGTTGTGATCATCATTGAACCTATAACTTATATTCCATTTGGGTATCTTCTGCTTTTTTTTCCTCCTTCTTTCTCTCTTTTTTTCAGTATGTCTTCCTGTGTCTACTTTCTTCTTTATTTTTCTGTACGCTTCAGTCAGTCACTAGCTGTTTTTGTTCAGGATCATTTTACCTTTCTTGCTATTGTTTTTGCCCCAGGTTTCAACCCCTTGATTGCTTTTTGCTTCTCTCTATTGCATTATCTTCTCTTCTCCTTGCTCTCTTTCTCAATTTGCATCTGTTTCTCTTTCTCTCATTGTTACCTGACTTCCTGCCCAAGTATAACTTCTAACACCCATGGTACAACCACAAACAAGCTGATCGTAGTGTAGCTGAAGTCATATCCGCAGTACAGAATCATGGCTAACATGCATATGCACATGTTTGATCATCTTTCAAGTGACACTGATCACTGGGCAGCACGGTGGCGTAGTGGCTAGCACATCTGCCTTGCAGCACTGGGGTCATGACCTTATCTGTGAGGAGTTTGTATGTTCTCCCCGTGTTTGCGTGGGTTTCCTCCGGGTGCTCCGGTTTCCTCCCACACTCCAAAAAACATACTGGTAGGTTAATTGGCTGCTAACAAATTGACCCTAGTCTGTGTCTGTCTGTGTGTGCGTCTCTGTGTGTGTGTGTGTGTGTGTGTGTGTGTGTTAGGGATTTTAGACTGTAAGCTCCAATGGGGCAGGGACTGATGTGAATGAGTTCTCTGTACAGCGCTGCGGAATTAGTGGCGCTATATAAATAAATGGTGATGATGATGATGATGATGATGAACTGTAGTCAAGATGCAGTAGCCTCCTGTCTGTCTGTGGAGGGGTGTAGTGACATACACTACCTCTGAAGATCCTCTTACCACTCAGATCTAACTCAGTCCTAATCATCCCAGACACAGTGGGAAGTTTATTAGACAGGTGCTCCTTCATATTAAGTGTTAGTAACATATGTCGTTTTCATGTGTGGAGTTATCAAAGAAATAGTAGTGTATTGCAAATAGTAAAATTACAGTTATCACAAAGGAAAGGGGAAACAAACCATATCTCTGATAAAATCAAGCATCAATTTTATTGCATCTTTTTCTCCTGCATAGCCAGAGCCAGGTTAATACTCCATAGGGCACTCGGCAAAATATTTTGGAGTTCCTCCTTCTTCAATTGGCTCATTTCACTTTATTTATCCTATACACACTTATCACTATACTCAAGTTACACCGATATCACACTCCTGATTCACACTGAGCACTATACACAGGGCCGGATTAAGGGTGGGCACAGGGGGCACGTGCCCCGGGCCCCCCTCTCTAAGAGGGCCCCCCCGCCGCCTGCCGTCCGCTGATCGGATCGGATCACCTGGTGATCCGATACTTCTCCTGCTGGTGCAGCAGCTGTGGGAGACCCGCTGAAGCATGCGCCCACGGAAAAAATCCTTGTCAGCGGGGCAGATGTACAGCAGCACCGCGGCTGCTGTACATACTAAAATGGGCGAAATGGAGCTGCTGCGCATGCCCATCTGCAGCAGCTCCTGACAGGCGAAGACAACTATGAAAGACCTGAAGAGTGGGCTGATCGTGGCTTCCTAGGTGAGTCACACTTTCCCTGGCCAATCTTAGTTGTAATAATAGTTCACTTAAATATATCATATACAATTTATTTTTTTAACTTTAGAAAGTTTTTATTAGTTTTGAATTTTTTTTTTTTAAAGGGGTACAGAAATAAAAAGAGGGGGGGGAAGAAGGGGAGGACAATAAAAACAAATGGGGTAGGGGGGGTACATAGTGGGTGAGGAACATATATATCAGACGGTACATGCTTTAGCCAAATATAACACATCAAAACCCTTGCAATATATTGTTACTGGCACAGTATCAGACCGGATAGCCCTACAATATTCCCTCTCTTATGACGGAACTCGTCCAATATATTCAATTTATTTTAATTTAAATAGGTAATGAAGAGAATAGGAATAGGTATGTAATAGAATAATCCCCTACTTTATTAATCATTATTAAAGTATTACTGAAGCCAGCCACTTATATTAAAGGTTGAATTAGATTTCAGTATATATATATATATATATATATATATATATATATAAAATATAATTAAAGCTTTAATATGAGAGACAGGCTTTGATAATTACTTTAGTAATGATTAATAAAATAGAGGATCCTATAGCATATCTGCTGCATCGTGTATGTGTATACATATATATATATATATATATATATATATTATATATTATGTGCAGTATCGTTGCTAGTTTTCATGTGCGGTATCAATAGTAGTTTCAATGTGCGGTATCAATGGTAGGTTTCATGTGCGGTATCAACGGTAGTTTCAATGTGCGGTATCAATGGTAGGTTTCATGTGCGGTATCAATTGTGTTTTTTATGTGCGGTATCAATGGTAGGTTTCATGTGCGGTATCAATGGTGTTTTTCATGTGCGGTATCAATGGTGTTTTTCATGTGCGGTATCAATGGTGTTTTTCAGGTGCGGTATCAATGGTATTTTTCATGTGCGGTATCAATGGTATTTTTCATGTGCGGTATCAATGGTATCAATGGTATTTTTCATGTGCGGTATCAATGGTATTTTTCATGTGCGGTATCATTGCTAGTTTTACTGTATGTTATCAATGGTATTTTTCATGTGCGGTATCAATGGTATCAATGGTATTTTTCATGTGCGGTATCAATGGTATTTTTCATGTGCGGTATCATTGCTAGTTTTACTGTATGTTATCAATGGTATTTTTAATGTGCAATATCATTGCTAGTTTTAATGTGTGGTGTCAATACCCATTTTAATGTGGTGTTTTGATGATTGTATTAATGTACAGTATTTTAATTTGTGGAAGCAATGATTTTTCTTATGCAGACAACCTAGGCGAGCGCTCTGGGAGAGCTGTAAGTGTCATACTGTGGGCTGTAGGTGATGTAATGCAGGATGTGTCACTATGCCCTTAATTTTAGATCTTAGGGACCCCCCTGTCATAAGTGCCCCGGGCCCCCCGAAGCCTTAATCCAGCTCTGACTATACACAAGACACGCTGACATCACACACCTGGTGCACATTGATCATTATACACAGGTCACACCAATATCACACACCTGGTTTATAGTGTCATGCTCCCCGCTGCCCAACAGCTTTTTTCTTTAGTTCTTTCTGCCCAGCAGTTTATTACTCACATGCTTCTCTGCCCAAAAGCTTTTCTCTCACATGCCCCCTGACCACCAGCTTTTTCCTCACTTGTTCCCCTACTCACCAGCTTTTCCCTGGCATGACAATCCCTGCCCACTAGTTTATCCTTCTCATGCCACTCTGCCACTAGCTTTTCTCTCACATGATACTCCCTTTCCATCAGCTTTTCTCTCATGTGCCACCAACAAGCCACCAGATTTTCCCCACATATGACACCCCAAGTCCACCAGCTTTTCTAAAAAAAATGCCACTTCAAGCCCACCAGCTTTTCTCACATATGCCACACCTGCCCACCAGTCTTTCTCTCTCTTGCCATCCCCCGGCCCTCAAGCTTTTCTCTTACATGCCACTCTCTGCCCACTAGCTTTTCCAACATATGCCCCTCTCCCACAGCTTTTTCCCCACATGCCCCTCTTTTCACCACTGTGTTCCACATTACCCCTTCTTCTTACCTAATTCTCCTCATGCGTAGGGGATAGTGGGTACCAGATACCATTATAAAAATGGTACCTGGTACCCACCTCTTCATCACACAATCACATTGTAGCTGGTGTTAGGGTGTACTTATCATGCAGTTTTGAAAAATCTAATATCAATAGTACAACATGCTTAAAAGCCTAAATTAAATGTACAATTACTAGCACACAACCCATTCTTACTCTACCACTATCTCTATGTGTGATTATCCTGAGAGAAACTGTCTTAAACGCTGGAATACTTCCAAGAGTCTGATAATGTCATCAAAAGTTTATCAAAATGACAGTGATAATGCTCCTGCCAGTATGTAAGAGGTTCTCACTCCTGAATATTTATATCTACCTAGATGATGACTAACTTCATGCAGACTTGTACAAGGGTGAAAATAGAAAAAAAACACTGCATAATTGTAAAAAACGGTTGATGTAAAATATATTTATGTATATGTTGTTTGCTTTGTGTGCAGCATAGTTAGTAACTTTTTAAAATAATATCCAAGGAAACTTTGCTGCTGACTGAGCCGGTGTACTAAGCTCATCATACAGTTTACTGACTTAAATAAGATTATTAGTGGGGATCAGCATGGAGTTGTGAGGGATCGGTCATGTCAAACTAATCTAATTAGTTTCTACGAGGAAGTTAGTGGGAACTTTGACCAGGTCAGCACAATAGATGTGGTCTACTTAGATTTTGAAAAAGAGGTTGGTTTACAAAATAAGGGAACTGGGACTAGGAAACAACATTTGTACTTGGATCAAAAACTGGTTAGAGAATTGTGATAAATGGAACATTTTCTAATTGGTCAAAAGTTTTAAATAGAGTACCTCAAGGTTCCGTGCTGCGGCCACTCCTATTTAATATATTTATTAATGACCTTGGTGATGGTTTAGAGAGTAAAGTTTCTATTTTTGCAGATGACACTAAACTCTATAAGGTAATAAAATCAGAGCAAGATGTAGCTTCTCTACAGAGGGAATTAAATAAACTGGAGGATTGGGCGGCCAAATGGAATATGAGGTTCAACATAGATAAATGTAAGGTTATGTATTTAGGGATCAAAAACAAGAACGCAATCTATAAATTAAGTGTAATTAATTTCTGAGAATCTATAATGGAAAAGGATTTGGGAGTGCTCGTAGACAGTAGACTTAGCAATAGTGCACAATGTCAAGCAGCAGCTGCAAGGGAAAATAAAGTATTGGCATGCATAAAAAGGGGCATAGATGCAAGGGGAGACAGTGTAATTTTGCCACTGTATAAATCGTTGGTAAGACCTCATCTTGAATATGAAATACAGCTCTGGGCACCACTCTATAAAAAAGATAATTTGGAACGACGTCGACATGGTGACAAAATTGATAAAGGGTATGGAGTCATTAAGTTATGAGGAAAGGTTAGCCAGTTTAGGCATGTTTACTATAGAAAAGAGGCGTCTAAGGGGAGATATGATTACTATGTACAAATACATTAAGGGTTAACACAGAGAACTTTCATGGGAACTTTTTACCCCGAGTACTATACACAGGACATGCGGTCACCCCCTAAGTTTAGAGGAGAGAAAATTTCACAACCAGCAAAGGAAGGGGTTCTTTACAGTAAGGACAGTGAAGATATGGAATTCACTGCCAGGGGAGGTTGTGATGGCAGATTCAATAGATATGTTTAAGAAAGGGTTAGACAAATGAAGGATAGTAGTTGATATAGGGTAAAAATAGGATGCTATATTGGGTCTGGGGGGATTTTCACAATTGAAACAGATTGGTGCTTGCTTACTCGGGATCAATTTCAAATATAAGTGAGGGATCGCAGGAGATCCAAAATATGAGCATTTCTGTGCAGGTAATAGGCACACTTTAATGTTTAATTACATGTTAGTTTTTGTCTTTATCCAATAACTCATATCTCCTAACTGTTCCGATTTATGAGAGATGTCCCGATTTTAATGGGATTTCCTGCCGTCCTGACAGTCAGCACGTTTGTTGGGATATGTGTGAGACAATTCATTGTGGTTGCAGCGGAGAAGGGTTGGGTATAGCCAGGTGCCTTGGAAGTGCTTGGCACATCTCCAGGAAGACTAAGTGGCAGGGCCCACACCTTGTCCTGATTTCATGCTGGCAATGTTGAGAGATATGCATAACTCTATTATATCATTCCAAGATCTTTCTTGCTGTCAAATACAAAAGTTATAATCCTCACAACAATAAAGTACCTCAGGAGCAAGATCAGTTCAGAAGACCAAAGGCAATAGAGAGCCAACAAAGAGCAGGCACAACCCCTTACATTTACTCACATACTGTACAGAGAGATAATGTACAAGTGTGCAACATTTGCATTACCCTGAAATAAGCAAAATTAATCAAAGAACATTTTGAACTGAGCATTCCTTTAAATCTTGAGGATAGGTTATTTTTAATTAAGCTACTTAACCTAAAATACAAGTTGATCCAAGATGAAGAGGCATCTTGTGACATTAATAAAAATTATGGCGAATCTCCTAAAAAAATGACAGTCATTTGACATTGTATATTGGGGGAGATTCAATTCTGAAGAACATTGCAGCTGCGCATTTTTACCGTTTATACAGTAAAAATAACTGCTTATTTTTGCTCGTACCTCAATGGGGAGCGACCAAACAGGAGGAATATTTCTGTGAGACACCTTGCGCTGCTTTTTTTTTATAATTGAATATCCCCCACAATCTTTTAACTATCTGACTGCAAGTTGTTACCATGTGGGTGGAAAAACTGAAATAATGTTGTTCAGCGCTCAGGACAAGTGACTGGATTAGGCTGGGGTCTATTAAAGTGGTTTAAATTAACATTATTTTTAACATTTATTTATATAATGCCAGAATACTTGGCAGCGATTTACAATTGGGATGACAGCACACATAGACAGACAGCAGTTATGGTTTCTAGCGCGCTTGTGGTCAACACAATATCTGTGGTTAGAGTAAGAAAAAAATATGGTGAAAAGCTTACATATCTTCATTTGTGATAAGCCTCCAAAACAATAGCAAATGTAATTCTTAGTGTTATGAGCAGATCTGTTATATAATGTAACTTTAATATGCAGATGAATTCTGTGTATATAGGTGTAGAGTAGTGTGTATGTGGTTGTCTGTCTTATTGCTCTTGCACCTATTTGTTCTTCTCTCTCTTGTTTTCTCCTGACATTCAGTAAGTCTCTTTCTCTCTCTTACACGCATAGAGGCCTTTGATCACTTGTTTCCTCTCGCAGACTTGAGCTATTTTCACACTGAGGATGGGCATAGCCACAAAAACACATTCACATGACACAGGCACACAATCACAAAATGCAAGAGACAGAAATACTTAACCACAATCATGCAACAATAAGTACTGTATTGTAATGCAACTAAAGACACAAACACACTATCAACATCTGAGTGGTAAAGCCAGTAACTAACAAAATACAGCAGTAAAACTGTAGCATTTAATGTGTGGAAGTTTACTATTAAGTGCACAAATACCAATATAATTTAAAATAAACATACCTTGAAGGTCCATAAGAAGTATCATTATTAAAAGATGTGAAATGTGCGTACTCGGAACTCCACACTAGCAAGACTTACCTGACTAGTTAGTTGGGAGGGGGGGCTGGTCTTCTAACATTATAGGTAAGTCTGGGATTCAGATGCTATTTAAACTGTGCAAAACATTTGGGGGGCATCTGTTTATACTATGCAGGGCCGGTGCAAGGTTTCATAGTTAACTAGGCAAAGTTTAAAACTACCACCCCCCACACCAAATACTCACTTCCCAGACCCTTACACATTTGACTTTTGTAAAAATAAAATGATAAGCCTTATCTCCTCCAACATTCCAGATACAGTGATGTTTTATGCAGAACGTTGTTTAGACTCCACTGCTGCCCAGGGACAGTATTACTAGAGGGGAGGTATCCAAGTGTTAGATTTGGGAACAAAAAACTTGATCACTCACACTGGGCCCCCTTCATCACACTGCTGCCCCTCCTTCATCACACTGCTGCCCCCTACATCAGACTGTCTACCCTGCATCACACTCCCCCTCCTTCACACTGCCCCCCTCCTTACAATGTCTTCCAATATCACACTACCCCTCGCATCACAATGTCCCCCTCCAGCATCAAACTGATCCCCCCTCCATCACACTGTCAACTCCATAATACTGTCCCCCCTCCAGCATCAGACTGTCTCCCCTTCAGCATTAGACTGTCCCCCATGCATCACAGTGCCCCCCCTGCATCACACTGCCACCCCCTTGCATCACAATTATTATTATCATTTATTTGTTAGGCGCCACAAGATTTTCGCATCACAATGTCCTCCCTTCAGTAGCAGACATCCCCACCTGCATCACAATGACCCCCTCCAACATCAAACTGTGCCCCCTCCATCACACTGCTCGCTCCATTACACTGTCTCCCTCCAGCATCAGACTGTCCCCCCTCCAGCATTAGAATGTCCCCTGTGCATCACAGTGTACCCCCTGCATCACACTGCCACCCCTTTGCATCACAATGTCCTCCCTCCAGCATCAGACATCCCCACCTGCATCACAATGACTCCACTCCAGCATCAAACTGTCCCCCCTGCATCACACTGTTCCCCCTCCAGCATCAGATTGTTCCCCTTCCAACATCAGACTGTCCCCCCCGCATCACGATGTCCCCCCTCCAGCATCAGACTGTCCCCCCTGCATCACAATGACCCCCCTCCATCATGGTGACCCCTCTCCAACACACTATCCCCCCTGCAACACATTGTCCTCCCTCCATCATCAGACTGCCCCCCTGCATCACAATGTCCCCCCTCCAGCATCAGACATACCTCCCTGCATCACAATGTCCCCTCTCCAGCATCAGCCTGTCCCCCCTGCATCATAGTGACCCCCCTCCATCACACTGCCCCCCTGCTTCATACTGCTCATCCTACATCCCACTGTCCCCTCTCCTTTACACTGCCCCCTCTGCTTCACATTGTACTTCCACTTCTAAATGCTCCCCCCTGCTTCACACAGTCCCCCTGCTTTATACTGCCCCCCTGCATCACACTGTCCCCTCTCCTTCAACTACCCCTCCTGCTTCACACTGTTCCCTCTTGCATCACACTGTCCTCTCTCTTTCACACTGTCTCCTCTGCTTCACACTGCCCTTCCTGCATCACATTGTCCTCTCTCCTTCACACTGCCCCCCGCTTCATTCTGCTGAGAACTTGAAAGGTTGCAGTGCCAAGAACCAATGGGTTATCTTGGCATTTTGCTCCCAGTTGTTCTGCATCCACCACAATGGTACATGATCTGCTATTAATGAAAATTCTCTGCCTAGGAGATAATAGTGTAACACCCCTTTGTAGTGCTAGGGCGTGTATGCCAATCCGGGTGTCATGTCTATGGGTGGTGGGAATGTTCTCTCTTCTTTAGTAGAGCAGTGCCTCCACCTTAGTCAAATCACACCAGGGTTTTCGTTGGGTAGTTTTCCGGGACACTACCTGGATTAAGCAACACCAGAGGGAGACTAAGGAACCCTTACGTCCCTCTTTGCTGGACCACAGACACACACATAAAATGTAATTACACTGAATTGAATTTAGAATTTTATATAAATAAAGACTTATAGTGTGAACAATAAAATCACATAAACTTAACAAAAAGCATACTACAACAAATTTATCTGATCTATTATATAATAGATGTAACTCTATTACCAATCTTATAATACTTGCTAGACTAAAATATTGATAAAAATCTATATACAGATTAGGGATGCTCAGTTTTTTTGAAAACCGAGTCTCCCCGAATTTAGGCAATTCGAGTATTGAGCTGAGCCGACTCGGTACTTTCACTCATCCTCAGAATTGAAATTGAGGCAAAACGTGATCGGTGTGTCGTCGGATCGGATCGTGAGTTTTGGATTCCATAAGTACCGACCTCCACGGAGATCCGGTGTCATTTCACAGACAGACCCAGAATAAGTAGCAGCAGTCTCCAGTGCCATTGCTCAGCATCATTGCTCACACAGAAACAGGAGGAGTGGCAGTAATCTTATCAGTCACCAGTTGCATTGCTCTGTGCCATTGCTCACACAGAAACAGGAGGGGTGGCAGAGTTCTTATCAGTCTCCAGTGACATTGCTCATAAATAAACAGGAGGGGTGGGAGTGTTCTTATCAGTCTCCATTGCCATTGCTAACACAGAAACAGGGGTAGCAGACAGTGTTCTTGTCACTCTCCAGTTGCCAGTGACATTGCTTTGTGCCATTGCTCATACAGAAACAGGAGGGTTGATAGTGTTCTTTTCAGTCTCCAGTGACATTGCTCTGTGCTATTGCTCATACAGAAACAGGAGGGGTGACAGTGTTCTTATCAGTGTTCAGTAACATTGCTCTGTGCCATTGCTCATACAGAAATAGGAGAGGTGGTAGTGTTCCTAGCAGTCTCCAGTGATATATTTCTGTGCCATTGCTCATACAGAAACAGGAAGGGTGGCAGTGTTCTTATCGGTCTCCAGTGACATTGCTCTTTGCCATTGCTCACACATAAACAGGAGTGGTAGCAGTGTTCTTATCAGTCTCCAGTGACATTGCTCTATGCCATTGCTTATACAGAAACAGGTGGAGTGGCAGTGTTCTTATCAGTCTCCAGTGACATTGCTCTATGCCATTGCTCACACAGTAACAGAAGGGATGGCAGTGTTCTTATCAGGCTCCAGTGACATTGCTCTGTTGCATTGCTCATACAGAAACAGGAAGAGTGGCAGTATTCTGATCAGTCTCCAGTGCCATTGCTAACACAGAAACAGGGGTAGCAGACAGTGTTCTTGACACTCTCCAGTTGCCAGTGACATTGCTTTGTGCCATTGTGCATACAGAAACAGGAGGGTTGACAGTGTTCTTTTCAGTCTCCAGTGACATTGCTCTGTGCCATTGCTCATACAGAAACAGGAGGGGTGGCAGTGTTCTTATCAGTGTTCAGTGACATTGTTCTGTGCCATTGCTCATACATAAACAGGAGGGGTGGGAGTGTTCTTATCAGTCTCCAGTGCC
Source organism: Mixophyes fleayi (assembly GCF_038048845.1). Taxonomy (NCBI): domain Eukaryota; kingdom Metazoa; phylum Chordata; class Amphibia; order Anura; family Limnodynastidae; genus Mixophyes; species Mixophyes fleayi. The sequence continues at coordinate 193,704,861 of NC_134403.1, read as the reverse complement.
CTTGCTCTCTGTCATTGCTCATACAGAAACAGGAGGGGTGATAGTGTTCTTATCAGTCTCTAGTGACATTGCTCTGTGCCATTGCTCATTCAGAAACAGGAGGGGTGGCAGTGTTCTTATCAGGCTCCAGTGACATTGCTCTATGGCATAGAGTCTATGCCATTGCTTATACAGAAACAGGAGGGGTGGCAGTATTCTGATCAGTCTCCAGTGCCATTGCTAACACAGAAACAGGTGTAGCAGACAGTGTTCTTGTCACTCTGCAATCTCCAGTGACATTGCTCTGTGCCATTGCTCATACAGAAATAAGAGGGGTGGCAGTGTTCTTATCAGTCTCCAGTGACATTGCTCTGTACATTGTGTGCTACCTGTCAGAGATATAATGAAAGTTGCTAACGTTTCAACAAGTGCACCAACGTTAATTAGTTAACCTTACAAACTATTTATTATTAGCAGGATTGTAATATAGTTGATTTATATTTTCACAATGTGTGTTGGTGCGTTGGGGGAGAGTTTGGGGTGCCAGTGAATGTATGTGTGGCGTACATCTTGTCGTTTAATTATTTCTTTACTGTTGCCTTTGATTAATTTATTACATGCTGTCCCATTTATCCTGTTTATAATTTCCCCATTTTTAAATCCACCTCTTCCATTTATTTTCCCCAAAATAAACACCCAGTTGATTGTTTGCAAACACAGTGTGCGGTACATGATTATTTAGAGGGTTAGCGTGTTCGGGTACAAGGGGCTTCGCGAGTCAACTCCTGGTGGATTCAGTCACAGCCTGCATCCCACCATACTCTGCAAAAGACTCGGGTGGAGGCACTGAAGCTAGAGAGAACATTTCACCTTTCGGTGTGCTAGGGAAAGGGGTGCTACATTGGAGGCACCACTAGGATATCAAGTGTCAGACTCAGAGCCACATAGTGACAGCCGCCATGGCAGGAATTACCGGGGAAGAAGTGTTCACCTGGTGTTAGACCCGAGGGACAGTCCCCGAGCATAGTCTGTGTCTTTGTGGATATGTTTGAGATGTATTGGTTGAAAGCGTATTCCGAGCGCTGCAGCGTGTGCCTAAGGTGTTGAAGCACAAGGTGATTGAGTTGCTTAAAGCAGATGGAGACTGTGTGGACTGCGTCTTGGTTGTAGCAGCCACTACACTTACCAGAGAGCTGGTGCCTGGGAAGCTGAGAGCACAGAAAGACAGTGATGCTCTGTAGCTCATGATTTGGCCTCAGAGGCCCGCGCCCATCATCGACATGCTTCAGGTGGCGAGCATACAGGCCATTAGTTTAGACAGCCGACCACCCTCCTCCCCTGACCCAGGGCAGGGAGACAATACCGTCTCAGCTGCGAGTACTATCACTGTCAAGGCGAACTGCTGGCATACGCTATAGGACAACTAGCAGAACAGGTCAGTCGAGCGCATCATGAAGGGGGATACAGAAGGCTGCGGCCCTTTTCTGGAATCATGCCAATACAACAGAAGAAGAGGCATATGACGCTTGGAGAGAAACTCCCCACCACTACATGGGAGAGTGGAGTTGTTCGGAGTCTGTGAAACGGCAGAGAATAGCTCAGAGTCTGCGTGGGCTTGCAGCAGATTTCATGCAAGCATTGAAGAGGAAGGTGACCGCCCAAGATTATATAGATGCACTCGATGACGTGTATGGAAAACCTCAAGATGCTGATGAGCTGAAGTATCAGTTGAAGCACACCTACCAGAAGCCGGGCGAGAAACTGTCTATGTACATATTTCGCTTAGATAAGTTGATCCACAGGATTGTGGAAAAAGGAGGGATGGCTCAGGAGGACGCGGACTTGAGCAGACTACAGCAAATGCTTCGAGGGGCCACTATCCAAGGCCCCATGGCTCAGAAGTACAGATATATTGACACTGGAAAAATCTCTCCTCTCTCAAAGAGTTGGTGAAAGATATCCGGAGAGAAGAAATTATAGTGGCCGCTAGAGAGCAGCTTGTGAAAAGGGTAGTGACTGTAGCCACACAGCTCAATACAAAATGCAGCAAGAGTGAGTTATTAGAGATGCTCAAACTACAGGGGAAACAAATCGCCCAACTTTTGGCAACAAAAGCCCAAAATACTCCTGGTGGTTCCCAAGAGTCTAATGGTAGAAGGAGCCTTACGAGTCTAGAGGAGAATAGGAGAAGTAGAGAACAGGGCCCTCCACAAGGATGTTATGTGTGTGCAGAAATGGGCTACATTGCCCGACAGTGTGCAAATTGGTGGAACCGAAGAAGATCCCCCACTCCGCCAACCCGAGGCAGCAAACCATTGGGAAACGGGAGGGGAGGACCATCAAACCCCCTGCTGGCCCTCTAAGAAAGATACGAGCTAAGAAGTTGGTGTAACCCAAGCAGGACTGGTGGAAGACCATCCCAGAAGGATTGATGGGACCTGCTTCAAATGTGCCAGTGTCTATAAATGGCTATCAATGCTCAGCTTTGCTAGATAGCTGGTCGCAAGTGTCCATCATTTTTGAGGGGTGGTATAGGTGATACCTACCATAAGTGCCACTGAAGCCTTTGATTGGATTGACTATCTGGGGTCTGAGCGAGCAGAATTATCCCTACCTAGGGTACATCACTGTGACTTTGAAGTTTTCTCAGGAAGATGCAGGAGTTTATCTGCCTGCTGCAGATGATGGCTTTGGTGTGCCCTGAAGTTGAAGGCGATGCCAGAGAGGTGCCGATCATCATAGGCACAAATGCAAACATCTTCAGGCAACTAGCTCAGTGGTGCCGTGAAGCCGGTGGCGAAAACTTTCCACGGAGTCTCACCATCCAGTGTGTTTGGCTGGCTATCAAAAGGTGGAGAAAGAGGAAAGGTGAGAAAAGGCTTGAGGGTTTTGAGTCCTCTTTCGAGGGAAGTGATGCATCCTCATCAAACAAGGAACAAGTGATCAGAGAAATGATGAAGAGGGCCCCAGCTTTCTCCCTAGGGGATTGGGACCCAGGCTTAGCCCGGGGGGGGGGGGGCATCGGATCAACTTGAATGATGACAGACCATTCAGAGAAAGGTCCAGGAGATTGGCCCCAGCCGATCTGGAAGATGTTAGAGATCACTTGCGGAAGCTACTTGAGACAGAGATTATCATGGAGTCTGAAAGACCCTATGCCTCTCTGATAGTGGTGGCTCGGAAGAAGAACAGGGACATCCGCATATGTGTGGACTACCGGACACTGAATAAGAGAACAATCCCTGATCAGTATACGGTGCCGAGGATTGATGAGGCCTTGGACTGCCTATCAGGAAGCAGATGGTTCTCTGTGTTGGACCTCAGGAGTGGGTATTACCAGATACCCATGCAGCATAACGACGCAGAGAAGACTGCACTCATCTGCCCATTGGGTTTCGACCAGTTCAAGAGGATGCCACAGGGAAACTCCGGGGCCCCAGCTACGTTCCAAAGGTGTATGGACCGGGTATTGGGAGACAAGAACTTCAGAGAGGTCATAGTCTACCTGGCTGATCTGATAGTCTTTGGACGGACCCTTTAAGAGCATAAAGAGAGGGTGTTCAAGGTCCTGGATCGGCTAGCGGAACATGGTCTGAAGCTCTTCATGGACAAATGCCATCTATGTCAGACCACTGTAAAATACGTGGGACATGTGGTCAGCAGAGCGAGAGTGGCCACAGATCCAGCTAAGGTGGGAGCTGTGCTAGAGTGGCCTTGACACAGTTGGGGAGCTCCGGTCTTTCCTATGTTTCTGTGGTTACTTTAGGAGGTTTTTGCCCGGATACTCTAATCTCAACAAGCCTTTGACTGACTTGACGCAAGGTTACCAGCACCGAAAGAAGTAGCTCCCCCAAAGAGGAGAGAGACGCCTTTTCATAAGGTGAATGAAGAATTTGGAGAGAGGTGGACATTGGCCTGTGAGGAGGCTTTCAAGAAGTTGGAAGAGGTGCCTGACAGAGGCTCCAGTACTGGCCTATGCAGATCCCACCCTACCGTATGTACTCTACGTTGATGCTTCATTCTAAGGACTCGGGGTAGTATTGTACCAGGAGCATGATGGGAAGTTTCGCCCAGTGTCTTATGTTAGTCGAAGTTTGTCTCCCAGCGAGAAGAACTATCCAGTCCACAAATTAGAATTTCTGGCACTCAAGTGGGCTGTAGTGGATAAGCTGCATGACTACCTTTACAGTGCTACTTTTGAGGTCCAGACAGATAACAATCCTTTGACCTACGTGCAGACTACGGCAAAGCTTGATGCCACTGGACATCGCTGGCTGGCAGCATTAGCAATCTACAATTTTAGCATCAAATACCGGCCTGGGAACACTAATGTGGCTGCGTATGCTCTGTCAAGATTGCCAGGGAGACCATATGGAGGAAAGGAGGAAGGATGGGTTGAAGTCCCTGCTGCTGAGGTGAGAGGGATGTGCTATGAAGGGCGAGTGACCATCCCTCTTGTAAGGGAGAGCATCAGTTCTCTAGGAGCCACTGAGAAGGCCTTACCACCATCGTATTGTTGATTGACCAATCTGGAAATGGGAGATCTCCAACAGCTAAGTTTTGCCAAGCTGAAGGAAGATCAACAGCAAAATCCACCCATTGGGCCCGTGTGGTGGGCTAAGCAAGTACAAGCAGAAGTTACTGAGCAGTGGAATGAAGGGTGGGGAGATGGCTCTGCTGTTAAGTCAGAGGGAATTTCTAGTGGTGAGGAGGGGGCTACTACATTTGAGATTCCCAAGGGAAGAATGGAAGGGCCTGGGTGCAGTTGGTGTTGCCAAAAAAGCATTGGGCTATGGCACTTAAGGCTCTTCACGACGTGCATGGTCATCTAGGAGTTGAAAAGACTGCCCGTGTCACGGATGGATTACAGGAAATTGATCCCTAGGCTCTGCTGAACATGGCTAAGCCCACCCACAGGCGTGAGTCTAACAGACAGGTGGTTTTCACCAGGAACCCCCGCAAGGAGGTATGGTCTTAGCTGCACCAAGTCTGCAGCTCGCGGTCCCGTGAGTGGGTGTACAGCAGAATGATGTGGGGGAGCCAGGTGAAGTGGATGGAGATGATGGAGTCCACAGATGAGTGGTATAAATACAGGCACAACAATAATATAGGCTGATGGTCAGCAGCCAATGAGTCACTAGGAGAATAGGTGCTCTGTGGTATACAACGAAAGGGACAGAGGCTGTCACTATGAAGTACTCTGGAGATGGTAATGGAAGTACTGGAGCAGCAATAGTTCAACACAGCCAGAGGCTGAAGGCTGACTGGAGTGGTGGAGGTAACTCGTAGTAACAGCTGATGAGTCACAGATGTAGTAGCGGCTCTGAGTGGTAGTGATGTGAGAACTATAGCTGTCACGATGAAGTACACTGGAGATGGTAATAGAGGTACTGGAGCAGCGATAGTTCAACACGGCCAGAGACTGAGAGCAGACTGGAGTAGCGGGGGTAACCCGTGGTAACAGCTGATGAGTCACAGATGTAGTAGCGGCTTTGAGTGGTAGCGATGAGTGAACCGGAGCTGTCACAATGAAGTACACTGGAGATGGTAATAGAGGTACTGGAACAGCGATGGCTTAGCACAGACCATGAACTGAGAGCAGGCTGGAACACAGGCAAATCATAAGGAGAACAGGAACCAGAACCACAGGCTGCAGGAAGTGAGCTTGAAAAACAGGCATCAGACAGGTGAATCCAGGAGGTTTAAGTAATGCTCCAGAAGTGCTTAGCCAATGAAAAAGAGGGAGGAGGTCCTGAAGTGCAATAGGCTTGCACCTGCACAGATCTGAATATAGCTGAATGAATGAACTGGAGAATGTCTGATGCTGGGACATGGCAGTTTCCAGATGAATGGACTGCAGGTAACAAGACAGGTACTATCTGTGGGACCGGAGCGTTACACCCTTATCCTGTTGCAATTCCAAAGTGGCATTCTTAATTTGTGCATCAGCGGCTACACTTGGGTTGTTCATGAATCTGCAGAAATGCTGAAAGGGGCCTTCTTTATGGGTACACTATCAGACAGGTCAGGATTACATATAGCACTTGTGGATAGACTCGCCTCAGGAATTTGTGTTATTTCTGAATCTGAACATACATTTTCCTCAATATAAACATTGACAATTATACATCATAAACCTCAGCAGTTAAAAAAAAATATTGGTTATTTATAACGGTTCCTCCAAGAACAAAAGATTAAGGTTTCATTAAATACAATTTTTGAACACAACGAAACAACTAATCTATTATTGCTGAGGCACCAGGGGGGGAAACAGCTGATGTCCATGGGATGAAAAAGCCCATCGTCATGCCTGGTCAGAAGACCAAAAAATGCACCTCTTCGGTCTGGAGTTATTTTTATCCAAATCCAGACAACCAATGTATGGCCATATGTAGCTTATGTAAAGCTCAAATAAGCAGGGGTAAGGATCTTGCCCACCTAGGAACATCCTCCCTTATACGTCACCTGAATAACCTTCATAGTTCAGTGGTTAGTTCAGGAACTGGGGCTAGGACCCTCATCGGTACAGGGACACCTAAATCCCGTGGTCCAGTTGGATACACACCAGCAACACCCTCCTCGTCAACTTCCTCCACAATCTCCATCAGATTCAGTCCTGCAGCCCAAGTCAGCAGCCAGACTGAGTCCTCCTCAATACGGGATTCATCCGAGGAATCCTGCAGCGGTACGCCTTCTACTGCCACTGCTGCTGTTGCTGCTGTTAGTCGGTCATCTTCCCAGAGGGGAAGTCGTAAGACCGCTAAGTCTTTCACAAAACAATTGACCGTCCAACAGTCGTTTGCCATGACCACAAAATACGATAGTAGTCACCCTATTGCAAAGCGTATAACTGCAGCTGTAACTGCAATGTTGGTGTTAGACGTGCGCCCGGTGTCCGCCATCAGTGGAGTGGGATTTAGAGGGTTGATGGAGGTATTGTGTCCCCGGTACCAAATCCCCTCGAGATTCCACTTCACTAGGCAGGCGATACCAAAAATGTACAGAGAAGTACGATCAAGTGTCCTCAGTGCTCTAAAAAATGCAGTTGTACCCACTGTCCACTTAACCACGGACATGTGGACAAGTGGTTCTGGGCAAACGAAGGACTATATGACTGTGACAGCCCACTGGGTAGATGCATCCCCTTCCGCAGCAACAGCAACAGCTGCATCAGTAGCAGCAACTACAAAATGGCTGCTCGTGCAAAGGCAGGCAACATTGTGTATTACAGGCTTTAATAAGAGGCACAACGCTGACAACATATTAGAGAAAATGAGGGAAATTATCTCCCAGTGGCTTACCCCACTTAGACTCTCATGGGGATTTGTGGTGTCAGACAATGCCAGTAACATTGTGCGGGCATTAAATATGGGCAATTTCCAGCACGTCCCATGTTTTGCCCACACCATTAATTTGGTGGTGCAGCATTACCTCAAGAGTGACAGGGGTGTGCAGGAGATGCTTGCGGTGGCGCGCAAAATTGCTGGACACTTTCGGCATTCAGCCAGTGCCTACCGCAGACTAGAGGCACATCAAAAAAGCATGAACCTGCCCTGCCATCACCTCAAACAAGAGGTTGTGATGCGCTGGAACTCCACCCTCTATATGCTGCAGAGGATGGAGGAGCAGCAAAAGGCCATTCAGGCCTACACAGCCACCTACGACATAGGCAAAGGAGTGGGGATGCGCCTCAGTCAAGCGCAGTGGAGACTGATTTCCGTGTTGTGCAAGGTTCTGCAGCCATTTGAACTTGCCACACGAGAAGTCAGTTCCGACACTGCCAGCTTGAGTCAGGTCATTCCCCTGATCAGGCTGTTGCAGAAGCAGCTGGAGAAAGTGAGGGAGGAGCTGGTAAGCCATTGCGATTACACCAAGCATGTAGCTCTTGTGGATGTAGCCCTTCGTACGCTTTGCCAGGATCCGAGGGTGGTCACTCTTTTAAAGTCAGAGGAATACATTCTGGCCACCGTGCTCGATCCTCGGTTTAAAGCGTATGTTGTGTCTCTGTTTCCGGCGGACACAAGTCTACAGCGGTGCAAAGACCTGCTGGTCAGGAGATTGTCCTCTGAAGAGGACCGTGACATGCCAACAGCTCCACCCTCATTTTCTTCCACATCTATGGCTGCGAGGAAAAAGCTCAGTTTTCCCAAAAGAGGCACTGGCGGGGATGCTGATAACATCTGGTCCGGACTGAAGGACCTGCCAACCATTGCAGACATGTCTACTCTCGCTGCATTGGATGCTGTCACAATAGAAAAAATTGTGGATGATTACTTTGCTGACACCATCCAAGTAGACATGTCAGACAGTCCATATTGTTACTGGCAGGAAAAAAAGGCAGTTTGGAAGCCCCTGTACAAACTGGCTCTATTTTACCTGAGTTGTCCCCCCTCCAGTGTGTACTCGGAAAGAGTTTTTAGTGCAGCGGGGAACCTGGTCAGTGAGCGGCGAAGGAGGTTGCTTCCTCATAACGTTGAAAAAATGATGTTTATAAAAATGAATAATCAATTCCTCAATGAAGTACAGCACTGCCCTCCAGATACTACAGAGGGACCTGTGGTTGTGGAGTCCAGCGGGGACGAATTGATAATGTGTGATGAGGAGGAAGTACACACTGTAGGGGGAGAGGAATCAGAGGTTGAGGATGAGGACGACATCTTGCCTAAGTAGAGCCTGTTTAGTCTGTACAGGGAGAGATGAATAGCTTTTTTGGTGTGGGGGCCCAAACAAACCAATCATTTCAGCCAAAGTTGTTTGGTAGGCCCTGTCGCTGAAATGATTGGTTTGTTAAAGTGTGCATGTCCTATTTCAACAACATAAGGGTGGGTGTGAGGGCCCAAGGACAATTCCATCTTGGAACTTTTTTTTTTGCATTATATGACCAATCAACAGTCGTTTGCCATGTTCAAAAAGTAAAACCAAATTTAAACAAATTCAAGAAATTAAACCAAAAGTAAAATGCCCTGTCATAATTTAAAACAAGAGGTATTGACGTGCTCTAAAACTACTGTATTGTTCTTTATATTTTATAAACACTACACTTGAAAGCTTGAGTCTTTCAATAAAAAAGTAACTGTCCATTGCACGAATATTTGCAACAGGGACAATTTTAGGGTTAAGAAAGTCAACTAATAACACTTCGATGCTGTCTGTCTTTATAAACACTACACTTGGAAGTTGGAGGAGGTATTGTGGCCCCGGCACCAAATTTACTACCAGGGCCACTCCACTGTGCAGTCCATATTTAGGTGTATCAGATATTAAACAACGGTGACAGTTGATGCCCAATTTTTTAATTATATTGTGGCCTCGGTACCAAATTGTGTACCGGGGCCACCACACTACGCAGTCCATACCCTTTTTTGGTGGAATTCTGACCCGTGGAGGGTTTTTTAATTATATTGTGGCCTCGGTACTAAATTGTGTACCGGGGCCACCACACTACGCAGTCAAGATAGATAGATGCGTATCATAGATAAAGTACATTCAGTGGTGTGGGGCAAATTGAAAAATATTCAAAATGCACTGACATTATCAAAAACAAGAGGTTGTCACACGCTAAAACTCCAACATGTATATGATGGAGAGGATGGAGGAGCAGCCGTATGTGCAGTGTAATGCAGACCTGTTGAAGGTTTTTTATATATTTTATTGTGGTGCCCAGTGCCCACTCCTCTACGCAGTCCAGATACATTTATTGGTGCGAATCATAAAAGTTCAGGGTTTTTAATATATATTGTGGTGACCCACTCCTCTACGCAGTCCAGGTACATTTATTGGTGCGAATCATACAAGTTGATGGTTTTCTTATTATATATATTGTGGTGACCCACTCCTCTACGCAGTCCAGATACATTTATTGGTGCGAATCATAAAAGTTCAGGGTTTTTAATATATATTGTGGTGACCCACTCCTCTACGCAGTCCAGGTACATTTATTGGTGCGAATCATACAAGTTCAGGGTTTTTAATATATATTGTGGTGACCCACTCCTCTACGCAGTCCAGGTACATTTATTGGTGCGAATCATACAAGTTGATTGTTTTCTTATTATATATATTGTGGTGACCCACTCCTCTACACAGTCCAGATACATTTATTGGTGCGAATCATAAAAGTTCAGGGTTTTTAATATATATTGTGGTGACCCACTCCTCTACGCAGTCCAGGTACATTTATTGGTGCGAATCATACAAGTTGATGGTTTTCTTATTATATATATTGTGGTGACCCACTCCTCTACGCAGTCCAGATACATTTATTGGTGCGAATCATAAAAGTTCAGGGTTTTTAATATATATTGTGGTGACCCACTCCTCTACGCAGTCCAGGTACATTTATTGGTGCGAATCATACAAGTTCAGGGTTTTTAATATATATTGTGGTGACCCACTCCTCTACGCAGTCCAGGTACATTTATTGGTGCGAATCATACAAGTTGATGGTTTTCTTATTATATATATTGTGGTGACCCACTCCTCTACGCAGTCCAGGTACATTTATTGGTGCGAATCATACAAGTTGATGGTTTTCTTATTATATATATTGTGGTGACCCACTCCTCTACGCAGTCCAGAAAGATACCTCGTTGCAACGTTTTGGACTAATAACTATATTGTGAGGTGTTCAGAATACACTGTAAATTAGTAGAAATGCTTGTTATTGAATGTTATTGAGGTTACTAATAGCATAGGAGTGAAAATAAGCCCAAAAACTTGATTTTTAAACTTTTTATGTTTTTTCCAAAAAAAATCCGAATCCAAAACCTTAAATCCGAACCGAGACCTTTCGTCAAGTGTTTTGCGAGACAAATCCGAACCCCAAAAATAATGAAAATCCGGATCCAAAACACAAAACACGAGACCTCAAAAGTCGCCGGTGCACATCCCTAGTTAAAACAATAAATGGAGATTTACATAGGGATGTAGTCTGATGATCTACTGAGATCCCTGAAGCCGTCAGCTGTCCAACACCCCTCCGCTCTATACTCTTACTGCTCAGCCTGATTCATACAGGCTGGGTGTGTATCAATGCAAAACTATTGTGAACTTGCAGGGTATAGAACAGAGAAATGTGGTACCATTGGAGGCAGAAGGGGACCCAGTGGATTCTGGAAACTGCATTCTATTATGATTTTAGGTTTTGGGTGGGGATTGATTTAAAAATAGAACTCAGACTAGGCCCAGAGAGAGAAAGGGACCACTTTTAATGATAGCAAAATTCATGGATTTTAGAGTAAAAGAGAAAATATTAACATCATCCAGATTGATGGTGGAAGATCAGAGGGTATTTATATTTCCAAATGCTCCTTCTCCGGTGTCACAGAAATGTAAAGCATTTTCAGAAGTGTGTCAATATCTCCATACTCAAAACAAAGATTCACTTTAATGTACCCAGCTAGACTTCGCGTCATTGAGAATGGCCGACCAGTGTTTTTCACCGACCCTATTCTGGGGTCACTTTCTCCCTTCTCCTTCACCACAGAGGTCCCCTGCTCACCCATAGAGGCTTTTTCATATTTATTCAGTTAGTGTTAAAATAACCAGTATGTCCAGAGAACACATCTCCTCAACTCTACTTATGCTAGGAGAAAGAGTGACATCTGAAACATTGATATGTTTAATGTTTGCAAAATGTTATATTGCCTTTGGAGTACTTGTTACCCCCCTAGCCTGATAAGTGGTTTCACGATACATTTTCATTTGTGTTCCAAATGCTCCAATTCTAATGTCCCGCCCCTTCATTCTCCCCTTACCGCTCATCTCCTGCTGACACCATCACTCTAGGCCCTGTGATCAGGGCCGTCTTTCACATTGGGCTAACTGGGCTACTGCATGGGGGCCCCTTGGGCAAGGGGGCTCCATAGGCAGGGCTCTGAAGTAAGCTCTAACAAAACAAAAAACAAAAAAAACCTTACCTTTTTGCGATCATGCTGTGGCGATCCAGCTTCCTCCCTGTTCCCCTCCTCGATGCTGCACTCGTACTGAATGTCTAGCGTGATATCATCACGCCTGGCATTTTCAGTAAGGAACGCAGCACGAAGGAGCCATGATGTGACAGACAAGCAAGCGAGGAACAAAGAAAACAGAAAAGAAGAAAAAAGAAGAGAAGAAGGCGATAGAAAGGTAAGTGAAGGGGGACAAATAGAAGAATAATGGAGGGCACAACTCTATCTCCGACCCGTTCGTTGATGTGGGGAGCTAGATAGTTAAAATAAAAGAGTAACATACTCACGTGATCGCGGTGCCCCTTCTCCCTCCTCCCTGCTCCGTTCACACTGAATGTCGGGCACGAGGTCATCAAGGCACGCCCGACATTCAGTGAGGAGCACCGCAGAAAGGACCCAGCAAGAAGAAAGAAGAGGAGAGAAGACAGAAGAGAACAAAGAAGCTGACAAAAGGTAAGTAAAGGAACGGAGAAGCAAGGGGAGGAAAGCAGAAAGGGACAGTGTGATAAAGAAGGGGGGGAAAGAGACATGGGGGGAGCACATAGTGATATAGGAGGGGGGAGAGAGAGGCACAGAGTGATAAAGAAGGGGGGAGAGGCACAGAGTGATAAAGAAGGGGGGGGGAGAGGCACAGTGTGATAAAGAAGGGGGGGAGAGAGAGGCACAGTGTGATAAAGAAGGGGGGGAGAGAGAGGCACAGTGTGATAAAGAAGGAGGGAGGCACAGTGTGATAAAGAAGGGGAGGAGAGAGGCACAGTGTGATAAAGAAGAGGGGAAAAGCAGCATGGAGGGCGTAGTGTGATCATAGGGGGCACAGTGTAGTTGTGTTGAAGGGGCACAGTAATGTGTGTGTGATGGTACAGGGGCTTGTGGTAATGTTGTGTGTGTGCAGTAGGTGGTGGCTAATTAATGGGTGCAATTTTGTTTGTGGGGTGATGGTGAGGCAATTTAATAGTGGGTACTATTAATTTAAGATGGGTTAGTTTTGGGGCTATTGAATGTGGGGGCGACTTTGGGGAGAATGAGGTCTATTTATTAAATATGACTATGAATTTTCTAATGGCAGCGATCGTTTGCTGGAATAAGGTATATTTATGTAATGTAAATACTATTAATTTATTGCTGGGGCTGTTTGCAGGGAGGGGAATAGGTTTATTTATCAAATGGGAATACTATTATTTTAATGTTAGGGCTGGAGGAAGGCCTAACTATTACTTGTGGGTACTATTGATTTAACTTTGGGGCTGGTTCTAATTTTCTAAATGTAGCCATTTTTTTCCAAATAGGGCCCCCAACATTCCAGGATCCAGACAAGCCACAACTAAAGAAAGCAGCAGCCACAGGTGGTGAAAGTGAGAAGAACAGTTAGGAGAGAGTAGGAGAGTGTGTGAAATGTTGTGATTCTAGTGGGACAATCCCAATTTTTGGTGAGTATTCAACCCAATGTAAGGGGCAGGCCAAGACTGTGAACTGTTTATGTACACACTGCATTCTTTATATACTACACTCTGGTGCCTAATGTCCTGAAAGTCAGGGGTGCTGGGACATATGTCACCCTCCGGCAAGCGGGCACTGCACCCTTGTGTCAATGGTGTACACAACAATACAGGTTTTTTTTTTGTAGGAGGGTGGTCTAGCACTTTTCACCTGCTAACCATGCCCCAATGATACATAGCCATGCCCCAATAGTATGACCACACCTACACTAAATTTTGTGCTGCATATTTTTGTGCAATTTTTTTTAGCATGCTCAACTATAAGGGGAGCCCATGAAATTGTTGTACCGGGGCCCTGAATTCCTCTTGGCAGCCCTGAATGGAGGGCGCAGTGTCTGACACAGGGACAGACCAGAAGCACGATGAAGGGGGACAAACAGGAGCATAATGGAGGGCACAGTGTGTGAAATAGGGGAGACATGTTCCCTCCACAGCGATTATGAAGTACTGTAAAGAGACTATATGTAGCTCTTTGAAACCGCCTCCCCTGGATACAGCAGAAAGGTAAGAGTTGTACTGATTTAATGATTATTGTAAACATTTTAGCATTGTTGGATATCTTCTTTATCACTTGGCAAGATATTGTAAACATTTTTTATGTGGCTTAATCTCTGTAGTACAGTATGTTTTTGTAATATTTAAATACTGGGTTTTTTTTGTTGCAGGTAACAATAAATATAAACTTAATTTTATCGATTATTTACATTTTTATTCCTGTGAGTTGTTGTGTAGGTAGGGGCCCCAGTGCACTGCTTTGCCCGGGGCCCATAATGTTGTTAAGATGACCCTGCCTGTGATCCCTCCTGAGGTTTCAAAATCGCCCCTCTAACCCTCTTTTATATCTTTTGGAGCTAATGTAATTCACTAAAATTCATCTATGTGTGCTGTTTTACATGACAATGCACACTTTCTATTTTCTAGGTTTGGTTAATTTCAGAAAATGGAGTAAGAAACTCAACATCAAATATTTACTGCATCTAGTTAATTTGTACATGATCTATGTATGGTCTATGTGAGAATGTTATTTTTGTTGTTGTTAATGTTGACAATATATTCAAGGTTTTCCATGGACCACATGGGACCTGTTAATTTTGGGGATCTCTCTGCTTGCTGGGATGGGGAGACCTCTACTCCATGGTTATGTTTATGATGGAATAATCTTGATAGCCAAGGGATAGGGTGACTATCGTCCCATTTCAAATGCTGTCTCATATTATCACACAGGCATTTTAAGTTAATCTCTTGGAGTATTGGAGGGTTAAACTCCCCAACTAAGAGGAGAAGAGTTACCACGCATTGAGGTAAACCAAACCCTGACTTGGTTTTCCTTCAGGAGACCCATTGGAGGAAAGGGGAGGACTTCATCTTTAGGGCCAAATGGATAGCTGAATGCATTTCTATTCCATTCCGCATTAAGGCCAGAGAGGTCGTTATCCTCTTTAATAAGGACCTTCAGTACAAAATACATAATATTATCACAGACAGTGATGGTCACTATATTATTCTATATGTCATAATTCAGCACCGAAGGTTTATGTTAGTTAATATTTATGCCCCAAATTCGGTCCTACATGTTTTTTATGCTGATTTACTTGCTGTTGTAGCCCGGAGGGACAACATCTCTTAAACTGACCGATCCCTGGCGACAATTTAACTCTTCTGATCTACATTTTACTTGATGGAACATCGTTCTCTCTCCAGGATTGACTACGTCTTAGTGGCTGATGCCTTAGTTCCCTATGTACAAGATGCAGAGATACTTGATATCCTTATCTCTGATCATGCGCCCATATTTCTCTTAATTAGCCTTACACAAACTATAGACTGTTGTTGCCTTCTAGTCTAGAACTATACCTGAACGCAAAATTGATAGAATATGTAGACGACAATATTGAGCATTCTTCTGAGAGACACCAAAGGCAGAGATGTGCTGTCATATTATTAGTTATATATCAAAAAAAAGAAGGGACACAGCAGCCAGTTATAACTCTTTGCAATCCTCCGGAGGCATTTGCTGGAGGCATTTGCAAATTATGTGGCGGTCCTGGGGACTCAACTGGAACACGATACCTGCAGGCTAGAGTTCTCTTAGAAGATTACTTACTATCCCAGGCAAGGTACACGTTAGAATGCATTAAACACAAGTACTACCGCTAGGGTAACAAGACAAGAAGGCCCTGATGTTTCAACCCAAAAATCGAACACGTCCAGTGTAGGCTATTAGAGATCCCATTTCTGGCATAAAATATACCAGGTCTAATGCTATTCTGAGACGGTTTTAACAGTATTATGCTACACTGTATAAGGACATATCTATAGATACTTCTCTACATGCCTGTGTCTTAGCTAATGCTGATTTGCCCTAACTTATGTACGCTCAAAGGATATTTTGGGTAGCCCAATTACTATGGCAGAGTTGACTGTCACAATAAGAGAATTAAAAAAATCATAAGGCCCCAGAACCGGGCAGATTATCGGGATAATATTATAAACTTTTGCACCATAATATAGCTCCTTTTCTTTTAGAACTTTTACAACTATCCATTCTGTATGAACACATTTCCCATATATTAATGAGGCTTATACTAGAGGTATCCCCAAACCGGGTAGGAGCACCAAACTTGTCACATCTTACCGCCCAATTACATTACTAAACTCAGATTTCAAATTGTTGTCCAAGATATTGGCTGATAGGTTACAGACTAATCTCTCTGCATTGCTAACGGATCACCAACTGGCCTTTGTGAAAGCTAGGCATTCAGTTAAGGGAATACGTATGGCCCTGGCGGCGGTCATACCAGCATCTCAAAATGTTGACACATATGTAATTAAGCTTGGACACTAACAAAGCCTTTGACATGGTCCTTTGGCCCCACATGCAGTTCTGCAAGCTAGAGACTTTGACCCCACTTTTGTTTGAATGATAGAATACTTTTACATTACTCCAACTACTGCTATTTTACTGAATGGCTCAAAGAGTGCATCATCATCATCATCATCATCATTTATTTATATAGCGCCACTAATTCCGCAGCGCTGTACAGAGAACTCATTCACATCAGTCCCTGCCCCATTGGAGCTTACAGTCTAAATTCCCTAATATAAACACACTCACACAAAGACAGACAGAGAGGGAGACACTAGGATCAATTTTTGATTGCAGCCAATTAACCTACCAGTATGTTTTTGGAGTGTGGGAGGAAACCGGAGCACCCGGAGGAAACCCACGCAAACACAGGGAGAACATACAAACTCCACACAGATAAGGCCATGGTTGGGAATCGAACTCATGACCCCAGTGCTGTGAGGCAGACGTGCTAACCACTAGGCCACTGTGCTGCCCACTGTGCAGAAATCACTACGGCAAGGGACACCCACCAGGGATATCCTTAGTCGCCACTACATTTTAATCTTGTAATAGACCCACTTCTACGCATGATGCAAAACTGGCCTATCTTCCAAGGCATAATGATGGTGCCAAAAAAGTTTAAATATTTGCATTCGCTAATGATCTCCTGCTATACATTGTAAATCTGCAACACACATTGACCGCAATCCTGGAGAGAGTTGAGGAATTCGGACGGGTATCTGTTTTTTTTTTGTTTTGTTTTTTTTAAATATATTTTTATTCAAATTTTTGTCAAGAATAAACGGTACAGCATATGTTATGATCATACAACTCATAACAGTATTAACAGCGATAGTTTATAATACAGGTGAAATAAGGAACTCAGAACCACCACAAACGCAGTGGTCCTCGAGATTAATAAAATATGGGTAAAACGAGATTCAAAAGAATTGTAGTTATGAGATAACCGGAGTACCATGAAGGGAAGATGGAGAAAGAGGAAGAAAAAAAAAGAAGTGGAAAACAGAGAGGGGCCAGATTGTAGGGGGGGGGGGGGGGGTGGGGTGGGGAGAAGGGAGTGTTAGTAGAGGGAAGAACAAGGAAGAAGGGGGCGGGAATAGAGCCTAGCGAGACTCAGCTCAAACAATTACTGAGGTATCGTTATTTACATTTTTCAAGAAGAGGAATGTGTAGCAGAGAAGTAATCTTGCCACCTCTGCCATGTGGAGAGAAATTTATAAGGGCGATCATTAACTACACTAGTCATGTGCTCTAGGTTATGAATATGCCAAACACTTTGAATTAGTTCCGAAACAGAAGGGATCTCTGAATGTTTCCATTTCCTGGCTATTAAGCATCTGGCTGCGGTCAGGATATGGCCCGGGAGTAACCACATAATTTTGTGGGTGTCAGGAGGTAGCCGAGGGAGGAGAAAGTAAGATAGATGGAATGGAGATCTTTGATTCGTTATTTTATGAATAAGATCAGCTACCTCCTTCCAGAAGGGGTATCTGGTTTTATGATAACTATGGATAGATCTACAGCCTTGTACCTCAAGGCTGATGTGAGTTGCTCCTCTTGGGGTCAGTCTACCTGGTTAAAGTGAGTTGCTAATCAATTCACTTACTTGGGAATCCAACTCCCTGGACCACTCGGAGGATATGCAATTGCTCCATAAGACAGAGTTTCACAGAGGTATGGCAAGCTACATTTACAATTTGGCAGGCAGCAGGTGTTACCACTATCTCACACTTGGTTAATAAAAGGGAACAGAGACTTTTAACATTTGTGGAGGCCTCCGAAAAATTTGAGACTGTGCGGGCTTATCCGTTGGCATTTCTACTAGTGCAACATTACATTAGTTGGGTTCAACGGGTACCCCCTTAATGATTTTGCCACCAACGTGCTACGCTCAACAGGGCGATTCGGGTCCACGTGGACCAAACATCAAATGTTGAAAGTTACTTTTAAAACTTGGAAAATCCGTCAAAAAAAGGTGCCAGAACTAATTTCCGGTGAGTTGTATGACACAAAAAGCACTGGTTATAACTACCTGTTTTAATGACTATGATACTTTGTATTTACTTTCGTATGTCATGTCACATCTGATTTTTCATTGTCTTCATGATGATGCTTATTGTCACTTATGAGTTCATTAAAAAAGTGTTTATAAAAATAGAGCTCATTTTCTTGTATTGTGTTTTCACCGCAGGCAGCTAAGCATGGAAAAGTCAGACAATATTTTGATTCCCTTTTGAACTTCTATACATGGCTATTCTGGCTGCCTACCTACACAAGTGTATTTAACTTCAGAGAAAATGAGTGCCAGTGTCACTTAAGGAGGTTTTGTTTTTGTTTGTTTATTTAATTATTTTGACATCATGGTTTAATATACTACTGGCTGCCATGTTGGTTTGTGAGTTAATCTAAAACATGGTATCATTTAGAAACATAGAATTTGACAGCAGATAAGAACCACTTGGCCCATATAGCCTGCCCATTTTTTAACCTATGGTAACCTCAAACCCTATTTGATCAAATGCATATTTAAATTGCTCTACTGTATTAGCCTCTACCACCTCTGATGGGAGGCTATTCTACCTATCCACTACCCTTTCTGTGAAGTAGTTTTCCCTCAAATTTCCTCTGAACCTACTTTCCTCCAGTTTCAGTGTATGTCCTCGTGTTATAATTAGGGATGTGCACCGGCGACTTTTGAGGTCTCGTGTTTTGTGTTTTGGATCCGGATTTTCGTTATTTTTGAGGTTCGGATTTGTCTCGCAAAACACTTGACGAAAAGGTCTCGGTTCGGATTTAAGGTATTGGATTCGGATTTTTTTTGAAAAAAACATTAAAAGTTTAAAAATCAAGTTTTTGGGCTTATTTTCACTCCTAGGCTATTATTAACCTCAATAACATTCAATAACAAGCATTTCCACTAATTTACAGTGTATTCTGAACACCTCACAATATAGTTATTAGTCCAAAACGTTGCAAAAAGGTATCTTTCTGGACTGCGTAGAGGAGTGGGTCACCACAATATATATTAAAAACCCTGAACTTTTATGATTCGCACCAATAATTGTACCTGGACTGCGTAGAGGAGTGGGTCACCACAATATCTTAAAAACCCTGAACTTTTATGATTCGCACCAATAATTGTACCTGGACTGCGTAGAGGAGTGGGTCACCACAATATATATTAAAAACCCTGAACTTTTATGATTCGCACCAATAATTGTACCTGGACTGCGTAGAGGAGTGGGTCACCACAATATCTTAAAAACCCTGAACTTTTATGATTCGCACCAATAATTGTACCTGGACTGCGTAGAGGAGTGGGTCACCACAATATCTTAAAAACCCTGAACTTTTATGATTCGCACCAATAATTGTACCTGGACTGCGTAGAGGAGTGGGTCACCACAATATATTAAAAACCCTGAACTTTTATGATTCGCACCAATAATTGTACCTGGACTGCGTAGAGGAGTGGGTCACCACAATATCTTAAAAACCCTGAACTTTTATGATTCGCACCAATAATTGTACCTGGACTGCGTAGAGGAGTGGGTCACCACAATATCTTAAAAACCCTGAACTTTTATGATTCGCACCAATAATTGTACCTGGACTGCGTAGAGGAGTGGGTCACCACAATATCTTAAAAACCCTGAACTTTTATGATTCGCACCAATAATTGTACCTGGACTGCGTAGAGGAGTGGGTCACCACAATATATATAATAAGAAAACCACCAACTTGTTTGATTCGCACCAATAAATGTACCTGGACTGCGTAGAGGAGTGGGTCACCACAATATATTAAAAACCCTGAACTTTTATGAATCGCACCAATAAATGTACCTGGACTGCGTAGAGGAGTGGGTCACCACAATATATATAATAAGAAAACCATCAACTTGTTTGATTCGCACCAATAAATGTACCTGGACTGCGTAGAGGAGTGGGTCACCACAATATATATAATAAGAAAACCATCAACTTGTTTGATTCGCACCAATAAATGTACCTGGACTGCGTAGAGGAGTGGGTCACCACAATATATTAAAAACCCTGAACTTTTATGAATCGCACCAATAAATGTACCTGGACTGCCTAGAGGAGTGGGCACTGGGCACCACAATAAAATATATAAAAAACCTTCAACAGGTCTGCATTACACTACACATACGGCTGCTCCTCCATCCTCTCCATCATATACATGTTGGAGTTTTAGCGTGTGACATCCTCTTGTTTTTGATAATGTCAGTGCATTTTGAATATTTTTCAATTTGCCCCACACCACTGAATGTACTTTATCTATGATACGCATCTATCTATCTTGACTGCGTAGTGTGGTGGCCCCGGTACACAATTTGGTACCGAGGCCACAATATAATTAAAAAACCCTCCACGTGTCAGAATTCTACCAAACAAGTATCTGGACTGCGTAGTGGGGTGGCCCCGGTACCCAATTTGATACCGGGGCCACAATAAAATAAATACACCCTCCACGTGTCAGAATTCCACCAAACAAGTATCTGGACTGCGTAGTGGGGTGGCCCCGGTACCCAATTTGATACCGGGGCCACAATAAAATAAATACACCCTCCACGTGTCAGAATTCCACCAAACAAGTATCTGGACTGCGTAGTGGGGTGGCCCCGGTACCCAACTTGATACCGGGGCCACAATACCTCCTCCAAACATGCTACAGACAATTCGTCATTGAGATCCCATCAAGTATGTTAAAGACAGACAGGGTCCAAGTGTTATTAGTTGACTTTGTAAAGAAAAAAACTGTCCCTGTTGCACATAGTCGTGCAATGAAGACTTACTTTTTCATTTAAAGGCACGATCTTTCAAGTGTAGTGTTTGTAAGTCTAAGTCATATTATACTTTTGGTAAAATTGGTTTTTTTTGTTCCTCTTTATGTTAATTAATTAGTAATAGAATTAAAGTAGGAAATAGAATTAAATAGAATTAAAGTAGGAAATAGAGTGGTATAGAGTTGTAGTGTGGTATAGATAGAGTGGTCCACACAATATAATAATAAAACCCTCAACTGGTCTGAATTCCACCAAACAAGTATCTTGACTGCGTAGTGTGGTGGCCCCGGTACACAATTTGGTACCGAGGCCACAATATAATTAAAAAACCCTCCATGTGTCGGAATTCCACCAAACAAGTATCTGGACTGCATAGTGGGGTGGCCCCGGTACCCAATTTGATACCGGGGCCACAATACCTCCTCCAAACATGCTCCAGACAATTCGTCATTGACAGACCCCAGACAGACAGGGTCGTAGTGTTATTGTTTGACTTTGTAAACCCAAAAAAATGTCCCTGTTGCACTTGCACATAGTCGTGCAATGAAGACTGACTTTTTCATTTAAAGGCACGATCTTTCAAGTGTAGTGTTTGTAAGTCTAAGTCATATTATACTTTTGGTAAAATTGGTTTTTTTTGTTCCTCTTTATGTTAATTAATTAGTAATAGAATTAAAGTAGGAAATAGAATTAAATAGAATTAAAGTAGGAAATAGAGTGGTATAGAGTTGTAGTGTGGTATAGATAGAGTGGTCCACACAATATAATAATAAAACCCTCAACTGGTCTGAATTCCACCAAACAAGTATCTTGACTGCGTAGTGTGGTGGCCCCGGTACACAATTTGGTACCGAGGCCACAATATAATTAAAAAACCCTCCATGTGTCGGAATTCCACCAAACAAGTATCTGGACTGCATAGTGGGGTGGCCCCGGTACCCAATTTGATACCGGGGCCACAATACCTCCTCCAAACATGCTCTAGACAATTCGTCATTGACAGACCCCAGACAGACAGGGTCGTAGTGTTATTGTTTGACTTTGTAAACCCAAAAAAATGTCCCTGTTGCACTTGCACATAGTCGTGCAATGAAGACTGACTTTTTCATTTAAAGGCACGATCTTTAAAGTGTCAGAAAGAGAGAGAAGACACAGGAGAGGAGAGTTGTAGCTGGGGACCTGGGGTGGAAGCTCCCAGGCTCCCCCAGCATTGCCTGGAAGTCTGAGCGTGGTGACTGAGCCAGGGCAAGGAATGTGTGCCCTGGATGAGGGGGAGAACTCCATGCCACTATAGTGAACCCAAGAGAGAGGGGGACACTGCACATGGAAGAGGCCCTGGAGTGAGGGCTGCTACAAGAGGCATGGTAGCTGTAGTGTCAGATCCTGAGGCTGAGAGTACACAGAGTGACGTGTCAGAGCACAGGAGACATTATCCCCGCAGAGGAGGGATGAGCTGCAGTTGAGAGGTCTGTTGTTGAAATAGGACATGCACACTTTAACAAACCAATCATTTCAGCGACAGGGCCTACCAAACAACTTTGACTGAAATGATTGGTTTGTTTGGGCCCCCACACCAAAAAAGCTATTCATCTCTCCCTGTACAGACTAAACAGGCTCTACTGAGGCAAGATGTCGTCCTCATCCTCAACCTCTGATTCCTCTCCCCCTACAGTGTGTACTTCCTCCTCATCACACATTATCAATTCGTCCCCGCTGGACTCCACAACCACAGGTCCCTCTGTAGTATCTGGAGGGCAGTGCTGTACTTCATTGAGGAATTGATTATTCATTTTTATAAACATCATTTTTTCAACGTTGTGAGGAAGCAACCTCCTTCGCCGCTCACTGACCAGGTTCCCCGCTGCACTAAAAACTCTTTCCGAGTACACACTGGAGGGGGGACAACTCAGGTAAAATAGAGCCAGTTTGTACAGGGGCTTCCAAACTGCCTTTTTTTCCTGCCAGTAACAATATGGACTGTCTGACATGTCTACTTGGATGGTGTCAGCAAAGTAATCCTCCACAATTTTTTCAATTGTGACAGCATCCAATGCAGCGAGAGTAGACATGTCTGCAATGGTTGGCAGGTCCTTCAGTCCGGACCAGATGTTATCAGCATCCCCGCCAGTGCCTCTTTTGGGAAAACTGAGCTTTTTCCTCGCAGCCATAGATGTGGAAGAAAATGAGGGTGGAGCTGTTGGCATGTCACGGTCCTCTTCAGAGGACAATCTCCTGACCAGCAGGTCTTTGCACCGCTGTAGATTTGTGTCCGCCGGAAACAGAGACACAACATACGCTTTAAACCGAGGATCGAGCACGGTGGCCAGAATGTATTCCTCTGACTTTAAAAGAGTGACCACCCTCGGATCCTGGCAAAGCGTACGAAGGGCTACATCCACAAGAGCTACATGCTTGCTGTAATCGCAATGGCTTACCAGCTCCTCCCTCACTTTCTCCAGCTGCTTCTGCAACAGCCTGATCAGGGGAATGACCTGACTCAAGCTGGCAGTGTCGGAACTGACTTCTCGTGTGGCAAGTTCAAATGGCTGCAGAACCTTGCACAACACGGAAATCAGTCTCCACTGCGCTTGACTCAGGCGCATCCCCACTCCTTTGCC
This sequence comes from Mixophyes fleayi, assembly GCF_038048845.1. NCBI lineage: Eukaryota > Metazoa > Chordata > Amphibia > Anura > Limnodynastidae > Mixophyes > Mixophyes fleayi. The sequence goes on along the minus strand of NC_134403.1, from coordinate 193,681,141 downwards.
TATGTCGTAGGTGGCTGTGTAGGCCTGAATGGCCTTTTGCTGCTCCTCCATCCTCTGCAGCATATAGAGGGTGGAGTTCCAGCGCGTCACAACCTCTTGTTTGAGGTGATGGCAGGGCAGGTTCAAGCTTTTTTGATGTGCCTCTAGTCTGCGGTAGGCACTGGCTGAATGCCGAAAGTGTCCAGCAATTTTGCGGGCCACCGCAAGCATCTCCTGCACACCCCTGTCACTCTTGAGGTAATGCTGCACCACCAAATTAATGGTGTGGGCAAAACATGGGACGTGCTGGAAATTGCCCATATTTAATGCCCGCACAATGTTACTGGCATTGTCTGACACCACAAATCCCCATGAGAGTCTAAGTGGGGTAAGCCACTGGGAGATAATTTCCCTCATTTTCTCTAATATGTTGTCAGCGTTGTGCCTCTTATTAAAGCCTGTAATGCACAATGTTGCCTGCCTTTGCATGAGCAGCCATTTTGTAGATGCTGCTACTGATGCAGCTGTTGCTGTTGCTGCGGAAGGGGATGCATCTACCCAGTGGGCTGTCACAGTCATATAGTCCTTCGTTTGCCCAGAACCACTTGTCCACATGTCCGTGGTTAAGTGGACAGTGGGTACAACCGCATTTTTAAGAGCACTGAGGACACTTGATCGTACTTCTCTGTACATTTTTGGTATCGCCTGCCTAGTGAAGTGGAATCTCGAGGGGATTTGGTACCGGGGACACAATACCTCCATCAACCCTCTAAATCCCACTCCACTGATGGCGGACACCGGGCGCACGTCTAACACCAACATTGCAGTTACAGCCGCAGTTATACGCTTTGCAATAGGGTGACTACTATCGTATTTGGTGGTCATGGCAAACGACTGTTGGACGGTCAATTGTTTGGTGAAAGACTTAGCGGTCTTACGACTTCCCCTCTGGGAAGATGACCGACTAACAGCAGCAACAGCAGCAGTGGCAGTAGTAGGCGTACCGCTGCAGGATTCCTCGGATGAATCCCGTATTGAGGAGGAATCAGTCTGGCTGCTGACTTGGGCTGCAGGACTGAATCTGATGGAGATTGTGGAGGAAGTTGACGAGGAGGGTGTTGCTGGTGTGTATCCAACTGGACCACGGGATTTAGGTGTCCCTGTACCGATGAGGGTCCTAGCCCCAGTTCCTGAACTAACCACTGAACTATGAAGGTTATTCAGGTGACGTATAAGGGAGGATGTTCCTAGGTGGGCAAGATCCTTACCCCTGCTTATTTGAGCTTTACATAAGCTACATATTGCCATACATTGGTTGTCTGGATTTGGATAAAAATAACTCCAGACCGAAGAGGTGCATTTTTTGGTCTTCTGACCAGGCATGACGATGGGCTTTTTCATCCCATGGACATCAGCTGTTTCCCCCCCTGGTGCCTCATTTACAATAACCACATCACCATCCTCATCATCAAGTTCCTCCACAGCGCCAGCTACATCATCAATAGCCTCCTCCCGAGCCACCTCTTCCCGTACAGTGATGGGAAGGTCAGGCTTGACAACCACCAACACCCTTGGACTCGCCTTGGGGATTTGTGATAATTTCTCTTTAGAAGGCAGAGTTGTTTGCTGTTTTGTTGCTGACAGCATAACTCTCTTCAATTTTTTGTAGGGGGGGGGAGGAGGAGGAGGGCTAAGATCCGTGGGTGAAGCTGAACCACTAGTCATGAACACGGGCCAGGGCCTAAGCCGTTCCTTGCCACTCCGTGTCGTAAATGGCATATTGGCAACTTTACGTTTCTCCTCAGATGATTTTAAGTTTCTCTTTTTGCTACTTTTTCTTAACTTGGGCTTTTTGGATTTTACATGCCCGGTACTACGAGATTGGGCATCGGGCTTGGAAGACGACGTTGATGGCATTTCATCGTCTATGTCATGACTAGTGGCAGCAGCTTCAGCATTAGGAGGAAGTGGGTCTTGATCTTTCCCTACTTTATCCTCCAAATTTTTGGTCTCCATTATATGTAGCACAAGATACTGCAGAATGTGTGAACTTGGTAATATTGCAGTACCAATGGACTTATACTGCTGGATTGGTTTTGCAAATTTGGTTATAATTATTATATATTTTTTTTTTTTTATTTTTTTTTACTTTTTTTTTATTTTTAAAAAACTTGGGAATAGTGGGGAAATAACTATGCCCTTAGAAGCACAGAGCACAGGACACAGCACCACTGGACTGAACAGGACACGGCACAGGACCCAGCAGCACTACGGAACTCAGCAGGACAGAGCACAGGACACAGCACCACTGGACTGATACTGCAGAATGTGTGAACTTGGTAATATTGCAGTACCAATGGACTTATAATGCTGGATTGGTTTTGCAAATTTGGTTATAATTATTATATATTTTTTTTTTTTTAAATTTTTTATTATTTTTTACTTTTTTTTTATTTTTTAAAAACTTGGGAATAGTGGGGAAATAACTATGCCCTTAGAAGCACAGAGCACAGGACACAGCACCACTGGACTGAACAGGACACGGCACAGGACCCAGCAGCACTACGGAACTCAGCAGGACAGAGCACAGGACACAGCACCACTGGACTGATACTGCAGAATGTGTGAACTTGGTAATATTGCAGTACCAATGGACTTATAATGCTGGATTGGTTTTGCAAATTTGGTTATAATTATTATATATTTTTTTTTTTTAAATTTTTTATTATTTTTTACTTTTTTTTTATTTTTTAAAAACTTGGGAATAGTGGGGAAATAACTATGCCCTTAGAAGCACAGAGCACAGGACACAGCACCACTGGACTGAACAGGACACAGCACAGGACCCAGCAGCACCACTGACCTCAGAAGGACAGAGCACAGCACACAGCACCACTGGACTGATACTGCAGAACACAGCACAGCACAGCACAGCACAGCACAGCACAGCACAGCACTAAACAGCACAGCACAGCACAGCACTAAACAGCACAGAACTAAACAGCACAGAACTAAACAGCACAGAACTAAACAGCACAGAGGACCACCTAACACACCCTCCCTCTACCCTGATCAATGCCCGAGTGAAGATGGCGGCGACTAGCGGGGAATTTATAGGATCCGAGTATCGCGAGATCCGACAACGGGATTATGAGTCAGAGCCTCAGTTTCACTTTTGAATTTGGCGCCAATACCCGGATCTGTCTCGGATCCGACTCGGATCCGCAACGTTCGGGTGGGCTCGGATTTCAGAAATCCGAGCGCGCTCATCCCTAGTTATAATACTTCTTTCCGGGTAAGTTTTGTGATGTAGTCCATGCACCATTTTAGTTTCCCTTCTTTGTACAGTCTCTAATGTATCTATATCCTTGTTGAGATATGGCTTCTAGAACTGAACACAGTATTCTAGATGATGCTGTATCAATGACTTATATAGTGGCATTATTACTTCTTTATTTCTGCTACTGATTCCTCTCCCTATGCAACCAGGCATCTGACTTGCCTTTTTCATTGTTTTGTTACATTAATTATATGCCTTTAAGTCACCTGAAATAGTGACTCCCAGATCCCTTTCTTCCTAAATAGTTTCCTTTATAGTGCTGTTATTACTATATTTAGCCTTTGAGATTTTGAGACCCAAGTGCATGATTTTGTAATTTTTGGCATTAAAGTGTAGTTGTTACGCTCTTGACCATTACTCTAGTCTACCTAGATCATCAGTCATTTGTTTAACCCCTCCTGGTGTGTCTAGCCTGTTGCATATCTTTCTGTCATCTGCAAAAAGGCAGATATCATTAGCAATGTCACTAACAAAGATATTAAAAAGCACTGGTCCAAGTATGGATCCCTATGGCACCACACCGGCATCCTTTCCCTCCTGTGAATGCAGTCTATTTACTACAATTCCTGCTTTCTATCCAGCAACCAAGATGTTATCCATTCAACCATCTTAGAATCCAATTCCAAGCTTTCAAGTTTATTTAACAGTCTGCAATGTGGGACAGTGTCAAAAGCTTTACTATAATACTATTGACACCTGAATTGTTGATTAATGATGTTGACTTTATGAATGTCGAATAAATAAATGTTTAACTGTCGAACGCATAGAATTTTTACTGTTACACAAACAAGGCCAAAATATGAAATAGCACAAGATGGAATTGTCCTTGGGAATATGTTAAAATGGACATGCACAGTTTAACAAAGCAAGCACTTCAGCTTCAGGAACAGCCACTTTTGTGGCTGAAGTGCTTGATTTGTTTGGGCCCCCACAAAAGAGAACATTTTGACTGTTGGTTGATGAACTGGACAAAATAGATATGAACAAATTACTAATGGACATTTTGCTAACAGTGGTCATCTTCCGCTATGTTGACAATGTCAGCATCACCCTCATCACTAATGTCATGATCATCATCATCACACAATATTAGTTCATTCCCACTGTAATCTACATATTCTGTTTATAATTGGCGGCAAGAACGGTATTCCTCATACAATTTGTAGTTCATTTTGATGAACACCAGTTTTTCTACATTTTTGGGAAGTAGTTTCCTCAAACAATGACTCACAATGTTCCCCATTGTGCTACACACTCTTTTCAAGTACAGTCATAACCAAAAGTTTTGAGAATGACACAAATATTGGTTTTCACAAAGTTTGCTGCTTCAGTTCTTTAGACCTTTTTGTCAGATGTTGCTATGGTATACTGTAATAAAATTACAAGCATTTCATAAGTGTCAAAGGCTTTTATTGACAATTACATTAAGGGACATCAAAGGGACAATTACATTAAGGGACATCAAAGGGACAGTCTGGGATGCTAAGTTCTACTTTATTATTAAAGTAATTCTCCACAATTCTACTAATACAGTGCTTATCTGATTGAGACACGGTAGATGTGTCAATATATCTGGGTATTTCTTTTAAGCCTGACCAGATGTCATAACCTTTCACATTGATGTGATGCTGTGTTGTTGACTCATCATCAGTATGGCTCTTAGAAAAGGGAAGTTTTTCCGACAGTAGCTTTTGTAGGAGAAGCTGAAGCAGGGAACGTGTCACGTGCGACTTGAGTTGACAGATTGCTCACAAGGAGCTGTTTGCATCTGTGAAGATTTGTGTTATTTGATAAGAAAGACATTAGATTTGACTTAAACCTAGGATCAAGCATGGTTGCCAATGTAGTGATCAAATTTCCAGATGCTATAAATCCTTGAGTCCTGGCAAAGTGAATAAAAAACTTGAACTACATGGCTGACATACTTTGCAGAATCACTAAGTATCATCTCCTCCTTCAACTTCTCCAGCAGCTTTTCCAGTGGTTTGATTAGTGGTATGACTTCACTCAGGCTGGCAGTGTAAAATCTCACTTAATTTGTTATAATTTAAAATGGTTTCAGTAGCTTCCATAATACAGTAAGGATTCTCCAATGTTCTGGCATAAGGTAACATGTCCCCTCTCTCCCTATCTCATGGTTTTCCTCTAGTCGCTGAAGCATATAAAGTGTGGAATTCCACATTGTGACTACCTCTTGCTTCAGTTGGTGGCATGGCAAATAAATTTTTTGGGCAGCCGCTGAAATGTTCGACATGTGGTCACTGAACATTGAAAATGCCCAGAAATTTTACGGGCCACGAACAGCATCTCCTGCACTGACCCCTCATTTTTTTAAGAAACTCTGCAGCACCAAATTTATTGTGTGTGCAAAGCATGGTACGTGTTGAAATGCACCCAGTCGTAATACACACACAACGTTGGCTCTGTTATTGGTAATGAGGAATCCTGAGGAGAGCCTAAGCGGGGTGAGCTAATTTGCTATCTCATTCCTGAATTTTTCCAAACGATTGACACCAGTATGTTTCTTTATGAAACCAGCGATACAGAGAGTAGCTTGCCTATGAATGACCTGACATTGAGTGCTAGGTTTATTATGCTGAAAGGATGAGGAGGATGATGGTGAAGGCACTAGCGTTGCTGTTTGTGATACACCTAACCAGTGGACTGTCACGGTCAGATAGTCTTTGGTTTGCCAGTACTGCTTGCCACATATCCATAGTTAAGTGGACAGTCAGTACAATGACATTTTCTAGGGACTGAATGACTTTTTGCTTAACCTTCCGGTACAGCTGAGGAATTGCTATTCGAGAGAAATGGAATCCAATGCTAACATAACTATCATGGCTTTAGTGATCTGCTGTGCAACAGGATGCTGGCTGTCATACTTGTTTCCTCTTGAGAACGCTTGCTTCACAGACAATTGTGTAAAATTATGCTTAGTTGTATTGCTTCCCTTCTGTGTTGGTGTATTACCCCCAGCAGAAGCAATTGTAGTGTACAAGGATTTTTTGGGGGAATCTCCCTAAGGGAGTCATTTGGAATGTGAAAATTGGATGCTGGTTTACATACTAATAATGAGGAGGTTGATCATGAAGGTGTTGATGCCAGTGAGAATTGCAACTTTCAACCATTTGGCTGCTAGCTGATGCTGGGCTGCTTACTACTATACACAATTTGCCTCTTTTGGAAACACGACTTGAACGAACTTCCTGCAAATGATGTATCAGGGAGGAGGTGCCTTGATGATCAACGTTGATCCTACCTCTACTTATTTTGACATGACAAAGGCTACATATACCTTGACAAATATTGACAGGGTTTAGATAAAATATTTTCAAGCAGAAGAGGTCCTTCTTTTCCTCTTTTACCCTGGCACGTTCATTTTTGAGATCCACAATTATCCCCCTCATTGCACATTTGCAACTTCCAAAGTAGCCTCCTCAATTTCTAAGTGTAAATCAGCATCAATACTAGTACTACTACTCATCCTCACATTTCCAAATGGTTGAGGACTTTTGAAAGGAGGCTGCTCGATAATGACAGTGCCAGAATCCGAAACATCAGATTCACATATCTCACTCATGGATACCCTTAGACTCTCCTCAGGATTATGTGAGTGCCCAAGTTGTTCTTTAGCCTCAGTGTTATTTTTAGGCACTGATTTTGCTGTTTTGGAGGTGACAGTGACAGACCTATACTCTGAGCGACCAGGTGGTGCATGGAAAGTTAAGGCAGATGTATGAACGTGTTGGGCACTCTGTTTGCAATGGCATTTCTACTACATTTCTACTACGTCTACCAGTGCCAGCGGTAGCAGGATCCCTATTAGACAAAAGTGGGCATAGTCTAAACCAGGCTTGTCCAACCTGCGGCCCTCCAGATGTTGTGAAACTACAAGTCCCAGCATGCCCTTCCAGCTATCAACTGGTTGTCTACCAGCAAAGCATGCTGGGGCTTGTAGTTCCACAACACCTGGAGGGCCGCAGGTTGGACAGGCCTGGTCTAAACCTTTTCTTGTGTATGGAAATGTAGCTATTTTCCTTTTTTGGACAAATCACCACATTCATCAGCAACTTCACTCTTAATACTGCTCCTCACATCAAAAGCTGATGTTTTATTTGTGATTGAAAAATTTTGTTTGTATTTGGAGGAAGATTTCTTCAAATTTCTTCCCACATTACCTTTTTTACTAGTAGAAGTAGTAAAGGTAAGAGTACTACTACTGCCACGGAGGTACTCCTGATCTGTACAGTGCTCCATGGTTGCCAAGAGGAGTATTGCACTTCAACAAGTTGGAGTTACTTGTAGCTGCCTGCCACCATACCAGGGGAATTTATCATTTTGAAAATTTGTTCTTCTTTCCTAACAAACAAATTTTATATTTTTAGTGGGGTTGTGCTGTTCGTAAACAAAGAAAACAAGTAAGAATACCCTTTTTTAGGGGAGTTCTGCTGCTAGCCTCACTCACAGGAAAACAACATTTTTCCCACTCAATAGAGATGTCACTGAATGACCCTTAACAACAAGTATTGAAGTATTGAAAAATAGAAATGATGGGGGAGGTAGACATTAATAACCACCAGCAGCCACAACTCTGAAATTAAAACAAATTGGTCAAAAAACTGCGCTAGTTGGCTGATCCCTACAGAACTGCTTCACAATAATCACAACTATTCTATTGTTTTTCTCTGCCCATCTTTCACCCTGTCTAATGCTGTATTTGGTAGTATAACTTTAAAGGCTATTTCTTTCTAAGCAGAGCACTGCAGCTAACATCCTCCCTATACGCTATCTGTTCTAAAATGGCAGATGAGAACAGGGGGAAGGCTATAGGGGGCTATATAGTGCGTTTTGCAATTTCCCCCCCGGAAATTACATTTTGCCTCATTTTCAGATACGAATTTGGCGCAAAGAATTGATCCATGGCTCAATAAAACTCAGATCCCCAACATCAGATCTTGTCAGATGTCACCCAATACGTACCGCTCATCTTTAGTATACACTTTTGTATTGTTTAAAACTTTATTTGGAAGAAAACATCACTTTAAATATTGTACAAAGAATGATACACAATAATACACAATTTAATACACAATTTTCATGGATGTTCAAGGTTTGAAAAATTCATTTGAAACTATACTTGCAGCAAGTCGCACAATATATGGAGGAGAATACATTTAATAGGAGAATAATATTAAACGTTTGTGTGAACGTTTGTTTATTTTGCAACATGATCGTTGTGCTGCTGCGATATTCCTTTTATATGTGTGAGTACATACACACCTATAAGTTTGGGTTGGGTTTTCTTGAATGTATTGATACACTTGCATTTATTGATTGAATTTATATGCTTTTGCGATGTGCTTTAAATAGCTTTCATGTGGTAACCAACTTATTATAACTATTTTTAATCAGATTTTTCTGCTTAGTTTATGCTTGGGGCTGTGTACTGTCTTCAAGTGCAGGTAGGACCCTGTCTTTTTGACTATAGGAAGTGGACATGGCCACACAGAGGCGTGGTCACATCATGTAGGGCATTCCACCACTCCCTTCATGTGGGCAGTCCTCTTCCCTTCCCATAAAAACACCCCTTCAATGTTGCTTGCTGCTGCCAGTATTACGTGCAACATTTAAGAGGTGCCTATCAGGGGCATCCTCAAATCGAGACATTAGGAGGTATGTTGATGATGATGTTTCTGGATTTAATCCACAAAATGGCTGCCTCCGGAGTTAGTGCTTCAAAGAGATGCTCTAGTAATGTTAATCTATTTACAGTGAACTCATTTTATTTACAAACTATATAGGTTGGTAGATTTAGGCATAATTTAAAGAATAAGTAGCCAAAACTAAAATGTAAAAATGCTGTGTATACTTAAATATAGTTTCGATTGTGAAATTGAATTAGTTTATAGTTTGTTAGTTTGTTATGTTCCCTCACCTCATCATAAAACCTGTTGTAGTCATTCCTGTTATGCTGCTCATGGAAACCTTTTACACATTTAATAAATGCTGTTGAGTACTGAAGAAGAGGAACATTCTAACAAAAACAACGTAGTAAAAGTAACTGCCTATTGTTATTATGTTTCATTGTAAATAGTATATTAAATATATATACTTAATTATACTTGTTTTTGAATGTTGGTCTTACTTGCTAGTGGTGAACAGTGCTGAAAGCGAGGATGAGGTCATGGCAGGGACAATAAAGAGGGGGAACTGAGCTGGTCACTTTCAAGATGTCAGTGAGTTACTCGGCACATCTTACGCTGAACACTAGCTAGCAGTTCAGTGAATTAAGTTTTTGTTGGTGTTAGTTTTGCTTGGGATTCAGTAACTAAGGTCAGGTGTAGTGCACACTTAATCTGATTTCTGGGCGATTCTTAGCACAGGGAGAATCGGCGAGAGTTAATATTCATGCGAGTAACCCCAATGTGTTTGAGGGGAGTTGAAAGAGAGAAGGCCGCTCGTGGGGGAATGTCGCAGAGTAGGTCAGAGTCCTCATCACAGTCCTCCAGGTCAAAAGTAGCATCATCTAGCATCTCTTTGTGTCTCTCACAAGTCTGCTCTATTTTCACCTGTGATATCTGAGATCGTAGCAGCATAAGCTTCCGTGCTAAAAGGTGGTCCAAGGACTGCATCTCCCTCTGTAGAAAAAAGAAGATACACTAAGAACATGGTCACAATGCCATTTAGTACACCACCCCTGAGGTGGTTTAAACAAACAAGTGTTTTGCGAGAAGGAAGAGGAGAACATGGAACACTCTCCTAAATGCTCCTGGAATCTCATTTAAATTTTGCATCTTCATGAGGTGCATAACTGCTCATTAATCCATGACTGTCAATGAAATCCCAAAACATTCAGCTAGTACCATCAAAATTTTACACCAATGAAGCCACTGCTATCTTGCCCAGCAAATCCATGTACTTTCCCATGAAAATGGGTAAACTTGTGCAATCAAGGAATGTGATAACACATATTTCAACTGCACTTTTACTGACTGCTTAAAATGTAAATATGCCTTACTCAGGTTCACTTACTGTCATTTTCCTTCCTATAGATGTGTAATAAACAAGAGGCATGACTTATATTGCTTTAAAAAATTTATTATTTTAATATACTAATACTAGTAATATTGAACACTACTAGTACAGTACTATTCTATAGTTTATTCAGTGTCCAAATTAGAATGGAAAATAGAAAACTCTTTGACAGGCTTTAATAAGTAAAATCCATCCAATCTTGGTGCAGCCCTGTTTTACACAAAATAAACAAAATACTGTACATATTGATTTTTAAGTAGGCAATGTTTCCGTATTTTGTCAAGAAGGCACAGAGCCTTACTACCCAGTTTTGGCCTATTTATTAATAAGTCCCCAATTGCAGCCATAAGGCTGATTTCTATCACCGCCTATAGTAGGTGTTTACGCTGGCAATAGGACTTTTTGCTCTTTCATAACTCCCCCCCCATTATTATTATCCATTCACACTAAACATAAGTAGTGAGTTTATCAGGCTGCCTCTTACACTGCACTATCTCTGACTCTCAGTTATTATCATATTCCCCATAAACTCAGGGGAGGGATGGAAAATTTTAGCCCCGGGGAGCAAGACTTGACTCAGCAGCCAATTAGGAACATTTTAAAGAAAAAAATATGCAGGTGGCCCAGTGACCCAGCCAAGGCAGCCTAACATGGGACCTGCCCTGGGGCAGATGCCCCCCGTCAGCTCCTGCGTAAACTCCACAACATTACAAAAACATACCTCCCAACTGTCCTGATATAGGCGGGACAGTCTCAACTTGAGGGCTCTGTCCCGCCATCCCAATCGGGACAGCTGTGTCCCGATCTGTGGAAAAGTTGGGGGAGATTTTGTCCACTGCTGCTCTTTCAGGGCAGCGGTGAACGTGTGTACATGGCATTGAAGGAGTTTGGAGGGAAGAGGAGGAGAGAATGGGATATCCTAGCACTTTAAAAGTGCTAGGCACGCCGACCAGGGTGTGGCCATGCCACCAGCATACAGTGGCAACTCCCCTGTTCCGCTTCCAGAGAGACCAAAGTTAGAGGTATACAAATAGATCACCAGCAATATTGGATTGACCCACAGCAGTCTCAAGTACTCTATGGGGTCAGACACATAGGCATCATGACAACAATCCTTTCACCCAGCACTCACTAGCAGACAGTTCATATGGGATTTTCGAGGGTGTGATGGATTATGAGGGAAGCATCTTTTTCACTGTTTATGTCCTATGCTTTGGTCAGCTGGCATACCTAGGAGTGAATTGAGCATTTTGAATACTTTTGTGTGCTTGAGACTATAATTTTATATCAAATCAATTCAACATTTTATTTGATTATATCATTTCTCAGTTACAACAATTTATTTTCCTTACAAAGGTTGAGTAGACTACTTACACTTATCTGTTTGCCATAACAAACTCGACGGCATGTGTAATTGTGGCTACCTCTTTTGAAAAACCAAGTGAGTTTCTGAGCTGTGTGATGGTTTTAAGTTTCCTGGCCTGATAACTCTCTGGAACACACATTTGTTCTGTGTATATTTTAATGCAAAGACATATTTCAACACAAGGCTTTAGGAAAGCAAGGTATATATATTTTCTATTTAAAAAACTTTTTAGGAGGGATAAAAAAGAGTTTGTGTAATCATAGAAACCTGTTGAGGACCTGCCCAGTGGGAGGATATCTGACGATCAAGTCTTTATGAATAGACAAACATGGAAAAAACTACTCCTAACTCACTTATTGGGGTTTGTTTTAAGCCAACTAGTGTACACAGATGTACTGAAATGCAATCATTATTACAATTGAAAGGGCAGCAAAGAAAATTATTATTATTTAAAAAAAAAAAAAATAGGACAATGAAACTAATGGTTCCGGAAAAGAAATCTGATATCTATATTTAAAACTACATTTCACAAGTGGTAGAAGAACAACTAGAGGGGGACAAAATTTGGAATATCTAGTAGAATTAGAATTATATCTACAAATGGGGCTCACATAGAGAATAGTATTCACAACATGACAAAATTTGACTTCATTTTCAATAAACATTTTGAAAGAGGGCAACACAACTATGGATTTTAGAAGTCCTATAGATTGTAAGCTTGCGAGCAGGGTTCTCTTACCTCTCTGTCTGTATGTATTACCCAGTATTGTCTTATTAATGTTTGTTCCCAATTGTAAAGCGCTAAGGAATTTGCTGGCGCTATATAAATAAATGTTGATGATGAAGACCAAAGTTTAACTTGCTCAGGGAAGTATTGAAAAGTGTACAATGGGAAAGTATATTTTTACATAAAAAGATAAGACCAAATGGTACCTTTTAAAGATATTTGAATTAAATAAGTACAAGTACGTATAATATAGCAACACAATTTCAAAGGCAACCAATGTGATTAAGTAAGAAAGTACTGGAGGTAATAAAGGAAAAAGAGGTGCAGTTTTAAAAGTAGACAGTACTAAAATTCATTATAGAAATCAGGTTAGCAAAGATTGAAGCTGTAAAAGGGATGGCAAAAGATAGAAAATTATTTTGAAGTACATGAACAGCAAGAAAAATATTCCCTACTCCCCCTCTATCCACTCCCTTTTTACCCACAAGGACTATGGAGTTTGGGATATATAGGACAATATATACTATGGAGAATATTTAGCAGGTTATATATAGAGAAAGCAAATGGGATTATGGAGTAGGACACTATATGGGAACATATATAGCAATATAAGAAACATATATAGTAATATAGAGTTGTGAGAAGCATATGCTGTAATATAGAGTTTGTGAAATGTATATGTAGTAATGTAGAGTTTGTGAAATAATTATGTGGTAATATAGGACACTGTGAATGTGTCATAACAGTGATGTTAGTACTCTGGAAATGAATGGGAATTGTACTGGGAATTATAATGGCATTTTGGATATGTGTACACATGCACGTGAGTACTTATACACATCTGTAAAACAGGCAAGAATTCAAAATAAAGGAAACTTGATAATATATTGTACCATCTATGCTATACTGTTTTATATTATTTATAAAATTGTTACTGAAGATTGTTGTTAATGAGAATATATTATCTTAAAGAATGTTAATGAGAATATATAATATCTTAAAAGAAGCTCTGCATCTACATGCAATCTTTCTTGATATCAGTCTCTTTGTCTCTGTGATGTGTTATGTGTATCTAAACAAATATGGCTATCTACCCATATTGTGTAGCAGGTACTGTGTGTAAATGACTGGAAGGAAATTGTATGTTCCATGTATATGATTGTAAACCACACGTCTGCTATAGTGTTTATGTGACTAGTATATAGTGACACACACGTCTTGGAGCAGAAAAGAAATAGTATTTCTTGGGTAAAATGGAAACTGCATGTTTCAGTGGTTAATGAATGAAAATATGTTTTTACCTCGCTATTAGCCCATATGCTGTAAAAACGCAAATGAAACGCATGTGAAACATATCTGTCATGCGTTTTCCACAAGGCTTTGGAACTCTGTAGGCTTCCCCAATGTTTTTCCTACAGTACATGCACTGAACAGAACAAGATGCAATCTGAAAACTGGAACACTACCAAAATGCTACCAAGTGATAGTAACAGCAGTGTTGTGACACTGGAAACAATGTGCATTTTACTAGCATTAACACAGCTTTGAATACTCATGTATTAAACACTGGTGAGAATGAGCCCTGAGGGTGGTTAAGCTGTGGAATTCATTACTGCATTTGTAGACTATGTAAACCTGTGTAAAAAATAATAATAATCTATACTATGTTAAGTGAAGCCATTAAGCTGAGGGCACTTAAAAGTATTGGGTTTTTCAGGACTTACCCATTCAGGGTTAAAGTTTTGCTGATAGCCAGCCAATAGGATCCCTGGGGAGTGGTATAGCCTCTTCATATTCTTTCACAGGGAATGCTGGGTCTTTTCTTCCCGCACTTTCTCAGATGCCTTCCCTCCCACCCAACTAAATGTGTATAGTTTGTGTTAACAGAATTTTGCTTCAGAAATCGAGGCGCAGTGGGTGGGAGAGCAGTACAGTCAGCGACTAGTCACAACGGTGTAATGCTAGTTGTCCGCACGTCACCGCCCCTTTCGAAGTAACATCACTCTTAATTCTTCTGAGTGGAGGATCCCTGGGCGTGCTGTGCGTGGCCGCCCATGTTGAGTCCAGAGGGGAGCGGTCACACTGACGCCTGTTTTAACACCGGCCAATGTTATGGTATTATTCCTTGGTTGGTTTAATGCCATCTTGACATTGTACTATTTGGTTAAAAGATTGGTTGCTAGCTGACTGTATTTTGCTCTCGCCACCACCATTCTGGATTCTTGTTCAATTGGTTATTTAATAAAACTGCAACGTTTTGCCAAAGAAGCTGACATGTGTCCGTGTGTTTATTTTAGTTTGGTTAAGTCACACTTATAGCATACTGTGAACACATACGAAGATGGGTAAGGAGCCTAAAGAAAAAGACATTAACCATATGCATTTTATACATCTTTACTGCTCTTTCATTCATGCATAATTAGATTTTGTCTTACATGTTCATTGTTCTCCTTGCAAACAGTAAATTGTTATGCTAAATGTGTTGACACACCCAGCAGCAACTATATAACAAGAGGTTTCAGGGAAGCCTATTTTAAAAATCACCTTTTTTAAGTCATATGATTGGTGCTAAAACTATCGTTAGAACTGGATTGACACTGGGCAGAAATTCAGAACGTTCTAGTTAATGTATGAAACATAGCCTTCAAACTAGCCTATTTAGCAAACTTCTAGTTCACAATCTTGTCATATTCATGATCTCTTACTCCTATACACTAACCAACACTTAACCACAAACCTGCCTGCTGCTTTAGTTATCAATCTGTATTACACATGCCCACTCCTGCAAACTCGTTTCACAAACATTACTACATTTGTCCTCCCCCACATTATAATGTAAGCTCACCTGCATACTCTTGTGTAATGCACAGCAGGCCTTATTCATTAAGGAATGAAAGGCAAAATAAGGAGTAAATTTTCTTCTGGGCAAACCAAGTTACAATGCAAGGGGTGCACATTAGTTTATTATTTTGTATGTAAGGAAAATACTGGCTGATTTTCATGTAGCACACAAATACTTGATAGCTTTATTTTTGTACTGAACTTTAAAGTTGATCTAGGACATGCCCTACCCCAACTATAAATCCCAGCATGTCCACTACTTTATATACAGAAAGGTAAAGAGGAAAGCAGGTGACTGCGGGGCACTCAGAACAATGGATGAGTATATAATATTAAAATTAAATTTTATTGATATACCTTAAAATTATTAGTGATAATACATCCTAAACCCAAAAGCTAGCGAAATATTAAAACAAAAAAACAGAAACAAAAATATATAAAATTGCAGATCCACTGCAAACTTAGCTTAGCAATTGTGGAACCTTATGACAAGGAAAATATCTTTTATTCATAAATAAACAATTTATACTTTCAGGCAATCCTATCTTCATTAGTGTATTCCTCTATTCAGAGTCTATCAGATAATATAAGACCACGGAGCTAAGTTTGCAGTGGATCTGCAATTTTAT
Source organism: Mixophyes fleayi (assembly GCF_038048845.1). Taxonomy (NCBI): domain Eukaryota; kingdom Metazoa; phylum Chordata; class Amphibia; order Anura; family Limnodynastidae; genus Mixophyes; species Mixophyes fleayi. The sequence goes on along the minus strand of NC_134403.1, from coordinate 193,665,221 downwards.
ATATTTTTGTTTCTGTTTTTTGGTTTTAATATTTCACTAGCTTTTGGGTTTAGGATGTATTATCACTAATAATTTTAAGGTATATCAATAAAATTTAATTTTAATATTATATACTCATCCATTGTTCTGAGTGCCCCGCAGTCACCTGCTTTCCTCTTTACCTTTCTGTATATACTGTATTCCTGGTGTATGGGTGCACCGCTCAGGGTGTTCTTTGTTACATCATGAACATCCTGGTTAATAGGCTATATCAAGAGCCTATTAATAGACCTTGGTATGAGACTCACCTAGTGCGGATATCTTTTCTTTTCTGTTGACTATGTCCACTACTTTGCCTGCTATTCATCTTTGTAATATGCTGTAACTTCAAAACTACAATGTACATTTTTGTGGCATCTTATAAATATACAATAATAGTATCAATATGTAACAGATATTTGTATGTTAACATATATTATATTAATGATAAAATAATAATCGAAAATAAACTATATGGGAATGGGGTTTGCTGCAGTACAAATGCAGGTTGCAATTCACTTATGATTAACAGGTGTCAAGAGAAATCACAAACTACAATACAGCTTCACTGGCAGGATGTTATCAAGGTTTTTTCTGCCATGGACGTGAACAAATTTTATGATTTTTTTTCAGACCTCCCAATAATCCAACCACATGCCTCAGACAAGACATAGTTTAGAATGTGCACTTGAAAATTTAATTACGCATATTCAGCGGAACATTACCGCAATGGTGAAAACAGTAAAATTTGCATCTAATTGAATCGCCTCTAATAAACACCTGAAGGGATTCCAAATATAGCAAATAATTAGAGATGGAGGCAGTTACTCAGATTAACTAATAAGAGATACATGTACATGATGTAGAGATGTTGGAAATACAAGATACATTTTGATACCCATGCTCACTTTTCTGGTTATGTACTGATGCAGGAGAACTACATTATATAATGAAATATGTACACTGCATGTCCATGTCCTATTTAGAAATAGTGAACTGTACACATAATTATTTAAGACTATCACACACACTCAGACACTGTCATGCTCTGGTAACTTACCAGCTCTTTCCTAAGCCATTCCAAAGCTTCATCTATGGAGCTGAATCCACATACACTGTTTTTGGGGGTGTCTTGCTCCTGCTTGGAGGTGAACTTTTCTTGGGTAGCTCGATTTCTTGCCCATGGTCGTGCCTGTACTCTCTGTGTCCACTCTTGATAGGATGGGCGACGAGTCTGCAGGTTCAGTCTGGCTGTCAGGGCTTTAACAGACTCTAAGTCAGGAGCTGCATCACCCTCCTCGCCAAGCTCGCTGAATATCACTGGATTGAAAGACATTGCTGAGCGAAGTTCAAACAGTAAAAAGTCAAAGTGCTCTAAAAGATAGGCATATAGAAGTTTAGATATACAACAGCATAGGGATGTGCACTTCAGTAGAAAAAGAAGAGATATGCTTCTATTCTTGTAAAATTATTCCCAGAGTGTAGATCACAAGCAATGCAAAAGGTGGGCAAGTAAGTATGAAAATTCCAGTAAAATGACTGTGTAAACAACAGCCATGTAGATGTATGTGAAATGCTTCAGGTTGCAACTTCTTAATGCCTTTTAGTCTAGGTCTCTGGGCTCTCCTTTTTATAAGTGTTTTACTATTATGACTTCAGAATCCTCCCATTTCTGTAGGAAACTGCACCCAGCAGATAGGTTCATCCAGTGTTTGAGAGAACAATAACATAATCTCCTGTGCACCAATGTGCAGAGAAAAGGTCATCAACTATGGTCTATTTAAGTTTACCCCTGCCTCCCTGTAGGCACTAATATGAAACACTGTGTCGGAAAGGGAAGGGAAGGAGCAGGATAAAGGATGCAGCACAGAACATGAGTAACATGATCTGAGTTAACCATAAATTTAACTTGCAAATGGAAGTGCGTAGAGAGACTAGATATTGTAGTGTCATTATGTGATTCTGCCGCAAAGAGTTATTCTAACATTGATTTTTTAAGTCTCACTGACCAGCCTCTATTTAAATTGTCACACTTGCAAATTCCTGTTTACTCTTTACGCTTCCCCTCATAAACTATCCCAGTCAGGGGCAAACACAGGATATCTGCAGGGGTATTTCCATGGCATGCTGCCAGGCCTCACTCCCCCATACCAGCCTGGATGTTAAAGCAATAGCGCCCACTTTAATAATTAGGCCTCCCTCCTTGTAACCAGCACCGATATTAAATTAATAGCACTCACATTTAATAAATACATATATTTCCCCCGATCCTGCTTTGACATTAATAAAATTCACATTTAATAAATTAATTTCCCCCAAACAGCCTTGACATTAAATAATGAGCATTCACATTTAATAAATAGCCCTATTTTTCCTGAAACTCAGCCCCACATTCAATTAATAACCAACAAATCACCTCACCATTAAGTAAACAATATGGAGAAGGTTCCACACTTTACAAAATAAATATCCACTGAGACTTTTTTTCTTAGGAAGAGATTAGGTGCCCTCACTCCCACCCCCCACACACACACACTTATCTTCCTTCATCCAGCGCTGAACATTTAAGAGGTAGATTCTGTTGGCATTAGGAGTGCATTGCTCCGTCTCCTATATTGTGTTTCTATGGCAACCGCTAGTTTCCCCGGTGGTCGAGGAGGAAACAGGAAGTGGGGTGGGACTCCAATGTCCATTTTGCGCTACTGCGCATGCACGAATGCCTGAAACCGGAAATTCTGCATTTTGCGCCGGCACTTATATTAAGACTACTGAAGAGACAAGTCGCAGCAAAGTTAGCTGCATGGCACACATATAATAATTTTCCCAAAGTGTCCAGAGGCTCCCTACATATATATTAGTGAGTCTGTCTGTCCACAACATAAACTGCACGGCTGTGTAGTATAGTCAAGTGCCTGCATCATATGTACCAGCATATCTACAAGAGTGTATAAGCAAGACTGCATATAATCTTATTGCCTGATTGCTGCAACTGTTGTTACTGCTGAATACTGCTGTGCTACAATCAACTGTGAGTAACTGCATTCACCTGTTATTATCATCTTTAAATTAACAGCAACATGTTTAAGTTACAAAAGCGTTGTGGCTTAACATCCATATTAACACAGCTGAACACCTTTATAACCAACAGATTCTACTGGCAGTCGGGGGGTAGAGTGCAGGCATACAGGAAAAAAAGGGAGGCGAGGAATGGGTCTGTAAGGTCTATGACAACTGGAAACCCCCTCCCCCTGTGTGCCTGACAGCATCTATGGGGGTGCAATCATTGCGTTGGCCAATGTAAGGAGTTGGGTGGGCCAATGTTAGGAATCGGGTGGATCACTAGTATTCCTTGCATAATGTATCACAACTTTCTAAGGTGAACTTGCCTGGATTTGGAGGAACAAAACTGAGAGTGGAAGTTCTTTATTAAATATTCTTCACCCATACCAGGCTTCTGGTTGGAAGATTACGACACCAGGTAGAAAAGAAATCCAACAGATCACATATAAGGAACCTCAGCGGGACAGAGATGTTATTACCTCTGATGAAATCATCTATGTATGATGAAATGCATCAGGACTCATCAAGGACTATCAGGCACGTTTGATAAGATTACTTTCAACATTTTGTCGCTTATTTCTGCTCCGGAGCATCGTATGCAGTGTGTCACTCACCGGAGTGTGAGTGCCTCCACTCTGGTACGTGGTTCTCCATCTTTCCCGCTCACACCTGTGTGGAACCGCGACCGTCCACCATCCTGTCGCACTGGGCATGCGCAAGTCCCTTTAACAACTACACCTGACCACTAATGTGATTGATGGATCAATCACCCCTCCCTACTTAAGGCACCTGCAGCCTTAGGTAGTGGCCTGATCTTGAAGTCTCACTCCCAGTGAACTTCTATAGGTGTGTGCAGTTTCCAAACTGCTTCCAGCTCTACTCCTGTGTGCAGTTTCCAAACTGCTTCAGCTCTACTCCTGTGTGCAGTTTCCAAACTGCTTCCAGCTCTACTCCTGTGTGCAGTTTCCAAACTGCTTCCAGCTCTACTCCTGTGTGCAGTTTCCAAACTGCTTCCAGCTCTACTCCTGTGTGCAGTTTCCAAACTGCTTCCAGCTCTACTCCTGTGTGCAGTTTCCAAACTGCTTCCAGCTCTACTCCTGTGTGCAGTTTCCAAACTGCTTCCAGCTCTACTCGTGTGTACAGTTTCCAAACTGCTTCCAGCTCTACTCGTGCTTCAGCTTCCACGCTGCTCCCTGCTCAACTCAGCGGCGGTTCCCATACCGCTACAACGCTTCACTTGTCAGCTGATTCCGGATCTACACAACTGGGTATGCTCTACTGACTATTGACTATTGCCTATTGCTCGCATACCAGTTGTATCCATTGTTGTTTGCTGCACAGGGTACAAGTACCCATATAGACTGTGTTACTGCATTGCTTCATTTAGGACAAGCTTTCACTCAAGCTACGATATCTCCTCACGCTACTACTTAGCGTTATTGTGCATATCTGCTGTGACCAGCTTCTCCTCCCTGCAAGGCATCTACTCCATACAGACTATTCATTGTGCCTTCCATCTCTGCCTCACAAGACATTGCTCTACTCGCGCTGTTTCCATACAGCCACAGTTTGCCTTTCAACTTCACTCTCCTGCACCTGGACAAGTCCTCATTCCTTCTCACAGCAGTGGTACAACTTGCTGCACGCAGACCACTGACTTCCCTGCTACCTACCCGCACCTGGACAAGTCCTCCTATCACAGCGGTGGTACAACTTGCTATACGCAGACCACTGACTCTCCTATTACCTACCTACACCTGGACCAGACTCCTCACCATAGCGGTGGTACAACTTGCTGAACGCAGACCACCGACTACCCTGCTTCCTACCTGCACCAGTACTATTCTTCCCATCACTGCAGTGGTACAACTTGCTGTACGCAGACCACTGACTCCTCCTCTACCTACCATCACCTATCCACGTCCACTCCTCGTGTCTACATTATCTTCAGCCTCCAGTTTACTGCTCCAAGTCGCTGACTTTCCTCTAACCATAGCTTCAAGTCGCTGACTTCCTCAGACTATCTCTACTCTCCTGCTGTTGTGTCGCTCCAATCATTCACCTGCCTGCTTTGAGGTGCGTGCCATAACCCCGCCTCTCTAGCAGAGTTCCATCTGGTGAAACTCGGGTAAGCAACTCCTAGTGCCCGTGACACAGTGATTGTTTCACTCATTTCCAGAGGTGAGAACACGGGAGCGCATTGCGAGTTTACAAGTGGGAGGAATCATCATGCCCACGGACAATCACTCCACATGCTGGGTTTGAAGAAATTCTGAACTTTCCTTGTACACTCAAGCACCAGTCAATTGTAAGATCACTTGGAGTGAAAACTGCAACGCTGCCGGTAATTACAACCTACTGTGGATCAGACACCTTAGCCGGATCATCTATGCTGGACAAGTGCCTTCTTGATACCAATGGAAGGAACCTACGGAAATTAATCATTTATTTGCGGTTTCCACTATTTGCCTATTATACCAGGTTTCTGATGTCTTTTGCTCATTTATGAAATGACATCTCGTGGTATGCTGCAATACTCTGTATATTCTGAGAAGCGAGGAGGTTAATTGCAAACGGCTTAACCACTCTATGATTGTGAGAACTGAACATCCATAATATTTGTTGGGATTCATACATTCTCTTATTAGTGGATCATCTAACGCAACTATTAGTATTTCGAGGATTGCCAGATAATTATTGATCTTGCTTACAGAGACACTCTATTTCAACTGAATAAGTTTGATATATCACAGACAATATTTGCCGATAGTATCTGGAGCAGAAACACTAAAGTATCAGTGCACTGATATGTTTATTTTAACAATATTGTTGTAATGTGTTGTTTTATATTGATTGCAGTACAATAAATGTGATTATTATTTTATCAGATAGTGGATTCATTACCAATTAAGTGTTATTGACATAGACTGCTATTGCAGCGCTGATTTCAGTTTTTATTTATTATTTGTAGAACTCACAGGTTCTTTATCAGCTGCACTTTAACAGTCTTATGTTAATTTCATTTAATTTAGCTAATATAGACTCTAGTGATACAGCGCCGGACTATTTCAATTAGAATTTCTGGTTGGAAGAGTGGATGTCATGAGATCCATTATACTTTTAACTGCATATCCACCCGGACGGATTTCTGTCTGGAATAGAGTCCTGACTCTTGCAGAGTTTGACAGTAATGAACGTTCAGTGATCTCCAAGGTGGATGTGCAGTCAAAATAAAGCCACCTCCTTCAAAAAGTCCTCTACCATTTGGAAATGTGAGAATGGATAGTAGTAGTAGTTTTAGTGTTGATGGTGATTTACCCATAGAAATTGAGGATGCTACTTTGCAGAGGAGCCTATGCAACTTGGATGAGCACGTCTGCCCCTGAACAAAGAGAGAGACGTTTTAAAAAAAATAAATCTGTACCTGTACTGTACCTATCCGTCTCTTCTACCCCATCCACCTCCGTGTCACTGTCATCTACCGCCCCCCTGGTCCCACCTCCCCCTTCATCGACAACTTCGCCGCCTGGCTTCCTCACCACCTCTCCTCTGACCTCCCCTCCATCATCCTCGGCGACTTTAACTTCCCTATCGACAACCCCACTGACCTTGCGTCCATTAAACTGCTCACCTTCTCCTCCTCCCTTGGCCTCACACATTGGACCTCCTCCTCTACCCACTACCTTGGTCACTCCCTCGACCTAGTCTTCTCCTTCCTCTGTAATCTCTCTGACTTCTCCATCTCTCCCTTTCCTCTATCCGACCACCACCTTCTCTCTTTCTCTCTCTCCTCCTCTCCCGCTCCCCTCCCCTCCCCTCCAGGCGCAACCTTGGCGCTCTCGATCCTGCTACTCTGTCCTCTACTCTTGACACTCTCCTTTCTCCCCTTTCCTTCCAGGCCTGCCCCAACCTGGCAGTCTCCTTCTACAAACACACCCTCACCTCTGCTCTTGATGCCATCGCCCCGGCCCACTCTGTCAAACCCCGTTGCTCCACACCCCAACCATGGCACTACAAATTCACCCGCTTCCTCCAAAAATGCTCCCGTACGGCTGAACGACACTGGAGAAAATCCCGCTCCCTGGCTGATTTTCTCCACTTCAAGTTCATCCTCTCTTACTATAGCTCCGCTCTCTCTCTCGCCAAACAATCTTTCTTTAAATCCCTTATCTCCTCCCAGTCCTTCAACCCCCGCCACCTTCAACACCCTCCTGTACCCCCCGCCCCTCCTCTCCCCTTTTCCCTGACCGCCACTGACTTTGCCTCCTTCTTCTCCTCTAAAATCGAGGCCATCCGACTCGAAATCTCCTCCTCCCCTTCCCTCCACCACCCGCCACCCCACCCTCCCTCCCTCTCCCTCTCCCTCTCCCTCTAGCCACCATTCCGTCTTCTCCTTCCGCTCCACTGCGGGAGAAGAAGTCCACTCTATCATTTCATCCTCTCCTCCATCTTCCTGTCCCCTGGACCCCATCCCCTCCCACCTCCTTCGCTCCCTTTCCCCGGCCACCTGTTCCCACCTCACCCACCTCTTCAACCTCTCCCTCTCCACTGGCATCTTCCCCTCCTCCTTCAAACACGCTCTTGTATACCCCATTCTTAAGAAACCTAATCTTGACCCCACCTCTCTCTCCAACTATCGCCCCATCTCTCTTCTCCCCTTTGCCTCCAAAATACTTGAGAGGCTCGTCTGCAGCCGCCTCTCCACCTACCTCTCTGATAACTCCCTCCTCGATCCTCTTCTGCCCCCTCCACTCCACTGAAACTGCCCTGGCCATAGTCACCAACGATCTCCTCTCTGCTAAAGCTAGGGGCCACTTCTCCCTTCTCATTCTCTTGGATCTCTCAGCGGCCTTCGACACCATTGACCACCCACTCTTGCTCCACACCCTTCAATTCTTTGGCCTCTCCGGCTCCGCCCTGTCCTGGTTCACCTCTTACCTTGCTGACTGTACCTTCTCCGTCTCCACCTCTGGATCTATCTCCCCCCCTCCTCCCTTCCTGTAGGGGTCCCCCAAGGCTCTGTTCTCGGACCCCTACTGTTCTCTCTTTACACCTCTTCCCTGGGTGAACTCATCAGCTCCTTTGGTCTCAAGTACCACCTTTATGCGGATGACATCCAACTCTACCTTTCCTCTCCCGATCTCTCTCCCTCCCTCCTCTCCAGGGTGTCCGCCTGCCTCTCCGCCATCTCCTCCTGGATGTCCTCTATATTCCTCAAACTTAATCTCGCTAAATCCAACCTTATTGTCTTTCCCCCCGCTCATTCCCCCTCCCCTTCCGAACTTTCTATCACCGTTCTCAACTCCTCTATTTCCCCTGTTCATCAACTTCGCTGCCTCGGCGTCATCCTTGACTCCTCTCTCTCCTTTGCCCCTCATATTCTCTCTCTAGCTAAATCCTGCCGCTTCCAGCTGCGCAACATCGCACGCATTCGGCCCCTCCTCTCCCAAGATGCCACTAAAGCTCTTGTCCACTCTCTTATTATCTCCCACTTGGACTACTGTAACCTCCTCCTTACTGGCCTCCCCCACTCTCATCTCGCTCCCCTTCGCTCCTTACTCAATGCTGCCGCTCGGTTCATTTTCCTTTCTCGCCGCTCCTCTTCTGTCTCCCCCCTCTACCAATCCCTCTACTGGCTCTCCATCCCCTACAGAATTGTGTTCAACCTCCTCACTCTTACTTTCAAGGCCCTCTCCAACTCCACTGCTCCCTACATCTCCAACCTAATCTCCATTCACGCTTCATCCCGCCCTTTGCGCTCGGCTAACGACCGCCGCCTCTCTTCCCCCCTGGTTACCTCCCCCCATGCTCACATCCAAGACTTCTCCCGCGCTGCCCCCCTCCACTGGAACCAGCTCCCCCGCTCCATCAGAACTTCCCCCAACCTGTCCAGCTTCAAACGAACCTTAAAAACCCACCTCTTCCTTAAAGCCCTCCAGTCCCCCACCTAAATGACCTCCTCCCAGTCTCCCCCTACCCTCTCCCACTCCTGCCCTCCCTCCTGTCCCCCTCTTACCCCCCTCCTTTTCATTCTCTCTCCCCCCTCTCCGTCTCTGCCTCTGTTCTCCCCATTCCCTCCTCCTACCATTGCATCTCTGTCTGTCCTACCCTCCCCTTAGATTGTACGCTCCTTCGAGCAGGGCCTCCTCTCCTTCTGTTCTCCACCACCTTAACTCTGCTCTTCAGCTCCTTGTCTCTTCCACGAGGTCCTCCTGCCCTTCTACCCCTCTCTCTACCCTGCTTGGGGCTCTCACCTCTCATCTAGCTGTACATTGAGCTTCGGAGTTACTGTGCTTTTTGTTAACTGTACCGTGCTGTCTCACCCTGTATCGTGTTTCTGTCTGTCCCTGTACGTCGCTATGGATAGCTAGTGGTGCCCTATAAATAAATAAAAATAATAATAATAATAATAATAATAATAATAATACTGCGGTGGATCAGGACATCTCTAAGCGCCCGGGAAACGGAAAGGCCTAACTGGCTTTGGAGAGGCAGGGTTAGGTATAGCAGGTTTATCAGCTCTCATTGATTCTGGCACGGTTGGGAATTTTATATCTGCTGCTACGGCAGCTGATCTCTCATTACTAACGGTTTCTCTACCCCCAACCCATTGTCATCACCGCCATTGACGGTAGTAGGATTGTGGGGATATCTGTTACAACTCGTACAGCTCCACTGTCTCTTCAAATTGGAGCACTGCATACTAAGAAAATTTCTTTCTTAGTTATTCCCAAGGCCATAAATCCTCTGCTATTGGACCTTCCCTGGCTCAAACTCCACTCTCCGGTACTGGACTGGCAAAAGGCTTAAGTGTTATCCTGGTGACCCTCCTGCCACTCTTGTTGCCTTCAGAAGGTGCTGTTATCTGAGATGGGACCCTCACCTTCTGCCACTGTGTCTTTGGACATCCCTACGAAGTATGTCACATACCCTGATGTATTTTGTGAACAAGAGGCCTCTAAGTTACCTCCTCATCGGGCTTGGGATTGCTCTATTGAGCTATTACCAGACAAGACTCTTCTTCGTGGCCGCATCTATACCCTTTCCTTGCCTGAATCACAAGCCAGCCTATATTGAAGACAATTTATAGAGAGGTTTCATAAGGAAATCTTCCTCTCCTGCAGCAGCAGGATTCTTTTATGTCAAAAAAAAGATGGAGGGCTCCGCCCCTGCATTAGATATCAGGTCCTCAATGCCATCACTGTTAAAAACAGGTTACTTTTGATTTTGGAACTTTTTGATAGGATTAAAGGGGCCACCATCTTTACTAAATTGGACCTCAAAGGCGCTTATAACCTAATTTGAAAAGTGGAGATGAGTGTAAAATAGCCTTTAAAACTCATGAAGGCCACTTTGAGTATTTGGTGATGCCCTTCAGGTTGTGTAACGCACCTGCTGTTTTTCAAAATATCATTAATAAAGTCTTTCATGATATTCTTTATCGTTTTGTGGTCATCTACCTGTACGATATTCTCATATTCTCACCTGACTTAACCTCTCATCGTGAACATGTGATTACAGTTCTCAGTTGACTTCGGCATCATCCATTATTTTGCAAGTTTGAGAAATGTTTTTTTGAGAGGAATCAGCTCCCTTTTCTTGATTACTTAGTCTCGGGCTCTGAACTCCACATGGATCCGGGAAACTCAAGGCCATCTTGGACTGGCCCCAACCTGTCAGTCTCAAGGCCGTTTAGCGATTTTTATGATTCACTAATTATTACCGACAGTTCATTTGAGAGTTTTCTTCCCTAGTTGTTACTATCACTGCCTTCACCAAGAAATCAGCCAATTCCAAACTCTTCCCATCTGAAGCTATAAAGGCTTTAGATTTACTCAAAAAGGCTTTTACTTCCTTTCCGGTTCTACAACAGCCCATCTTCCTAGAAGTGGATGCTTCCTCCCTCGGAGTCAGGGCTGTCTTATCGCAGAGATCCTCCGCTGGGAGACTCAGCCCATGGGTTTTTCTCCTATGCATTGGAGATAGGGAGCTACTTGCGGGATAAGGATAAAGATAAGGATAGACCCATTTTAGATCTCAAATATATTGGGGCAACTACACCCACGGACCTGAGAATTCCTCTTGGGAAGACCTATATACCTTCTCACCTACGTGGTAAACTCTTGAAATAGGCTCATGCCTTTTAGTTTGCTGGTCATTCTGGAATCAAGAAGATGAAGGCGTTAATATCCCATAGCTACTGGTCGCCATCTTTGCTGTCTGATGTGCACGAATACGTCTCCTCTTGCTTAATCTGTGCTTAGAACAAGGTCCCCATTCAAACCCCCAATGGCCTTGTACATCCTCTTCCTATTCCTGACCGTCCCTGGAGCTATTTGTTGGTGGATTTCATTACGGATCTAAGTCCTTCGAAGGGCTATTCTATGGTTTGGGTGATCACGGATCGTCTCTATCGTGCTGCTCACTTTGTACAGCTAGAGGCAATAGGTTTCTGAGCATGCTAAAAGATCATTACATGTCCCAAATGGTAGAGGAACCAACTAGAAATCGGAATATACTGGACCTAGTAATAACAAATAATGTAGATATAATACCAAATATTCAAGTAAGGGAGCATTTGGGAAACAGTGATCATAATATGGTATCATTTGAAATTAGTTTTCAAAAGCAAGAGTAGAAGGGATCAACCAGGACTTTAAACTTTAGAAAGGCAAATTTTAATATGCTAAAGGAGTCTATAAAATGCATAGACTGGGAAGCAGTTTTTGAAGAAAAAAAATACAGAAAAAAAAGTTGGCTGTCTTTAAAATGTTGTTAGATAAATACACGTAAAAAAGTTCATTCCTAAGGAAAAAAAATGTAAAAGAATTAAGTCCAAACCAATTTGGCTAAATAAAAAGGTCAGGGAAGAAATAGTAAGGAAGAGGCGGGCATTTAAATTGTTTGAGTTTGAGGGGACTGAGAAATCCTTCCGTATCTACAAGGAATGTAATAAAACATGAAAAAAGGAAATCAGATTGGCTAAATTAGATTGAAAAACAAGTTGCAAAAGAAAGTTATACAAAATCTAAAAAGTTTTTAAGTATAGAAATGGCAAAAGGATTTAAAAAGACAATATAGGACCCCTAAGAAGTGAGATGGGTGGATTGATTAATGATAATAAGAAAAAAGCAGAGATATTAAACACCTTCTTTTCCTCAGTATTTTCTAAAGAGTAACAAATGGTAGTAATAATACATAAAATGGAAATACAACCATTCCATTAATTAATACATGTCTGACAGAGGAAGAAGTCCAAAGGGGACTGAATAAAATTAAGATAAATAAAGCTCCAGGTCCAGATAGCATACACCCAAGGGTTCTTATGGAGCTAAATTCAGAATAGCAGACCACTATTTTTATAGATTCAATTTCATCTGGCTCAGTACCAAGGGATTGGCGAATAGCAGATGTAGTGCCATTGTTTAAAAAGGGAATAAGATCACAACCACTGAAGTATAGACCTGCAAGTCTGACATCAACAGTGGGGAAACTACTGAAATAAGATTATTAGTGGGAATCCGCATGGATTTGTGAGGGATAGGTCATGTCAAACTAATCTAATTAGTTTCTACAAGGAAGTTAGTGGGACCAAAGTAATACAGTAGATGTGGTCTATGGAACAAATTTAGGGGAACCTAAAATGGAAAATGATTTGGGAGTGCTCGCAGACAGTAGACTTAGCAATAGTGCTCAATGTCAAGCAGCAGCTGCAAGGGCCAGTAAAGTATTGACATGCACAAAAAGAGAAAACAGTGTAATTTTGCCACTATATAAATGTGGAAGTCAAATAATTGGATGAAGTAAACTAAATTAATTAATATTGTTTTACTGTGCGATTGCGATTAGTACACCATGTGTAATGACGCAATTGCACGGATTAATAACACACACATTTACATTCGCACTTGTAAATAGTACACATTTATTATGGTTCCAATCCCCATTTATTTATTAGTCAAATGTATTAGAGATTATTTATACATAAATGATAATATATTAAAGGTATCTAAGGCTCAGGATATAGGAAATGTATAATGTTTGGGGTCATTTTGATCTACACATTACCATAAGGAATCTGCTCCTATCGGCGAATCGATCACTTTCTGCGATCGCGAGTTATGGTAGATAAAGGATTAATGCTCAAAATGATATTGTGTTTGGAATGCAAATAGGTTGGTAAAAACTGGAGTAGATCAGTTCCCTTAGGCACAGCATGTGCTCAGCTGTTGGAGTGAGCTGCCCACACCTTATCAGAGGAATCCTTTGAACCGACCTATGATTTGATTATACTGGACTGACCTGAACCCTGGATCAATGGAGACCTCTCTGAGTGTTATCTGTGTACATAGTGACATCATCTGTGTTTTTTGTTAACTGCAACTCCATATAAGCAAGTTTGCCTGGGCCATTGTTCTCTCTTCTTGACAATAGACAACATGACTATATTTTAACCTGGGCCCAGGTGAAGCACATGCGTAATGTATTTGGTGTTTATACTTTCCTGTTTTAATGTTATACCTTTTATGCGTCATGATGGCTTGCTGTAAATCCTGCTGTGTTTTGCAATTAAATATCTTTGTGCGTTGGAACCACAATAATCACATTTGATAATGTTTATTGGTAAACGACAAAACAAACATAACATAAATCATTGGTAAGACCTCATCTTGAATACGGAGTACAATACTGGGCACCACTCCATAAATAAGACATTTTGGAACAAAACCAGAGAAAAACAAGCCCGCCCGCGCTCGGTATATCCCACATTATATATGGTACCAGCTGCTTGGCAATAAGCCCGCACTTGGTATATCCCACATTGTATGTGGTACCAGCTGCGTGGCAATATAAATGCCCATATATGTATACAAAACAAAAAGACAATTGTCAGCGCTTAACCTTCACACTGCGTATCTGTGTGTGTCTAGCAAAATGAAAACATGAGGTATCAGTTCATATTTTGATCAAAAGATTTAAGCCTGCTTCCCACCGTCAAGGGAACCTCATTATATGCAGGTCCTACAGTGACCTATATGCTTTAAACCCATTAAAATGCAGTTGAAATCAGATGCACTCACCTCCCAGGTATAGGGGTTTACATCTAGCAAGGGCTGGCTTGTGAGCCACACCCAAATGTGCCTTAAATAGGCTTAATGGACAGCTGCTATGACAAAAAGGCAACATTTTGAAACAAAACCAGAGAAAAACAAGCACGCGCTCGATATATCCCACATTATATGTGGTACCAGCTGCTTGGCAATAAGCCCGCGCTTGGTATATGCCATATTGTATGTGGTACCAGCTGCATGGCAATATAAATGCCCATATATGTATACAAAACAAAAAGACAGTTGTCAGCGCTTATCCTTCACACTGCATTTCTGTGTGTGAATGAAAACATGAGGTATTAGTTCATATTTTGATCAAAGATTTAAGCCTGCATCCCAACGTCAATAGATGTAAACCCCTATACCTGGGAGGTGAGTGCATCTGATTTCAACTGCATTTTAATGGTGTTTAAAGCCTATAGGTCAGTGTAGGACCTGCATATAATGAGGTGCCCTTGACATTGGGATGCAGGCTTAAATCTTTTGATCAAAATATGAACTAATACCTCATGTTTTCATTTTGCTAGACACACACAGATATGCAGTGTGAAGGTTAAGCGCTGACAACTGTCTTTTTGTTTTGTATACATTGTTATGCACGTTTTGTCGCTATCTAATAACAATTGTCGAATCTCGATTTGTGTTTCCAACGCACAAAGATTTATTATCCAAAAGTAGCAGAATAATTCAGGCGAAATATAATAAGTACAGCCGTTACTTATCGCAGGCGCTCTGGATCCAGTGAACAGTCATTCAGGTCTGAAATCTGTGGTCAAAGATGACTGCTCACTAGATGAAAAGCCCCTGCTTATATGCAGACAGAAATACAGTAAAACAATGCAGATGATGTGGCTTGCTTCTATTGGTCCAGGTTTCAGGAAGGTCCAGGATGTTGCAAATCATAGGCTAGTTCGAACCAAAAGACACAAAGATGGCGGTCATCTCTCCAGGGGATGTGCTCCGATCTTCCCGCCAAGACTCCAGTTTTAACTAGTCTATTAGCATTTTATAGTCAGTATCACTTTAAAGATTTATTCCCTAACATCAATAACTAGAGTATGCAATGTGCGATCTCTTCGCCGAATGAACCGGACAGCTGCTGATGCATAGGGGGATCAAAATGATACCAGACATGACACATTTCCTTTAACCTGTACCATATGTTTTACTAACATGCATATGACTTATAATATTAAACATAAATACTACTATATTTTGACATAAATAACTATGTGTTGCAACTACAAGTAATGTGTACTATTTACAAATGTGTGCGTTTGTGCAAATGTGTGTAAAAGTGTAAAAACTGTTATTGCCACGTGTTGTGGCTGGATACGCCCTTCCACGCTGTAGCGTGCTCAACGCATCTTTTCAGACAAAGACAACCAAGTTTGCTCGATATTAATCGAAATGACTTTATCCAATTTGCTGACTTCGACAACATATATGGGCATTTATATTGCCAAGCAGCTAGTACCATATATAATGTGGAATATACCGAGCGCAGGCTTGTTTTTTCTCTGGTTTTGTTTCAAAATATTGCCTTTTTGTCATAGCAGCTGTCCATTAAGCCTATTTAAGGCACATTTGGGTGTGGCTCACAAGCCAGCTCTTGCTAGATGTAAACCCCTATACCTGGGAGGTGAGTGCATCTGATTTCAACTGCATTTTAATGGTGTTTAAAGCATATAGGTCAATTTTGGAACTAGAAAGGATTCAGAGAAGGTTGACAAAATTAATAAAGTGTAAGGAGCCATTAAGTTATGAAAAAGGTTAGCCAGTTTCGGCATTTTTACTTTAGAAAAAGGCGTCTAAGATGGGACATGATTACTTTGTACAAATACATAAGAGTCAATACAGAGAACTTTCATGGGAACTTTTTACGCCAAGGACTGTACATAGGACATGCCTTAACCGCCTAAAGTTAGAAGAGAGGAATTCACTGCCAAGGAAGGTTGTGATGGCAGATTCAATTGATATGTTTAAGAAAGGGTTAGACATATTTTTAGCTGAAAAGGGTATCCAGGGTTACGACTGTTAATTAAAATGAAGGACAATAGTGGATCCAGGGAGAAATAGGACTACAATATTTGGTCAAGAGGGATTTTTCCCTATTGAAACAGATTGGCGGCTGCTTTATCTGGATCAATTTCAAATATAAGAGACAGGAGATTCAAATAGGTTGAACTTGATGGACTGGTGTCTTTTTTCAACCTAATCAAATATGTTACTATGTTACTATGTTACCCTTGAAAGGCTTACCTTCAGTTCCTACCCTGCCTGAACTATTTATAAAGGAGATTTCGTATTTCCTTCTAAAATTATTTTGGACCGTGGCACTCAATTCGTGGCTAAATTCTGGAGAGCCTTTTGTCAAGCTTGTGGAATTAAGCTAAACTTTCTTCTGCCTATCATCCCCAAACTAATGGTTTCACAGAAAGGACCAATCAGGAATTGGAGAAATTCCTCATATATTATATTTATCCTAAACAGGACAATTGGGTTGACTTATTGCCCTGGGCAGAGTTTGCCCATAACAACCTGTATCATGAGTCCACCTCAGTTTCCCCTTTCTTTGATCTCCAGGGGTTCCATCTGAAACTTCCTCCATTTCCTGACCTTCCGACATCTGTTGTTCCTGCAGTGGATTTTGTGCTCCAAGACTCCTCTCAATGGACACAAAATTTGACCCATGCTTCCAACTCAGGCAAGAGATTCTTCGATAAGAAGAGATGTCCTGCACCTTTACACACTCCAGGAGACAAGGAGAATTTGTCCACTCTAAACCTTCATCTTCAAGTACCCTCCAGGAAATTTTCAACAACGTTTTATTGGGCTCTTTAAAGTCCTGCAAGCAATCAATCCTGTGGCATTCAGGTTGAAACTGCCCCCTGTCTTAAAAATTCCTAATGTATTTTATGTTTCTCTTTTGAAACCACTCGTTATTAATAAATTTTCCTCCACTAGAAAAAGCCCACCGGCTGTATCAGTATAGGATCAACAAGAATTCAAGGTTAATGAGATTCTCAACTCTCGTATCTCGAGAGGTACTGTCCACTTCTTGGTCAACTGGAAGGGCCATGGCTTAGAGGATTGCTCTTGAATTCCTGCTAGAGATCTTCATGATCCTGATCTCTTAAAGCATTTTCATTAAAAATTTCCCAACAAACCCTTTAAGGTGCCTGGAGTTCACCCCTGTGAGAAACAGGGTAAATGGTAGCATGTATCCTCCAGCAGCCTCTTGCAGCCATCACTCCAAAGTAATAATCTCGGTCTCTTTCAGAGTCTTATCCTCCCGCAATATTACCACTACCAATTAGCAAAACAGTTATGGTGTCTCCCAGCCTGGGTTACTGGCTCACACCAATCCTGTCCTGGTAGGGATTACTCCAGCGGCACCACGATGCCTGGACCAGAGTCCTTTTCGCTGATGTCTTGTACACCAGGATCCTCCAATCTAGAATAGCTCCCCTGGCATTCTCCTCTCCCAATATTATTTGCTGTATACACAGGAAGTAGGGTCAAATTTCTCAAACCTCCCCCTTACAGAAGGGGTCTGCCAGTCAACAATTTAGCTGCTAGACATACTGTCCTGTCCTGTCCTGTTATCTTGATTATACAATAGAATGGCTTGACTCAATTAGCTGTTTTGGCTGGATACACTACACATGCGGTTACAATAGTACATCAAGGAATGACACTGCATGCTTACATGAAACAATAAGACTTTTGACACATTATATCACCAGTTTTACACAATATAAGTCTGTAATACCTTTCGATACAATAATATTTATATTGATACATATTGATACATTTCCCAATGCTATTTCAGCCAATATATTACTGTGGAGGCACGTTGTATATCATTTAAAAGTTCTAACATCATTACCTCTCATATTACCTGTTGACCTAGCTAATTAACATGGGCTGCCAACTAGTTAACTCAGACATTGTTCTAATTACAAAGTAAATCTCAGCTACACCTCATGCAATAGACATTTGAGACAAATGGTAATTACATTAGCTAACACAAGCAAAATGACTGCTTTTTACAGTATGGCAATATTCTTTATATTTATTCTACATACAATATTGCAGGTAATAGCAAGGGCAAAATGTACCTAATAACATGAAATAATAATACACATAATCCACCGATGCTCTGGTGTATATTCTTAGACTGGGCCAAGGATTAAAAAATACATTAAACCGTGAGAAACGGGTGATGAATACAAAGTTCTCAGTCCAGTAGCACCCCGTTTCCTCACATTCCTGCCCCACTTTTTAAACTTGAGCCCCAGTCTCTTCTGCAGACTCTACTGCAGGTTTTATGCGGTCTCCCGTGAGGTGAACCAATTTCCTCCTGGGCTGTGCGCAGCCTCCAGCGTTCACTTGTTGCACCTTGTTATATTCTTGTAGCTGCCAGCATCGGTCAATTCCCAGAGCCTCTGTGGGAAGTCTCGGTCTCCTGCTCCAGTAGCTACTCTGAGCCCGACTGCCTGAGAGCCCTACTGACTGCCTTTCCCTGGTTGTCTGGGGCCCTGTCTGGCTACGTCTCCACCTTCGCCAATTCCCTTCTGCCCTGGGATTACTCGTTTCTCCAGTCTGCGTTCGCTTATGGACTGGCTTTTTGTAGGAATCCTGCTGCACACTATCTCCTACAGGGAGTACTGAGAGTAACATCACGCAGTCTTCAATGACCTGCTTTCTATGCTGCCTTCTCCCCTCCTGTTTCTGACTGTTACTGTTGCAGCCCTGCCCTAACATATTCTTGCAGTCTGCACAGTTGGCTATGTAGCGGTCTATATCCCTCGCTAAACTTAACCACATAAACTGCTGTCTGAGCCTGGCTCGTGTTCTACTCTTTCATCGGTGATCGGTACCCCCTTCTCCATGGGCCTGAGCTATGAACCGATCCCGATATTCGGTGGGACTACCAACCTGTACTTATGATTTGGGCTGGACACTGTATAAAGTAACCCATCCAACCAAGCACATTCCTCTACCACCCCAGTCTTATATGACATATCTGCTAGTGCCCGCATCCCTTCTAGATCTGGATCTAGTAACTGGGCTTCTTGCAGTTTAGATTTATCCTCTTCCCCCAGGACCAACCCCCCCTTAGGATGGTCTTGGCTACTCACCCTCAGAGGCCCGGAGATGGAAAAGAAAGGTTGCTGATACCCGCTTGTCACTGACATGTAGGGGTGGTTGTGCTTCCTCTGCCTGGGGCTCGCCTTTCTATGGGCATCTTTTCCAACAAAATAATTCCTGATGTGTTGCCCCAAATCATTGCCCAAAATCACCTCATTGCACATTCCCGCCATAACTCCAACTTCCACCAGGTTGTTACAATGGCCCCAATGCAACTGGACTTGGGCTGTTGGAATCTCTGCCCATTGTCCATTATCCATCCTAACTTCAAAGTACTTGTTGGGGATAATACTTCTGGAATCCACCAACTCGGGCCGTACCAGAGTGATGGCTGCCCCATAGTCCCTAAATCCTTGGGCTTTTCTGCCATCCACGTAAACAGGTTTCAAGTGCCTGTAAAGGCGTCCTCCTGTTGTTTGCCTCATGTCAGCCACAGCATTGCAAGTTGCATTTACCCCCCTCGCCTCTGGCTCATCAGGGTGGTAGTGTTTGTTTTTCCGTGGGTGGCTCCTGCCAACAACCCCCGAGGGTGGGAAATGGTCTAATTGACCTTCTTTCCTGGGACACTCCTGTCGAAGGTGCCCCTGGTATCCACATCGATGGCACCGCTTCCAGACTGTTCCCGAGTGTGGTATCGCTGGTCCTCGGGTGCTGGGTTGCCTTGGGCCTTCACTCTGCCCTTTTTCTGTTTTTTTCCCAGGACTCTGGGTTACACTTTGCCACCCAATCCTGAAGGCTGGGAAATATTTCAGTCAGCCCTGCTTTTACCAGCTCAAGTCCTTTTCTACGGATCCACTGACCGATGACGTGCTGCAGCTCTTGACAAACCTGACCATAGTTATAGATTCCACTATGCACTGCTGACTGGCCTGGGGTGGGGGATGTTTGTATGGTAGCTGCGATCTCCTGAATCCTTACTGGCTGCTCCTGAAAGAGTAGGGCAAGGTCTGAGGGTTCCAGTCGCGCCTGCTCCTCGGGCAGTGAGGTAGTATAGTAGCTCACCCCAGTCTCCTTGGACCATTCCTCCACCACATCTGGGAAGTTCTCCTGACTTTCCTTAATAAAGTCCACCTCAGACTATTTTGCACATATGAATCCCCCATCACTCAGCACCAATATACGAGGTTGCTCCTGGTTCTTACCCAACTCCTTGGCTTCCAGGATTTCTGCAACATAAGTTCCAACTTGGGTGGCTTCCACTATTGGGACATTTGCTATTTCCTTCCTGCCCGCAAAATCGATTAGGCACAGGTCCCATTTGCGTAGTTTTTCCACTAGTTGTGGCCTGAAGTCATCCTGGGTAGTGGCAATTTCCCTTGCCCGGCATAATCCCTGCAGTTCATCCAGTTTTAGGGAGTTATACTTGTTCATGGCTCATGTTTCTTGCAACTCCACTGATAGGCTTCCTCTGGGTGCTGTGCAGCCCGTGCTGTGCTGCACCTACAAGGATCTTGGACTGCAACCACTTGCATCCTTTGCAGACTTCCCGGTTCTTGCGACACCGGGCCGAGTGAACCCACTGCTTGCCACCAAATGTGAGGATACCACCTTTAGCTGGGATGGCAGTTACCCTCTGTGGGATTCAACTCACTCGGGTAGACCAGAATATATCCAAAATACGACTTTATTATGACAGCACAACACCACAAGACGTTCATAAGTTACAGGGTAAATGGTAGCATGTATCCTCCAGCAGCCTCTTGCAGTCAGCACTCCAAAGTAATAATCTTTCAGAGTCTTATCCTCCTGCAATATTACCACTACCAATTAGCAAAACAGTTATGGTGTCTCCCAGCCTGGGTTACTGGCTCACACCAACCCTGTCCTGGTAGGGTTTCCTCCAGCGGCACCACGATGCCTGGACCAGAGTCCTTTTCGATGATGTCTTGTACACCAGGATCCTCCAAACTAGCTCCCCTGGCATTCTCCTCTCCCAATATTATTTGCTGTATACACAGGAAGTAGGGTCAAATTTCTCAAACCTCCCCCTTACAGAAGGGGTCTGCCAGTCAACACTTTAGCTGCTAGACATACTGTCCCTGTTATCTTGATCATACAATAGAATGGCTTGACTCAATTAGCTGTTTTGGCTGGATACATGGGGTTACATTAGTACATCAAGGATTGACACTGCACACTTACATGAAACAATAAGACTTTTGACACATTATATCAGCAGTGTTACACAATATAAGTCTGTGATACCTTTCGATATAATAACATTTATATTGGTACATTTCCCCATGCTATTTCAGCCAATATATTACTGTGGAGGCACATTGTATATCATTTAGAGGTTCTAACCTCATTACCTCTCATATTACCTGTTGACCTAGCTAATTAACATGAGCTGCCAACTAGTGAATTCAGACACTGTTCTTATTACAAACCAAATCTCAGCTACACCTCATACAATAGGCATTTGAGACAAATGGTTATTACATTAGCTAACACAAGCAAAATGACTGCTTTTTACAGTATGGCAATATTCTTTATATTTATACTACATACAATATTGCAGGTAATAGCAAGTTCAAAATGTACCTAATAACATGAAATAATGATACACATAATACACCGATGCTCTGGTGTATATACTTAGACTGGGCCAAGGATTAAAAAGTACATTAAACCATGAGAAACGGGTGATGAATACAAAGTTCTCAGTCCAGTAGCACCCCGTTTCCTCACATAGCACCAATCATATTACGCAGCAAGGTACAGCGAATATGTAATCATTCACATCAATACCTGCCATATTGGAGTTTATAATCCAAATTACAACTACTCCCTTTTCCTAGCTTTAATCAAATCTGACAGATTCGAGGAATCATTACTTGGACTGGGCACATCGTTACAGTTAAAATGAATATGTTACAGTTTTTTATATTTGTTCCAAACTCTACCTATTAGTATAACATTACGGTCTTCTACTCACTACAATGTACAAGCTCGCTCTTTATATGATCTAGGAAAATGCCCAGGGTAAAATCCTCCGGATAGGGACTCCCAAATCTTGAAAGTACTACTACATTGCCCAACAGGCGCAATGCATTCAATGGCACTCAGAGTAGGGATGGTCACAATGGCTGCTGCCCTCTCCTAGTTTCCTTTCTCAACTCTACTGTGGCTCCATTCTGTGCAGAGACCCTTTGGCATCTCAGGTTACTCAGCTTAATTTTCTCTGGTTGGGCTCCCTGAAACAAGCTATTTTTTCTACCCTCATAACTCCTTAATACTGATTTTATAGAACACAGCACTCACACCCTAATTTGCTCTGTGTCTGCGTTCATCCTATGCTGGCACAATGCCAATATTAGCTTCTTAAATGGAAAGCCTTGGTACGATGACTTCCTCTTATTTTCAGACCTCCCTATTTTGTCTATTTACCAATTTTTTATCCCAACCTTATATAACTCTTGTCTTACATAGATCCAAAAGATCCTCACAAAATTAAATGGATAACTTGCCCTGGGTGAGATCCTTGACCTGGAGAACTTGTCTGAAATATGGTGGAGTTTGCTGCATCCTGACTAATGCCGAGATCAAAGAAAACATTTACACATTTTTATATTGGTGGTACCTTATCACTGAAAACCGTATAGTATGCTTGTTTCCTAATGTTTCTGAGCTCCATTAGAGTGTTTGCAAGCAGAAAAGCAGATTTTTTTTTTATATGGTGTGCTTGCCCAAAATTTAAAAGTTTTGGGTGAAAGTTAGAACTTTCATTTCTAATGTTATCTGATTTCATGTCCCATCTGTCCCAAAGTATATTCTTATCCCTCTCCCTATTCCTGACATACCCAAACCCCATAATAAATTTGAACTTTTTGACATCTACCTGTCAATTAACTCCATCATTGAAGAATCAACTCTCCCCACTGTTGCTAAATGGACCTGCCAGACCTATGAAATGCAGTTTATGACAAATATGCTTTCCCAATCTTTTAATAGGTCTTAATGAGCATTTAAGAGCATAGAAGCATACAATCCATCCTTGATATGTTTATATAGGACTTCCCTTTTCCCTTTCCACCTTCCTGTTTCAACAACCTTCTTTAGCTTTCCATCTCCTCTATTTACTTCCATTTGTTCCCTTTCCCTACTAACCCACACCTTATTCTCCTTACTATGAAAATTTCAGTGGTCAAATAATTGTTTCCAGGCATCACATTCCTATTTTAACGGTTGGGTAACACTTTATTTGCGGACGGTAAAAAGTACTGACAATATTATCTCAAAGCATGTGTTAGTGAGATAAGTGGCAGAGATTATTTTTTGTTACCAATAAGTGTCACTGACAACGTGATTACTTGTAGAGACTATTTTTTACTATAAGTTCCACTGTTCTCCTAAAGTACCAGCAGAGATTGTTTTTTCAATGACTGATACTGTCAGCATGATTGCTAGTCAAGACTGTTTCACTATAAATGTTACTGTAGGCGAGTTTACCAGCAGACTGCTTTTTCCTTACAAGTGCCACTGTCAGCAAGATTGTAAGTAGAAACTGTTTCCCCTATAAGTACAACTGTCAGCAAAATTACCAGCAGAGGCTGCTGTTTACTATTAATGTCACTCTTCGCTTGATTACTAGTGGAGATTGCTTATCACTATAAGTGCCCATGTCTTTGTGATTACAAGTGGCGACTACTTTTTATATAAGTGTAACTGCCTGTGTAATTAGAGTACTGTTGTCACTTTCAACAAGACCTGCTACAAAGGCTGCCTTCATTTACTGACCATTAGTGACCACTGGAGACTGCTGCCTTCATCAGTTTCTTATATATATGGCTCCTCTGTCAGTCAGAGGGTGCCAGAAGAAGAAGAAGTGATATATGATATATGTTCATATATCATTTTGTGCCTGTCAGCATATTATCCCTGTGCCTGTCAGAGTGTCCTGGTTATCCCATCCACGCCAGAGTGTCCTCGTTATTTCATTCACACCAAAGTGTCCTGGTTATTTCATCCACGCCAGAGTGTCCTGGTTATTTCATCCACGCCAGAGTGTCCTGGTTATTTCATCCACACCAGAGTGTCCTGGTTATTTCATCCATGCCACAGTGTCCTGGTTATTTCATCCACACCAGAGTGTCCTGGTTATTTCATCCACGCCAAAGTGTCCTGGTTATTTCATCCACACCAGAGTGTCCTGGTTATTTCATCCACGCCAGAGTGTCCTGGTTATTTCATCCACACCAGAGTGTCCTGGTTATTTCATCCATGCCACAGTGTCCTGGTTATTTCATCCACACCAGAGTGTCCTGGTTATTTCATCCACACCAGAGTGTCCTGGTTATTTCATGCACACCAGAGTGTCCTGGTTATTTCATCCATGCCACAGTGTCCTGGTTATTTCATCCACACCAGAGTGTCCTGGTTATTTCATCCACACCAGAGTGTCCTGGTTATTTCATCCACACCAGAGTGTCCTGGTTATTTCATCCATGCCAGAGTGTCCTGGTTATTTCATCCACGCCAGAGTGTCCTGGTTATCCCATCCACACCAGAGTGTCCTGGTTATTTCATCCACACCAGAGTGTCCTGGTTATTTCATCCACAGCAGAGTGTCCTGGTTATTTCATCCACACCAGCATATCCTGATTACACAATCCATGCCAGAGTGTCCTAGTTATTCCATTCACACCAGCATATCCTGATTACACAAGCCATGCCAGAGGGTCCTGGCTCCATCATCTGTGCCAATGTGTCCTGGATGTGCCACCTACACCAGTAAGATCTATATTCTTTGATATCTTGTATATACTACAATTATCTCATTAAGTTGCTACCACCTGCCTGTCAGGTCCAATATCTTCTTGGAGGGCTACGACCGGCAAGGGGATAGCAGCCAAGGCCATTCCTCCTTGCATGGGGTCACTCCTCATTAGATTCCATACCTCCACTGAAGGAAGTGCCAAACCGGACTAGTTGTACAATCCAGAACATCCCTGTGTGATTCCGAACACTCGTTATCCACAAAGTTCTGAAAACTGGAAAGAAAAATAATTGGTATTACTTAGGGATAATGTAATACACATAGATATGATTATCAAGTGCATCCTCTCACAATTAGTGCTTCACAGTTTGATGAGAAGGGTTATTCTGGGGCACTGTGGAGAGAGGCAAGTACATTTTTAAATTTATTATATTTTTAGCATTATGCTTCTCAACAATAGCCCTTATCAGCAAACCCCAAATCCCAAACATTCTGAATAAGAGATTCCAGACCTATAGCCAACCTAGCATACTGTATACTTGATAGTAGATATAGCTCACCATATTAGTGTCAGCTTAACTTTATTCATTTGGCACCAGGCAAGACATTATACCAGGTGATGTGATCAACTTTGGTTACAATGCACATTTTACTTAATTTTTTAAGGATAGTATTTATCAGCAGCCCATCCATCTGCTGTACTTGGAGTATGCCTAAAGCTAGGTACACACTACATGGTTTTCGTCCAATAATCGGCTAAATCAGCCGACATACGACCGCTCGTTCAAAAATCGGGTCAGTGTGTGCAGTGACACGATGGTTGAAAGTCTGCCCAAATGGACTATTATCGCCTCATTTGGTTGGTCGTACCGTTTAATATTTTCGTTCCAATCTCGTTTACGTTGTGTAGTGTGTATAAACTTCCGACCGATCCACAACAGTGAGTACGAAATTACAGTCATTGCTCACTACAACATGGCTGTAAAAAGTTGCTAAAGGGACGTCCGCTCTTCCCTTTATCGTCCTAAACAAGGCTAGTGTGTATGCAGTCCATGGACCGAGCGATCGCAACATCGATCGCATGTAAAATCGATCGACATAAAAAGTTGGTGGAAAATTCTGTAGTGTGTACCTAGCTTAAGAGGTTTGTCCAAAGCATCATATAGATTAGAACCACACACATCAAGATAAGTATCCGCTTGTGAATACATTTTCTTTCCTGGCCCTTTTCACATAACTTTTTTTTCCTGAGCTTAATTAAGAAAAACAGCCCATCTTTTAAGGACATCACGCACTCAATGAACACAGGCAAGTAGATAAATAGTTTTGCAATCCTGACTTGGTACTATGTGGAGTTTGTATGCTTTTCCTGTGTTTGCATGGGTTTCCTCTTACAATCTAAAAACACACCGATAAGTTCATTAGCTTCTGTCTAATTGGACCAAAGTGTGTGTTTTGTATGCTAGAGAATTTAGACTATAACATATACTGGGACATGGACTGATGTGATAGATTAAATATTCTCTGTAAAGCACTGAGTAATATGGTGGAGCTACATTAATAAAGGATAATAATGCTTGAGTACTGCAACCTCAAGTACCATACCTTGCAATGGTCCCGATTTTTGGAGGGACATCCTGATTCATGGACCACAAAGGTGTGCGGCTTAACAGGAACGTGGGTGGGGTTTTGTATACATTTGTCCATTTGTGTCAGAGTTTGGGCGGCATGGGGGTGGTGCTTCTTTTGTCCCACTTTTTGGGTTCTAAATGTTGGGAGGTATGGAGTAGTGCAATTAGTTCTTAACTACACCATTTACACTGGAGGTATTGCCCAATTTGCTCTTCTTATATTTCCAGATTTGTTATTAAGCGTGACGTGATCTACATAAGAAATAGAAACATTTCGGCATTTGTTTGTATTTTATATCATCTATGGGCCTAATGCAGAGCTGAACATATGTCTATTGCGTAGTGTAAATTGTGTGAATTTGCTCTGCACCTACCCACAAAGAAACCTACACCTATGCTGATTTGCTCACAACCATACTTGCCCAGCTAGTGCCTTGATGGGGCAGCGAAGGAGAATTTTAACGTAGGACAAGAACAGTAAGGTTGTGTTTGCAATATTGCGAACTGATGCATTGCTTGTGTATATATATATATATTTATTTTTTAAATAGTTTTGCTACTTTCAGAAGGAAGGCTATACAGCTGCTGTATTGTATGAAGCCTAATAGTGAATGTGTGTATCACTGAAAATAAATTCTTACAAAGTATTATTGTGCTTACAGACTGGTTCTGTACATGAGTATGTAGATGTAAGTACATCTGCCGCAAACCGGCCACATATGCTGCCAATGCAGATTTGGACGCATCTTGGGATGCATTTTTGAGCCATAAATTGCGTCCAGGCCCTATATTTTTGCAAATTTTCCTATATTTTGGTAAATCACTAATGAGTTCTGGTTAATGTTATTGAACATTATTGTTATGTGGGATTTTATATGAATTATTCAGTATTTCATCAATCAAGCACATATAAGATATATTTATTTTGTAGATACAATCATTCTGCCTTTGACCACTGAACTCCTATACTTCCTAACAATCATTGTACCGCGTACACTTACTTGCTTTATGAATCTTGAACTTACATTGAAACTCATTAACATTTATTTATTTATAATATCAACACAGAACGTAACCACAATTGGTGCTAAAATTACAATAATAAAAATAAATATAAAAAATAATGAACTTTGATAGTGAGGTCCAACATTACTATTCACAAACTAAATGAATAAAATCTGAAATATTTCAAACTACATATATCTCAATATTTCATTAAAATAAACCTATAATATCTTATTTAAAGGATATTTATTCAACTGATTTTAAATGCTGACATAATAAGACACTTTGTGTGCATATATTTCATATAACTGATTTATCAATATATTAAAATCTCCAAATTAGCATTAAAAATACATAAACAAAACATAAAACATACCTCTGGCCAGAGCTATATTATATACAATAAACAGAATGACTGCATAAAATACATTCAGAAGTAACATATATAAGATTGATTTGTAACTATTTTGTTAGTAAATATAAAACAATATATCACAAGCGCACAGTGCTTCATAAATGCATATCATAAATACATTTACTGAATCTTATCTCAAAAGATGATTGATTTTAAAAGGACAAATGAGATATGACTGCCATTTATGGGAGTAAAAAAAATAAAAAATATATATCTATAATATAAATGCCTAGTGGCGTGTGTTAGTCTGTGTGTGTGTGTGTGTGTGTGTGTGTGTAAAAAATAAAACCAAGCTGCAGCTTGGTGTGTGGAAAAAAAAATCATAAAGGGCTGAAATTTGGTATACTAAGATGTTTTTAATTTGTTAATTTAATTTGTTAATTGTTAAAAGTGTTTATAAAGATTTAAAAAAAATATATATATATTTCTTGAAGGAGAAGTGACAGTTGGGAGTGGTTGGTGGTTGCCAGGGGTGACAGTGGGGAGTGGTTGGTGGTTGCCGGGGGTGACAGAGCGAGAGGAGTGTGATACTCAGGACCGCTGAGAGAGATCCCTGTGTCTGGATAGACATCTGGATAGATGTGGCGATGAAAATGAAGGATGAGGTGATGGAGATGGAGAAGAATGATGAGGTGGTGACATGTGGACAAAACCACGTTAAAAAAGGGCGCTTACGTCGGTAAGTAATGCTCTTCCCCTGAGGAGGCCTGGGCTATGGCCCAAATGCATGACAAGAACCTTTTTAACACCTTAAGTAGCTTGATTTGACTAGAATGCATGAGTATCATGCACGGGTTAACTTGTATATATATATATATATATATATATATATATATAGTTATGAATTGCTTTTGTCGAAGTCAGCAAATTGGATAAAGTCATTTCAATTAAAATCGAACAAACTTGGTTGTCTTTGTCTGAAAAGATGGGTATGGCACGCTACGGCGTGGAAGGGCGTACGCAGCCGCAACACGTGGCAACAACAGTATTTACGCTTTTACATACATTCGCACCAACACACACATTTGTATAATAGTACACATTAATGGTAGTTGCAACACATAGTTATTTATGTCGAAATATAGTAGTGCTTATGTGTAATATTATAAGTTATATGCATATCAGTAAAACATATGGTACAGGTTGAAGGAATCATGTCATGTGTGGTATCATATTAATCCCCTTTACATTTGCGACTGTCTGGTTCACTCTGCGAAGGGATCGCAGAGTGCATACGCAAGTTATTAATGTTAGGGAATTATGGACTATTAAGACTATGAATCTTGGCGGGAAGATCGGAGCATATCCCCTGGAGAGA
This sequence comes from Mixophyes fleayi, assembly GCF_038048845.1. Lineage (NCBI taxonomy): Eukaryota > Metazoa > Chordata > Amphibia > Anura > Limnodynastidae > Mixophyes > Mixophyes fleayi. Next base: position 193,635,787 of record NC_134403.1, on the reverse strand, counting down.
TGACCCCCACCTTTGGATTCTTTAGGTTGAACTAGCCAATGATCGACAACCCCCTGGGCCTTCCTGAAACCTGGACCAATAGAAGCAAGCTATATACCATCTGCATTGTTTAGATTTAGCTGCAAGGGACGTGCAGGTCCTGATTCTCCATGGCAGCTCCCAGCAAAGTAATAGGTGCCTGTGGATAGTCAACAGTCCGAGATCAAGCCAAGCGGGTATGCAGTACCGAAGGGAAATCCATAAGAGAGAGATGTCAGGTCACCAAAGGTCAGATGAGAGATATCCTCAGGAGCCAAATCAGAGTACAAGAGAATAGTCAGGGAAAGCCAGGTTAATAAGCCAAATAGCAGTTACCAAAAGGAGCACTAGAACACACTAACAGGGATGCTGGAGCGAGGTCTGACCCAATACTCTGGCACCCTAATAGTGCCAGAGTCCTGTTTATATAGGGGAGCAGACAGGTCAATTACCGGTAGCGGTGATGTCACAAAGAAACAGCATCCTGTTGCCTAGCAATGGGAGGCGCATGATTCGTGCAGTCGGGACTCCGGCTGGAAGTGACGCATCTGGTTGCTCTGCAACCAGACGCAAGTGAGCTGGACACAGGCAACTGTGCCTGCGCATGAGAAGAGAAGCAGGGACGACTCCTAACAGTTTGCTTTTATGTCTTATATGTGATTTTTCTTATTGGATTAATTTTTGGCTCACATAGTAAGAGTTAATTAAAACAATTAAGGTTAAGAATTCCTTATTGGTTGAAACACCTTTATATACCCAAACATCACACTGTCCGCTAAACACATCCAAAAAATCTGCCTGGAGGTGATGAAACATGGGAAGTGGAATGTTTGTACTAATTCTGGATTTCTACACATTGTCAATCACAGAACCAGGGATGAAACAGTGCATAGCCGAGCCCCATAGCAAACCTTGGTTAAGGCCTGAGACGCTACTGTAGCCACCCAGGTACCCCGCTCTGTTTGAAAAGAGAGGTGGTCTCTTCTGAGCATGCGTGGCTCTTAAGAGGATCTGCTGTGCTCTTTATAAAGCAGAGAGTGGGCATTCGGTAGTGCTTCGGGTGGCTTTGGGTGGGGAGTAGTAGATCCTTGTTTCCATAGAAAATCATTAATCACCTACATCATATGGTGTATGGTAAACCTCTATGAAATACATTATTTGTAAATTAAAAATATTAGTATGGCCACACGAGGCACTGTGTGTTTGGGAGGTTTCTTACTCTAAAGTACCTATCACAGCCCACCCCAGAATCCTTCCTCCCCCTCATGTTTGTGTGTCTTGTCTCTTTCTCTAGCCCCCTTTAATGTGTCTATATCATCTCGCCCAATCTCTGTTCCCCCTTTGTGTTTCTTTCTCCAATGTTTTATGTGTACATCTGTGTCTTGCCCTCCGTCTCCCCATGTTCTCTCTGCCCCCCTTTGTGTTTGTAGGAAACAAATTAAAAATATTTAAACTTTAAAAAAAATATTAAATGCATTTAAAACATATTTGAAAAATTTCATCCATTAAAACAAATGCTTTCTTAAAAGAATAACATTTTTTTTTAATTATACTAATCTAACAGAAAATGTATTGTGACAAACATTCCTCTCTAGAAATCCTGTTTGCCCCTGTGCAGGGACCTCAAAAGAGGAGGGGGGGGGGGCATTTACATTCCTACTTTCAGGGCCCCTCATTAATTCCAGCAGTGCACAGAACCATATAGTGTGCAAATCTGCTTGGTTTATAATACAGAGGAATCCTATCCTCTGTTAGGCAATATATGAATTAACTGCAGCATGTGCATATACTAATTGGGAAAGAAGTTACTTTATCAAAGGAAGAGTCATCCACTTAGGAGCGCACTGTACAAAATTCAAATATAACACATCAAAGTCCAACCACTTTAGTACCACTTCTTTGTTTTAATCAAACTTTTCACTTTTCAGCCTCATTTATGGCATCAATTAATGCCGAGAGTGAGGGGATATCACAACTCATTTTATTACACGTATCACGTTTGGGTGTGTATCGCTTTGGAGTAGATTTCTTGGGATGCTTCTTAAAATGGGTCTCTGTTAAAGTGCAAAACAGAGGTGCAAAATAGGTCCCATTAAAAGTATAGAATAGGACCCACAGACCACAAAACTGGAGTCAAAATGGCCGAAACACCGATACAGCCATAACTTCGCTAAAAATGCACCCTCTCTATCTTACTTCTCTGCACTCTGCAAAATAACCCCTAGGGGGTATATTTACTAAACTGTGGGTTTGGAAAAGTGGAGATGTTGCCTACAGCAACCAATCAGATTCTAGTTATCATTTATCTAGTACATTCTACAAAATGACAGCTAGAATCTGATTGGTTGCTATAGGCAACATCTCCACTTTTTCAATACTGCAGTTCAGTAAATATTCCCCCTAGTTTTTATACTGTTCCACAAAAATGGATGCACCAGTGCACCTACTCCAATCTCGGCACCCACTCCACCCAACCACTAGCTTTGGCCTATGCAAACTTCTGCTCTGCTGCAAATCAAGTGAGAACAAAGCTGATTTTGCACTGGACCTTAGTCGTTTTGCACTTCTGAAATGACTTTTGGCAAGTTCTGACATCGCCACTCTCCAAATACAAATGTATGAAGTGTATATTTTTATAATGTATTATATTGCCTACTATGTATTATATGTAAAATACAATGTGCATTACCCTGTGGAGACAAAGTAAAAATGACTTTGCCACAATATCTATATTTAAATGAGCAAAGGGTTAATTTGTAGACTTTTTATACCTCTGTGTCACAAGAACCACAACTTCCTTCTTACAGCAAGAGGCTTTCCTCCCTCTCTTCACTCAAGATCCTCTGTGACAAGTCTTTGCTTAGTTTGAGAGAAAAGTATCACGAAGAGCTGGTAAGGGTAACAGCTAATCTTACTTCACATGCATAATTGATAAGATTTTAAAATAGTTTTCGGGGACACTTTGTTGCTGAGAGGGTCTATGGAAGCGGATCACGCATGATGCTGTCTAGGTCGGACCTTTCTCAACTACAATCCCCTTCCTGATGTTTAGCAAATTTAACCATAATAAATTTTTCTTTGTATTTTAAATACTCCTATTTAATGCATATTAACATAGAAAGCCCAGTTGATAACAATAAATAGTGATAATTGCATGCTGTGTGCAGAATACGAGGAATTGTGTGCAATTTGTCAATACTGGTAGGTTAATTGACTGTAATTAAATTGACCTAAGTCTCTCTGTCTATATGTATGTTAGGGAATTTAGACTGTAAGCTCCAATGGTGAAGGGATTGATGTGAGTGAGTTCTCTGTACAGCGCTGCAGAATTAGTGGCGTTATATATATAAATAGATGATGATGATGATGATGATAAATATTTTTAAAAATAGGGACATTTCCGGGTCATCTTTAAAACCTGGGACAGTCCCTGGAAATTAGGGACAATCTAAGGAAATAGATCTCCCTGATTTTACCACTATCACTTTTCCTGTGTGTAACTCATGTCCATGTTTTGTCTTACAGTGATAGGCAGCTCATTATCACTACTACAGCATGGAGCTTGCACATTTCATTCAGAGCTCACAAGTGGAGAATGTAAGGTTATGCTGCCCTCTAATGCCTCCTGTGACTGGGACCCTGTGTGTGAGCAGCCACCATTTGTTACTCTCTGCCTATCCCGTGGAAGGCAAAAGACAGGAAAAATGTAATTTATGGCTCCTGCATTGTGCTGTGGATTCAGTAGAGAAGAGGTAACATTCCAAAGTTAGTATTATGTGCAAAAAACATGTACTATGTAAGTTCTGTATGGTGAGAGTATATTAAAACATATGCTATATATATATATGTAGTTGAGAAAAATACATATAGCAATTCTTTTACACTAGAAGTTTGGGGGTATTTTTTGGTTTTGCTTTTGAGAAGCTTTAATGAAGAATTGTTCTTAAAATATTAGTAAACAAAATTTAAAATACCGAAAGCCCACAATTTGATTGACCACACTGGTCTATGGGTAGCAAGCATTAACTTCTTCATTGATAGCAGTAACAAAATTACCATAATCTGACAACTCCAGGTTATAAAAAAAGATGTGTAATGAATACTAACAGAGATATGTGTTATCAACAAAATATAAAAACTGTATATTTTGTTTCTAATGAAATAACTAAAGAGTTCAAAGTTTTTTTTAAATTTTACACAAAATATTGCAACATTATTGTTTTTATCGAAATCACACATTTAATTTAAAACTGGCTGGGCCGAAATGCAAAATGTAGACTTAGCCTTAGCCTCATGTGTCAAACTCCCATTGTCCCATAGATTGTAAGCTTGCGAGCAAGGCCTTCTCACCTCTTTGTCTGTTATATCCAGTTTGTTTATTAGTTTACTATGTTTGTCCCCAATTGTAAAGCGCTACGGAATATGTTGGTACTATATAAATAAATGATGATGATGATGATGATAATGCACCCCTTATAACAATGTTGTCTCTTAAAAAGACAGTAATCCTAATTAGAATACTTTGTCCAAAATAAGAAACCTAACTGACCTGGTGACAATGAAAATGTCAGCATTCAGAATGTTGACACCATGCTTGCTGTCAACAATCAGAATGTCGACATAGTTAAAAGGTCGACATTCAGAATGTTGCCATATTCATTATGTTGCCACGGTTAAAATGTTGACAGTCACAATGTCCACATAATGCATTAGATTTAAAGTGACAATGCCACCACCGTGTGCACTATACAGTAAAATAAAAACAATAAAACAGAGCACAATGTTAAAAAAACACTAATGTGTGCCCCCTCTAACAGCTTAAGATACCACCCATTCAGCTTATGATGCCAAAAGTGTGGGTCTCTCCGAATCTACTAGTACTGGTCCTAGGCTTTGCTGATGGCACTATATCAACGTGGGCTCCGCCTGCCATGATGACAAACCATCCACAGACTGGTCACCACAGGGCTGGATTCCATAAGCAGAGTCCCCATAAAAAAAAATCAGACAACCCTAGGGGTACCCATTTCAAGGTATATGTCTTGAAATTAGCTTGCGTGAAGTCACTGCCTCAAGAAGGGATAGTAACACATTCAGTGTCTGTAACTTTTAATCTGATCACTTGTGAGGCAGTAAAAGCCTGCTCTACTATTGCCTACACACATGATCTCTGTTCATTTGCTCTATCAAGCTCACATATTATTAGAGACATGTACATTGAAGATGGTAAAAATCAAAAGTGCAGGTTCGGTGCATGCGTAGTGAAGCTCAGAAGAGAACTCAGCTCTGATCTTTTGTGAGCATAGTGAGGGCTTGGAGGGCTGAAGCAGCATCGCTGGACCATTACCTAAATCTTTTTATGGAGACTGGAAAAGCACTGTTCCACCCCTATTAGATGCTCTAGAAAATATCGCTGACATTTTTAAATGATTATATCCACTTCTACTTTATCCTTCTTTGAATATATTTTAAATAAACACATATTAAATTTAAAAGAACAAATGATAAAAATCAGGAGTATTACAAGTTATTGGCATAAGGACCCCACATATTACTCTCCCTTATCTCACCTTCTGGGCTCACGCAGAACACTGCTCACCCACTCATCATGTAGGCCACACCCTTGATTTCATGAGATTCTTCATTCTGGATCACCACAAAGTCTACCCTCTTTCCACTCTTTAAGACTCATGTGCTAAGATTACATTTAAGTGTAACATTTGTATTGACCTACATCATCAGAAATGATCTAGCAAATGAGAATTACTGACAACAACTTTGTTGCCTTCAACACCTCTATTATCTAAACTCTTTATTTCCAAAAACTGCCTGCCTAACCTGGGATCTTGAAATCCTAGGGCTAGATTTACTAAGCTGCGGGTTTGAAAAAGTGGGGATGTTGCCTATAGCAACCAATCAGATTCTAGCTTTCATTTATTTAGTACAATTTACAAAATGACAGCTAGAATCTGGTTGCTATAGGCAACATCCCCACTTTTTCAAACACGCAGCTTAGGTAATCTAGCCCCTAATCTTATCACTATCTCTATAAATAGTATATACCATTTATTCCCTGATCTAAAACCTCTCCTGGACTGATCTAGCTATATTTTATACAATAAGCAAATGGATACGGCTTCTTCTGCTAAACTGTGTTACAATTGACCCATCCAGTCAAATGCATGCATACTCTTTCTACAAGTTCTCTTCTATAATCCATCTGCACTGAAAATGGAGGAAAAAAGACTTACGAAAACACTCATCATTTACCGACACCTACCTTCACACTCATCATTAACCATCACCTTACCCCCACACTCATCGTTAACCGTCAATTACCTCCACACTCATCATTAACCATCACCTACCCCAACACTGTTAGGAATATACTTACCTGTCTGCGGCGATTGCTCCGAGGCACCGAGCTTCCGGGTAGCGCTGCTGTGGTCACATGATCCTGGAGGCGGGGAATTCAAACCTCGCTCCTACTTCTGCCTCACTCTGACACACTCCTGTGTCAGAGCAACAAGTTCTCTTGGCGTCTGGCTGTTTCCTTGTTCCTGTGTTCCCCTGTGCATCTTCCTGTGTTTCTCTACTGATTCTCTGTGTACCAACCCGGCTCTGTTATTGACCATCCTCCTGCTGTCGATGGGCTAACCTAGGGGCCGTGACCTGCAGGCCTCCGGCAGCTAAAACCATCCTGCCTTGCGGCGGTTCTTGGAGAAGACCAGGGGGTCTGTTCGACTCTGCGCCCTGGGAAGGCCGGTGTTAATACCAACTGATAGTCGTTTTCCGTTGGACGTAACACACACTCATTATTAACCGTCAACTACCTCCACACTCATCATTAACTATCACCTACCCTCAACTCAATGGGTGGTTCTACATTTTTAGTAGGTCTTAGCAAAAAAAAACAACCTGTGGTTCCCACCAACTCCGCCACTTACAACGGAACAAATTAATTTCTGTATGTTGCACAAACTGAAAGAACATAGCATACATATGCATATATTTCTTTAATAAATTATAGTCATGTAAAATGTGGGTCACTTTCAGGGTGCCTGACAGCAGCACACACCACTCTATCTCTTGATTCTGACAGTCAGTTAATCAAATGCGTTTGAGCTGTGTGGTCCAGACTTCACTATAGTACTGTAATCCATTAGAAGGTCTGGAAGGAGGCTTTTCCATATTTAAGTTCACCACATTCCAGCACTGGTCTGATGTTAGAGCTGGTCAGTTCTGTATTTACAGATCCTGGATAGGAAAACAGGGAAAAGGGTAAGGGCAAGGAGTAAATGATTGGTACAGCAAGATGGTCAACTGGGATCCCTAAGCAGACACTTATGTTGCTTATATAGTAGCACCATCTCTGTTCATCACTTTCAGAAGTGCAACTGACAATTCCATCACCTTTCTCTGCTCACTTGACTAACCCCTGCCCTACAGCTAAAAGCTGGTTTCTCTGTGTCCATTATACTCCACATTATTCAAGCATAAAATATTATACTTCACATTGACTGTCCATCTTGCTTTTTGTCCATCATGCGCCAGAGAAACTATGATCCCAAAAGTAGCCAATTACCAACTCCACATCAAATCTAGAGGAACATGATATATCCTCTTCCTAATCCGTGACCATTCTTCTGCTTTTGACACTGTCTAGTAACACTGTTCCAACAAATGGTCCATTCCTTTTCTATCCATGATACTACACTCTCCTGGTTTCTGTAATGCCTATCTGACTGCTCATTCAGGGCTTCTTTCAATTAAACCTCATCCTTCTTATCCCTCTTTCTGTCAGAGTACTCCAAGAGTTAGTTATTGGCCCACTTTCCAATAATGACTCCGCCGGAGTCTGCAGGGAACACAGGTGATGTCTTTGCAAATGAGAAGTAAACCTCATCCTATAAACATAATAATAACATAATTGTTCACTGGGGTTCAGTAAAGTATAATATTCTTTCTAGACCTGAAAAACAGGTGGCAGCAGAGGGGCTTATTTTCCTGAACTTGCTAGATTGTTCAAGATAAGGATTTTGATTTATTCAATCTCTATCTCTTAAGCAAAAATATTTACAATACTGTTCTCTATGTAGCAGATTTTCTTACTTGGCCGGCAACCTTTGTGCAGAATTGGTCACTTAATTTACCCATTTGATCTGATTGACACACCACTGCTGTTTGCAGCCCCTTCATAAATAAAGTCCAATCAAACTGGTTCCAGTTGCCTTGGATTTTATCTGAAATAATGGAAAACTAGTTTTTAATGAATCTACCAATATCCTCTGCAATCTGGATAATTGCAATCCAATCAGATTTCAACCTCTCTGTGTCTAGTCATAAAAATTTCAAAACAGATCTGATTGCAGTGACCCAATCCAACATATGTGACCTTCTTAACTTAACTTTTTTAAGTTGATTAAGTGCATTAATTAAAAGGTAAATCATGTAGCACAATTATTATTAACCATTATTTAAATAACACTGACATATTCGGTAGCCCTTTACACATTATGTTTAATCATTCTCATCAGTCACTGTCAAGTGGATTTACAATTTAGAAAACACACAATAATATAAACCTACCTGTCTCGAGACACATCTACCTCTGCATCAATAGCATATGCACCTAGTTAACGATAAGTCATCATTATCAGCGCATACTTGCGCCTCCTAACAGGCGTACATGTGTGTTTTTGTGGTTCTGCAAGAGCCGCGGTTGCTTACCTCTTCCCTTTCCTGTCCTGCCTCTCCATGCGCAGGCAGAAGTGCCAGAAACATGCAAGTCTGCATCTGCTTTTTGGGCATGCAATTTCATGCAAGATACACTATACAAACTGGCATATGTCCTTCATTGAAGCAGCATCTAAATGTTCTGTGCACCAATAATGTACACATGTTTGGTATCCTTGTAATTTACAGAAAATAATTCATCACAATAAAGAAAGAGAAAGCCTTATCTGTTCCAGAAAAAACCCCCAATATAAAATCAATTGGGAGAGTAAAAGAAAATTTTCTCTTGACTCCCCCATAAATGCTCTCCAGCCACCTGTTATGCTCCTACAGTGACCTGCTAAAGTTCAGAAAACAGATGCCGAATAATGCTGCGTTCACATTGCAGCCCCGGCAATATCCTGGGTATATGAACCCAGGATAGTGCCAGATGACAGAGCCTCCCACCCCGACAAAATCCCAGGTCGACTGGGTTCACACTGAACACGGGTCTGCCCGGGTCTCCCTGGCAACATCACAAGAGGAGCTTTGATTGACTCCTCTTGTGATGTTGATTTTTTTTTTTTTCACCTATCAATAGTTTTCGGTGAGACCTGAGACTGGCATCTACCCGAGATGGACCCAAGAATAACCCTGCAAAAGACACGGGTTCAATTCCTGAGTCATCCGACCCAGAAAGATGCAGGAGAACCCGTTCTCACTCAGCCTTGACCCGGGTTGCCGGCAGTGTGAACGGGGTTTTAGTATAATATAAAATGCCCGGCACCCCTTTTCTAGAAATAAAGATGTGGATATGTGGTGGGGCATCGGGTGCTGTGTAGTGGTAGCAGGGCCGGAGGGGTGAAGTGTGTGAATAGCTACATAGATGCAATAGGAAAGGGTTTGGGAAAACAGCCAGTATCATAGGAACATGGCAGGGGCTGGGCCTGGTGGATCTAAAGTGTTTAAAAGGTCAGGGAAGGATGGAGTCAGAATGCTGCTGAATTTGCAAATTTCCCACCTGACCCCACCCAGTTAAAAGGTAGGATCATCTATGCCATTATTGCTGACACGTTTTTCAGTTCCAAGCGGGTCATCCAGGGAAAGCAGTTGCGTTCACATTGCTATGTTCACATACCTTTTCACTTTTAAGAAGGGCCCACAAACAGAATCGTGGGGGGTCCCTTTGTGTAAAGACGGGATGGAAGGTAGATGGGTACAGTGAGGCTGAAGCTGGAATTTGCAGTTCTGTTCACTGCCATCATGTTGCATAAGGTTATAAAGTAAAGCATTTTGCCACATATGTGTCCCTATCTGTATTTGGGTTAAAGATTCTGGGTTGGTGTTCAAATCAAAGTAAAAAGAGGAGGGAGGGCATTAGCTGTTAGGCGGCTGATCAGCTCCAGCCCTCAAGTACCCCAATCAGGTCATGTTTTGTTCATTTGTGTATTCTCTTGACTTGCCTATAATTGCAGGCAACAATCTACTGTCTTCTTTCCATTTAGGTCATGTTAATATGCTTCATTTAGCATCTGTGGTAGGGCTGCATGGAACATAATGATTTGAAACACTCATACTAGCAATTGTAATTTATAATAAGCAAAACCCCTCAAAAACATTGGGCCTGATTCATTAATGAAGTAAGACAAAAAAATGAGTAAGTTTTCTCATGGACAATCCATGTTACAATGCAAGGGGTACAAATTAGTTTAATATTTTGCATATACGTTAAATACTGGCTGTTTTTTCATGTAGCACATAAATACTTGATAGCTTTATTTGTACACTGAAATTTAAAGTTGATCTAGAACATGCTCTACCTTAAATATAAATCTGCCATCACTTGTTAAATTTGGCTCCCCCTCCAATAGAACATGGTTTTGCCCAGGTGCAAAGTTACCATTTTTTTGCTTTGCTCTCCTTAATAACTCAGGCCCATTGTGTTTACTACAATCATAAGAGGTACCAAGCACATTATTTCCTACTAATTAAATGCACCTATACATTTATTTAAAAGAAAACATTCCCACTAATTAAACACACATAGAACATATGTGATCAGTATATCTGGATACTTGTATCTTTCCTTTAGCTACATATGTCTCTCATAGGACTTTTATAATGTTACTCTTTGTGCCTCCGCTAATTTATTTTCCAGTCTGTGTATGTCTATCTAAATAAGCAAAATGAGCTTCACGTACAATGAAAGCAAACCTTACCATTGATGCCCAATTCACAAATTAAAAACCATTGTTGTAGTGCATAGCTATCAATGGAGAGTGTGTGCTATTGTATAAATGCCTCCTTTCATAGTCATTATAACAGTGCCAACAGGCCAACATACTGAATAAGAGGGACACATAAAAAAACCCCATTATATATAACAGGTTATCTAGTTTTTTCCTAACGAAATAAATCACAAAGCGAAATTAGAGTATATTAAGAGTGGCACATTATTTCTCCCTGTAGTGTCCACAACATAGGTATGCTAAAGAACAAGGAGAGTGATCAAGATGGAGAAGGCAGAAGTAGTTCTGGTATTGTTACCTTGAGATGTAAGGACTTGCGGGTCATCCAGCTGGAGATACCTGGCATGGAGGAGACATTGAATGTTGCTCGCTCTGTGCAGGTCAGTGACAATGTGCCTTATAGTTTAAAGTGCAGTGCCTGCAGTGTGTGGTCATACCTTCAAAACTTTATTTGCCATTTATCAAAGTGTTGCTTATGTTAATGTACACCTATACCCCTGGGGAAATAGGTTTTCTGTTAGAATTCTAACAAATATGTTGTATCATAGTTGCCGACTTTGTGATTCTGTCCTCCGGGAGGACAAGTCACGTGATAGGGGTAGGAGGGGGCGTGGTGACGTCTTTGCGTCACCATATCCACGCCTCCTCTATATAATGCCTAAATTCACGGCATTGAATAGCGGGGGCGGGTCTTAATGATGTGATTAAGCCTTGCCCCCGATATTCAATGGCGTGAATTTCTGCATTTTTCATGATCCGAGAGGGTTGCCCACTCCTCCGGGATTCCAGGAGGATTACCTGAGATTCGTGAGCCTCCGGAAATTCCGGGAAAGTAGGCAAGTATGATGTTGTATTTAAAGTGCTTTTGACTAAGGTTAAAGCATTTTTTTGTTATCATTCTTGATTTCCTGCAAGTCTGCTAGTTCCTGGTTTTGAAGTGGGTGGGCATAGGATAACCTGTAGCCAATCAGATCATCTGAATTACCACAGCAGCACAGATTATTTCAGGTAAGATGTTTGCTGATCTTGTGGGAGGCAATGACTTGCATGATTATTTTAGTAAAATCAGGTTTCACAGCTGAATGTGATAGGCAATATGAACGTGAATAGAAGCAAATAGCAGGCCACAGACTGAGTGCTAGATAGTGGGTGGAAGAGGGTCTTCCAATATTACACAGTAGTGATATGAGGCTCCTGTCAAACTGCTGCAGAAACATTGCTTGGTGAAATGTACTAAAATATAATCATTATCAGCAGCAGCTATTTATAACAAAATGTATGTAGCCAACTCAGTGCTGCCCTACACAAAACTGGAGCAACATTTAATTTTTGCCATAATCTGAAAAAAAAAATAATTGTATGCAGTTGTGAAATGTATTCTTAGTTGGGCTGTAATTTCAATGTAGTTTAGGTGTTTGAAGTGGTTAATCATTGTGCGATTCTTATGATTTTATGTCCACAGGCTCTCTCCTCTCTGGATTCCATTACTCTCAGTTACCCATTTTTCTTCAGACCACCAGGGTGCAAGTTGGGGAAAGGATGGCATAGAGACACAATGGAAAACTTTTTTCACAAACTTAAAGAGCAAGTAAAGCCACTATTTTACTCTAACGTATCAACGGCTGTGTATTATTGAACTGAATATATGAAATAACTTGAGTATTTATACTTGACTAAATTTGTCCACCAAGTGCTCTTTAATTCACTGCATTAATATACTATGTTATGATGGAGATACTCCTGTAATTATATAAGCAGATAATGACTGACAGCTAGGCAGGCTTGCTTTTCCATGAACACACTGTGGATTGGCTGATTTGTATAGAGGGGCAGGGCTAGTGGTCTGTCAGCAATTAAAATGCCTTAAGAATGAATTTGGGAGGAGCTTCAGCTGTTTGCAATAGAAAGGAGGGTAACATTTTATTTTTTAACAGAGGAATAATGGAATGTCTAATTATCACTGCAGCATATATTTCACCTTCATATTTCATATCAGAACATTTAGCTTTGAGGTTTAGTGGTCCTTTCAAGCTGATATAACACCATTATAAATGAATGTCTTTATTTTTTTTCCATGTTGTAACTGTGATTTTGACACCAATGTTTAATGTGTCTCTTCCCAGACTGACACTTGGAGATTGAGTCAAGTGAATGAACATTTTAAAGTTTGCCCTAGTTACCCTGCAAAGATTATTGTGCCTGCATCTTGTTCTGATGACAATCTGAAGAGGGCTGCAGCTTTCAGACAAGGCCGCAGATTTCCTATATTCAGTTACTACCACCAGACCAACAAAATGGTATGTTATACAGGGTACAGTGTACAATTCTCACTAATTTCCAGGGTCAATTCCATATTTCCCTGACTTGTCCATGGAATTTTTAGTTTCCCACAAGGTCCCTGTGTTTTTGCTGTTGAAGAACTGCGCTATGCCATTTTTCTTCTGATGCGTGATGATGAAGGAATCTACAGAAACTTTCTCGGAAAGCAGGACATCACTGGTGTAAATCTTGTACCTTTAATGATTTCATCACATATACTGCTATCTACCACTCCTATTGAAATGCTGTGGACATAGCAAAACAAACATACTTCTAACCCTTCCACCTCAAACCCTCCAACTACCATCCGTACCCAGGCTGCTTCCTATTTCAAGGACAAGATTGATAAGATCTGACTTGAAATAGTATCATCTCCCTCAACAAGCAATCAGCTCAATTTCTTTGCAGCACCCTCTGACACCCTCTCTTCATTTTGTCCCAGAAATGAAGAGGAAGTATCTACCCTCTTCTTATCTTCCTACTCTACCACCTGTCCACTTGATCCCATACCCTCACAAATTGGTAGGTCCCTGTCACCTGTGCTCATTCCACCTCTAACTAAATTTTGTAATTTCTCTCTCTTTCTACTGGTATCTTTCCATCAGGATTCAAGTATGCAGTGATTACTCGTATTCTGAAAAAACTAAATTCTAACCCAAACTCTGTCTCAAATTACCGCCCCATCTCTCAGCTCCCATGCCCATCTAAGCTTCTCGAGAGAATTGCCTACACTCTCCTCACACACTTTATTACAGCAAACAACCTACTGGATTTTCTTCAGTCAGGCTTTTGCTCTCAACAATCCACAGAGACTGCGCTGACCAAGGTTGTCAATGATTTGATCACAGCTAAAACTAAAGACCATTACTCTCTACTAATTCTCCTGGATCTCTCTGCTACATTTGACACTGGTGATCACTCTCTCCTCATACAAATGCTACAATCCCTAGGTCTTTAAGACACTGTCCTATCCTGGTTCTGATCCTACCTATCTAATCACTCTCTCAGTGTTCATTTTTCTGGATCTACCTCCGCTCTGCTTCCTTTTTCAGTCAGAGTACCACAAGACTCAGTCCTGGGTCCTCTACTATTCTCTATCTACACCACTTCCCTTGGAAAACTAATAAGCTCTTTTGGATTTCAGTATCATCTCTATGCGGATGATATACAAATTTATCTATCCTCTCCTGATCTCTCACCATCTGTTTTGTCTCGCGTTACTAACTGTCTTTCTGCCATTTTGTCTTATATGTCATGTCGCCAACTCAAACTTAATCTTTCAAAAACAGAATCATTTTCCCACCCACCAACACAAGCTTCCTGCTGACATTTCTATTTTTGTTGGCAAGCTCACTGCCTAGGTGTGATCCTTAACTCACAACTATCCTTTGTTCCCCAAATCAACACTATATCTAAATCATGTTAGATACATCTAAAAAACATTGCCAGAATACACACATATCTCACTCATCTTCTCCCGCATCGACTATTTCAATTCCCTCCTTACTGGTCTTCCTATTCCCTACAATCTATTTTGCACACAGTGGCTAAATTGATTTACCTTTCAAATCATTCTTCCTCTGCTGAGCCACTCTGTCAGTCTCCACATTTCTTGCCTGTTTTTCAACGAATCCAACATAAAATTATTCTACTAAAATCCAAGGCCATCAACAAAATTGCACCAATATACATCTCTCGCTTGTCTCAAAATATCTCCCAAGTCGACACCTTCGTTCTGCACAAGATCTGCGTCTCTCTTCCACTCTCATCACATCCTCCCATTTCCGCTTACAGGACTTTTTTCAGGCTGCACACACTCTGTGGAATTCCCTCCCTCGCACAATAAGATGTTCCTTCAGTCTTCAAACCTTCAAGCATTCTCTGAAAAACCACCTTTTCAGACAAGCTTATAATATTCTTCAATCACCCTCTACACAGCTAACACAAGATATCAACCCTTTGACCAACATTGCTGTGTGACTGATCATATGGCCCACTCAATACTTTTAATCTTTGCATTCTAGCTGGACCAATGTGGAATATGATGTAGCACTTACCCTTGTGTATCAAACTCCCATTGTCCCATAGATTGAAAGTTTGCAAACAGGACGTTTTTACATCTCTGTCTGTATGTATTATCCAGTATTGTTTTATTACTGTTTGTTCCCAATTGTAAAACGCTACACAATTTGCTGGAGCTATATAAATAAATGTTGATTATGGTATTGAATTTGGTCCTAATAAGAACAATATGTGCATTTTGATTTATTGCAGATTGGTGTTGGCAATGCAATGAAAATGTATCATGATAGTATCCATTTGTAATATTGTGTTAGGTTTTGAAGCATTATGTTTCTGCCTGGCCATATAATGTGGAAATATACATATTCTATGGAAGTTGGTTTGAAACACTGGCAATTATGCACAAGGTTATTATTATCGTTGATGTATAAGGTGCCTCAGAGCTCCACAGTGCTAGACAGTGGGAATCACAGGTCATGCACAAAACAATGATATACAAAGTAGACAAAATGAGTACAAATATGAAAACAAAGGAGGGTCTTGCTCACAATAGAGCTTATATTCCAATTGAAACAAGAGGAATGAATCTGATTGAAGATTGGGATATTTGTGAGGGTGCATTAAGTAAAGTAAAGGTGGGAGTGGGGCAAGCTCTAATAAACAAATGGGTTTTCAGAGAACAGTTTAAGATTTGGGAGCTGTTGGAGAATCTGATTGGGCATGACTGGGCTTGGTTCCATAAATGGGTAGCAGCATGGTAAAAGACTTATAAGAGGGAGTGAGAGGTGGTTACCAGAGGTGCAAGTCAGAGGTAGATCTAAGTCGGCGAGAGGGAGAGTATTTTGACATGAAATTTGGGATATATGACAGGGTAGTGTTGTTGAGGGCTTTGTGGGTAAGGGTGAGCAATTTGATTTGGATTCTGGAGAACACTGGGAGCTGGTGTAGAGATTTGCAAAGTGGTGTGGCAGATATGAAGCAGTGGGAAAGGAAGATCAGTCTTATTTTAGCATTTAAGATGGATTGAAGCTTTATTAGATGGGTGAGGGGAATGCCAGATAGTAGGTTGCAGTAGTTAAAATGGGAAATGGTGAGAGAATGGTTAAGAGTTTTTATATCATCTTGGGTTAGAAATGGATGTATTCTGGCAATATTTATTTATTTTATTTAATTTTTTTAATTTTTTTATTAAAGCATGTCAAAAGTAATATACATGTTCGTAAAAAAGCAAAAAAAAAAACAAAATGCTCTGCGGCACATTCGATAACATGATGAAATTCTCGTGTTATTGACAGTGAGGGCTTTTTGAGGGGATGTGGTGACTCTGGAAGGAAAATGATAAGCTCTGTTTGGACAATCGAGTTTTAGGCAGCATTGAAATGTCCATATGGAGATAGCAGTGAGAGAGTTGGGTACACGAGATTGTACAGGGTCAGTGTATTAAAGGTAGATTTGGGTGTTGTCAGCGTTGGGGTGGTACTGATGCTAATTGACTAAATTAGTTCCCCAAGAGAAGAGGTATATAGTAAGAAAATCAGATGTCCGAGAAGAGAGTCTTGTGGGCTGCAAAAAGAGAGTGAGAGTGGAGAGCAGCATGTGTTAGAGTTAGAGACGCTAAAGGAGCAGTTCGATAGGTAGGAAGTGAACCACAAAAGAACTGTGTCACAAAGGCCAATGGAAGAAGGGTGTGGAGTAGAAGAGCATTGTTGAAAGCAGCAAAGAGGTCCAGAAGGATGAGTATAAAATGACCCTTAAACATTGTTGTAAGTAGATCACTGATCATTTATGTGAGGGCAGACTCAGTGAAAATGTTGGGGACTGAAGCCCAATTGCAGGGAGTTGAAAATGGAGTGTGAGGAAAGTGTGATAGGCGGTTGTACACATGCTGCTCAAGAAATTTGGAGGTAAAGAGGAGGAGATAAATAGGGCAGTATGGAAGAGAGAGAGCCTGGCCTGATGGTTTGCCTAGGAATGGTGAGATGAGCACATGTTTAAAGGAAGATAAAAATGTGCCAGTGGAGACAAACAGGTAGAAGAAGTGAGCTAGAGGTGGACATGCAGTTGGGAGCAGAGAAGTTGAGAGGGAATATGGTCAAAGGGGCAGGTTGTAGGGTAAGCTGATGAAATGAGTGTAGTGATTACATCTTCAGTTACTGGAGAGAATGAACTAAGGGTAGATTAGGGAATGTAGAGGTGGGTGAGAGGGGTGTGAGGGATTTGACATGACAAAATATCTTACCGAATGGTAAAGATTTTGCCTTTAAAATAAGTGGCAACATCATGAGCTGCAAGGGAGGAAGGGGAAGGAGGTGCAGATGGGCAGATAATTGAGTTGATGGTCACAAAGAGGTGACGTGGGTTTAAAGACTGGGAGGATACTAGAGAAGTGAAGTATGTTTGCATGTGAAAGGGCAGTGCTGATGATAAAAGGATGAATTTATAGAGTAGGAAGCTTGCATAGGAGCGAGATTAAAACCAGTTGTTCTCATCAATGCAGGAGCATTTTTTTTTAGATTGTTTGGTGTGGCATGGGTGAGGTTTGGATCATCAGAGTCTGAGGGTTCTATTTATCAAAGGGAGAAAAGTCCTAAATCTGGCAATAACTGGAGTTTTCACTGGATTTAGGGCTACTCCCTATTTATCAAAGCCTCTGAGGAAGCTCTCTTGACAGTATCATCACTTTTCTCCTATCAATATCGCTACCTCAGTATGGAGATAGGCTAGAGTCAGCAAAGGATATTTTCCAAATTTTTTAAGAAAATATTAACTTTCATTTTAAAAAGTGTCTGTCTGGGAACAGCTTACAGTTCCAGTGCGCATGAGCCATAAATCTGACTGATGCATGCTCAAAAAAGCCCTGCACTGGCCTGGTGAGCTTTATCACTCTTCTTACCAATGCCATTCAATATAGCCGGAGAGCTGAGCATCGCTGAGGTGCACCAGCGTCCTTTTAAATGTAAATTGGATAATAGATTTTCTATAGCTGCAATAAGCAAAGTTGTATCATTTACCTAGCATGCTTTTCAGATCTCCCTTTAAGTTGCACTTTGTAGTTACAGTTACCAACTATCCCTAAATTGCAAATAAAGGCCCAGGTTTTAAAGATGTTTCAATGGACATTCTTGTCCCTAAGCAAGCAAATATATTCAGTGTTAAAGTAAAAAAAATCTCCTATTCTGTATACCATTCTGAAAATTAATTTTTATATTCTAGTTTTATAACATTATGTTCATGGAATAGGAGTGATTAAAAAAAATACAATATTGCCATGCTCAGTGAATAAAGCTCAAATGTTCTTTTAGGTTGCCCAGCACAAGGCATGCTTAGATGTTCAGCAGCAAGGCGCTCCTGACAAATATGGGTAGCTTCTGCTAAAGGTGGCAAAATGAACATTTCTATCTCCTCCCTTCATGTGTCCCAGGTTATGTTGCGCTCTGCACAGCCTCTGGTTGGTCCTACCCAACGTTGGTGTGAAGAAGATGAGATGCTACTCAATGCTGCTCTAATAGGGGAACTACGTGGGTTTATTATTGATATTCGTACTGAACAAGAAGCCAAACAAGCAAGAAGTGCAGGGGGTGGCAGTGAAAGCAAGGACAGATACCCCAAATGGAGGGTGCTCCACCACCCATTAGGGAGGTACGTCTAACTCAATATATTGTACATACTTATCTTCCTCCATAGGGTCTACCTCCAAAGCTAACCAGTATTTGTGTATTTAGGAAGCATGCTCTACAGAGTAGCCTGACACGGTTGGTTGGTGCATGCTATGAGCCCTATCTTGGAATGAGTCGTTGGATCAGCAGGTTACAAGCTTCCCATTGGATGTCCCATATCAAAGAAGCTCTAAGTACTGCAGGCCTGGCTGCTGAATGTATAGAGAGGTGAGCTGGCTGGAACATTGTAGAGAAAGCAGTTGTAGGTGATCTAGAGTTCACAAATAGTACATGGACCTGGGAAATTCTGGTGATGGAGACAGAGGGCCTCATTCTGAGTTAAATGTATATATGTAATAATATATTGAAAACAAACCCACATAAAAACAGCATATTTACATGGATATGCCCAGTCAAACCATTCTTAAGATGTATCCAGCTCTGCACCAGTAGCATATGTGCCAGATTTATGTCAGATATAGTGCTTGTTGTGTGGAGTCTAGGGGTGTTTGCGTGATTAGTGTATGTTGTGTAAGATCCTACAACCATTGATCTATGGTATGTAATATTAATTTTGTTAATTATTTCTATCCTCTTACTGTATTGCATCTTTGTTTTATATACGGTGTTTCTTAATAAAACATAGTACTATTTCTTATTAAGCAGTGTTTACAAATACACTACCTACTAAAAAGATATAGACTTAAGTGGAGTCTCCCTTAACAACATACAGTCATGGCCAAAAGTTTTGAGAATGACACAAGTATTTGTTTTCACAAAATTTGCTGCTTCAGTGTTTCTAGACCATTTTATCAGATGTTGCTATGGTATACCGAAGTGAAATTACAAGTATTTCATAAGAGTCAAATGCGTTTATTGACAATTACATAAAGTTTATGCAAAGAGTCAATATTTGCAGTGTGACCCATCTTTTTGAAGTCCTCTGCAATTTGCCCTGACATGGCTGCCCATTCTTGCCTAATCAATGCTTGGAGTTTGTCAGAATTTGTGGGTTTTTGTTTCTCCACCCGCCTCTTGAGGATTGACCAGAAGTTCTCAATGGGATTAAGGTCTGGGGAGTTGTCTGGCCATGGACCCAAAATTTCAATGTTTTGATCCCCGAGCCACTTAGTTGTCACTTTTGCCTTATGGCAAGGTGCTCCAACATGCTGGAAAAGGCATTGTTCATCACCAAACTGTTCTTGGATGGTTGGGAGAAGTTGCTCTTGGATGATGTTTTGGTACCATTCTTTATTCATGGCTGAATTTAGGCACAATTTCACAATTTAGGCAAAATTGTGAGTGTGCCCACTCCCTTGGCTGAGAAGCAACCCCACACATGAATGGTCTCTGTATGCTTTACTGTTGGCATGACACATGGTTGATGGTGGCGCTCACCTTTCCTTCTCCAGACAAGTGTTTATCCAGATGCCCCAAACAATCTGAAAGGGGATTTATTAGAGAAAATGACTTTTCCCCAGTTCTAAGCAGTCCAATCCCTGTACCTTTTGCAGAATATCAGTCTGTCCGTGATGTTTTTCCTGGAGAGAAGTGGCTTCTTTGCTGGCCTCCTTGACACCAGGCCATCCTCCAAAAGTCTTCGCCTCACTGTGCGTGCAGATGCACTCAAACCTGCCTGCTGCCTTCCCTGAGCAAGCTCTGCATTGGTAGTGCCCCGATCTTGCAGCTGAATCAACTTTAGGAGATGGTCCTGTCGCTTGCTGAATGTTCTTGAGTGCCCTGAAGCCTTCTTCACGACTATTGAACCTCTCTCCTTGAAGTTCTTGATGATCCGATAAATGGTTGATTTAGGTGCAATCTTACTAGCAGCAAAATCCTTGCCTTTGAAGCCCTTTTCGTACAAAGCAATGATGACTGCACGTGTTTCCTTGGTTAATAGAGGAAGAACTATGATTTCAAACACCACCCTCCTTTTAAAGCTTCCAGTCTGTTATTCTAACTCAACCAGCATGACAGAGTGATCTCCAGCCTTGTCCTCGCAACACTCTCACCTGTGTTAACGAGAGAAACACTGACCTGATGTCAACTGGTCCTTTTGTGGCAGGGCTGAAATGCAGTGGAAATGTTGTTTTTGGGATAAAGTTCATTGTCATAGCAAAGAGGGACTTTGAAGTTAATTGCAATTCATCTGATCACTCTTCATGACATTCTGGAGTATGTGCAAATTGCCATCATAAAAACTGAGGCAGCAGACTTTGTGAAAAATAATATTTGTGTCATTCTCAAAACTTTTGGCCATGACTGTACACTAACCATGCAAGCACTTGCGTTAAAAACACCTCTAGACACCATCTTTATTCATATCACATGCTCTATGCGCCTGGTAATTGTTTTTTGTTCATTCTCATTCTTTGAAGGGTGTGGACCTATAGTAACATACAGGAAGCACAGATACCCACCTCCTGTTATGTCAGATATACATTAGATTCAATAGATACCTATAAATTCTATAACATTTTAAAGTTGCTGCAGGGTAAAGCTTCACAACACTAAACCATGTTATAAAAACAAGAAAAGTTTTTTAACATCTGTTTTGACTGCAAAAAATGCATTCGCTATTTGGTGTGATTTAAATAAAAAACACCTCTATAATACAGCAGGTAAAATCTTCTTTCTCATGTGCAAATGAAAGTAGCAAAAATGTAATCCATGATAAGCCTACAAAATCATATAATATAGTCACGGGCAATGAAGACATTAGAAAATAGAGACAACACTAATGTACCAACAGACTACTCTGTGTAACCCAAATATAAAAATATATCATTTAAAAAAATATCCTTATGTGATATCCTTATGTCAACAACACCCCGGAGTTAGGTTAAAATATAAAAAACTCTTTTAATCTTATAAACAATAGATTAATAGCAATATAAAATAAAATAAACCTTCATTATCATTTATTTATGTAGCACCAGCAAATTCCATAGTGCTTTACAATTGGTATGAAACGCAGTAATAAAGCAATATAGGGTAATACAGACAGACAGAGATGTAAGAAGGCCCTGCTCGCAAGCTTACAATCTATGTATAAATCCTCTATTTCTCTCTCAGTGCTACATTAAAGGCAAACTAGAGACATCTAAAAACCATAGAATGGTTGAAGTACCAAATACTTGACCTGCTTGACTTCATATATACAAAAAGTTTATAATTAATACCTTCAGTTCCCAAAATGTATGAAAGGAAACTTCACATATAGCACTGGTAAAATCCCAAATCAATTCTCATAGATCCAACTAGATGTTATAGGAAGGAGGAAATCTCCACTTAGAAACATCTATTGACTTGTGTGGTGATACAGTCCGTACCGACAAAAAGAAAACACTTCCTCAGCCACAGAAATGCCTTTTCTAATTGTCTTTTGTTCAAAGTATGTATTATAAACTAGTAAAGAATGAAAATAAAAAAGTGTGAATGATTCCGATAGGTGCACCGCATTGGTTATAACATTCAAGGAAGGCTTGCCGACTCGCATATGTGCAGTACAACTGAAAGCCTAGATATGGGCTTTCCATTCCACTAATCATTTTTTTAAAAATATTGTATAAAGTATTAAAAAACATTAATAAAAATACTTCAAAACCATTACACATTGAAAAAATGCATTTTCAATAATAAAGCATGTTTTCAATCATTTTCCTCTGTCATGTACTTCCGCAATCCTTTCTAAATAGGCTCACCCATGCCTATAAGGCTATTGCTAGCGGTAACCAAATGATGTATAGGGTGAAGCCTTCCAGTCTCATTAAAGCCTTCCAGTCTCATGCCTAAACTCCCACCGGTCGGCTACCTCTCTTTCTCATCCCTTCTTCCCTTCTCCCCCTTCCTCGACTCCGCCTCCGTTTCTCCCGTCTCTCCGTCTCATCCATGTGTCTGTCTTCCCCTCCCTTTAGATTGTTCGCTCCTTTGAGCAGGGCTCTCCTACCTTCTGTTTCCATCACTTTTAACTGCCCTCTCCAGATACTCAGCTCACCTCCTCTCTGTCCCTCTGCCCTCTGTCTCCTCTCGCTTCTCTCCGCTCCCCTCAGTGACTCTCAACCTGTCATCCGTGCCCACCCTCTTGGGCCATAGTTACCTGCCTCTCTTTCATGCTGTGCCTGAGCCCCCAGAGTTATAGTGCTTACTGTTACTTGTACTGTGCTGTTTCACCTTGTACTGTGCCATTGTTTGTCCTTGTACGGCGCTACGGATACTTTGTGGCGCCCTATAAATAAAAATTAATAATAATAATAATAATAATAAACAGCCATATCGCATGTGAAAACACATGCTTTTGTACTTTGATAATTATGCTTTTATGTATTTTGAGAACGGTTAGTTATTCTACTCACGAAAACATCTGTACCTGCAGGGAAGGTACATGTCTACTTGTACATGGGGAGGAGGGGACTGACAACACCCTATTGGTGACATCTCTTGCTCAGCTTATTCTGTCCCCTGACTGCCGCACAATGGTTGGATTCCAGGACCTAATAGAGCGGGAATGGCTACAGGTAAGATAAATTGTCCAGTATCTACAATCTATAGGCAGAAATTATTTGTGTAGTTGAGTACTTGAAGTTTGGTTTTGCTCATTATAGTTTTATTCCTATTTTTACAGGCTGGGCACCCATTTCATCTACGCTGTGCCAGGTCTGGGTGGTCACAAAGTCGTTCTCAGCAAGAGTCACCTAACTTTCTGCTTTTCTTGGACTGCTGCTGGCAACTCTCTCTGCAATTTCCTAGGTCATTGGAGTTTAATGAGAAGTTTTTGTGCACATTGGCAACACACGCCTACAGCTCAGAGTATGGAACCTTCTTGTGCAACAATGAAAAGGAGAGGTAAGGGGACACAAGAGAAATATTGGATAAGAGTACAATAGTTAATGATAAACTTCACTCTTGAGTCTTACACTGACTCTACGTTGCAGCTTTATTACAAGGTTAAGTGTGATGAAATATTTAATCCGTCTTCATACAAAACAAACAATCACCCAATGTCAAGAAAGTGGGCAGAGGATTTTCTTCTTAAAAAAAACTTCAAATACTAAAGCCTAGCATTCAATTACTTCAATTCAGTGTAATTGTTAGCCATGTATGAATCCACCAATCTGTACAGAGCATTTATTTCAACTACAAGTATACAAGCTTATCAACCTGGCAATACACAGTGTTACGCAAGAGAACTGAACCTATTCCTTTCCAAGCAGCATTTTAAACATGAAAACAATTAGCAAAGAAACGATTAGCAGGACACTTAGTTCAGTATAAATAATTACATTTTTTTAGACATACCGTTTAGCTCAGTACTAATCAGGATAAATAGAAGGGTACATCAAGTTGAACCTTTCATAAATTCTAACATTGTTGATTAAGAGGAAGGCAAAATTCCTGTGGTAACAATTGCCAATTTAGCATTACTGGGAAGCTGGTGAGCATTCCTTTCTGACCCCAAAAATGTCAATCTGACAAATTTCCTAGATCAGTCAACCCCATAATTTTCTCTTTCATCAATTCACAGCTGATGATCCCGCTTTTTCTGTATGGTTCTTCGTACAAAAAAGTTTGCTATACAAATCTTTCTATTGACCTCAAATATATCTATCTATATTAATTAGCTTACATATAAGGACCCTTTGTTCTAAAATAAACAAAAAAGTTTTTCTAGCCTCAATTCATTACATCCAATTCATTCCGAAATTTCTCAAGTTCACCTATTTCCTTCTGACAGTGAGGGGACAAGAACTGTATTGGATATTAAAGATGTTGTCTAACTAGTGCCATATATGGTTCATGCAATGTTTGTATCATATGCATTCATCTCTCTTTTTATGCATCCCAGAATTTACTCCCCTTTGCAGCTGCTGCCTGGCACTGTGTTGAGCTTTCTGTCATCTAGAATGCCTAAATTATTTTCCCAATTGTATTTGATCATTTACTATGTAAGCAGCATAGTTATTACTATTGCCTAGATGCCTAGATGCATGTTTACATAAAAATTAATCTGCAATTTCACAGCCCAGTTTTCCATTTTTTCTAAATCTTTCTGTAGCAAGTTCATATCCTGCTCCATATTAATAACTCTACATTGCTTAGTATCATCAGCAAATGTGGAGACTTCTATGCCATCTACAAGGTCATTAATAAAAAGATTAAAAAATAATGCGGCACAATGCTGATCCCTAGGATACCACCACTAATAACTTTAGGCCAGTCTGAATATGTTTCATTTATAACTACCCTTTGCATTCAGTTCTTCAACCATCTCTCCACTCATGGACATGCTTTTCTTCTAGACCTAGTATTCTCATCTTGTGTATCAATCTGGTATGTAGAATAGTATTGAATACTTTTGCAAAATCCAAGTATATCACATAAATTGGAATAGCAAAATCCAGTTTGAAATGTTCTTCCTCATAAAAACTAATAACTGTTTAGGCACGACTGGTCCAATACCGCAACGGCATTATGAAATATTTTTCTACAATATATTTTGGATTTGCATCCATAAAAATCATTTTACAATAAACATAAGTCAGACTGACAAACCTATAATTTTCTGGTTTCGATTTTGCTCCCCTTTCAAAGATTGGTATCACATCTGCTTTCTGCCAATCATGTGGAATTTGTCATGAGAAATAGTGGTCCATCAGTTACTGAACATAGTTCCTTTAGCACTCGTGGTTAGATGCCATGTGGGCCAGTTGCTTCATCTGTTGTAATATTATTTAGATATAACAGTACCTGCTTCTTTGTTAGACGAGTAACATTTCATGTTGTGCATGGGCTATAGCTACACAACCTATTCCTGGCATTTTTCCTCGTTTGTAAATACAGATGAAAAACCTTAACATAAAATATATTTAAACGATCAGCTTTATCATTAACCTTCAACGGTTAAATTTCAATTTTATAATTTAGTGATCCAATGTTATCAATTTTAGTTTTCTTGCCAATTATGTGTTGAAAATATATGTTTGATTAGAGTTGCTATCTTTTGCAATGTGTTTTTTTAGATTCATTCTTTGTTAATTTGGTTCATTTTTACATGTTTTGCCACATTCCATGTATATCCATTATTAATGTTTAGTCCCGTCTAGTTTTAACAATTTTAATGCTCTTTTCTTTTTTCCCCTTTTTACTTCCACTTATTTCTTATTATTTTTACTTAGTTTTATTTGAAGCAAATATTTAATCAGTAGTACAGAGATAGCAAAGTTTGTATAACATAGTAATACATGACTGTTTAATACTAGTGTCTGGGATGCACAATCCTGGAGCAAATATTACATAGCAGATATATTATAGACGACTTCATAGTACCTTCATACCTGGATAGCAAACAAGTAAGAGAAAGTGCCAGAGTATCATCATTCTTTATCAAACCATCCAATCGCTATGCTTTGATATGGCATTGGGAGAACGACGCAAGACAAATCAGCTTAAAGTAACTATAGCCTAATAATTGTATTAACAAATTTTATGCCATTATAGTAGAATGTATTTGGAGTAATAAGAAACCTCAGTTTGATAAAGGAACCAATTTTCCTTCCCCAAAATTTAGGACGCTTTTATGAATTTGAAAAAATATCAGATTGTTTTTCTCCTGGACCAATTGAAAGATTGGCATTTGAGCCCACTCCTGAAACCATAGGTTAATATAGGAAAAAAGTTAACTCCAACATTTCCCTTAGGCTTACTCTGACTACGCTGCAGGCTGCCTTATCTCCATAGGCCCCAGTGCACTGCACCTGTTGCACCAATGGTAGTTCCGCCACAGTCTAAGAGGGATTTAATAATCTCCAAGCATCTGAAAGATGGTGATAATTATGCAGGGTAGAGACTTGTTCCCAGAGAGAAGATGGTAGTCTGGAGAGCGTGAGGGATTTGTGATGAGTTGGGTTGTCTACACTAGCTCCTGACTGCAGGAGCTCCCGTCACATAATGAAAAAATGTATTAATAACATGGAACTTTCCCAAACTGTCAGAGCTAAAAAGTTATCATATGGGTCCCACAAGTTTTATATATGTAAGTGGTTTGTGAAGTGACATTTAGATCTGTGTAGGGAATGAGGGCAGATTAAATAAATTTGTATTGATAAATAGTAATGGTGAAAAGGGTAGATATTTCCCCAACAGTAATAGCAGTTTTTAAAAGTAGCAAACAAATAAGAAGTCATTTGTATACTAAGTATTGCCAGAAATTGTTGTCAGTTAAACCCTTATGCATGCACTTCAGCCAGTTAATGTGTATATATTGAACTCCCTAGGAGTCAAATACACATAAAATACAGTGCTATAAACTGAAGCCAGTTGAGAGATTTTTTGTTAATGTGAAAAATCCAAAATAACCTGGGGAGTGGGAAAGAAAGAGGTTGGGGGGGGGGGGGGGAGGGGAAGTGGGTTAAGGGAATCAGTGAAATAATATGGTACAGGTATGGAATAGCAGATACAATGGAGTAAACAAGTTACTTAAGGCTTCTTTTGGTTGTCTATAAGAGATTCACACAGATGTTAGGGAGGGGTATAGAGAAGTGGGAGTAGAGGCAGGAGATCAGGGAGTTTGATGGATGGTGATTTGGTATTCTGGGAGTGATTGTGGAATTGGCAGTCAGATTTATGATGGGTAAAATTGGAACAGGTTAAGCTCGCTCAAAATGTAGAAGGGGATAACAAGGTTAGAAATATGAGAAAAGAGGGTGATTGGTGCACTTAAGTGCCATGTACTGCAGTGCAGACATATTGGGAATATTCAGAGGAGGCATGACAGTAATGTAGAGGATAATGGCAGTTCCCAAATTAGAGGTGACAGTCACCCAGTCGGAGATGTCACCAGCCAAAAATGGTAAGCTCCAGGCCTCGTTAGCAGGTATATCAGAGGGAAATTAAGTCTGGCGGAGGTGGTTTGCCCCCCACTTAAGCAAAGGAAGAGCGGAGGTCAGGTTTATAATTGTATAGCACCATCACTGTTGGGCACGGTACTCAAGTCAACAAGAAAGACGGGATTGACCCTGTATCCATGTTCATTTGCGGTCAGCATTGTGTAGATAGCAATAATCCCCTTGATGACCTGCAGAAGGATTTTGCAATATACTTATCCTGATATTGCCGTTTGGTCCACAGAGGTGGACCATGTGTTGCGTCTCTTTAAAAAGTGAGCATATAAAAATACTTGGGAGTCTATATTACTCCCAACTAGGAGACTCTGTACTGAACCAATTTCCCACATGTTATTAACACAATTAAGGTGGACCTGTTGAGATGGCAAAAAATGAAAATTTCCTGGCTGGGTAGGACTGTTTCCTTTAAAATGAACATTTTACTACCGTTTACTTTACCTATTCCAAACACTCCCGGTGAAGGTACTCAAATCTACTCTGCTACAGCTACACCACTGGTTCTCCCAATTTGTCTGGTGTCACAAACTCCCACCTACCAGCTTTGCGACTTTGCGTAGAGCTTCATACAATAGAGGTAGGGGATTCACAGACATTAACCTTTATTATACTGCTACCCACTTGGGCCAAGCGGTGACATGGTTTTCAGGGGAACTTGGCCCATGGTCGATAGATCTGGAATCCTCCACTTGCAAGCTGTCTTTTTTGGGCTCGGCCTTGGGGATGCCAGCAATCGATAGACCTAGAACTATGAAAGCCCACCCTGTCATCTCCTTTACTTCCCACATATGGGACTATTGTAGATTGCACTTCACATTACCCTCTCCCATAGCACCTCTCTGGGATAACCCTGCTTTCTCACCAGGGCAATGCCACTCTCAATTTCAATATTGGCACGTGAGAGGCATAAAGCTGATTAGAGATGTACTTGAGTCTGATCATTGTATTTCACTACCGTTCCTCAAAGAAAATTTTGACTTCCCGTCAATCGGCCCTTAGGTAAAACATTATGTCAAATCCCTCCCAAAACCTCAGTTATGAGAAGGCAAACCCCTCCGGAATCTATATATGTCAAAGATCCCTTCCAAAGAGGTATTATCTCTAACTTATATAACCTCCTTGTCACCTCCAGATAGACCAACTGCCCAACCCACAAACTTAAGTGGGATGCTGGTCAGTAATCAGAGAGCGGGTCTCAAGAATCTTGATTGATCTCCTCTCTTGTGAAATAAACTGCCTATAAAATCTATTTTAGGTGGTATTTTGTTCAAACTAGGTTGAAAACAATATACGGGACCACATCTGATCTATGTTGGCGGGGGTCCGGTCAATGAGGATCATTCCTCCACATTTGGTGGTCCTGCTCAAAGATTGCTTAATTTTGGGATGATGTGGCTGCTCTAATAAGTGATGTTACACAGATTCAAGTTACCAAATGTCCCTGGTCCTTCCTTTTGGGCCCTCCACTAGAGGCTCTTGTTAGATATGCAGATAAACTGTCCATACAAATTCTTAATGCAGTCAGGTGTCTAGTGGCTAAGAACTGGAAAAAAATCAGATCCCCCATCTAGACAACACCTCATCAATAAACTATGGTTCCTGGCATCAATAGAAAAAATTTCGGCATACTTTAATAATAAATCCCACAAATTCTCCCAAATTGGTTTATAAAAAAAAAAATATATATATATATATATATATATATATATATAAAAAATAGTCCCTCCAGTTCACGCAACACCAGCGCACACCCTCAGGATACTTCAGCCCTCTTTTTATAACCTGTCAAGTTTGATGTTATATGTGGATTGTTTTTCTCAAATAGAGGAAAGCTGGCCGCCAGGAGGCCCTCCTCTTGTCTCACTACAGAAAGTAGACCACACACCCCGATATACCACTCAGTTGTTTGGTATTTAATTTTTTGATAGTGCAGACCATATAATGGAACCCGTAACTTATCTACCTCCTTCTCTGAGGCAGTCAAACAGCCCACCCATTGTATATACTGTCATCTATTTTGGCTTTCTACATTGTGTTTATACATTGGGTGTTGGTATTTTATAAATAAAGTTATAAAAAAAAAAAAAAAGTGGTCATATAGGTACTCAAGATGAATCAACTGCCTCACCTGCTCTTTCTTACTGACACTTCCAGTTAAAGGGCCTAAACCCACTTGGAAACAATTACACCGTTGGTTCATTCAATTTACTTGGAAGAATAAATCTTTCTTCTGTAAACTAGCCTCCTCTGTGTCAGCATTGGGCATTCCAACTAGATATAGGCCCTCTGTGATGAGGTGACAGCATGTGTGGAAAGAGTCTTGGCCCTGATTCATTAACGAACCTAAATGCTGATACATGCTGTAATTTGCATAAAAGCACTCCAAAGTCCAATTCATCTTGAGCGTAAAGTACACTTACTACAGCCTACAATTTCATGGGCAGAAGGGGGAGGGCGGTGGTAGTCAATATATCGATGCTAACTACCCCAACAAGACTTACCCCGACGTTTAAAAAACGCACAGCTCCTTCCCGAGCAGGCTCCAGGACGACTGATGTAATAACCGACTGCAAGGCATCGCGACAAATGAAGAAGCCGGCGAGACTTGATGACATTGCCAGTGATGCGACGCTGTTATTGGTGCTGTTAAGGGGGTAATGTAAGTATGCGGGCATGGACAATGTACAAGTCACTGGCGACCGCAAGGTCCAGAGTGCTGCAGGTTATAGGCCAGTTCAAGCCAAAATATCCAAAGGTGGGTGTCATCTCTCCAGGGGTTGTGCTCTGACCTTCCTGCCAAGACTCCAGTTTCAACTAGTCTATTAGCATTTTACAGTTGGTATCACTCTGATGATTTATTCCCGAACATCAATAACTGGAGTATGCAATGTGCGATCTCTTCGGCGAATGAATAGGACAACTGCTGACGAATAGGGGATTAAGATGACACCAAACATGACAATTCCTGCAACCTGAACCTCAAACACTAAAGTGTACATATAATCATAAAATATAAACTAATAAACTAAATACTATCTGCTCATAAATCACTGTGGAATGGAACCAATATAAATATGAATTATATAAATAACTAAATAATAGAGTGCAAGAGTGTGCGTGCGTATTTTACAGCGTGATTGCGCCATGCCACGTGTAGCATTGCATACTGATCGCGATCACACGGTAAAACAATATTAACCAATACACTTTTGTTCATCCAATTGCACGACTTCGACATGTGCAACTCACACAATTAATCAGCTCCGCAATAGGACCTGGGAGGAAATGCTACGCATGCGCAGCAGCTCAATTTTTGCTAATTTCTCTTGATAATTAAAGTGGCTCCAGCGTGCCAGGCTACACGACACTGCGTGTTATGTATAGAACACGTTCTGGGGGTTGTTTTCATTGAGACTTTATATTTCACATAAGTATTAGACATATCCTGCAGTATACTGTCTGTTAGAGCAGAGCAGACCTAGACACGTATTCGACAGAAGTATCCTTACATCTGCTCCTTGTTGAACACGGATGCATGTATGCCTGGATTTACGTGTTTAAAAAAAAACAACCCCAAAAAACCCACAATGCATTCATTCTGTGTGCCATAATAAATCAGACCCTCAATTCCTAAAAGGTCTTTTCTTCTTCTGGCTCCCCACTGGAGTGACAGGCTAAACACCCTTTCCATGCAAATGCTCAATGTGGTCAGATGCTTGGTTGAAAAGTGCTGGAAATGTTCAGATCCCCCTTTGCAAAAAGCAGCTCATGACTAAAATATGGTAATTCTAGTCCATGGGAAAAATGTCTACATACTTCGATAACATGTTCCACAAATATACTCAAGACTGGTACGACTGCTTCATTTCTAACAGAGCTCCTCCCCAGAGAGAACTCTCAAGGCTTTTCAAAACTCTTCTTGTAGTTTTAGATGACTTAAGTTTTGCGGTTACAATGCAAATTACTTTTTACCATTATAGTAGTCAAGGAGGTCCTGGCTCTGAACTCAATTACACTTTTCCCTAGTTTCCATCCTTGTCAAATTCCCTACTCAAAACACAGAAATTTCACTATATTCAGGTTTTTTTGTTTGTTTTTTTTCTTTTTTACAATTACCATATACCAACAAGTACTTTCAGAGCGGAGCATTTCAGAGTAGTAGACCAGGAACAGTACAAAATTTATATAGACCAGATCAAATATAACGGTCAAGCCATACATAAAGAAAAGTAAATACTACTACATGCAGAAGTCACTTAGTCTCGAGCAACTGAGAGATGCCAGTCTTGTTAATATGTTGGTTGGTAACTACAGTGTTTTGCACACAGTGTTATTACAAATCTATAATAACTCATGTTTTTCAACAGGCATTTATACAAGGTGCATGAGCAGACTCATTCTCTTTGGGGTTTCCTAAATAACTTCAAGCAAAGGCAAAACCTCCTAAACCCAATATATGAGAAAAATCCACTAGTCATCTGGCCATCAGTGGCACCACAAAGCTTACAGCTGTGGGAAGGTGAGAGTCAAAGAAAGACTGTGGTGGGTGTTTGGGGCATGTTCATGAGAAGAACCAATACTGACATTGTGCATTATATTTGTAGGTTTCTTCCTCCAATACTTAATTCCTACAAAACATAGAGAGATGTCTTGGCAACGAATATGGGAACTTGTAAGTGAAGACTGCTAATGACTGTAGTTTGTCAGACCTGGAAAAACTCTGCAGCCAAATGCAATTTGTTGTTCCAGCCAAGATATTCCTGAGTACTATACGTTTTCACAAACAACTCACGTGAACAGAACAAAGAAACACCTGAGCGAGACAGTTCCAATTTCAAACAATTTTTTATTTATTTTTCACACTGGAGAGCTTGTTATCTCAGAAGGGCCCTTTTCTGCCTAGAACAAGGACCACGTTGTTCCTCTGCCTCAATCACTGCCACTTTTTTTTTTATAAAAATGTTAATACAATAAATAAGTACTTCAGGCACTAATGTTGGATGTAAATTACATGTGAAAAAAAATTAGAGCAAGTTCATTTATAATTACCAACACTTTAATTCATGGCTGTGGTGCTCTGTGTGGACATACAATCTTTGGCTGGCATGGTATGCTTTTAATATTTAAAAATAGATGAATATCAGCTCTCCAACACATTTATAAGTGGATGTCAATCATGCGCTCCAAGATACATATGCAATGGTTCTAAACAATATGGTATAGTTATTTTAAAATAGCAAATTTGATTAGACTTTAAGGGTTAAATATACAATGTGTAGCACCAAAGTGCAAAAGAGATTATTTTTTAATGTACTTTACTATAAACAGAATTGTTTTTGTCCAACCTCTCCACCTCAACTTTCCAGGCCAGGCAGCGACTATGGCCACTGGAGTGTCAGAGGCTTCAGACTTGATCACACATGTGCGTGGATGGGTGTATTTTCAGGACATTAAATGGGAAGTTCACTTTATTATAAGGTAAAGGAAGACAAATTAAAAACACTACATTAAAGTAGCCTGTAGACCAGTAGGTGAGAGCCAGACAAATGCTGAAGGTAAGATGCTGTGTGTGGATGAGAGAATGCGGAGGTAAAAGGGATTTATTTTTTTTTAATAGTTTTCAAATATTTGATAGCGCCCAACACATTCTTATTACATTTTTCATGATGGATTCCCATTAAAAAGTGCATACTGAAATTAGCTCAATATTCAACCTCAAAATCAAAATATTGCTGATCAAAGTAATGTATTCTGACATATCCATCCTCTCCGCCGCTGCTGTAACTGTGGAAAGATGGAAGAGACATATTGTCACATTATTCTGGCATTTTAAAATATGTTCACTACTAGATTGCTTCAGACTACACTCACCTCTTGCCATCTGGGTGGAATGCCAAACTGTTAATAGGTCCGAAATGGCCCTTCACTCTCCCAAATTCCTCCTCAATAGCAACATGGAAAAACCTGTAAATGGCAGACGTTAGCATCTAATGCCATGAGAATGTGGCCTGTTCTCATAGTAACCCTGCTTACCTTGCCTCGAATTTACCAATCCTGGTTGATGTGGTTGTCACATCCATGGCTTCCTGTCCTCCTCCCAGAACAACCTGCAAAAAGGGAGCGTCAGAGAAGCAAATAAGCTTATTTTCACCAGTAATAAAACACATAAGCATAAGACTATGCTCTTACATGGTCATAGACTGGAGAAATTGCTGCAGAATTTACTGGTCTCTCTGTACGAAACGTTTTCTGATGCTCCAGTGATGTGCTGTCAAACAGCTGCAAAGAGAACACAGTTAAGCATTGAAACAAAACACATTACTGCAGCAGACACAGCTACATCACAATGCACCCACAATCTGAGCAGGAGTAAATACTGTAATGCAACATTCGACGCAATGTACACATCAAAAAACATTTTGGTTAAGGTTTATAAAAATTGTCGCAAAGGAAATGGTCGCCATTGGCTGTAGCAACGAAACATTTGCTTTAGAAAAATAAAAAATCTGACTGCTTTCTATAGGCAACACCACCCTTTCTCTTTACAGCAGTTTTCATGAATGTCCCCATTAGTGTGCATAATAGCACCAAGCAAAGACAAAAGGCTAGAAGAAATAAAAGTGGTTGATCTGTTAAATTGAGGACATGATTAAAAGGACTGTAACCTCAAATATGCATTCATTATTGTAGCAAAGAAGAGTGTAAGCAGATTTATGCTCTGTTTACATTCTATGAGCATTCCTGGAGTGCTGTTATGGTGAAAGGTGACACCAGGCATCTGTAATAAAGACCACATGGTACCTGTCTTTCTCCTAGGCATTAAAGTACTACAGCACCAATACACATATGTTTAGTTAGTAGGCAGGTGGTGCCCTCTTGCTTCTCCAAGTATTTTAATTTAAAAAAAATTAAAAAATAATAATAATTTGAATGCAGTTAATTATACATTTATCGGTAGATTATAGAATGAATATAATTATCATTCTGAAAATGTTTAATGTATGTGTTTTAATAAGAGGACACTAGATGTTAATATACATATTTACATCTAGTGAATATATACATACATACATATATGTCCATATGTTTTAAAGATCAATTGGTTTTATACAATCTTTATACAATCTTCTAGAAAGTGGAGAAGTGAGCCATACCTACAAGACAAGCCTGAATGAGACCCCAGACAAATGAAGTGCATGGATTTTAGAACGACTGCAGGGTGATTGTTTTAAACCACTCTTTTCTCTGTAGTCTGATAAACACTATTTACTTGTAGGAAAACTTTTTATATTGCATTCTGGATTGTAGCCGACATAACATCATATGCGCATGCTATTATTTTTTGTAAACAAAACCTTTTACATGTTTAAAGTTCCTGGTTCTGTTGGTATGTACATTCAATAATTGCTTTAATATGCCTCAGTAGTGGAATGCATGTCTATATTTAACCCAATCCCTAGAATAAGAACTTCCGGTTACCAAGAAAGGATGAGTTATTTTCCCACTGCCCCAGTGTTTAGCCTCCTCATTGGAGACTCAGTGGAGATGATAAAAGCAAGGGGCACCAAGGAAAGTTGTTGTGGAAATAAACCATAGGACATCCCCTTGCAATAAAAGGTGCCCAAAAGTAGTCCTTCACTGGGACACCTGTCTCTAGCTCTTCTCAAGACTCTCAAAAGGATGTGTGTGTTCTTCTACAGACCAACAGGAGATTGGGAAGCCTCTCACCTTAGCACTGCAGTCCTTGGATGCTGTGACGAACATGGTCATATCTCTGGAGCTCTGTATATCATTCACCTGCTTGGAGTGTTCTTTGATAGTGTTGACAATCTCTCCAGACTGATGGAGAAGAAAAAAAAAAAAAAAAAAAAAAAAAAAAAAAAAAAAAGGACGGTTAGAAGCATACCAAGATCTCCTGCCACACTCCACCACATTAAGTATATGCCAAACAATTTTCACACTAAGGAAAGACGACTATTCATTAAAAATGGGAAAATGACCTTGGTCTCACCTTAGCACTATATTGCTTCAGCTCCCCATTTTCATGTCCAGCAATGATATTCTCACCCAGCGGCCCCCACACAGCACTGGTTATCTTAGACTCACTGCAGCTAATCTTCATGTACGGCTCATTGTCCTCTGTCAATATAAAATGATAACAGCAAGAATTAATCTCAGACATTACTAACCACGGATAGAACTATTGGGTTTGTATGCAAGTATTTATACAGTAAACCTCCAGCAGAGACGACTTGTCTAGTTAATTTCCCACACTCACTGATGATTTACAGCACATGACCTTGACCCTCCCCTATGCAATTGCATTAAAGTTTCATGAATTTAAAAACAATGTAAAAATTATTACAGATCATAGAGGGATTTGATTAGCTGCCCAGTCCTTTTTACAAAAACAAAAAATAAAATGAAAACAAACTAAGCGCACCAATGTAAAATAATATATTGAAGTCAAATACCAAAATGCATGCCATTCAATGAAAATAAACTTTATATTAAAGTAAATCACCATCATTGGAAATCATCCTCAATATACTATCTAAGTGTTAGGAAAGAAAAGAAGCAATGCATTTACAAAAATGTTCCTCAAGTTGATACAATAAACTTTTCCAATAGATACAAAATGAAAGTGAAATTCCAACATAAATATAAACAATGTACTTATAGCCACCTCTAATTCTCAGTAACGGGTTTAAAACACATTAAGTATGCAAAGTAGGACACTGGCACCTTTTTACATTCTCACCACTAATATACCGTATATACTCGAGTATAAGCTGACCCGAATATAAGTCACGGCACCTAATTTTACCACAAAAAATTGGGAAAACTTATTGACTCGAGTATAAGCCTAAGTTGGGAAATGCAGCAGCAGCTACTGGTAAATTTCTTTAATAAAAAAAAACTTGTCAGCTGACCCACCGCCACTCTGTTTGCAGGATAGACTGTTATAATAGACCATAATGCTAAATTAATCGCTAACACTAACATCAAATAACACTAACACTTTTTAAGACACTGTGGTACACTACTCAGAAGAGCATACAACTCAAACTCCAGGACAAGTCAGGCAGAGTAAACAAATACTTAAAATACCAATTTATAGGAAATAAAACTAACCTTCATGATCTGCACTTGTACAGAAATGTTCTAGAGCTCCATACAAGGCTGCTTATAAACAAAGGACTTCAGTACTACTGAACACAATGCAGATGTGCTGCATGAAAATTCATACCGACGACGCTGGCTGACATGAAGAAGTGTATGTGCCTTATGTCACAGGTCCCCATGAAAACATGTTGCTCTTATCAAGAGAAAGAGAG
Organism: Mixophyes fleayi; assembly: GCF_038048845.1. NCBI lineage: Eukaryota > Metazoa > Chordata > Amphibia > Anura > Limnodynastidae > Mixophyes > Mixophyes fleayi. The sequence goes on along the minus strand of NC_134403.1, from coordinate 193,598,570 downwards.
AGAGATCTTTCACTTACCTCCGCATGTGCGTTCCACAGACAGGAAGTTCAGCATTTGGAACGCAAGTTTACGTTCCAAATGCCGAACTTCCTGTCAGTGGAACGCACATGCGTTCCACTGCGGAAGTTAAGAGCTGAGGGACCGAAGCTGACTCGTGTATAAGCCGAAGGGGGCTTTTTCAGCATAAAAAATGTGCTGAAAAAGTCGGCTTATACACGAGTATATACGGTATATCCAAACTTAGTTGGAAAATATTTCAACAATTTCTCTAAAAATTTGGTTGTTTATTTGGCTTAAGCACACCCATCTTGTTTTATAGTCTAGCTATATATTAATTACTCTATATATATTCATTACTCTAACGGTATATATTATGCTACTAGTTCCCCATACACCCTATTTGTTGGTACAATTCCTCACCAATCTGGGATGGGTCCCTTATGTCAAAGAAGTTGACAAAGCATTGGTAACCCATCTGCTTGTCTGTCGAGAACATGATGATGTTGCCTCCAAAGTCAAATCCACAGGTCCTGACGGCTGAATTTGTCTGCAGTAGAGCTAGCTGCTTCCCTGAAGGTACACAAAGAAAAAAAGGACAGGAATGCAGTGAGAAAAAGCACAAGAGAAAATGAGACACATTGTTTCAAAACGGAGTGCTAATTATATAAATGTTGTATTGAAAGCAATGTAATTATAAAACTCTTCCAACACTCATACAACTTTGATGTACTTCTGCCTCTACATCCCTGTTGCTCCTAATGCCTAAGACTTATTTTTGTGATGTAAATAACATTGCATGCATTGAGCAGTTGCCATTGCGATTTTCTAAGCTTCATCAATGTACTTGAAGGCAGATAAAAAACAGCTAGGGGACTATCTGTTATTTAATAAGTGCAGGACTAGTAAAATGATGTGCAGACATTGCGGGTTCTTTGCTCTTCATTAGACAGCAAATCCTCCAGACTGTGCCTTGAACTTAGATCAGCTGAAAGGGAAATAGTGTTAAGGATTCACCCATGCACTTTGCTGGTAAGGTCATGTTGTGTCTGCTATAAACACAATAATCCTTCCCCAACTTAGACTAAGAAAAGTGGTTCTTAGCGATTTCTTGATGCCGAGCGGTGAGTGGTAGTAGTAGTGTGGCTTATGTTTTACTTATTTTAATTTGGGTTGTATTTCTTGTACCATGATCTTCGAACAGGCCAAGTATAGAAAACTCTTGTCACAAAATTTATTTTGGGAGCCAGTGTTGGATGAAGAGAGGAACAGGATGGTAAAAGTAATAATAAATATATAATTAACAAAATTGGAAATGACTCAGATGTGATGAAATAATATTAAAAAAAGTGGAAAAAGGTAGAAATAAGAAAATAACAGTGGAAAGGTGATGAATGAATGAGAATGTAAGAGATGAAATCAGTAAATATAATTTAAATGTGTTAGGTTGAAAAAACTTTTCATAGCAAGCTAGAGGTTTTTCCAGGAAAACAAATTGTTGTTTTGGAGCTAGTTAATGAATAAACTAAGTGCAGAGAGTAAATAATGACATTTCCTTTTCAGAAACTATTGAATCATTCCCATATATTATTATTCTATTACAATTATATATTTGTATTAATGATTACTTTTACTATTCTACTCCTGTGTTCAACCACTAGCATTCGCTCCCAAAATACATTTTGGGACAAGTCTTACCAAAAACCATCAACAGCTAAGTAAAGATGTACAACACATAGAAAAACAAGGAAACCATAGGGCAAGCAACTTCACACAGCAGCTGCAAGGCAATACACAGAAAGCAGATAAAGATACAAGAACAAGTCATTAGGAAACCAAAAACCAGGGTAAAAAGACAACACAATAAATAATTTAGTAAGCAAAGCACAAAGAATGGCAAGTTTGAGTCACAGGTATAGCCCATTACATTATTTGTAAAAAGAGATAGTCAACAAAACAAATGAAACAGAGAAATGACAAGTAGATAAAAAAATACAAGGGGGAATGTAATAGGTCTACAAGTACTCACCTGTTTGACAGTCAAATAATCTGCAGGAGTTATCTGCTGATCCAGAAAGCACATGACGCGAGTCCCCTGACCACTTGGTTAAAGAATTTCATACGCAAAGTCTGATATTAGGGCACCAGTACTAGACAATACAATCACTCTCTAGCCATGCCATACACATTTCTGATTAAATCGATGTGCACCTAGAACTTTGATGAAGAGGTTTCCTATTTGCACATTTACTATATAAAAAATGTGCGCATCAATTATAGCTGCTCAGGCGCAGCCTCCCAATCCCGTGACAGATTCACTGCTTGGCTCGCTCACTTCCTTTCCATTCTCATTCGGGGATCTTTACATCCTCATCGACTACCCTACTGACACAGTCACTTGTAAACTCCTTTAGATTACTTCCTCCTTTAGTCTTTTCCAGCACATAACATCTCCTACCATAACAATTGACACTTTCAGGATTTTGATTTCATTGCCTCACCTCAATCTCCAGATGCACAAACTCTCTTTTCAGACTCTAATGAGGGAATTCAATTTGGCCGAGCTCAACATGTCGTTAACTCCATTATCGTTAATACGGTAATTTTTAACCCCGATTTCTGCTCGCGGCTACCCGAGCTGTGAGCAAAAACCAGCGTTAAAGATTACAGTACTAACTGTAATAGTGCACATTATTAACATAATATTGGTAATAGTGCGCAGGCCGCGTTACTTTCGGCAGTAATGCAGCCAACTGAATTCCCCCCTAAGACCACAACCTCCTTTTCCTTCTGCCTCACGTATCCAAATCCATGCACACTCAACAACACCTAAACACCCAAGCCTCTTCACATCCTCACTTGTACCACCTGTATTTCTTATTACTACTTTACCCTGACTGACTGTCTTTCTACAACACTACACTAACTGCAGCCCTAGATGAGGCAGTTACAGCAACTAAACAGATTCTGGAGATCCAAACCCCAACCCGGCCACTCAAAACAGACCTGCCACATACAAAAATGCACTTGTACCATTGAATGCAAATTATTTCCTTCACTACAAGTTTATTCTCTCTGCTTAATACACTACCCACACTCGCATCAAACAAGCCTACTTTCTAAAATAATACCCAGTCAACAACACCCTGTTTCCTCTTTCATCTCACTTTTCAAAACCCATATCTTCACTTTAGATTATCCTACAATGACTTGATACTACCAACTCTCCACTCTGATTTCCACTTGTTCCTATTGTTTCAGTATTACAATCTAGAGGGCAAGCTCACACAAGCAGAGCTATCTACGCTATCTCACATTCGTATATATTTCGTCAACCTTGTATGTACTTGTTCTATGTTCCTGTACAAACGGCCTTTGTGTTCAGTTTCTTATACCCACTGTCTGGCACTGTGGGGTTTTGTGGTGCCTTACCGCTAAATGAGGACGACACTTGCAGGGATGGAGATCTTGAGCAAAACGTACATTTCAGGACTGGCTTGCTTACTGACCACTTAACCTTTTTCCTACCATTATCACGGACTCTGTGTCACTTAAATGATTCCAATAAATGCTTCTGGTAATCAAAAGGATACAATCAACATCCACGCACCATACTGCTCCTGTGTGCCCATTGTATGTGCCCAGACGCTCTCCATTCACAGAGTACCAAACATTTACCACCTGGAGACAAAGATACCAAGAAGTACAATTAACATTGTTATGCTTTTTTAAAAGAACAGCTCATGACAGTGACATGGAAATATAATGCCCATCCTCCACAAACATATTATTTGAAGACAGAAGTAACAAAATTACTTTATCACATTTTCTTACATCTACTGGTGCACCTGTGAACATAAGGAAAATGAAACAAAAAGACTCCACAGACAAACATGCTTTACTTGTATAGCATGTATGTATTTATAAACTAAAAGAAACGAGCACTCCTACTTGTCCTCCCATCCATTTTCTTCACTATACCAAAAATTTCACTGGAAACACCTTAAAAGCTCTCCGGCTTCCCATATTCAGTACATCTGCAAATCCTATCATAGTTAATCTACACAAAAATCACCAAAATACATCCTGTGATAACAAACATGATGCTTCATCTATTTAAGCCACCTGTAAAAAAGGAAAGATAGGACACTAAGGGGCAGATTCAATTTCCCGTTACTACGGTAATTTCTCAACTGATCTTTGCTTGCAGCTCTGTAAGCCGCAAGCAAAATTCCACATTGAAGTTACCGTAGAAACGGTAATAATGCGCGGGCCACGATGGTCTCGAGAACAACGCGGTAAATTGAATCTGCCCCTAAATGTGTAAAATGAACTAAGGGGAGAATTCAAGAGGTGGGTATTTTTGGGAGGAGTTTGCCAATTTTTTCCCCAACTATAACTATAAAATAAAAACATTTAATCTGCTAAATCTACCAAAAGCCAAATCATAAAGAAAATATAAAACATTCATGATTAGACCTAGAAAAGATATTCCTGGCAAACAGCACAAAAATGGAAAGATTGCAGATAGTAGTTTAAACTACCTCCAGGCATGGATAAGTTTATTAAGAGAGCAGACAAAACATGGACGTTTGTAGTACTCTTAACAATGACTGCTAAAAGTCAGAAGAGTATACGAATATACATAGTGCCTGTAAGTCTTGTTTACCCATGTGAACAACAGGTATAATTTGGATACTTTGCTGCTTATAGGTTTTTGTTTTTTCTCTTATTAAAGTTTAATAAAAATTTCATGACTTAAAAAAATATGTCTATTGTGCTCTTTGCAACAAGTTGCCATGTTGAAATCTAGCCTCTCTAACACAGCACATAGAATTACGGACAGCTCTGTAAAAATGCACTGTGTGTACTGTTTGATACATACACAGACGCAGGGCAAGTGATGTCACATTAGCACAAATGGCTGCATTCTAAAATTATATGGCATTTTTAATCTGTATCAGGTCCTATTAGGATACTTTTCTAAAGATATGGGAGGGGCTTCTGCTGTCTATAATGAAGGAAAAAGTTTACTTTTAACAAAAAAAAATAATATATATATATTTTAACCTCTTGGTTTATATTTGAAATTTTATTTTCAGGTTAAGTGGTCTTACAAAGTGGTTAATCTTAAGTATTTATTTCAAGAATAAGATCCACACCTCCCCACAATTAGCAAAACCGCACAGGTCCCACACCTGGCTCCTGAGGTGCCAGCTGGAGTTAATGGTCAACCTGCAGGCTGTGAGCTATGGGACTGCTGGGGCTAACAGATGTGATTTTCTACTGTGGGCTGGACATGCATGGGACATGTTCAGTGTTGTTGTTTGGGGAAATGTGGGGCTTAAAAATGTTCACCTAAACTTTATTTTGTATTGTACTAAAAAGCAATAATAACTGAACACTTTTTTTTTTTTTAAACTGAAAAAGTTTGCAAACAAACAACTTTCAAACCTTACTGATCAGTCCCCGCCACAATTATCTATTAAACACACACCGATCAGCCACAACATTACCACTGACAAGTGAAGTGAATAACATTGATTGTCGTGATATAATGGCACCTGTCAAGGGGAGGGATATATTAGACAGCAAGTGAATATTCAGTTCATGAAGTTGCTGTGTTGGAAGCAGGAAAAATGGCCAAGTGTAAGAATCTGAGTTACTTTGACAAGGACCAAAGTGTTATGGCTAGACGACTAGGTCAGAGGAGTTCCAAAATGGCAGTTCTTGTGGGGCGTTCCTGGTATGCAGTGATTAATACCTACAAAAAGTGGTCCAACGAAGCACAACCGGTGAACCGCCGACAGGGTCATGGGCACCCAAGGCCCACTGATGAGCATGGTGAGAAGGCTAGCCCGTCTGATCCAACCCCATAGAAGAGCTACTTTAGCACAAACTGATGAGAAAGTTAATGCTGGCTATGTTAGAAAGGTCCAAAGCCTAATTACAGTAGGGATGTGCACCGGCCACTTTTGGTGTCTCGTGTTTTGGATTCGGATTTGCTTGAGGTTTTGGGTTCGGATTTGTTTGGCAAAACACCTGACGAAAGGTTTTGGTTCAGATTTAAGGTTTTGGATTTATTTTGAAAAAAACATAAAAAGTGTTAAAATCAAGTTTTTTTTGTTTATTTTCACTCCTACGCTATTATTAACCTCAATAACATTCAATAACAATCATTTCCACTAATTCCCAGTCTATTCTGCAGAATCAGTGAACTTTGTAATATTGCAGTACCAATGGACTTATACTGCAGGATTTTTTTTTTAAAAAAAAATTGTGCTTGTGCTGTGCTCTTCTAAGGGCATTGTTATTTCCCCAGCACAGCACGAGATATAGCAGGACAGAGGACCACCTAACACAACCTCCCTCTACCCTGATCAATGCCCGAGTGAAGATGGCGGCGGCTAGCGGGGAATTTATAGGATCCGAGTATCGCGAGATCCGACAGCGGGATTATGACTCACAGCCTCGGTTTCAGTTTTGCAATTGGCGGGAATACCCGGATCTGGCTCGGATCGGCAACGTTCGGGTGGGCTCGGATTTCAGATATCCGAGCCCGCTCATCTATAATTTACAGACATATTCCCAACTCTTACTTTCATCAACACCTCCAGCTCATACACATCTATAACGATGTCCAATGATCATATACAGATCTACATCACCATTCTCTGCCTGCAGGATTTTCTTTTGTATTTTTAAATAATGTCCTATATATCCCCTGCATACAACAATGATCTACTGCTTTCCATCAAGAGGGTAATAATTCAGTTTAGCGATACATTTTTCAAATATATGTAAGCCTGATTTATATCATCCTCAATGCTGCCCCCCGTGTAATAATGTACAACTCTAAACATTTACCTTATATAGTTAGAGTATAATTAGGCCTGTAAAACCAGAGGCGTACTTACTGGATCTTTGGCAACTGTAAGAAGTAAGTCCCCATCACGGTTATATTTGATTTGGGTGATTGATCGCTCATGGCCCTGAAGCAGGATGGGTCGCTGAAAATAGAGAGAGAGAAATATTTTATCTTGAAAGCAGGTTAACACACTTGATATGCTCATGAAATTACAGCAGTGTGTTAAAAACATCAACATAACTAATTTGGCGTCTACCAAAACATTACATTTCTCAATTTTATGAAACTCCTGGGGGTAAACGTATTAAAGTGCAATTTGTGCAAATCGCTGATATTCGGCAACTATAGCAGCTAACTTAAAAACGGCAATGTGTTTAAAGGCAAATCTTGCAAAAATCACACTTTAATGCAATTATCCCCTGGAGTGCCTAAATGCCACAAGACAGAAAACCTATACCCATATTTTTTTAATAAATTAAAACTGAAGTAGTGATAGCGTAAACAAATACTTTCTGCGTCCTTAATGTCATCTGTAAGTGACTCTATGCCGACTAATATTTAAACTTGGCACCTCCATCTGAGATGAAAATAAACATCTGTGGGAAGCTGGCAGTCTAAGATACATTGCAGACTTCTCACATGACCATAGGATAGTGGCAAATCACTATAATAGCATAGACATTGTTTGTGATTATACACAGAGAGCACTCTACATTTTTCTATGCTAATTTGAGTATCTAGATTCTAGAACATCGGAGCTTGACCATCACTTCTAAGTTTATCTGCAATATGTTGAAAAGATCATTTCTACTTAACTACTGAACAGAAACCTTCACTGTCAAACGTGCAGGATAATAGCTCACACTCAGTGTCAGTTTTGAGCTGCATTAACAACATGTTTTAGGCTCCCCAGCTGCTGTGGAACTACAGGTCTCTGCATCCATAATGGCTGGGGAGTCATATGTTGCCTCAGTCCGAAGCAAAGATACTTAGTGATCTCCTTAATACATCAACTCTGCAACAAGCAAACAAGCCCGCCTAATGGACCGGTACATCTCACTCACCATGGTTGTGCAGCAGGATCAGCGTGGGTAAAGAACCCGGAAGTGCGAACGATAGAGTACACCTGCTTCCTGCTTTCTATGGTCTTGGGAGTAGGACGTGTCGTTGCTGAATACTTCCTGTATAGTCTAGACGCTACCTTCTCACTGTGGTGCCAGCATAGGATACAATTGTCTCTGGCCGCACGGGAGCTGTTCTCGTTGCTATTGTTCGTCCTCTGGGAATTCACTAACCCTTTCCTGCGAAGAGGAGTTAGTAAAGTAAAACACTACTCCGTTTCCACGAAAGGGATGGAACGATCACAGAAAAGAATGAACGGGATGAATGCCTGCAGTTACTTTTCCTGCCATTAGATGGCACTAACAGTTTTCTTTCACCCAATGGTTTCAATAGAGGAAAAGCAACTCGTACATTACAGCAGCTGTATTTCAATTATTTATATCAACAATATGTTTAATATTTTAAAAATGCACAATAAGTAAATTACATTTTAATATATATACCTGTTGTTAAAAAATAACAATAAAATGTAATAATGACAAATAAATGTACATGAACTGTTTTATTCCAGCACAACAGCTCTATCATTTTCAGTGGTAGCATGTGACGTTTTTTTCTTTACGGTTGTTACAAATATAACATTTTTAAAAATGTTTCTGTCCTAGATGAAAATAATATCAACCTAGCACTGTCTGGGACATTCTCTGTCTCTCTTCATTCTTGTCTTTATTTACAGCTTGATTATCATCATCATCAACATTTATATAGTGCCAGCAAATTGTGTATCGCTTTATAATTATGATTATGTCAAGTGTTTTAGGGGCCTGACCTGTTTATAATCTCCATGTCCCTCTGTTCATGTGCAATCATCTGTTCACATGTCCTATATTTATTTGAGGTAGAAAGAAGCACTGTCTTAGTATATTTCATTGGAAGCACAATACCCTGTGTGATTCAGGGGTAAGTTATGTTTGGGGGACCTGTGAGATCTTTAAAGGTATAATATACTTGATCATTACTGCACTATGTTTGCTGAAGAGTGTATGGGCTTTTTTCATCAAGGCATGATTTCCAGCGCATCATACGCAAAATCACTCTGCTCAGAATTGCATCATTCGTCGGTAAACACAGCCCTGTCCTCTCCACTTTCGAATGCAAAGGACACGTACTACAGCCTACGATTTCGGGGAGTGAACATGTGGAAAAGGGGCGTTTTTCCACAGTAAATCTACATGCCACACTCGCGTAAAAATCAAGCTCTGGGAATCTCAAACATTTGTTTTTCTACAGCTCCAGCTACAGGGCTAGTCTAAAGCTGGTTACACACGACAGCATTTTCAGTCGATTATCAGGTCAATCAAACGATAAACGACCGTTCGTCCCGATGATTATCATTCCAAATGACATCATATTGTTGCATTTGATTTTTAAACCAAACTAAAAATCTCGCTCAACGATGGAACAATACCGTTCCAATTCTGCAGTGTGTATTCACTCATGACCGGAAGTGTTCATAGATTTCTATGGAGTGTGCAGAGTCACAATCTTTTCAGTCGATGGTTATGACAGATGAAGAGCACAGATTTGAAGGTAAATCATGTAAAGTGTGTTTAGTGTGTAAACATGAATCAGCCTGCTGATCGGGAGTTTTTGGTTTGGTTTTTATCGTTGGTAAAATCTATAAGGATTTCGCGTCGGGAGAAATTTTGTATAGAGTGTACCCAGCCTAAGTCCTGATCAGTGGTGATGACAGTCTCCTATGCATGCTATAACATGTGTTGCAATCAGGAGCAGCTGTAAAAATGTATTTTATGTTTTGTAGACATTAAAAACACCCTAGTAAAAATATTTAACGGGATGAAAAAAATATTTAAAAAAATGTTTTTGTTTACTGTTTTATCACTAACGCCTATATTATTAGCAGGTGACAATCATTTAATATTTTTTTTTCTCTGTGCATTGTTATGCAAATTTATAGTCCACATAGGTATTGGATGTTTCCTGCAGTATCTTCTGGAGCAGAGCAGACCTAAACCCGAATTCATCATTGCACATATCTTCAGATCCGTTCCTTGTTGACTTCGGGAGTATGCAGATCCGATTTGCGTTGGTTTGTTAACAAACACACGTTGTGCTCAAAATGCGTACCTTGATGAATCAGGCGCTATATGTCTCTCTCTCTCCCTTCCTAATCCAGCTATCTTCCCACTAGAAACGCATAGAAAATGATTCACAGTGTACATAGCTAGGCTTAAAACGTGATCATCCCACATAAATAAAAATTATATAGACATCTTCCCACTGGAAACGGATAGAGCACACTCCACATTGTACATATCTATGCTTAAAACACCATCATCCCATGTAAATAAAAAAGATATAGCAATTTTCCCACTGAAAAACGCATAGGAAACACCCCACAGTGCACATACCAATCCTTAAAACACAATCATCCCACGTAAGTATAAAATGTATAGCCATCTTCCAACTGGAAACACATAGAAAACACTCCATAGTGTACAAATATTTGCTTAAAACGCCATCATCCCATGTAATTATTTTTTATACAATTTACCATAAATAAAATATTTTTACAGTGTAATATTATGACCTAAGGAATATTATGTATACATGTTCGATATACTCCTTTATTATAATATGCCTAGTCAACACACAACAGACTCCTCACCTATATATAACTATATATGTGATAGTGCATTTCATATTGAAAATTATATGGATATTATAAGTCACTTAGGAGTCCTACTTACAGAATTTTTAGTTTATTGTCTATTTTTAAAAGCTTAATATGTTTGTTGTAATTTATAAAATCTGAAATGAAGATTAAAAAGTTAAGCTACTACCATCCAGTGTTTTGGAGTTATACTGCAGGAAATCATCCCAATCATCCCTTTCTGTGATAATCCTTTCAATACATCACTCCACAAAACAATATTTTATAGATAGAGAAAGAAAAGCATGGTTTAGCACTATGGGGTCTATTTATTATGACCCCGCCGAACACAAGATTTTCCATCACTGCACATTGGGCAATTTATTGATAATGTGGTGATACTGGCAGGCAGCCGTAAGAGAATACCTACCGCTTGCCAAGCTAGTTTTGGGACCATCCGTGCATGATAGAGTCGCATGCAAAGTGGAACCAGAAGACGGAACTTGGGCTTCCAGATTCTACGAAAAATAATTTAAAGTCGAAAATAAAAAAAAATATTGAAATGTTTTTAAAAATAAAGCAATGTTTTCCTGTTAACAATCAGTGGACAATGGAGGTACTTATACGGTCACTGTCCTTGGAAAGTAGGCTTCCCTATGATGTGGATTTAGGGCTTATCTTCCTTTAATAAATAGATCTCTATAGGAATTAAATGCAAGGTGCCCTGGTGCACTTTGATATATGATTGTGGCATTACTGAGAAGCAAATAGGGTAATTTAAAGGAGATACCTAATATATGAATAAATAACAATTGTTATACTGTATCACATTGCACCACCTGCCTAAAATTGTTAGGATACTGATGTTAATGTGTAGCCGTGCTGGTATTAAACAAATATGAAATCATCATTACCCTATATTTTATTGGTATGATTGATCCAAGAAATTGCAAGAGTACCAAACAGATAAAATATAGATATCTGAACTAAAAAACAAAGAAACAGACGGCACTCAATGTTTTATTAGATTCAAATAGACACAGTAATTAAATATTTATCTCCCCAGCAAATGTAATTATATAACAAAAAAACTTCTTAAAATAGTACACGAGGAGATATTCAGTATACATTCTTAATATTATAAATAATAATTTAAGTATCTTATTCTGTGACTACTGTCTGGATTTTAACACCGTCATAACTGCTACTATATTTTGTGAGGACTATTTATCATAAATAAATATTAGAAGGTAGATCTATAGGCTCAGCATACGTTTTTTTAAAAAAACATTACAATTTTATATTATTAGCTGTTTTATTTTATTGACAAGTATAGTCTTTTAATGGATATTTAATAAAGGTTGAATTTTATCATATTTTTTATGCACAGAATCAGCATCTTGAAGAAATAATGAAACGGATCCTGTTTGCAGAAAACAATGTCATAGTTTCATTGACACAATTACATACAAGGGAAAAACAGGTGTGCAAAGCAGTATGCATCGCCCTTCACCTGAGGCCACAAGTTTGTGAATGGCGGAGTTAACTTTTTTTCTTGACTCTCAATGTCAGCATGGATAAAGGAGCTTTAGTGCTCACCAAATGTAATATTATGCCAAGTTTAGCCTAACAGAGGGCAAGCAGGTATGCATTATCATCCCGAATATTCTTGATCAAATCAAGTGACCTAATGCTCCTCAAGTGTCTTTATTGTCTCCCTTCTAAGGTCTCCCCACATCATACCCTGTTTACACAACCATGACAGTTGCTACCTCTCTGCGGCATCCCTAAGTAATGACCCTGTTAATTGCCCTCCAAGTTGCCCAATAAACATAAGGAACAATTTATACTTCCTTCACCTTGCAACTGCTCTGTGTAGACATAAACGGGAAAAAAGGAGATGGGGACAATTTACTCTGCGTTGCTTCGACTTCCTACCATCTGTACCAACCTCACATATGCTCTATAACTGTTGGACTTCCAACTACCTAGCCTCTTGATGTCCACTGATTGCACCTCCTCTGCTGCCGACATCTGAAGTCACAACCATCACGAAGACCATTCTAAACAAAATCGCCTCATCTTCACCCAACCTTAAATACTGCTAGAGAGATCCCAAAACGTCTTGAGTTTCTGGATTCAGTGGCTTCTGGGGTTCTGGCTTTCTGATTTCCCTCTTAACCCACCCACTCATTATGTTGCACACTTTGAAGTCGTTAACATCCATTTCATTGTTCAACTTAGAGAAAAAAAGATGCCTGCCAGGGTAGTGTTAACAGTGGTCCTGGATGCCCGCTTCCATTCAACCTGCTCATGAGTGCCAACATGGCATCTTAAATTAATTCATTACCCTTCAAAGCTTTTACCTTTTTAAATTGGTTCCAATTCAAGCCAAGCTCACCATAAGCTCTGGAATTTTTCGGTTCCAAGGCCTTTTCCATTAAACTGACTAGCTTGGCTCGACTATCTGCCAATGACTCGCCTGTGGTCCCTCAGCCCTAAAAACATCCCAATTCTGCCCCTAGGGCTTGCCAGTTATCACATTGTGCTCGCCCGGCCATTGCTTTGCCATAAAAGTAACGTTATTGTCCAAGCACCGCACTACTGGCTATTGCAACTACCTGATGACTGAAGGCCTGATTAGGTTGCATCATGCTAGATCATAAAAATACACTTTTGAATTGATAAACATAGTACTCCCATACCTTCAGGTCCTCATTAAGCTCTCTGGTAATGCAGATAAAAATTACATCCTAGCCGGCACAAACTCCCGGCAACAAAGTCCACAGTTGACAAATCCAGGTGGGCCACAGGTTCTGATCTGATAAGTGGATCCTGTGTGTCTTGCTGATCCCAGCTTCTCGGCCAACTCTCCACCAGCTTGGAGGGACTCTGGGTATCAGTCTCCCTACCGATGTAGGCTCACCAATTTCCCAGAATCTGTGAGTGTCCCCCGATGGAGTGGTAACAAATCAGTCCTAGATGTTCAGCACCCGATCTGGGTGAGCAGGTTCCTGATTTACATGATTTCTGGCCCCTGATTATGACTACTCAACAACATTCCAAGTCCTCTCTCTCTAAAAGTCCCCAACAACAACAATCACTCCTGTTTGTCTTTCCCTTTTTGTTCATCCCCAAAGTCCCCCGATCCTTGCCCCCTACCTAGGCCCTCTCCCCGGGTCATGATCCATTTTTATTGGTGGTGGATAGATTCTAGGTAGTAACAGGGGTGGAGGGAGAATATGACTTCAGCAGTAGCCCATCTGCTGTTTCCCTGCTATCAAGTCTGCTTTGGGACATCCTGGGACAATGATCAGTCAATAGTCAAAATCCCACCTCCTGATTGAAGATAGAGTCCAGACTCTCCTGTTCTTTACCCCTTCCACCACTACTTTATGATGTCACAGGGTCCCCAGCTGTTCCATGTTTCCTGTGGACCTTCTCCCCTTCCATTTTTGGTCCTCAAAAAGAATACTGGATTTGGCCACCGGGCAGCATTTTAATAATTTGGTGGGCCGATGTTGTCCCATTGGCTCAATGACTGACAGAATGGGCTAGCACGATATTCCTACTGTGGTGCCTGGTTTTGTCATGGTTTAAAACCAGGAAAAAACACCTATTTGACCAACATGTTCATACACAAGTGCAAGCCCTCTTTGTGCTGTTTGTAAATGTCCCCGTGCATCTGCTTTCTACAACCATATGCAGGATTACTGTGTATGATAAAAATTTGTATGCTGATAAAAGGAAATGCATCACTTAAAAGCCATATCTTCTATCACTATCGCACCACCCAGTTAATTAATTAATTAATGTCTTTCCATATTCTCCTAAAACACTGCTAGTCATGATAGGAAAGTAATGTCATAAATATACCTATAACTTTATGTGTATTCTAATTACAACTGGATCTAAACTACATTTCAGTCAGGGACTTAAACAGTTAACTAAATGTCTAGAAATCACTAGTTTTGAAAATTTGGTTTAAGTAACACACAGCTACATTATCATCCCATTTAACTCTGAATAAAATAATATAAATTAAACTTTAACATTATTTTTATATAACCTGTAACTTTCTGCCTGTAACATATTTAACAAGTAACTCCAATGTAAGGGGATTTAAACCATGTTTAAACAGCATCACCAAAAGAGCGTACTACCAATAATAATATTCCAATTCACTACTTCCTCCATAAATGTACAGTTGTGTTCATGAAGCTCATGTTATTATTTGAATTTCCAGCAGTTGTGATCTATGTCATACGGAACTATGTGACACGGAAGCCGTTGCTCGGCAACAGCCAAAACAGCTCATGATGCTCCAGGAGATGTTGGGATTCAAATATAAAACTGAAGCAACAGTTGGATTCTCTTAGATCAGCATCCAGTGAGGAGCTGTGAGGAGCTGTGAGGAGCTGCTCTGCTTGAGTCTCTTCCTATCATCCTATCCAGAGTCCAGTTTGCTGATATTGTTGCTATCATGCAGTATTTCCAGGTTCCTAAACCTGGGACATCTCAATCGGGCCTTCAGGCTCCTGTGTACCAATACGAGCATGGTGTCTCATCTCAAGGACATCTTAGGAGAGTTGGTGAGTTGTGAAAGTGTAATCATTAGGGCTAGGAGTAAATATTAAAGCTACTACTAAACATATGAAACAGAGGAAAGCACAGTTGAGATAGTCACTTTGTTTCAGGGTAGTGGGATAAATTTAGTACAACTGAATATTGCTATTGTAAAGGACACATTTCTAAATCATTTATTTTTACTGTTTAATGTAAAGATACTAACATAAATGTCTCAACCGAGACAATCTATTTATCCTTCTTAATGCCATGTAGCAAAAGACTGCCTGTAATAATTAAATAGTATTTTAGCGGCTATGTATCACCTAAAATCTTTCTACTGCCCTTTAAAAATGGCGATGACAGTTTGTCGGTTTTAAGCGGTAATGCGGTAAGTTACATACTTTTTGGAAACAAGTTGAAGGTAAGATTTTACATACAAGATTTCTGCTATTACATTTGGGTTCATCAACAGATTAGATTTAATATCAAATATTCCTGTACTAAGCCAAGTAAAGGCCACATCAAAGAATATTCTTTTATTGTAAATAAAGCGCCAGAAGTTTTTAAGGAAAGTGTACAAATCATAACATTTCAAACTGCCATATAGGGATACTTATAATTACAGATCAGCTTTACACTTATTTAGGTGTAAACAGACATGTCCAGACTTCTGGACGTAAATTAACAAATGACACAGACTACTAAAAATAGCATTAGAGAACACAGATATAAGAAACATAAACATCATCTACACTCTTAGTTATGGAAAAGAACACCCTAAGACTGTTTAATTCAATGAGCAATTCCATTGTACACATGAAGAGTCATTAATGAACACAGCTCATTGCAGAGACTTGATGCAAGTTCTATTTCTACTTTTTTGTCATGACATGTGCCTATTTTGTGGGCAATTAAATCTATACTAATGGGTAAGCACGTCATTCTCCCACACCTAATCTGTGGGAGAATGTATCTCCATTTGAGCGGATGAGATGAGCAGATTAGAGAGCTTGTTATGTGAGAATGCACATTTATTTGCACAGATAAATCAATCTAATTGAATCATTAACATCCATAAATTTAAGGTAGGAAATAAAGACATCCCTAATGCTTCCTTTCCACTCATGATTTCATTATATCATAAATGCGGCTCCAAAGAATAGAATCAATCAAATCATTAGGGCCAAGACAATTTGACAGAGTGGAAGACAGACAAGATGATTCCCAACCAAAAACATTTTCTCACGTAGTCACAGCCACGCTTTTTCTCTTTTGCCATGAAATACCTGACAGTGACCACATGAAACAGCTGTTGGATGGGAATGATCCGCTCTATTGTTGCTCTGTCTCATTCTATAGCCACTGATGTTTTAAAAAGAATACTATCTTTAATTTGCAGCTGTGGTGTGTGGCATGACTCTATTCTCTTTTTATAGTAAAATTTTCATCTTGAAATATCATGTGCACCAGACTTGTGCATGTCCCACACATATACTGTAGCCTTGTTGTCCTCTCTTGCTTCAATGCAGAGACATTGATGTGTATAATGACCTTCACTTCCTCTATATTAACACTTTGGAACAATTACTTTAGGGGATGTATTTCATTAAAGAGATGGAAGTAGTACTTTAAAAAGCATATATTTTTATCATGTACTATAAGCCTATACAAGTCAGTTAAACATAAAAGACAGAATGGAGACATGCAAGTGTATATACACATGGTGGACAAGTAAGTGTACCTATGCAAAAATAACGTACTGCACCTCTGCATCTCTGTGGTTTGTCAATGACCGCATTGGATAAGTAGCATTAAAGTACTTTTCTTGCACAATGTAGGGTGATGATGACAATTAACTTGTTTATATCTCACTTTTATGTTAAGATCTTTAACCTGCACCATGTGGAAACTTTTTACTTAAGTACAGATTTTATTGTTTTTCAAAATTCATTCTCTTATTTTCCATTTTTTTTTTCTCTAGGTCTAACATTTGACATGTTTGACACTAACATTTTATGTGTTGAAGAATCAATAAGGCCACAAGAGCTTACTGCACAAGGTTCCTCGTGGTACTATGAGCCCCAACACCCAGTCAGTGTCTATCCTCAGGCTTTCTCCTTAAATAAATGGCAGCAGAGGCATAATACTATAGACCGAATACAACATTATCCAGTGAATTCCTTAGTCCAAGTACCACACAGCACACATAGCTGCAATAATCAACAAGTGAGTGTGACGGGACATGTTCAGTACCCTGGACTGACACAAATACAGTATTTACCAACTACTGAGCCTCACAACACCAGAGGACAAATGTTTTACCAGCCTACTGTTTACATTCAGAAGCAGCAGTTGCCCATTATGAGCCAAATACCACCAGGCCATATGTATCCCAACAATTTTAACTGGACACATCCTAACATACAAGCCAGAGAGAAAATTAAGCCACCCAATGCCAGTAAAACATTACCATCAGAGTTCAATACTCAAGTTGCCTCTCAAGAATCACAGACCGCAATGACCATCATGAGTTCCAAGGTGACCTCTGTAGAAAATAGAGCTGATGTGCACTCACATATGGATTCAGGTTCTAACATTTCCCAAAAAATGACCAAAACTTCAATGGAAAACATCAAGAAGAGAAAGGACTCATCTATGCGTGGAACCCATGCCTCTAACACTATGCAAGAAAATGAGCTTCCAGGTGACACAAAGCATATCTTTAGGTGTGATAATAAACAAATGGACCCGTCTTCCAAAAGTTATACTAATGGATCAAAGCCTGACATTTTCTTAAATAAGGGTTATACAAACCTACGTTGTGAACAACTAGAGCCATTGACAGATTTAAACACCCTTTTACTTCCTGGGGATATTTGTACAGATCAGGATGCAATGGCTCCTACAATAATCACTGGGGTGTCTTCCAACATCAAAAATAAGAATTTCCCTCATGGTCAGAAGAGAACTGCAAAACATATACTAGGTTCTTTTGCCAACGACCTTCTTTCCTCTCACTATGAAGATCCTGCAGTCTCCATGCTTATTTCCAGCATGGATTATTTCTATAAAGTCGCACCACATGGAGACATAGAGAGAGAAAAAAAACCCCCAAAATCTACCCCATTCTCTTCAAGTAATAATCTTGCCAAATGGTATTCCATATTCAAGAAGAGGCGTCTGTGTAGAATAAAGGCAAAGGCTGCAAAGCACCAAAAATCTGTTAAACCCAAAAAGTAGAAGTGAGCCTATGTAAATAAATTATATTCCATTCTATTCTATCCTTTGTGTACTGAACCAAAAATGGATAAGTTTTTTTGTCAATATTTTTTTTATACTTATGGACATGCTGTCTAAATTTACTTTACTATCTCTGTAATATACAATTAATTAATTAGATATGAACTATGTTTATTCTGGATATATATATATTTTATCTAGAAAGACCCATTAATATTTAGATTTTTTTAAATATCTGTAGGTGCTATAGGTTCTATAAAAATATTTCCTAAGAACGTTCGTGTCCCATTCAATCTGCCATCAACATCTGGAAATTTTATCTCAATACAATGAAATGTTGAGGGCAAGTCAATAAATTGATAGCTATAACTTAGGTTTTTATATATATATATATATATATATATATATATATATATATATATATATATATATATATATAATCAAATAGAAGATATATCTGGCGCTAATCACCACAGCGTGACAACTTTGAATCAGAGTAATATAATATCAGTCCCACATATAAAATCCATAAAAATCACTTGACTCTTGTAAGAGTGGCAGCCTCAGTATCCTGAAACCAGATGGTTGGTCCGGACAGATGCAATGCTGTAATACAAGAACAGGCAGGGCGCCTCTAAGTGGTATATCAAATATACAAGGTGGAAACGTGTAATAGTATGCGTACTGTAAGGTAAGCAGCAATGGGTCTCCAGGAAAAAATGGAGCAGTCTCTGCTGTACTTGTAGTCCTCCAAATCTCTACCAATCAGTCATACAATATGGAAAGAGCAAACATAGTGTAACACTGAAATGTAATTGGTAAGGGCCGTTCACCAAATACCCCACAATCCTATGGAGTGTCTGAGATTGTAGTCTCAGATTATCATATACAGGACACCCAAATGAGTGCAGCAAATATGTAATAAAAATCTGCGTACCAAAAATCATGTAGATCTCACGTCTAGGTACTTAAGACATATGCAACATCAATAACTTCACAATCCCAGCCTCATACAAGTGGCGAAAATGCATAAGATTGGAATAAAGAAGATAATTCAATATGTATGCAAATTTTTTTTAATAAAAAGTAATAAAAGCACTCACATGAGGTAATGGAAATAACGCTGGATATCGCTCAAAGCGTTTCGTCTTGTAACACCCAAGACTTCATCAGGAGAAAAAGATATATATACAGGGTGATTCAAAAGTCGCAGTACACCCCTTTTATTTCAAAAACTCTACAGGAAATTGGGAAACCTGAATACTCCAGTAAGGTATGGGTGACGTGGTGTATCTTTTACGGTATGTACCAAACATGGGCGCCATCTTGAAATCGGCCAATCAGCCCAATTCATGTAGAGTTTTTGAAATAAAAGGGTGTACTGCGACTTTTGAATCACCCTGTATATATATATATATATATATATATATATATATATGTACACATATATATATATATATACACACACACATATATATATATATATATATATTTTAGAGATGAGCGCACTCGGATTTCTGAAATCCGAGCCCACCCGAACGTTGCCGATCCGAGTCGGATCCGAGACAGATCCGGGTATTGGCGCCAAATTCAAATCTGAAACCGAGGCTATGACTCATAATCCCGTTGTCGGATCTCGTGATACTCGGATCCTATAAATTCCCCGCTAGTCGCCGCCATCTTCACTCGGGCATTGATCAGGGTAGAGGGAGGGTGTGTTAGGTGGTCCTCTGTCCTGCTATATCTCGTGCTGTTCAGTTCTGTGCTGTGCTGTGCTGTGCTGTGCTCAGTTCAGTGGTGCTGTGTCCTGTGCTCTGTCCTTCTGAGTTCAGTGGTGCTGCTGGGTCCTGTGCTGTGTCCTGTTCAGTCCAGTGGTGCTGTGTCCTGTGCTCTGTGCTTCTCTAAGGGCATAGTTATTTCCCCAATATTCCCAAGTGTTTAAAAAAATAAAAAAAAAAGTTATTTAAAAAAATACAAAAAACTAATTTAACAAAATTTGCACAACCAATCCTGCAGTATAAGCCCATTGGTACTGCAATATTACCAAGTTCACACATTCAGCAGTAAAAGTCCAGTGGTACTGCAATATTACAAAATTCACACATTCTGCAGTATCAGTCCAGTGATGCTGTGTCCTGTGCTCTGTCCTGCTGAGTTCAGTAGTGCTGCTGGGTCCTGTGCTGTGTCCTGTTCAGTCCAGTGGTGCTGTGTTCTGTGCTCTGTGCTTCTAAGGGCATAGTTATTTCCCCATTATTCCCAAGTTTAAAAAAAAAAAAAAGTTATAAAAAAATAAATAAAAATAAAATAATTATAATCAAATTTGCAAAAACAATCCAGCAGTATAAGTCCATTGGTACTGCAATATTACCAAGTTCACACATTCAGCAGTAAAAGTCCAGTGGTACTGCAATATTACAAAGTTCACACATTCTGCAGTATCAGTCCAGTGGTGTTGTGTCCTGTGCTCTGTCAATTTTAAGTTCAGTGGTGCTGCTGGGTGCTGTGCTGTGTCCTGTTCAGTCCAGTGGTGCTGTGTCCTGTGCTCTGTGCTTCTAAGGGCATAGTTATTTCCCCATTATTCCCAAGTGTTTAAAAAATTAAAAAAAAGTTATAAAAAAAAATCCAAGAAAATAATTTAAAAAAAAATTAATTACAACAAAATTTGCAAAACCAATCCTGCAGTATAAGCCCATTGGTACTGCAATATTACCAAGTTCACTGATTCAGCAGTATAAGTCCAGTGGTAATGCTATTACAAAGTTCACTGATTCAGCAGTATAAGTCCAGTGGTACTGCTATTATACAGTTCACTGATTCAGCAGTGTATAAGTCCAGTGGTACTGCTATTACAAAGTTCACTGATTCAGCAGTATAAGTCCAGTGCTACTCTCCTGTGCCGCATATAATTTTTAAAGGCTTTGCCGAGTGTGTGTGGCTTAGGGGTACGCTCACTTGTGCTACATATAATGGAAAACCAAAATTTCGAGGAAAAAGTAGGGAAAGATCAAGACCCACTTCCTCCTAATGCTGAAGCTGCTGCCACTAGTCATGACATAGACGATGAAATGCCATCAACGTCGTCTGGCAAGCCCGATGCCCAATCACCTAGTACAGGGCATGTAAAATCCAAAAAGCCCAAGTTCTCAAAAAATAGCAAAAAGAGAAACTTAAAATCAGCTGAGGAGAAACATAAAGTTGGCAATATGCCATTTACGACACGTAGTGGCAAGGAACGGCTTAGGCCCTGGCCCGTGTTCATGACTAGTGGTCCAGCTTCACCCAAGGATCTAAGCCCTCCTCCCCCCCCCCTACAAAAAATTTAAGAGAGTTATGCTGTCAGCAACAAAAACAAAATAGCAAAGAACTCTGCCTTCTAAACAGATGACATCACAAATCCCCAAGGCGAGTCCAAGGGTATTGTTGGTTGTGAACCCTGACCTTCCCATCACTGTACGGGAAGAGGTGACTCCATCCAGCATTTGCAGCACGCCCTCTGCATATGCTGGAAGGATCACCCACAGTCCAGTTACAGATTTGGCTAATGAAGGTGTGAATGTTGTACAACGGGAGGAGGATATTGATGTAGCTGGCGCTGAGGAGGATGTTGATGATTATGATGCAGACAGATACCAAATTGCCTTTCTCAATTCCTATTTATATTCTAGATTATATAACGGCTGAATAGTTTTCTGTTTTACTCCTAGTGGAAAGGGGATCTGATGCAGACAGATACCAAACTGCCTTTGTCCATTTCTTTGTATATTTGAATTTCTAGTTCTACAGTCTATGCAGTCTGCTTTATTTATATTCAACTACAAGTGTAGGGCGGGGGGGCATAGATAGCCACCAAAGTAACGTGGTCCATTTAATTACACTTTCTAGCTCTACAGCCTGCTTTTTTTTATCTTCAAAGTATTTATATTTACAAGCCTTGCAATCTAAATTAACTAGAGGTAGTGATGTGGTAGAACTCCAAAAGGCAGTTTGGAAGCCCCTGTAGAAACTGGCTCTATTTTTTAACTGAGTTGTCCCCCCTCCAGTGTGTACTCGGAAAGAGTTTGTAGTGCAGCGGGGAACCTGGTCAGTGAGCGGCGAAGGAGGTTGCTTCCTCACAACGTTGAAAAAACGATGTTTATAAAAATGAATAATCAATTCCTCAATGAAGTACAGCACTGCCCTCCAGACAGTACAGAGGGACCTGTGGTTGTGGAGTCCAGCGGGGACGAATTGATAATGTGTGAGGAGGAGGAAGTACACACTATAGGGGGAGAGGAATCAGAGGTTGAGGATGAGGGCGACATCTTTCCTCAGTAGAGCCTGTTTAGTTTGTACAGGGAGAGATGAATTGTTTTATTGGTGTGGGGGCCCAAACAAACCATAACATTTCAGCCAAAGTTGTTTGGTAGGCCCTGTCGCTGAAATGATTGGTTTGTTAAAGTGTGCATGTCCTATTTCAACAACATAAGGGTGGGTGGGAGGGCCTAAGGACAATTCCATCTTGGAACTTTTTTTTTTGCATTATATGACCAATCAACAGTCGTTTGCCATGTTCAAAAAGTAAAACCAAATTTAAACAAATTCAAGAAATTAAACCAAAAGTAAAATGCCCTGTCATAATTTAAAACAAGAGGGATTGACGTGCTCTAGAACTACTGTATTGTTGTTTATATTTTATAAACACTACACTTGAAAGCTTGAGTCTTTCAATGAAAAAGTAACTCTCCATTGCACGAATATTTGCAACAGGGACAATTTTAGGGTTAAGAAAGTCAACAAATAACACTTCAACGCTGTCTTTCTTTATAAACACTACACTTGGAAGTTGGAGGAGGTATTGTGGCCCCGGCACCAAATTTACTACCGGGGCCACTCCACTGTGCAGTCCATGTTTAGGTGTATCAGATATTAAACAACGGTGACAGTAGATGCCCAATTTTTTAATTATATTGTTGGCGCTGTAAAAAATTGTGTTCCGGGCACACCACACTACGCAGTCCATACCCTTTTTTGGTGGAATTCTGACCCGTGGAGGGTTTTTTAATTATATTGTGGCCTCGGTACCAAATTGTGTACCGGGGCCACCACACTACGCAGTCAAAAAAGATAGATGCGTTTCATAGATAAAGTACATTCAGTGTTGTGTAGCAAATCGAAAAATATTCAAAATACACTGTCATTATCAAAAACAAGAGGTTTTGACACGCTGAAATTCCAACATGTATATGATGGAGAGGATGGAGGAGCAGCCGTATGTGCAGTGTAATGCAGACCTGTTAAAGGTTTTCTATATATTATATTGTGGTGGCCAGTGGCCTGTCCTCTACGCAGTCCAGATACTATTTTTGGGTGTAATTCAGACCTGTTGAAGGTTTTTTATATATTTTTTATTGTGGTGCCCAGTGCCCACTACTCTACGCAGTCCAGATACTATTTTTGGGTGTAATTCAGACCTGTTGAAGGTTTTCTATATATTTTTTATTGTGGTGCCCAGTGCCCACTACTCTACGCAGTCCAGATACTATTTTTGGGTGTAATGCAGACCTGTTGAAGGTTTTCTATATATTATATTGTGGTGGCCAGTGGCCAGTCCTCTACGCAGTCCAGATACTATTTTTGGGTGTAATGCAGACCTGTTGAAGGTTTTCTATATATTTTTTATTGTGGTGCCCAGTGCCCACTACTCTACGCAGTCCAGATACTATTTTTGGGTGTAATTCAGACCTGTTGAAGGTTTTCTATATATTTTTTATTGTGGTGCCCAGTGCCCACTACTCTACGCAGTCCAGATACTATTTTTGGGTGTAATGCAGACCTGTTGAAGGTTTTCTATATATTATATTGTGGTGGCCAGTGGCCAGTCCTCTACGCAGTCCAGATACTATTTTTGGGTGTAATTCAGACCTGTTGAAGGTTTTCTATATATTTTTTATTGTGGTGCCCAGTGCCCACTACTCTACGCAGTCCAGATACTATTTTTGGGTGTAATGCAGACCTGTTGAAGGTTTTCTATATATTATATTGTGGTGGCCAGTGGCCAGTCCTCTACGCAGTCCAGATACTATTTTTGGGTGTAATTCAGACCTGTTGAAGGTTTTCTATATATTTTTTATTGTGGTGCCCAGTGCCCACTACTCTACGCAGTCCAGATACTATTTTTGGGTGTAATGCAGACCTGTTGAAGGTTTTCTATATATTATATTGTGGTGGCCAGTGGCCAGTCCTCTACGCAGTCCAGATACTATTTTTGGGTGTAATTCAGACCTGTTGAAGGTTTTCTATATATTTTTTATTGTGGTGCCCAGTGCCCACTACTCTACGCAGTTCAGATACTATTTTTGGGTGTAATGCAGACCTGTTGAAGGTTTTCTATATATTACATTGTGGTGGCCAGTGGCCAGTCCTCTACGCAGTCCAGATACTATTTTTGGGTGTAATTCAGACCTGTTGAAGGTTTTCTATATATTTTTTATTGTGGTGCCCAGTGCCCACTACTCTACGCAGTCCAGATACTATTTTTGGGTGTAATGCAGACCTGTTGAAGGTTTTCTATATATTATATTGTGGTGGCCAGTGGCCAGTCCTCTACGCAGTCCAGATACTATTTGTGGGTGTAATTCAGACTTGTTGAAGGTTTTCTATATATTTTTTATTGTGGTGCCCAGTGCCCACTACTCTACGCAGTCCAGATACTATTTTTGGGTGTAATGCAGACCTGTTGAAGGTTTTCTATATATTATATTGTGGTGGCCAGTGGCCAGTCCTCTACGCAGTCCAGATACTATTTGTGGGTGTAATTCAGACCTGTTGAAGGTTTTCTATATATTTTTTATTGTGGTGCCCAGTGCCCACTACTCTACGCAGTCCAGATACTATTTTTGGGTGTAATGCAGACCTGTTGAAGGTTTTCTATATATTTTTTATTGTGGTGCCCAGTGCCTACTACTCTACGCAGTCCAGATACTATTTTTGGGTGTAATGCAGACCTGTTGAAGGTTTTATATATATTATATTGTGGTGGCCAGTGGCCAGTCCTCTACGCAGTCCAGATACTATTTTTGGGTGTAATTCAGACCTGTTGAAGGTTTTCTATATATTTTTTATTGTGGTGCCCAGTGCCCACTACTCTACGCAGTCCAGATACTATTTTTGGGTGTAATGCAGACCTGTTGAAGGTTTTCTATATATTATATTGTGGTGGCCAGTGGCCAGTCCTCTACGCAGTCCAGATACTATTTTTGGGTGTAATTCAGACCTGTTGAAGGTTTTCTATATATTTTTTATTGTGGTGCCCAGTGCCCACTACTCTACGCAGTCCAGATACTATTTTTGGGTGTAATGCAGACCTGTTGAAGGTTTTCTATATATTATATTGTGGTGGCCAGTGGCCAGTCCTCTACGCAGTCCAGATACTATTTTTGGGTGTAATTCAGACCTGTTGAAGGTTTTCTATATATTTTTTATTGTGGTGCCCAGTGCCCACTACTCTACGCAGTCCAGATACTATTTTTGGGTGTAATGCAGACCTGTTGAAGGTTTTCTATATATTACATTGTGGTGGCCAGTGGCCAGTCCTCTACGCAGTCCAGATACTATTTTTGGGTGTAATTCAGACCTGTTGAAGGTTTTCTATATATTTTTTATTGTGGTGCCCAGTGCCCACTACTCTACGCAGTCCAGATACTATTTTTGGGTGTAATGCAGACCTGTTGAAGGTTTTCTATATATTATATTGTGGTGGCCAGTGGCCAGTCCTCTACGCAGTCCAGATACTATTTTTGGGTGTAATTCAGACCTGTTGAAGGTTTTCTATATATTTTTTATTGTGGTGCCCAGTGCCCACTACTCTACGCAGTCCAGATACTATTTTTGGGTGTAATGCAGACCTGTTGAAGGTTTTCTATATATTATATTGTGGTGGCCAGTGGCCAGTCCTCTACGCAGTCCAGATACTATTTGTGGGTGTAATTCAGACCTGTTGAAGGTTTTCTATATATTTTTTATTGTGGTGCCCAGTGCCCACTACTCTACGCAGTCCAGATACTATTTTTGGGTGTAATGCAGACCTGTTGAAGGTTTTCTATATATTTTTTATTGTGGTGCCCAGTGCCCACTACTCTACGCAGTCCAGATACTATTTTTGGGTGTAATGCAGACCTGTTGAAGGTTTTCTATATATTATATTGTGGTGGCCAGTGGCCAGTCCTCTACGCAGTCCAGATACTATTTTTGGGTGTAATTCAGACCTGTTGAAGGTTTTCTATATATTTTTTATTGTGGTGCCCAGTGCCCACTACTCTACGCAGTCCAGATACTATTTTTGGGTGTAATGCAGACCTGTTGAAGGTTTTCTATATATTATATTGTGGTGGCCAGTGGCCAGTCCTCTACGCAATCCAGATACTATTTTTGGGTGTAATTCAGACCTGTTGAAGGTTTTCTATATATTTTTTATTGTGGTGCCCAGTGCCCACTACTCTACGCAGTCCAGATACTATTTTTGGGTGTAATGCAGACCTGTTGAAGGTTTTCTATATATTACATTGTGGTGGCCAGTGGCCAGTCCTCTACGCAGTCCAGATACTATTTTTGGGTGTAATTCAGACCTGTTGAAGGTTTTCTATATATTTTTTATTGTGGTGCCCAGTGCCCACTACTCTACGCAGTCCAGATACTATTTTTGGGTGTAATGCAGACCTGTTGAAGGTTTACTATATATTATATTGTGGTGGCCAGTGGCCAGTCCTCTACGCAGTCCAGATACTATTTTTGGGTGTAATTCAGACCTGTTGAAGGTTTTCTATATATTTTTTATTGTGGTGCCCAGTGCCCACTACTCTACGCAGTCCAGATACTATTTTTGGGTGTAATGCAGACCTGTTGAAGGTTTTCTATATATTATATTGTGGTGGCCAGTGGCCAGTCCTCTACGCAATCCAGATACTATTTTTGGGTGTAATTCAGACCTGTTGAAGGTTTTCTATATATTTTTTATTGTGGTGCCCAGTGCCCACTACTCTACGCAGTACAGATACTATTTTTGGGTGTAATGCAGACCTGTTGAAGGTTTTCTATATATTATATTGTGGTGGCCAGTCCTCTACGCAGTCCAAATACTATTTTTGGGTGTAATTCAGACCTGTTGAAGGTTTTCTATATATTTTTTATTGTGGTGCCCAGTGCCCACTACTCTACGCAGTCCAGATACTATTTTTGGGTGTAATGCAGACCTGTTGAAGGTTTTCTATATATTATATTGTGGTGGCCAGTGGCCAGTCCTCTACGCAGTCCAGATACTATTTGTGGGTGTAATTCAGACCTGTTGAAGGTTTTCTATATATTTTTTATTGTGGTGCCCAGTGCCCACTACTCTACGCAGTCCAGATACTATTTTTGGGTGTAATGCAGACCTGTTGAAGCTTTTCTATATATTTTTTATTGTGGTGCCCAGTGCCCACTACTCTACGCAGTCCAGATACTATTTTTGGGTGTAATGCAGACCTGTTGAAGGTTTTCTATATATTTTTTATTGTGGTGCCAAGTGCCCACTACTCTACGCAGTCCAGATACTGTTTTTGGGTGTAATTCAGACCTGTTGAAGGTTTTCTATATATTATATTGTGGTGGCCAGTGGCCAGTCCTCTACGCAGTCCAGATACTATTTTTGGGTGTAATTCAGACCTGTTGAAGGTTTTCTATATATTTTTTATTGTGGTGCCCAGTGCCCACTACTCTACGCAGTCCAGATACTATTTTTGGGTGTAATGCAGACCTGTTGAAGGTTTTCTATATATTATATTGTGGTGGCCAGTGGCCAGTCCTCTACGCAGTCCAGATACTATTTTTGGGTGTAATTCAGACCTGTTGAAGGTTTTCTATATATTTTTTATTGTGGTGCCCAGTGCCCACTACTCTACGCAGTCCAGATACTATTTTTGGGTGTAATGCAGACCTGTTGAAGGTTTTCTATATATTATATTGTGGTGGCCAGTGGCCAGTCCTCTACGCAGTCCAGATACTATTTGTGGGTGTAATTCAGACTTGTTGAAGGTTTTCTATATATTTTTTATTGTGGTGCCCAGTGCCCACTACTCTACGCAGTCCAGATACTATTTTTGGGTGTAATGCAGACCTGTTGAAGGTTTTCTATATATTATATTGTGGTGGCCAGTGGCCAGTCCTCTACGCAGTCCAGATACTATTTGTGGGTGTAATTCAGACCTGTTGAAGGTTTTCTATATATTTTTTATTGTGGTGCCCAGTGCCCACTACTCTACGCAGTCCAGATACTATTTTTGGGTGTAATGCAGACCTGTTGAAGGTTTTCTATATATTTTTTATTGTGGTGCCCAGTGCCTACTACTCTACGCAGTCCAGATACTATTTTTGGGTGTAATGCAGACCTGTTGAAGGTTTTCTATATATTACATTGTGGTGGCCAGTGGCCAGTCCTCTACGCAGTCCAGATACTATTTTTGGGTGTAATTCAGACCTGTTGAAGGTTTTCTATATATTTTTTATTGTGGTGCCCAGTGCCCACTACTCTACGCAGTCCAGATACTATTTTTGGGTGTAATGCAGACCTGTTGAAGGTTTTCTATATATTATATTGTGGTGGCCAGTGGCCAGTCCTCTACGCAGTCCAGATACTATTTGTGGGTGTAATTCAGACTTGTTGAAGGTTTTCTATATATTTTTTATTGTGGTGCCCAGTGCCCACTACTCTACGCAGTCCAGATACTATTTTTGGGTGTAATGCAGACCTGTTGAAGGTTTTCTATATATTATATTGTGGTGGCCAGTGGCCAGTCCTCTACGCAGTCCAGATACTATTTGTGGGTGTAATTCAGACCTGTTGAAGGTTTTCTATATATTTTTTATTGTGGTGCCCAGTGCCCACTACTCTACGCAGTCCAGATACTATTTTTGGGTGTAATGCAGACCTGTTGAAGGTTTTCTATATATTTTTTATTGTGGTGCCCAGTGCCTACTACTCTACGCAGTCCAGATACTATTTTTGGGTGTAATGCAGACCTGTTGAAGGTTTTATATATATTATATTGTGGTGGCCAGTGGCCAGTCCTCTACGCAGTCCAGATACTATTTTTGGGTGTAATTCAGACCTGTTGAAGGTTTTCTATATATTTTTTATTGTGGTGCCCAGTGCCCACTACTCTACGCAGTCCAGATACTATTTTTGGGTGTAATGCAGACCTGTTGAAGGTTTTCTATATATTATATTGTGGTGGCCAGTGGCCAGTCCTCTACGCAGTCCAGATACTATTTTTGGGTGTAATTCAGACCTGTTGAAGGTTTTCTATATATTTTTTATTGTGGTGCCCAGTGCCCACTACTCTACGCAGTCCAGATACTATTTTTGGGTGTAATGCAGACCTGTTGAAGGTTTTCTATATATTATATTGTGGTGGCCAGTGGCCAGTCCTCTACGCAGTCCAGATACTATTTTTGGGTGTAATTCAGACCTGTTGAAGGTTTTCTATATATTTTTTATTGTGGTGCCCAGTGCCCACTACTCTACGCAGTCCAGATACTATTTTTGGGTGTAATGCAGACCTGTTGAAGGTTTTCTATATATTACATTGTGGTGGCCAGTGGCCAGTCCTCTACGCAGTCCAGATACTATTTTTGGGTGTAATTCAGACCTGTTGAAGGTTTTCTATATATTTTTTATTGTGGTGCCCAGTGCCCACTACTCTACGCAGTCCAGATACTATTTTTGGGTGTAATGCAGACCTGTTGAAGGTTTTCTATATATTATATTGTGGTGGCCAGTGGCCAGTCCTCTACGCAGTCCAGATACTATTTTTGGGTGTAATTCAGACCTGTTGAAGGTTTTCTATATATTTTTTATTGTGGTGCCCAGTGCCCACTACTCTACGCAGTCCAGATACTATTTTTGGGTGTAATGCAGACCTGTTGAAGGTTTTCTATATATTATATTGTGGTGGCCAGTGGCCAGTCCTCTACGCAGTCCAGATACTATTTGTGGGTGTAATTCAGACCTGTTGAAGGTTTTCTATATATTTTTTATTGTGGTGCCCAGTGCCCACTACTCTACGCAGTCCAGATACTATTTTTGGGTGTAATGCAGACCTGTTGAAGGTTTTCTATATATTTTTTATTGTGGTGCCCAGTGCCCACTACTCTACGCAGTCCAGATACTATTTTTGGGTGTAATGCAGACCTGTTGAAGGTTTTCTATATATTATATTGTGGTGGCCAGTGGCCAGTCCTCTACGCAGTCCAGATACTATTTTTGGGTGTAATTCAGACCTGTTGAAGGTTTTCTATATATTTTTTATTGTGGTGCCCAGTGCCCACTACTCTACGCAGTCCAGATACTATTTTTGGGTGTAATGCAGACCTGTTGAAGGTTTTCTATATATTATATTGTGGTGGCCAGTGGCCAGTCCTCTACGCAATCCAGATACTATTTTTGGGTGTAATTAAGACCTGTTGAAGGTTTTCTATATATTTTTTATTGTGGTGCCCAGTGCCCACTACTCTACGCAGTCCAGATACTATTTTTGGGTGTAATGCAGACCTGTTGAAGGTTTTCTATATATTACATTGTGGTGGCCAGTGGCCAGTCCTCTACGCAGTCCAGATACTATTTTTGGGTGTAATTCAGACCTGTTGAAGGTTTTCTATATATTTTTTATTGTGGTGCCCAGTGCCCACTACTCTACGCAGTCCAGATACTATTTTTGGGTGTAATGCAGACCTGTTGAAGGTTTACTATATATTATATTGTGGTGGCCAGTGGCCAGTCCTCTACGCAGTCCAGATACTATTTTTGGGTGTAATTCAGACCTGTTGAAGGTTTTCTATATATTTTTTATTGTGGTGCCCAGTGCCCACTACTCTACGCAGTCCAGATACTATTTTTGGGTGTAATGCAGACCTGTTGAAGGTTTTCTATATATTATATTGTGGTGGCCAGTGGCCAGTCCTCTACGCAATCCAGATACTATTTTTGGGTGTAATTCAGACCTGTTGAAGGTTTTCTATATATTTTTTATTGTGGTGCCCAGTGCCCACTACTCTACGCAGTCCAGATACTATTTTTGGGTGTAATGCAGACCTGTTGAAGGTTTTCTATATATTATATTGTGGTGGCCAGTCCTCTACGCAGTCCAAATACTATTTTTGGGTGTAATTCAGACCTGTTGAAGGTTTTCTATATATTTTTTATTGTGGTGCCCAGTGCCCACTACTCTACGCAGTCCAGATACTATTTTTGGGTGTAATGCAGACCTGTTGAAGGTTTTCTATATATTATATTGTGGTGGCCAGTGGCCAGTCCTCTACGCAGTCCAGATACTATTTGTGGGTGTAATTCAGACCTGTTGAAGGTTTTCTATATATTTTTTATTGTGGTGCCCAGTGCCCACTACTCTACGCAGTCCAGATACTATTTTTGGGTGTAATGCAGACCTGTTGAAGCTTTTCTATATATTTTTTATTGTGGTGCCCAGTGCCCACTACTCTACGCAGTCCAGATACTATTTTTGGGTGTAATGCAGACCTGTTGAAGGTTTTCTATATATTTTTTATTGTGGTGCCAAGTGCCCACTACTCTACGCAGTCCAGATACTGTTTTTGGGTGTAATTCAGACCTGTTGAAGGTTTTCTATATATTATATTGTGGTGGCCAGTGGCCAGTCCTCTACGCAGTCCAGATACTATTTGTGGGTGTAATTCAGACCTGTTGAAGGTTTTCTATATATTTTTTATTGTGGTGCCCAGTGCCCACTACTCTACGCAGTCCAGATACTATTTTTGGGTGTAATGCAGACCTGTTGAAGGTTTTCTATATATTTTTTATTGTGGTGCCCAGTGCCCACTACTCTACGCAGTCCAGATACTATTTTTGGGTGTAATGCAGACCTGTTGAAGGTTTTCTATATATTATATTGTGGTGGCCAGTGGCCAGTCCTCTACGCAGTCCAGATACTATTTTTGGGTGTAATTCAGACCTGTTGAAGGTTTTCTATATATTTTTTATTGTGGTGCCCAGTGCCCACTACTCTACGCAGTCCAGATACTATTTTTGGGTGTAATGCAGACCTGTTGAAGGTTTTCTATATATTATATTGTGGTGGCCAGTGGCCAGTCCTCTACGCAATCCAGATACTATTTTTGGGTGTAATTCAGACCTGTTGAAGGTTTTCTATATATTTTTTATTGTGGTGCCCAGTGCCCACTACTCTACGCAGTCCAGATACTATTTTTGGGTGTAATGCAGACCTGTTGAAGGTTTTCTATATATTACATTGTGGTGGCCAGTGGCCAGTCCTCTACGCAGTCCAGATACTATTTTTGGGTGTAATTCAGACCTGTTGAAGGTTTTCTATATATTTTTTATTGTGGTGCCCAGTGCCCACTACTCTACGCAGTCCAGATACTATTTTTGGGTGTAATGCAGACCTGTTGAAGGTTTTCTATATATTATATTGTGGTGGCCAGTGGCCAGTCCTCTACGCAGTCCAGATACTATTTTTGGGTGTAATTCAGACCTGTTGAAGGTTTTCTATATATTTTTTATTGTGGTGCCCAGTGCCCACTACTCTACGCAGTCCAGATACTATTTTTGGGTGTAATGCAGACCTGTTGAAGGTTTTCTATATATTATATTGTGGTGGCCAGTGGCCAGTCCTCTACGCAGTCCAGATACTATTTTTGGGTGTAATTCAGACCTGTTGAAGGTTTTCTATATATTTTTTATTGTGGTGCCCAGTGCCCACTACTCTACGCAGTCCAGATACTATTTTTGGGTGTAATGCAGACCTGTTGAAGGTTTTCTATATATTATATTGTGGTGGCCAGTGGCCAGTCCTCTACGCAATCCAGATACTATTTTTGGGTGTAATTAAGACCTGTTGAAGGTTTTCTATATATTTTTTATTGTGGTGCCCAGTGCCCACTACTCTACGCAGTCCAGATACTATTTTTGGGTGTAATGCAGACCTGTTGAAGGTTTTCTATATATTACATTGTGGTGGCCAGTGGCCAGTCCTCTACGCAGTCCAGATACTATTTTTGGGTGTAATTCAGACCTGTTGAAGGTTTTCTATATATTTTTTATTGTGGTGCCCAGTGCCCACTACTCTACGCAGTCCAGATACTATTTTTGGGTGTAATGCAGACCTGTTGAAGGTTTACTATATATTATATTGTGGTGGCCAGTGGCCAGTCCTCTACGCAGTCCAGATACTATTTTTGGGTGTAATTCAGACCTGTTGAAGGTTTTCTATATATTTTTTATTGTGGTGCCCAGTGCCCACTACTCTACGCAGTCCAGATACTATTTTTGGGTGTAATGCAGACCTGTTGAAGGTTTTCTATATATTATATTGTGGTGGCCAGTGGCCAGTCCTCTACGCAATCCAGATACTATTTTTGGGTGTAATTCAGACCTGTTGAAGGTTTTCTATATATTTTTTATTGTGGTGCCCAGTGCCCACTACTCTACGCAGTCCAGATACTATTTTTGGGTGTAATGCAGACCTGTTGAAGGTTTTCTATATATTATATTGTGGTGGCCAGTCCTCTACGCAGTCCAAATACTATTTTTGGGTGTAATTCAGACCTGTTGAAGGTTTTCTATATATTTTTTATTGTGGTGCCCAGTGCCCACTACTCTACGCAGTCCAGATACTATTTTTGGGTGTAATGCAGACCTGTTGAAGGTTTTCTATATATTATATTGTGGTGGCCAGTGGCCAGTCCTCTACGCAGTCCAGATACTATTTGTGGGTGTAATTCAGACCTGTTGAAGGTTTTCTATATATTTTTTATTGTGGTGCCCAGTGCCCACTACTCTACGCAGTCCAGATACTATTTTTGGGTGTAATGCAGACCTGTTGAAGCTTTTCTATATATTTTTTATTGTGGTGCCCAGTGCCCACTACTCTACGCAGTCCAGATACTATTTTTGGGTGTAATGCAGACCTGTTGAAGGTTTTCTATATATTTTTTATTGTGGTGCCAAGTGCCCACTACTCTACGCAGTCCAGATACTGTTTTTGGGTGTAATTCAGACCTGTTGAAGGTTTTCTATATATTATATTGTGGTGGCCAGTGGCCAGTCCTCTACGCAGTCCAGATACTATTTGTGGGTGTAATTCAGACCTGTTGAAGGTTTTCTATATATTTTTTATTGTGGTGCCCAGTGCCCACTACTCTACGCAGTCCAGATACTATTTTTGGGTGTAATGCAGACCTGTTGAAGGTTTTCTATATATTTTTTATTGTGGTGCCCAGTGCCCACTACTCTACGCAGTCCAGATACTATTTTTGGGTGTAATGCAGACCTGTTGAAGGTTTTCTATATATTATATTGTGGTGGCCAGTGGCCAGTCCTCTACGCAGTCCAGATACTATTTTTGGGTGTAATTCAGACCTGTTGAAGGTTTTCTATATATTTTTTATTGTGGTGCCCAGTGCCCACTACTCTACGCAGTCCAGATACTATTTTTGGGTGTAATGCAGACCTGTTGAAGGTTTTCTATATATTATATTGTGGTGGCCAGTGGCCAGTCCTCTACGCAATCCAGATACTATTTTTGGGTGTAATTCAGACCTGTTGAAGGTTTTCTATATATTTTTTATTGTGGTGCCCAGTGCCCACTACTCTACGCAGTCCAGATACTATTTTTGGGTGTAATGCAGACCTGTTGAAGGTTTTCTATATATTACATTGTGGTGGCCAGTGGCCAGTCCTCTACGCAGTCCAGATACTATTTTTGGGTGTAATTCAGACCTGTTGAAGGTTTTCTATATATTTTTTATTGTGGTGCCCAGTGCCCACTACTCTACGCAGTCCAGATACTATTTTTGGGTGTAATGCAGACCTGTTGAAGGTTTTCTATATATTATATTGTGGTGGCCAGTGGCCAGTCCTCTACGCAGTCCAGATACTATTTTTGGGTGTAATTCAGACCTGTTGAAGGTTTTCTATATATTTTTTATTGTGGTGCCCAGTGCCCACTACTCTACGCAGTCCAGATACTATTTTTGGGTGTAATGCAGACCTGTTGAAGGTTTTCTATATATTATATTGTGGTGGCCAGTGGCCAGTCCTCTACGCAATCCAGATACTATTTTTGGGTGTAATTCAGACCTGTTGAAGGTTTTCTATATATTTTTTATTGTGGTGCCCAGTGCCCACTACTCTACGCAGTCCAGATACTATTTTTGGGTGTAATGCAGACCTGTTGAAGGTTTTCTATATATTATATTGTGGTGGCCAGTCCTCTACGCAGTCCAAATACTATTTTTGGGTGTAATTCAGACCTGTTGAAGGTTTTCTATATATTTTTTATTGTGGTGCCCAGTGCCCACTACTCTACGCAGTCCAGATACTATTTTTGGGTGTAATGCAGACCTGTTGAAGGTTTTCTATATATTATATTGTGGTGGCCAGTGGCCAGTCCTCTACGCAGTCCAGATACTATTTGTGGGTGTAATTCAGACCTGTTGAAGGTTTTCTATATATTTTTTATTGTGGTGCCCAGTGCCCACTACTCTACGCAGTCCAGATACTATTTTTGGGTGTAATGCAGACCTGTTGAAGCTTTTCTATATATTTTTTATTGTGGTGCCCAGTGCCCACTACTCTACGCAGTCCAGATACTATTTTTGGGTGTAATGCAGACCTGTTGAAGGTTTTCTATATATTTTTTATTGTGGTGCCAAGTGCCCACTACTCTACGCAGTCCAGATACTGTTTTTGGGTGTAATTCAGACCTGATGAAGGTTTTCTATATATTATATTGTGGTGGCCAGTGGCCAGTCCTCTGCGCAGTCCAGATACTATTTTTGGGTGTAATTCAGACCAGTTGATGGGTTTTTAATTATATTGTGGGGAACACTCCTCTACGCAGTCCAGAAAGATACCTCGTTGCAACGTTTTGTACTAAAAAAAAAAATATTGTGAGGTGTTAGGTGTTCAGAATAGCCTTTAAGTTAGTGGAAATGATTGTTATTGAATGTTATTGAGGTTAATAATAGCGTAGGAGTGAAAATAAGCCCAAAAACTTGATTTTTACACTGTTTAGTTTTTTTTCAAAAAAAATCCGAATCCAAAACCTTAAATCCGAACCAAAACCTTTCGGCAGGTGTTTTGCGAAACAAATCCGAACCCAAAACATCGCGAAAATCCGGATCCAAAACACAAAACACGAGACCTCAAAAGTCGCCGGTGCACATCCCTAATATATATATATATATATATAGCAAAAACACTTATTATAAATGTTTTAAAAAATGTTTACATGAGCAAAAACCATTTATTTCATTAGAAACACCAGTTTTCTTTTCTGCAAAGCTGGGTGCTTCCACATTATAAAATAAAATCCTGACCATTTCATGTCATTGTTAATTTTACTTATTTGTGGGCAAGCTAGTGATGAACGGAGAAGGCCTGAAACAGGTCCCCTCTGCCAGGAGATCAATTCTCCAGAATTTACTTAAGGAAAAAAGATCTAAACACAACAACCTGCCAAATAATGACCATATTTACCATTCATCAACCAGACACAAATATACCAGTGCTACCAAAGTGAACAGTTAAACACAAATGTAGATTGTTTCAAGAAAAAAAAATAGAATTTCAAATGTATATCATTTCATAATTTGATAACTGGAAAGTATTTTACAAAATAATAGCTGAATGTAAACATTTATAAGATAATCACATATTCCCAAAGTGTCCCCCTGCACACACCCTCCAGCTAGATGTTCTGCTAGGGATGTAATGGGGAAGTGCAGACTGATCTACACACACCGTTGGAGATTTATTTTTCCCCACTGAAGTTTGGAGGCTCTATAAGACTATATGATTCACAGCGGAGGGGATTTCTCCCTATTTACAGTCAATAAAACAAATGCTATCCTATCTGTCCTTGTAAACAGGTTCACATTTCACCTATTTTAAAATTTACCATTTACTTTGGTTGGTTGAAATTTGATGTGTTTAAAAAGATATGTTCCTCAAATTTGTATAAAAACACAGACATTCCTCTAATACCAGCAGCATTGAGTTGCTGTCATAGTTTAGGTATCTTGGGACAGCCCACCTAAAGTGAGGAGATGCTGTGTCCTGTTACTTGCTGGAGTCTAGCAGCATCGAAAATAGCCCACATAGAAAGGAGTATTGTCAGAGTACCAAAACTCCCAGTCTACTGCGATTACCAAAACCTACCCAACAGCAGTAACAATATTTGGTAAAACTCCTTGGTTATGCCATGTGTTATTCACAATCTTAGTACAAGCTCTTGTTTCTTAGTGTGTTAAATATTTCTTATGCTTGACAGCTCTCTTGGGTCCTATCATATTCAGCGACCTTCATCAATCTCGGTGTGAGTTACTAGCCCAACCCTGTTCTGATAATCAGTCCTTATTTCCTAATATTGGTTCATCTCACCTTTATCTAGATAGCAGCTTCTGAGTGATAAACTTTAATGTGATACACACATAGCTAAATTAAAGAGATTCCTATATACCTGTATTAAAGGGCACTGGCTATATTCTAAGTAGGAATACCAACATGCTCATACACAAGTGAGAGACCTCTCTTTGCTGTTTGCTAATGCCTCAGTGCATCTGCTTTCTACAGCCATATGTGGGATCACGGTCTATGATAAAAATTTGTATGCGGATAAAAGTAAGTACATCACTTTAAAATCATATCTGCTATCACTATCACTTTTGCACCACCCAGTTAATTAATTGACTGTGAAAGTCAAACAATTGGATGAAGTTGTTTCAAATAATAACCATGAATTTAATCAGCTTTATCTGAAAATATGCGTATAGCACGCTACGGCGTGGAAGGGCCTATTATGCACTAACACTAGCAAACACTTCTACATACATTTACACTCATACATTCATTTGTAAATAGTTCACCTTATTAAGTTCCAGCACATAGTCTTTTATAATCAAATGCAATATATTTAATAGTTTAATATAATAATGTTAAAACCACTTCATTGATATCTAAAGTTCAGGATATAGGACAGGTATCATGTTTAGTGTCATACTAATCCACTTTTTGCCATCAGACAATCGGATAAGCGATTGCACCTTGTGTATGCTAGTTATTGATGATAAAGGATTAATGCTCAAAATGATATTGTGTTTGGAATGCTAATAGACTGGTTTGAACCAGTATTAAGGCAGGAAGACAAGTAGGCATCTGTTGAAGAGTTGACCCCCACCCTTGGAGGGCATTGTTTGAATTGACCGACCTTATTGTACTGGACTGTCCTAAATCCTGAACCAATGGAAAAATGCCATGACATCACCACTGTTTTTATGTACCACAAACTGTATATAAACCAGGCACTGAGACCATCATTCAGTCTTCTTTGATCACAGGCTTCAGAACTGAATGACTGTATGCTGGATCCAGTGCTGTGCGTATGTATCGCATGTACTTTATTTTATTCAATTGTTATTTGTTACATTTTGCTATTAAATCTCTTTGTGCGTTGGAACCACATTGATCACAGCGGCCAATATTTATTGATAGCGAATAGATGAACATTAAAAATTGGGGGCTCTGGGTGGTAAATACGCTACTGGAAGATTCGCAAAACCTACGGATTTCGGTTTTTCAACAAAGGATGGACGACGCATCATAAACGAGTAAGAACGCAAATAGTTCTGTGCCTTTTACTTATTCTGTGTTGCGAAGCAGAATATCCGCTTTGTGTAATCCAAGGGGTGCTGGTTAAAACCTAGGGACAAGAAAGGCAAAGAACTATTTCTTTTAATTGTCATTGTGCAATTTAATGTGATTTGTTTGCATAGCCTACGCATATATATATTTCCTTGTATATTTTCCACATGTTTAAACAGTTGTATTGTATTTTATTGTGAAACGATTTGTTAAAACCTCTGAGAAGTTATTACTACCATTTGAGGAAAATGTTTTTCTGCGCAGAGAACAAGGGTGTATGTGAATTCTGAATTCTGTGAAGGTAGTATACGGTGAATAAAGGTAGTATACGGTGAATAGGTAGTATACAATGCATACAGTGAAAATAGGTAGTCCCAATTGCAATCGTAGAACCTACCGATAGCTTAGTATCTATAGTCTGTGCGATTGGGCCGCACAATTGTGCCAATTGTAGACAGTGGAGGAAATACGCTGGAAAGTCTGGTATTAGTAAATATTTAGTGCTCCCAGTGGTAGAGTAGTCAACAGGAACCTCCCTGTAAAGGCGGGATATTGTCTTATGTTGTGAATTGTTGATATTTCCGTCAGTCCAGTAGAAAGTGCCTGTGTTAGGGACCTCGCTGGGTATGCTAACAATCACGTATATTGTTTAGTGGTACACAGTGGAGAAGAAGTAAGTGGACGCAGCTTACGGAATTTGTCCACGGCCAATAAAAATATTTAGCTGGAGTTTTGTGCTGCGAAGCGTTGAGGATTCCACCTCCACATGGGTGCTAAGCAAATGTCTGAGATGGTCGATGAGGTACTGGTTAAAGTAGGGCCGATAGGTTTGCTAAGGTATATTATGCTTGTGAAATATGGTGCGAACACAACGGCTTACTGTGATAAGTGGGTCAAGATGACAAATGAATGTGTGAAACCTTTTCCTACAGTTGGTCGTTTCAATCCAGAGGTATAAAGTACAGTTAGAGATAAAATCTGTTTGATAAATTCTTTAAAACTGAGAATGAAAAAAAACGACTGTCTAAAACTGTGGCAACAAGAAGGGAACACGTGGCAGGATAGCGCATGCATAGTGAAGGGAAGCGTTGCAAAGCAAGGAGAAGGGAGCGCAAGCTCACCCCCCGTCGCTATATGCGGATAGGGGGAAAAGTACAGGTGATACCGAAAATGATAAAAATGAACCAAACAATTTATATCCTATATTGAGTAATTTAAAAGGTAATGTTTCTGAAGAAGATGATGAACCCACTGTTATTTCAGCAATTGCCCATGCAATTAACATGCAAGAGGTGCCACGCAGACAATGAAAGGGAACTGTCCCACCAGCAGGAGCAGCGGCTGAAATTGGTGAGAGTAGTGTAGAAACCAATAGGTGGGGGAACATTCATTGTACTGAAACAGTGATTCCAGCAATTAGTCCAGAATGTACTGATTTGGTAGGCTTACATCCTGTCCGTACAATAGCAGTTCCCAATGGGAAAGTGGACAAATATGGTGTAGTTTCCATAAAACATGTAGCAATCCATTGTCCATGGACTAGGCTGCATTCAATTATGTCTGATTTCCCAGACCCTAGGAAAGATTTGGCCAAATGTCAGAAATTTGTTAAAGATCTGGGCAATGCTCATGAGCCGACTAATAAAGATTGGCAAGTAGTGGTAAAGACCTGCCTACCTCCCAATACTGATATACAATAGTTTATTAAGGATTGTATATTGGAGGAAGATAAGTCCTTAACAGATGATGATAATCAGGAAACTATTAAACGTATAATCTCACAGTTGGCCATATACTTTCCAGTAGTAGTGAACTGGAGCAAAATTTTCACTATCAAACAAAAGGATAGTGAAAATGCATCAGATGTAGATACATGAGCACCCAGGTCAGTGAAAACTTCCCCTTTAAGTCTACAGGTTACTAACAAAACTGTTCCAGCTATTGGAGTAACAGGGAGAGTGTTACATTACCCTTTGACTAAACCCGCAGAGGTTACTATCGGGCCTCTGCACCAAGCATTTATTTCTCTTGGCTGCAGCGGCTCCTACTAACCTACTGGGCAGGGATTTATTGTGTAAAATGGGATGTGTCATTTACTGCACCCCTGATGGTGTATTCCTAGACATACCAGAGAAGGTTGTACAAGAGGTACAGGACATATTAGGCACCCCACAAAGGTTAATGCTGCACTTTACTGTTCTAGAACAAAGTCCATCTCAGGTAGAGGAAATGTTATCACAAATACCAGGTTCCCTATGGACCAAAGATGGACAGGACACTGGATTGATGGCAAATGTAGCTCCTGTAATGGTGTTAGGAAAGCTCCAAAAATCCCACAGTATCCATTAAAACTGGAGGAGGAATTAGGGGTGTATCCTGT
Organism: Mixophyes fleayi; assembly: GCF_038048845.1. Taxonomy (NCBI): domain Eukaryota; kingdom Metazoa; phylum Chordata; class Amphibia; order Anura; family Limnodynastidae; genus Mixophyes; species Mixophyes fleayi. The sequence goes on along the minus strand of NC_134403.1, from coordinate 193,557,073 downwards.
AATTGAAAGGCTGCTGCAACAAGGGGTCTTAATTTGCACATCCAGCACAGTCAATAGTCCAATTTTCCCAGTGAAGAAGAATGGGGGAAGGGGAAACAGATTAGTCCAAGACCTAAGGGGAATTAATAAAGTAGTTAAAAGCCAATTCCCCATAGTGCCCAATTGAGCTGTCATTCTTATGCTGATTCCACCGTCTGCCAGTCCTTTTACTGTCATTGATCTTTGCTCTGCCTTCTCTGTCCCAGTTCTTCCTGACTGTCAATATCTCTTTGCATTCTCCTATAGGGGGGTACAATATTAATGGACAAGATTTTCCCAGGGGTTCATTTTTAGCCCCAGCATCTTCTCTCAGGCCTTACATGACTGTTTACAATCCTTTCAACCAAGCAATGGGTCTGTTCTAATTCAATATGTAGACAATTTGTTGCTGTGTTCTGATTCATTTATGTCATCTGTGTATGATACTAAACTGTTATTGCTCCATCTTTCACAAACAGGACACAAGTTTGCAAAGAATAAATTACAGCCATGTCAGACCAAGGTTAAATACTTGGGACACTGTCTAACCCAGGGGCTAAGACAGAATTCAAGCAATAAAAAAAATGACTCTGCGCGCAGAATCAACAGCAGATCCGTACCTTCTTGGGGATGTGTGGATATTGTAGATCATGGATTCCATGTTTTTCTATTCTGGCATTACCATTGCAGGAATTAGTCTCATCCTCAAATCCTGAGTTTGTTACACCCATAGAGGAGTAAGAGCATAGCCTTAAAGAGAGTTTTACTAAAGCACCTGCTTTGGGAATACCCGATTATGAAAATCCTTTTGAGTTATATTGTACGGAAGCTGATGGTTGTGCAGCAGGTGTCTTGCCACAGAAACATGGTGATGCTAGCAAACCGGTAGCATACTACTGTGCACAATTGGTCGCTGTGGCAAGATCACTCTTAACGTGTTTAAGAAGTGTAGCAGCAACTGCTCTTCAGGTAAGTAAGGGCGAGGTTGTAATATTAGGACATGGCTCAGCTGTCTATACACCACATGCAGAATCTACTCTGCTAAATTCAGCTCAAACTAGACATGTCTCCTCAGCAAGGTTCAAAAAGTGGGAACTAGCTCTGATGGCACCTGCAAACATCACCATCAAACGGGGCAATACTTTAAATCCAGCTACATACCTACCATATGTGCCTTGAGATGCACAAAGGGTGGAAGGAAAGGAGACTCTAGCTGAAGGTGAATTTTGCAGGTATACTGATACTGATGATTGTATTGAATATCTGAACCAGGCTTTTACTGCGAGACCTGACATACATGACACCCCCAAGGAAAATGTAGGTTTTTATGTTTTACAAGGATGGGAGTTGTCATAGGCAGACAGACACAGTAGAACTTTGTACCGGTTATGCTGTCGTAGATGATGAGGATGTTATAGAAGCTGAATCCCTTGGCCCACCTCACTCAGCCCAAGTGGCCGAACTAGTGGCACTAAGTAGAGCATGTGAATTGCCAGAGGGTAAATCAGCTAATATATACACTGACTCTAGGTACGCTTTCGGGGTAGTGCATGATTTCGGGACCCTTTCGCGTCTTAGAAACTTTATGACAGTGGCAGGTACACCAGTAGCACACTCACAGCACATAAAAGGACTCTTGTCAGCGATACAGTTACCTCTGGACTCTGGAGAGATGGACAATGTAGGCTCGTGGCTCTCAGAGCATATTTCCCAGGCCTAGCTGAGGCAGCACATGGTCTGACTCATCTGGGTAGAGAAGGTATGTGCAAGCTGATTAGAACATACTGGTGTGCTCAAAAAGAACAAACATATGGGCGCTAATAAAGATCTTATTATGATTGAGCTGTGGTTCTAATCATTAGGATCTGATACCTAAAATTTCAAATAAGAACAAAAAAAGCACAGAATAGAGCGGTAAGCATCACACCAATGCATACATTTATTGTAAAATAAAAATATCTAAAACTTAAGAGATGGATTCTGGTTTAACAATCCAGGAGTATAGCACAATCAAAACAATCGACTGCAAAACATATATATATATATATATATATATATATATATATATATATATATAAAAATATATAATGTCGTTCTGAAAGATAATAAAGCCTTACGCAGAGTTCCAATAGCTGTCACAAATACGGAACGACGGATCCTTATAAATTCTTGAGCTGAAATCTCCACTTATCACACTGCGTGTGAAGATGATTGAAGTGTAGAGAAAATATTTATGCAGAAGCAAGAATGGTAGATAGCTCCATAACAATTTCAGTACTTAGCCCATGCCCCAGCCTGTGGAGAAGGAAAGAGTGATCATCCATCCTTTAGTCCAACCCGTGAAATATGCTCAGAACCGCTGCCAATGCTGGATGGTTGTAACCCCGGGGTTAGTAGATATCGATAACCACCTCGTGGATAGGAAATTCACCTGACATGTTTCTCGGCCAGACACACAGCCGTTTCGTCAGAGGTAAAACATACACTGCAGTGGTCTTTATTGTGTAGTGCCGATATCACGTGACCTGAGCCATCAGTTATATTTCAATTAGTCACGTGGAAAATGTCTCCCAATCAAAGTAGATCTCCATTCATAAAATCAACAAGAACCGCCCCCGTGGGGGCGTGTCGTCATCGTTGTTGTCACAGTTGCTCAGTAAATATCGGAAAGGACTACTGGAGGTTTATATAAACAAAAAACGTATTAGATACACAATTGCTTCCAAAAGAAGAGAGTAAAATTGCCCTAGTATAACAGATAATAAAAACTGCACATATCAACTAGACAACAAACAACTAATGAGTAACACTCAACAATAAATGTAAAATACAAAAATGACTCAAAATCCTCATTGAAATAAGAAATAATGCAATAAAATAATAATCAGATCCTCCAAAATGTATTATTATTATCAATAGTCATACTGTCAATATTAATATTAAATACCAAAATGGCCTGTAGAGGAAATATAAAAGTATCTAAATGTATTAGAACCTAAAAATAATAAGCTACAAATACTAAAACTTGTAAGCCTATAGGCTAATGAAAACTTATAAGCAAATGTAATAATATGTGAAGATAATAATAATGATAATCATCATCCCTAGATGTGAGACATATTTAGAATCACTGGACCATATGGAAACTCATTCACAAATTGTTATCAAAAAATTCTCTAACCCATACAACTAGGTAGGGGCCAGAACATTCACTGAAAAAGACACCGTAAAATAAATCACAATATAAAGATCTTAATTACCTCAATCATTAATAGTGGGGAATATCTACTGGTGTCATACTACACAGAAACAGGCCCAAATAAAACCCTCATATGTAAAAGAATAGAATGCTGAAGGAAACATACTTGAGGAAAATTTAAAAAGTTTTTCAGCTCCATAGTATCGTTCAAGCCATATGGAGACAATGTCTTTAGCCTAAAGATCCATAGATATCTTGCACAAACAACCAAAGAACGGTATGAGTATATGAGCAAAAGGCACTCCAGTTCTCTAATAATCAATAATTATTCAGTAATTGATCATTTTTACATATAGTGATTAAAAATTATCATAGAAATTCCAATTACTGGGCAATAAGCCTTTATTATTTGGATCACATATAGGCGATATATTAAAAACAAAGATTATAAAAATGGAAAAATAATGAAAAATTAGTTAAAATAGTTCAGACCTATGGAAGTATAAGCCGATAGGATAATATAGTATAGAAAATTCATGTGATTTGGAGTTACTCTTTGGTGTCTGAAATTCTGTGTACTCAAACGTATCCTCCAATATTGTATATTTCACATGGGTTAAATATCCTAGGCATAATACATTATGCAATGAGAGCCTAAAATAACCACAAGGGACATACCATTCTCCAAAATGGAAAATAATAATATTGATAGTGGAAAACTACTCATGAATCTTTATCATAAGATCCAAATGTTATTGGAAATAACATACAGTGGACAACTCTCCTGTATTCTTATTATGTAGTGTACAGAGAGGTATTGGTGGGTTAGTTAGGGTGATTCTTGTAGGGACAGTACAATTCCCTCATATATATACTGCATGCAGCTCCTCAGTTAAAACGGGATTTTGTCCACTCTCATGTCAGAATCCTTACTAAGCTCTCTGGTAATGCAGATAAAATGTTGCTTTCTCCATATCCCTGCATATTCCTGGGCCTGTGATCAATACCTCTAAGCTCGCCAGCAGATTATGGCTAGCCTCTACGTCTTGGCTAAGTGCCTCAACCCAAATTTCAAACGGTGTCCTCAGGGTATTTGTATGTTTGCCTTCTACAAGGGGTTGACTCTCATCAATATATGCACTTATATAGCAAGAAAAGAACATAACTGGAGTGGGGGAAAGCCATCCAGTGCATTTTTTAGCACAAGGTTTGTAGGGACAGTTGCAGAATGGTTTAAGGAAGGTTCGGACATTGGCCAGCTATCGAAACTTGGCAACTATGCTAATAGAGCTGACCAGCAGCTGGCTGCCTAAACACGCATACAGTTAAGTATAAAGGACAGACAACATTACACAAGGGAACAAATTATAGCATAACGGGTGGACATTTAGCATGAACCTGTTTAAATTCTCCTTACAGGAGTGAGATTAGGCTCAGGTAGAAGGTCAACCATGCACAAAAGCCTATGAACAGGGGATAGACTACACTTGGCATGTAAATTCACATGCTTGCCACATTTGGAAACACCCACATTTAACTAAGCAAACATGAATAATATAACAAATATAGCATCAATATACCATTATTGCATGATGTTACTTCTCCCAATGCTGCCAGCCAATCTTGCAGCCCTGCTGGGTTGCTGGATGGTGATCTGGGTTGCGTACCACTGGGGGATCTCTTTGGTTGGGCTACAGCCTCTTCTTCCTCCACTGACTCTTCCATCCCCTCAGGGAGGGCTTTTTCCCATTCATCAACTTGGCCACCAGAACCTCCCGCAGATCTGTGTCCTCAAAGTCCTCCCCCTTGGTTCTGCAGAACCCCTGCAAATGTTGTTTTCTGGCCTTCATATGAAACCTTTCTGTGGCTTTCAGAGAACTCTGTCTCACTTCTGTGGCCATCTCTGCCAACTTCTCAGTTAGGTTTCTACTAACGCTGGTGCTGACAGTCTGTTGCTTTATGTCCTTACAGAGTCTGACCGTATCTAGATACGAGTCCCTGCGCTCTACCCAAATGTTGGAAATGCGTGATCCCTCCTCTTGCCACCAACAATGTGAGGACCTCGGGGTTGGAACCATATTTCTCTAGGTACCCGGCCTGTAGGTTCACAGATCACACAGGTAAGGGAGCAAGAAAGAGACAATGCCCTCTTTATTTAAACAAAGTGTACACACAAAGTAAATGCAACAGTGCTCCCCAAGGAGAAACTTATTCTCCCATCAAATATAACCAATTGTCTGAAAATTCACCATTGTCAATAAAAAAGTACCCAGCAGATTACATCCTAGCAGGCACAAACTCCGGCAACAAAGTCCACAGTTGAAAAATCCAGGTGATCTGATAGGTGGATCCTGTGTGTCTTGCTGATCCCAGCTTCTCGGCCAACTCTCCACCAGCTTGGTGGGACTCTGGGTATCAGGCTCACCAATTTCCCAGAATCTGTGAGTGTCCCCCTATGGAGTGGTGACAAATCATTCCTATATGTTCAGCACCCAATCTGGGTGAGCAGGTTCCTGATTTACATCTCTGGCCCCTGATTATGACTACTCAACAACAGTCCAAGTCCTCTCTCTCTAAAAATCTCCAACAACAACAATCACTCCAGTTCGGCTTTCCCTTTTTGTTCATCTCCAAAGTCCCCCGATCCTTGCCCCCTCCCTAGACCGTCTCCCCTGGTCATGATCCATTTTTGTTGGTGGTGGATAGAATCTAGGTAGTAACAGGGGTGGAAGGAGAATATGACCTCAGCAGTAGCCCATCTGCTGTTTCCCTGCTATCAAGTCTGCTTTGGGACATCCTGGGACAATGGTCAGTCAATAGTCAAAATCTCACCTCCTAATTGAAGATAGAGTCCAGACTCTCCCGTTCTTTACCCCTTCCACCACTACTTTATGATGTCACAGGGTCCCTAGCTGTTCCATGTTTCCTGTGGGCTACCTCCCCTTCCCTTTTTGGTCACCAAAAAGAATACTGGATCCGGCCACCAGGCAGCATTTAATAATTTGGTGGGCCGATGTTGTCCCATTGGCTCAATGACTGACAGAATGGGCTGCCACGATATTCCTACTGTGGTGCGCGGTTTTGTCACAGTTTAGAACCAGGAAAAAACACCTATATGACCAACGTGTTCATACACAAGTGCAAGCCCTCTTTGAGTTGTTTGTTAATGCCCCCATGCATCTCACCACCCAGTTAATTAATTAACGTCTTTCCATATTCTCCTAAAACACTGCTTAGTGGACCCTCCAATGCACTCATGATAGAAAAGTAATGTCGTAAGTATACCTATAACTTTATGTGTATTCTAATTACAACTGGATCTAAACTAAATTTCAGTCAGGGACCTAAATAGTTAACTAAATGTCTAGAAATTACTAGTTTTGAAAATTTGGTTTAAGTAACACACAGCTATATTTTCATCCCATTTAACTAATATAAATTAAAGTTTCACATTATTTTTATATCACCTGTACATTTCTGTCTGTAACAGATTTAACAAGTAACTCCAATGTAAAGAGATTTAAACCATGTTTAAATAGCATCACCAAAAGAGGGTACAACCGATAATAATGTTCCAATTCACTACTTCCTCCATAAATGTACAGTTGTGTTCATGAAGCTCATGTTATTATTTGAATTTCCAGCAGTTGCGATCTATGTCATACAGAACTATGAGACATGGAAGCCGTTGCTCGGCAACAGCCAAAACAGATCATGATGCTCCAGCAGATGTTGAGATTCAAATATAAAACTGAAGCAACAGTTGGATTCTCTTAGATCAGCATCCAGTGAAGAGCAGTCAGGAGCTGTGAGGAGCTGCTCTGCTTGAGTCTCTTCCTATCATCCTATCCAGAGTCCAGTTTGCTGATATTGTTGCTATCATGCAGTATTTCCAGGTTCCTAAACCTGGGACATCTCAATCGGGCCTTCAGGCTCCTGTGTACCAATACGTTCATGGTGTCTCATCTCAAGGACATCTTGGGGTAAATGTATGAATCTCCGAATTCTTCATCTCTGGCGTGTTCAGCCTCTTCAGCGCTTAAATTTAAAGCGGCGCTGCATTGTAAAGGGAAACTTCCCTTTACAATGCAGCGCTGCTTTAAATTTAAGCGCTGAAAAGGCTGAACACGCCGGAGATGAAGAATCCGGAGATTCATACATTTACCCCCTTGAGAGAGTTGGTGAGTTGTGAAAGTGTGATCTAAACATATGAAACAGAGGATAGCACAGTTGAAATAGTCATTTTGTTTCAGGGTAATTGGATACATTTAGTACAACTGAATATTACTATTGTAAAGGGCACATTTCTAAATCATTAATTTTTACTGTTTAATGTAAAGATACTAACATAAATGTCTCAAGCAAGACAATATATTTATCCTTCTTAATGCCAAGTGACAGAAGAGTTCCAGTAATGATTAAATAGTATTTTAGCCGCTATATATCAGCTAAAATCTTTCTACTGCCCTTTCAAAATGGCGATGACAGTTTGTCGGTTTTAAGCGGTAATGCTGTAAGTTACATACTTTTTGGAAACAAGTTGAAGGTAAGATTTTACATACAAGATTTCTGCTATTACATTTGGGTTCATCAATAGATTAGATTCAGTATCACATAATCCTGTACTAAGCCAAGTAAAGACCACATCAAAGAATATTCTTTTATGCAGCGCAAGAAATTTTTAAGTAAAGCGTACAAATCATAATGTTTCAAACTGCAATATTGGGATACAGATAATTACAGATCAGCTTTACACTTATTTAGGTGTACACAGATATGTGCAGACTTCTGGACGTAAATTAAAAAAATAAACTAAAAATAGCATTAGAGAACACAGATATAAGAAACATAAACATCATCTACACTCTTAGTTATGGAAAAGAACACCCTAATACTGTTTAATTCAATGAGCAATTCCATTGTACACATGAAGAGTCATTAATGAACACAGCCCATTGCAGAGACTTGATGCAAATTCTATTCTACTTTGTTGTCATGGCATGTGCCTATTTTTTGGGCATTAAATTTATATTAATGGGTAAGCACGTCATTCTCCCACACCTAATGTGTGGGAGAATGTATCTCCTTTTAAGGGGATGAGATGGGCAGATCAGAGAGCTTGTTATGTGAGTATGCACATTTATTTGCACAGATAAATCAATCTAATTGAATCATTAACATCTATAAATTTAAGGTAGGAAATAAAGACATCCCTAATGCTTTCTTTCCACTCATGATTTCATTATATCATAAATGCGGCTCCAAAGAATAGAATCAATCAAATCATTAGGGCCAATACAATTCGACAGAGTGGAAGACAGACAAGATGATTCCCAACCAAAAACATTTTCTCACGTAGTCACAGCCACGCTTTTTCTCTTTTGCCATGAAATACCTGACAATGACCACATGAAACAGCTGTTGGATGAGAATGATCCGCTCTATTGTTGCTCTGTCTCATTCTATTGCCACTGATGTTTTAAAAAGAATACTATCTTTAATTTGTAGCTGTGGTGTGTGGCATGACTCTATTCTCTTTTTATAGTAAATTTTTCATCTTGAAATATCATGTGCACCAGACTTGTGCATGTCCCACACATATACTGTGGCCTTGTTGTCCTCTCTTTCTTCAATGCAGAGACATTGATGTGGATAATGACCTTCACTTCCTCTATATTAACACTTTGGAACAATTACTTTAGGGGATGTATTTCATTAAAGAGATGAAAGTAGTACTTTAAAAAGCATATATTTTTATCATGTACTATAAGCCTATACAAGTCGGTTAAACATAAAAGACAGAATGGAGACATGCAAGTGTATATACACATGGTAGACAAGTAATTGTACCTATGCAAAAATAACGTACTGCACCTCTGCATCTCTGTGGTTTGTCAATGACCGCATTGGATAAGTAGCATTAAAGTACTTTTCTTGCACAATGTAGGGTGATGATGACAATTAACTTGTTTATATCTCACTTTTACGTTAAGATCTTTAACCTGCAACATGTGGAAACTTTTTACTTAAGTACAGATTTTATTGTTTATCAAAATTCATTCTCTTATTTTCCATTTTTTTTTTCTCTAGGTCAAACATTTGATATGTTTGACACTAACTTTTTAAGTGTTGAAGGATCAGTAAGGCCACAAGAGCTTACTGCACAAGGTTCCTCGTGGTACTACGAGCCCCAACACCCTGTCAGTGTCTATCCTCAGACTTTCTCCTTAAATAAATGGCAGCAGAGGCATGATACTATAGACCGAATACAACATTATCCAGTGAATTCATTGGTCCAAGTACCACACAGCACACATAGCTGCAATAATCAACAAGTGAGTGTGACTGGACATGTTCAGTACCCTGGACTGACACAAATACAGTATTTACCAACTACTGAGCCTCACAACACCAGAGGACAAATGTTTTACCAGCCTACTGTTTACGTTCAGCTGCAGCAGTTGCCCATTATGAGCCAAATACCACCAAGCCAGATGTATCCCAACAATTTTAACTGGACATATCATAACATACAAGCCCGAGAGAAAATTAAGCTACCCAATGCCAGGAAAACATTACCATCAGAGTTCAACACTCAAGTTGCTTCTCAAGAATCACAGACCACAATGACCAGCATGAGTCCCAAGGTGACCCCTGTAGAAAATAGAGCTGATGTGCACTTACATATGGATTCAGGTTCTAACATTTCTCAAAAAATGACCAAATCTTCAATGGAAAACATCAAGAAGAGAAAGGACTGATCTATGCGTGGAACCCTTGCTTCCCACAATATCCAACAAAATAAGGGTCCAGATGACACAAAGCATTTCTTCAGTTGGGATAATAAACAAATGGACCCATCTTCCAAAAGTTATACTAATGGATCAAAGCCTGACATTTTCTTAAATAATGGCGATACAAACCTACATGGTGAACAACTAGAGCCATTGACAGATTCAAACACCCTTTTACTTCCTGGGGATATTTGTACAGATCGGGATGTAATGGCTCCTACAATAATCGCTGGGGTGTCTTCCAAAAGCAAAAATAAGAATGCCCCTCCTGGTCATAAGAGATCTGCAACACATATACTAGGTTCTTTTGCCAACGACCTTCTTTCCTCTCACTATAAAGATCCTGCAGTCTCCATGCTTATTTCCAGCATGGATTATTTATATAAAGTCGCACCACATGAAGACATAGAGAGAAAAAAAAATACCCCAAAATCTACCCCATTCTCTTCAAGTAATAATCTTGCCAAATGGTATTCCATATTCAAGAAGAGGCGTCTGTGTAGAATAAAGGCAAAGACTGCAAAGCACCAAAAATCTGTCAAGCCCAAAATAGAGAAGTGAGCCTATGTAAATAAATTGCATTTGTATTCTATTCTGTTCTTTCTGGACTTTACCAAATCTGGATGTTTTGGTCAAATTTGTTTTTATACTTGTGGACACGCTGTCTAAATTTAGTTTACTATCTCTGTAATATACAATGAATTCATTAGATATGTACTATGTTTATTCTGGATATATATATTTTATCTAGAAAGACCCATTAATATTTAGATTTTTTCAAATATTTGTGGTTGCTATAGGTTCTGTAAAAATACTTCCTAAGAATGTTTGTGTCTCATTTTATCTGCCATCAATAATTGGAAATATTAGCTCTATCTCGTTACACTATAATGAAATATTGAGCGAAAGTCAAGTAATTGGTAGTTGTAACTCAGAGTTTTATATATAAATATATATATATATATATATATATCTATATTATAAATGTTTAGTGGTGTGTTTTAGTCTGTCTGTGTGTGTGTGTGGAAAAAATAAAACCAAGCTGCAGCGCCACCTGCTGGGCGGAGTTATACACTGACCTACTAAATTCTTAGTGTGTGTAGAAAAAAAAATTCAGAAAGTGCTGAAATTTGGTATACTAAGATGTTTTTAATTTGTTAATTTAATTTGTTAATTGTTAAAAGTGTTTATAAAGATTTAAAAAAAAATATATATATTTCTTGAAGGAGAAGTGACAGTTGGGAGTGGTTGGTGATTGCCGGGGGTGACAGTGGGGAGTGGTTGGTGGTTGCCGGGCGTGACAGAGTCAGAGGAGTGTGATACTCAGGACCGTTGAGAGAGATCCCTGTGTCTGGATAGACATCTGGATAGATGTGGCGATGAAAATGAAGGATGAGGTGATGGAGAAGAATGATGAGGTGGTGACATGTGGACAAAACCACGTTAAAAAAAGGCGCTTACGTCGGGAAGTAACGCTCTTCCCCTGAGGAGGCCTGGGCTATGGCCCAAATGCATGACAAGAACCTTTTAAACACCTTAAGTAGCTTGATTTGACTAGAATGCATGAGTATCATGCACGGGTTAACTTGTATATATATATATATTGCAAAGACACTTGTAATACATTTGTACATTCATTTTACATGTACAAAAACTCTTGTTGAATCTCATAGTTTATTTCATTAGAAGCACCAGTTTTCTTTTCTGCCAAGCTGGACGCTTGCACCTTACAAAGCAAAATCCTGACCATTTCATTTCATTGTTAATTTTACTTATTTGTGGGCAAGCTAGTGATGAACGGAGAAGGCCCGAAACAGGTCCCCTCTGCCAGGAGATCAATTCTCCAGAATTTACTTAAGGAAAAAAAATCTAAACACAACAACCTGCCAAATAATGGCCATATTTCCCATTCATCAACCAGACACAATTATACCAGTGCTACCAAAGTGAGCAGATAAACACAAATGTAGATTGTTTCAAGAAAAAAAAATAGAATTTCAAATGTATATCATTTTATAATTTGATAACTGAAAAGTATTTTACAAAATAAAAGCTGAATGTAAACATTTATATGATAATCACATATTCCCACAGCATCCTCCTGCACACACGGTACAGCTAGATGTTCTGCTAGGGATGTAATGAGGAAGTGCAGACTGATCTACACACACCATTGGAGATTTATTTTTCCCCACTGAAGTTTGGAGGCCCTATAAGACTATATGATTCAGAGTGGAGGGAATTCCTCCCTATTTACAGTCAATAAAACAAATGCCATCCTATCTGTATTTGCAAACAGGTACAGATAGGATGGTTCAAATTTCACCTATTTTAAAAGTTACCATTTACTGTGGTTGACTGAAATATGCTTAAAAAGATTGTTTTCTCAAATTTGTCTAAGAACACAGACATTATTCCAATACCAGCAGCTTTCGGTTTCCGTCATACGTTACGGAAACTTGGTGAGCCAACATAAAGTGAGGAGATGCTGAGTACTGTTACTTGCTGGAGTCTACCTGCTACTAGCCCAACCCTGTTCTGATAATCAATCCTTATTTCCTAAAAGTGGTTCATCACACCATTATCTAGATAGCAGCATCTGAGTGATAAACTTTAATGTGATACACACATAGCTAAATTGAAGAGATTCCTATATACCTGTATTAAAGGGCACTGGCTAAATTCTAAGTAGAAATTCTTCTGACTATGGATAATCTAAGCTTGGCAGAATGTATTTGGGGTTTCAAAGCTCCCAGACAGCAACTTCACATATTTAGTTTATTTAATGTTAGCCCTCAGGCATCTTACCTTTTAAAAGAAGGATTCTGATGATCAGAGAAATTCATACTAGGGCCCCTTTTACACAATGTAGGTGGTATCCCAGCATCATATAAAAGGTACAGGCTTGTTGACCACCACCAGGTGCAGCTGCACTCAAAGACTATCTGGAGATGGTCAGAATCAGTGATCTATCTGTCATCCAAACCGATCCATCAGGATTTGAGGGTCAGGAAAGGCACTACCAGGTCAGACGAGTAAGCACTCCACTTACACTTAATAGGCACTATTAAAATGTCATAGGTTAAATTAGTCCGATGTTTTACATGTGTATCGCAAGGTATTCATAGTTTATACAAGCCTACAAAGGACAACTAGAAACCAATGAGTTTAGGTGAGGACCTTGGGGTGGGAACTGTAGTTCTCCTGGTACCTGGCCTCTAGGTTCATGAATTACACTGGTATGGAAGCAAGAAAGAGATAATAATCTCTTTATTTAAACAAAGTGTACACACAAAGTAAATGCAAATGTTCTCCCAGCGATAAACGTATTCCCCCACCAAATATAACCAATTGTCAGTAAATTCACCAGTGTCAATAAAACCGCTCAACCAAGTCCCCAGCAGGTTACCTCCCAGCTCCCTCCCTAGCAGGCAAAAATTCCTGGCAACAAAGTCAACAGTTGACAAATCCAGGTGGGCCAGGGGTTCTGATCCGATAGATGTGTATGCTGATACCGGCCACTCAGCCAACTATCCACCAGCTTGGTGGGACTCTGGGTATCAGTCTCCCTAATGATGTAGACTCACCAATTATGCAGAATCGGCGTCTCCTCATGGAGTGGTGAAAAATCAGTCCTTGAGGTTCAGCACTAGATGTGGCTGAGCAGGTTCCTGGTTTACACAATCTCCTCTGGACGTGATATAGACTTCAACTTCCCTATCAACAACCCCACCGACCCTGCTTCCATTAAGCTGCTCGCCCTTTCCTCCTCCCTTGTCCTCTCTCAATGTAACTCTTCCTCTACCCACTGCCTTGGTCACTCCCTTGACCTTGTCTTCTCCCACCTATATAGTCTTTCTGACTCCTCCATCTCTCCCTTTCCACTAACCTCTCATTTTCACTCTCCTCTAGTCCTGCACCCCTCCCCATGCCCAAATCTATCCAGTAGAGATGCAACCTTGACGCCCTTGATCCTGCTATTCTGTCCTCTTCTCTCGAAACTCCCAGGCCTGCTGCAATCAGACGGCCTCCCCCTACAACCACACCCTCACCTCCGCTCTTGATGCGGTTGCCCCTGCTCATTCCGTCCATCGTCGCTGCTCCAAACCCTAAGTCCTGGCACTCCAAATTTACCTGCTTCCTCCAAAAATGCACCCGTACCGCCGAACGCCACTGGAGAAAATCTTGTTGCCTGGCTGATTTCCTCCACTTCAGGTTGTCACTCGCTAAAACAATCCTTCTTTAAATCCCTCCTCTCCTCCCAGTCCTCTAACCCCGCCGCCTCTTCGCCACCTTCAACACCCTCCCATTCTCCCTCACTGCCAGTGACTTTGCCTCCTTCTTCTTCTCTAAAATCGAGGCCATCAGACTTGAAATCTCCTTCTCTGCTCACTCTTCTGCCACCCCCCACTCACCCCTTCTCTTCCCCAGCCACCAACTCCTACACTCCTTTTGCCCTACAATGGGTGAGGAAGTCCCCACTCTCATTTCATCCCCCCCTTCTACCTGTCCCCTTGATCCTATCCCTTCTCACCTCCTTCGTTCCCTTTCCCTCACCACCTGCTCCCACCTCGCTCACCTCTTTAATCTGTCCCTCTCCATCGGAATCTTCCCCTCTTCTTTTAAACATGCTCTCGTCTCACCCATTGTAAAGAAACCTAATCTTGATCCCACTTCACTCTCTAACTACCACCCTATTTCGCTTCTCCCCTTTGCCTCCAAAATACTTGAGAGGCTCGTCTGCAACCGTCTCACCACTTACCTTTCAGGACACTCCCTCCTTGATCCTCTCCAGTCTTGTTTCCGCCTCCTCCACTCCACTGAAACTGCCCTGGCTAAAGTTACAAGCGATCTCCTCTCAGCTAAAGCCAGGGACCACTTCTCCCTTCTGATTCTCCTGGGCCTGTCAGCGGCCTTCCACACCGTTGACCAAAACCTCCTGCTTCGCACCCTCCAGTCCATTGGCCTCTACGGCAATGTCCTTTCTGGGTTCACCTCTTACCGATCGTTTCTTCTCTGTTTCCAACTTTGGGTCTCTCTCACCCTCCTCCACCCTTCCAGTTGGGGTCCCACAGGGTTCTGTTCTTGGACCCTTACTCTTTTCACTACCCTTCTCCCTGGGTAAACTCATCAGCTAATTCAGCCTCAAGTACCACCTTTATGCTGACGACACTCAACTCTACCTATCATCTTCTGATCTCTCCCCCTCCCTCCTCTCTAGGGTGTCCGCCTGCCTCTCTGCCATCCCCTCCTGGATGTACTCTAGATTTCTTAAACTCAATCTTGCTAAAACCGAACTCATTGTCTTTCCTCCTTCTCGAACCTCCTCCCCTTCCGACCTTTCTATCACTGTCGACAGTTCCTCTATCTCTCCTGTTCCCCAACTTCGCTGCCTGGGTGTCATCCTCGACTTTTCTCTCTCCTTTGCCCCTCACATTCTCTATCTTGCTAAATCCTGTCACTTCCAGTTACGCAACATCGCACGCATTCAGCCCTTCCTCTCCCAGGATGCCACCAATTCTCTCATCAACTCTCTAATTATCTCCCGCTTGGACTACTGCAACCTTCTCCTTATTGGCCTCCCCCATTCTCATCTCGTTCCTTTTCGATCTGTACTCAATGTAGCTGCTAGGCTCATCTTCCTTTCTCACAGCTCCACTGTCTCCCCCCTCTACCAAGCCCTTCACTGGTTCCCCTTCCCCTGCAGAATTCTTTTCAGGCTCCTCACACTGACTTACAAGGTCCTCGCCAACTCCACTGCTCCCTACATCTCCATTCTCACTCCATCCCGTCCACTGCAATTGGCCAATGATCGTCGCATCTCTTCCCCTCTGATTACCTCTTCTCACGCCCAAATCCAAGACATCTCCCGCTCTGCCCTCCTCCATTGGAATAAGCTCCCTCCCTCCATCAGAACATCCCCCATTCTGTCCAGTTTCAAACGGGCATTAAAAACCCACCTTCTCCTAAAGGCCTTTCAGTCACCCACTTAAAAACCGACCTTGTCGGCTACCTCTCTCTCTCATCCCTTCTTCCCCCTTCCATGACTCTGTCTCCGTTTCACCCATTTCTCTGTTTCACCCTTGTGTCTCTCAGTATGTCTACCCCTCCCTTTAGATTGTACGCTCCATTGAGCAGGGCCTTCTCTTCTCCTGATTCCACCACTTTTAACTTTGCTCTCCAGCTACTCAGCCCATCTCCTCTTAGAACTTCTACCCTCTGACTCCTCTCGCTTTTCTCTGCACCTCTCAGTGGCTCTTAACCTGTCATCCGCGCCCACCCTTTTGGGCTCAGGTTGCCAGCTAGTGCTGATTATCCCTTACCCTTTCTCCCTAGCTGTGCTTTGAGCTGCCGGAGTTATAGCGCTTATTCTTAATTATACCGTGCAGTTTCACTTTGTACTGTGCTATTGTTTGCCCTTGTACGGCGATTTGGACACTTTGTGGCGCCCTATAAATAAAAATTAATAATAATAATAATAATAATAATAGAGTATGGCTACTCATAGCATCAGTCCAAGTCCTCTCTCCAAAATTCCCCAACAACCACTCCTTTTTGGCTATCACTTTTTGTTCATCCCCAAAATCGGGCCCAGGGCCGGACTTACCGCTAGGCAACCTAGGCACATGCTCAGCAGTTCTCAGGGGGACTGCGGCAAAGCAGATGGGGGGGACAAGGGAAAAAAAATTGCAGCCCCCTCCTCCGACTCGCCACCACGACTCGTGGGGGGGGGGGGGGCGTGAGTCGGGGGAGGTGCTAGTGTTACAGCTCAATGACCGGCCTCCTCCCTACCTCCTCTATGTGTGGCCTGCTCTGTGTCACATGGAACGTACACCACATGTGCAGCACAGCGCGCAGATGGAAAAAAGTAAGTTGGGAGGGGGGTAGTTTATTAATATAATATGTGAGTGTGAGGGGCCAGTGTATGTATATTATGTGTGTGTGAGAGGCCAGTGTATGTATATTATGTGTGTGTGAGAGGCCAGTGTATGTATATTATGTGTGTGTGAGGGACCAATGTATGTATATTATGTGTGTGTGAGGGGCCAGTGTATGTATATTATGTGTGTGTGAGAGGCCAGTGTATATATCTTATGTGTGTGTGAGGGACCAGTGTATGTTTATTATGTGTGTGTGAGCGGCCAGTGTATGTACATTATGTGTGTGTGTGTGTGTGTGTGTGTGTGTGTGAGGGGTGTCATGGCTCAGAATAATTTGTGGATCCCCTGCCTCTATTTTAGATGGTATCAGGAGAGGATGGTGCAGATAGAGCACGATGGTATGCAGAGTGATGGTAATCACAGGTTAAAGTTCTTAACTCGTAAGCATCACGGATAACAATAACACAGGAGATGATGGTAGTGTTGCAACGTAGTATATTAATTGATGATACAACAGAAATTAAAATATAAATATATATACATCTCAGCAGAGCTGAGCACAGGGCAGTTCATCAGATTACAGGAATAATCACAGATGTTACTTCATAGTTAGTAACCGTTGGCAACAGCATGAAATAAGCAATATAACAGTTCAACGCAGAGATGATAAGTACACTTGGATCCAATAGGAAACATACAGCAGATGAACGTGAATCACTGATACAGCTTAAGTCCAATTAGAATAGTATGTAGACCTTGGCTGATCCGGAATGATAATATGATTCAACTAGCATGTGGTTACGGGTATCACAATAGTTCTTATCTAGCGAGATAGTAAATGTTATACGACATCCAAAGACTTGGGTGTAGATAGAGACATGCAATAGGATGTTGCCTAGAAGTAACAGCGAGGTGAAGAGTATCTGAACCGTGCGTGGAACGACAGGTCACAGGTGATCCAGTTCACAGGTACAAGGTGAGTTCACTACAATATGCAGCAGCTGAACAGGAGCACACAACTTGAGCTGAAGAAATGGCTACAGGCTCGACAAACAGTTCATAGTAAAAGTCCAGCAATAAGCAAACAGCAGAGTAATAATAAGCCGTGCCAGACGTAGAACTACAGATGACAAACAACTTGATTGTAGTTCAATATCGTAGTGCAGCAATATAGTCAGCCGGATAGAATTGTACTTGAGCCAATAGATATAAGCACAGGTGTAGTAGACAACTCACGAAATAGTTCAGTGTGCAGATGGATAGCAGAAAGTAACTTCAGCTTGTAGATGAACCGCAGAGAGGAATACAGCTGAGCCGATAAAGAGTAACGATAACAGGTAACTTTGGCAGCAGGTAATATCCAGAGAACAGGTAATGAACAACGGAAAGTCCAGGTATACAGCCAGAACCCACTGCAGCGTGAGTAACACGAAGAACAGGCAATGAGTCCATAATCACAGGAGGTTAAAATAGTACTCTAGAACCAATAAGCTTCGGGAGGAGGTCCCAATCAAGGTAGCAAGAAACACCTGCGAAAAAGTAATGTCTCTGAAGCAGAAGCAAGCACAATCATAGTTCTTAAAGGGAAAGTCACAATGCCGGCACCTAGCTATGGGTCCGGCGTGTGACAGTACCCCCCCCTTTTAAAAGTGGCCACTGGACACTTAGCAATGACTTTCCGTGGGAACTTGATGTGGAACTTGTGTAATAATGTAGGGGCATCAATGTCAGAGGCATTAACCCAGGAACGCTCCTCAGGGCCGAACCCCTTCCAATCCACTAAATATTTAATCACTCCTCGGACTACTTTTTAATCTAAAATTTGAGTGATTTAAAAGTCCTCCTGTTGAGAAAGTTCTGGTACTGTTGAAGGAGATGTTGTAGATAAAAAACGATTAATAATTACTGGTTTCAACAGAGAGATATGGAAGGAATTTGAACTATGAAGTGAGGCTGGCAGCTTTAATTTAAAGGACACTGGGTTGATGACTTTCAAAATTTTATACGGACCGATAAATCGAGGAGCGAACTTCATTGAAGGAACTTTAAGACGAATGTTCCGAGTAGACAACCAGACTCTGTCACCCGCTTTAAGAGCAGGTACGGCTCTACGTTTCTTATCTGCCGCTGTCTTATATCGAGTAGAAGTCTTCTTAAACTGAGATATGACTTGGCTCCAAATAGAAGAAAAATTCCGAAAAAGTTCTGTAGCTGCAGGAACATGGGCGGGAGGGAGGATTGAAAACTTGGGCAAACTAGGATGTAAGCCATATCCAATAAAAAATGGAGTAGAAGAAGTAGACTTATGAAACAAATTATTATGAGCAAACTCTGCCCATGGCAGGAGATCCATCCAGTTATCTTGTGAAGCAGAAGAGAACATACGAATAAAAGTTTCAAGGTCTTGATTCACTCTCTCTGTCTGCCCATTAGATTGTGGGTGATATCCGGATGAAAAGTTAAGCTGAACTCCTAAGCCTTTACATAATGCTCTCCAGAATTTAGAAGTAAATTGTACTCCTCTATCAGAAACAATCTCCTGAGGACATCCATGCAGTCGGAAAAATCTCTTGAATGAAGTGTTGTGCCAAAACTGAGGAGGAAGGCAAGCCTACCAGCGGTACAAAATGAGCCATCTTTGAAAAACGATCCACCACGACCCAAACTGTATTATGACCCCTACTGAGAGGGAGATCAGTTATAAAATCAATGCTGATGTGGGTCCATGGTCTGGAGGGTATAGAAAGAGGCAACAAGGGTCCCATAGGAGCCAAACGAGAAGATTTGTGCTGGGCACAGACATCACAGGAAGTCACGAAATCCTTAACATCAATACGAATGGATGGCCACCAATACGAGCGAGATATTAGCTCGTAAGTCTTCAGAAATCCTGCATGGGCAGAAATTTTAGAAGCATGGTACCAACATAATAATTTTTTCCGGAGTGTTTTAGGAACAAAAGATTTACCAGGAGGAGGAGATTGAGACACAGTAGACGCCAACAGGCACTTAGGATCCAAGATGGGACGATTACTAAAAGGCTCTAAATCTGCTAAAGTATCAAAAGCCCGAGATAAATCATCCGCTCTTTTATTCAGATATCCAGGTTTAAAGGTGACATAAAGATTAAAACGAGAGAAAAAGAGGGACCATCGAGTTTGCCGAGGGTTGAGACACTGTGCCGTTTGTAAATATAGCAGATTTTTATGATCAGTAAAAACTGTTACTACATGTTGTGCTCCTTCCAACAGATATCGCCATTCAGATAATGCCAACTTCATCGCCAATAACTCTTTATCTCCAATGGTGTAATTTTGTTCTGCTGGCAAAAAATTTCGAGAGAAGAATGCACATGGTAACAGACGGTTGGCAGATGAACGTTGGGAGAGGACTGCTCCAACCCCAACTGCAGATGCATCTACTTCCAAAAAGAATGGTTGTGAAAGATTTGGCTGTTGGAGGATAGGTGCTGAAGAAAAGGCCTCTTTGAGATGAGAAAAAGCCTCTAAAGCCTCCACTGACCACTTTTTAGGATTAGCCCCTTTCTTGGTGAGGGCTGTAATAGGAGCCATAATAACTAGAATAATTTAAGATAAACTGTCTGTAGTAATTTGTAAAGCCTACAAAACATTGAATGGCTTTGAGAGTCACTGGAAGTGGCCAATCCAGAATGGTTTGAACTTTTTCTGGATCCATCTGCAAACCCGATCCGGAAATAATAAAACCTAGGAAAGGTATAGTAGTTGCTTCTAAGGAACATTTCTCCTATTTACTGTAAAGATGGTTCTTGCGGAGCCTACTTAGTACTTTGGCTACATGCCTCCTATGAATATCCAGAGTTTTAGAAAAAAATAAGAATATCGTCTAGATATACAACAACGTAAGAATAGAGAAGATCCCGGAATATCTCATTAATGAAACTTTGAAAACCGGCTGGGGCATTACAAAGTCCAAATGGCATTACCAAATATTCGTAATGGCCATCGTGGGTATTGAAAGCGGTTTTCCACTCATCTCCAGACCGAATACGAATTAAATTATAGGCACCCCTAAGATCCAGTTTCGTAAAGCCGTTAGCTCCTTTAATTCGGTCAAATAATTCGGTAATCAGAGGGATAGGATAACGATTTTTTATGGTCACCAAGTTAAGCCCACGATAGTCAATGCAGGGACGAAGAGAACCTTCCTTTTTCTTTACAAAAAAGAAACCGGCCCCAGCCGGGGAAACAGAAGGTCTAAGAAAGCCTCTTTGGAGGTTCTCCTTAACATAAACATACATGGCTTCAGTCTCTGGTTGAGAGAGAGGATACACCCGACCTCTAGGCGGAATTTTGTCAGGTAATAATTCTATGGGACAATCCCACGAACGATGAGGCGGAAGAATCTCTGCACGAACTTTATCAAAGACATCAGCAAATGATTGATATTGAGGAGGTAACATAGAAAAATCTGATGGTACAAGGATCTTGGAAGAACGAAGTAGTCTTACTTTGAGTAAACATTCTGAATGGCACTAAGGACCCCACGATAGAATCTCAGACGTCGGCCAGTCTAGTTGTGGAGAGTGGGATTGAAGCCATGGGAGGCCCAGGATGACTGGTGACGTAGTACACGGCAATATAAAGAAAGAAATATTTTCCGAATGTAAAGCTCCTATATTGAGACGAAGAGACTTGGTCTGGGCATGAATTACACCTTTAGAAAACTGAGAAACATCAATAGCTGTGATGCCAACAGGATTTTCCAATGAAACAAATGGAATAGACCATTGGGTAACTAAATCTTGCGAAATAAAGTTTCCAGCAGCACCAGAGTCGATTAAGGTTTGGGTAGAATGTCTCTTAGAGTCATATAGTAACGAAACTGGAATAGTACAAGCAGCAGAAGAGGAGGTTTTCTCAAGCCCCAATCTGACCTCCCCAGAACAGATCAGGGTCTGGCGTTTCCCGGCCTCTTGCAACAAGTATTTAAGAAGTGGCCAGAGTCACCACAATAGATACATAGCTTGTCTCGTTGTTTGCGGTCACGTTCTTCAGGGGTCAACCGAGATCTCCCAATTTGCATAGGTTCATCAATTACAAAAGATTGTGAAACAGGATTATTATTATTATTATCATTTATTTGTTGGGCGCCACAGGGTTTTCGCAGCGCCTTATATAATATGAACAGTAGACCATACAGGGTAAACATCACAGAACAATAAACACTAAGTACCAATGCTTCCGAAACTACGGGCAGACATATGGAGTGAGGGCGGAGCAGAAGAGTCGGTATGAGGACAGGAGGGGAGAGGGGCCCTGCTCATACGAGCTTACATCCTAAGGGAGGGAGGACAAAACAGGCACGAAGGGAGGCAGTGATGCAATGGAGAAAAAGGGACCAGGGGAGAGGAGGGAGAACAAGCAGAGTGGATGAGGGGTTAAGTGGATGGTTGGTAGGCTTTCAGGAACAGGTGAGTTTTGAGTGCCCGTTTGAAGGAGCACAGATTGGGAGCGAGACGGATGGAGCGAGGGAGGTCATTCCAGTGCAGGGGGGCAGCTCGGGAAAAGTCTTGGACTCGGGAGTGGGAAGAGGTAATGAGAGTGGAGGAGAGGCGACGGTCGTTTGCTGAGCGCAGGGAGCAAGCGGGAGTATGAATGGTAAGGAGGTTAGAGATGTAGGGGGCAGTAGACTGGGAGAGAGCTTTGTAAGTGGTAGTAAGGAGTTTAAAGAGGATTCTGTAAGGGAAAGGGAGCCAGTGTAAGGCCTGGTAGAGAGGGGAGGCAGAGGAGGAGCGACGTGAGAGAAAGATAAGTCTGGCAGCTGCATTGAGTACAGATCGGAGCGGGGCGAGATGGTAGAGAGGGAGGCCAGTGAGGAGGAGGTTGCAGTAGTCCAGACGGGAGGATGTGACACGGGCCCATGAATTAGACGACGTCCTACTCCCTTCTCCACTGCTCTTTCTCTAAAGCGTAGGTCCACTTTATTACATAATGATATAATGGCATCCAAGGTAGTAGGAAGTTCATGGGGTGCTAATGCATCTTTTATGCGGTCAGATAACCCCTGCCAGAAAGCAGCCACCAATGCTTCATCATTCCAGGAAAGTTCAGAAGATAAAATGCGGAATTCAATGACATATTGTGCCACTGTGTGAGTCCCTTGGCGTAAACGAAGTATAGCCATGGAGGCAGAGGAGAGGCGACCAGGTTCATCGAAAATCCGACGGAACATCAAAAGAAAAGATGCATAATCAGAGAGAAGCGGATCATTCTTCTCCCAGAGTGGGGATACCCAGGCTAAGGCTTGGCCATTCAGTAAATAAACCACATATGCCACTTTGGATCTATCAGTGGGAAAATTTTGCGATTGAAGCTCAAACTGAATTGAACACTGATTGAGGAAACCACAACACATTTTAGGGTCCCCATCAAATTTGGCTGGAGCAGGTAACCTGAGCATGGAGGAAGTCACAAGGGAGGCCTGGTGTCCCGAAACTCGATCAGGAGGAGAAGCTGGCACGACTGGTTGATTTGTTTGCAACATATCCAGACGACCAGCAAGTACTTGAAGACATTGTAACAACTGATGCTGTGTATTATCCTGTTGTTCAACTCGAGCAACTAGATGCTGTAGCATATCCTTCGCAGAAGGCTCCACCGGGGGATCAGACATTTGGCCTGTTCTTACTGTCACGGCTCAGAATAATTTGTGGATCCCAAGCCTCTATTTTAGATGGTATCAGGAGAGGATGGTGGAGATAGAGCACAATGGTATGCAGAGGGATGGTAATCACAGGTTAAAGTTCTTAACTCGTAAGTATCATGGATAACAATAACACAGGAGATGATGGTAGTGTTGCAACGTAGTATATTAATTGATGATACAACAGAAATTAAAATATAAATATATATACAACTCAGCAGAGCTGAGCACAGGGCAGTTAATCAGATTACAGGAATAATCACAAATGTTACTTCATAGTTGGTGACCATTGGCAACAGCATGAAATAAGCAATATAGCAGTTCAACGCAGAGATGATAAGTAGAACACTTGGATCCAATAGGAAACACACAGCAGATGAACGTGAATCACTGATACAGCTAAAGTCCAATTAGAATAGTATATAGACCTTGGCTGATCCGGAATGATAATATGATTCAACTAGCAAGTGGTTACGGGTATCACAATAGTTAGTCCAGGGAGGCAGCGGGAGATTAGGGAGGTTAATGCGTGGCTAAAACATTGGTGTAGAAAGGAGGGTTTTGGATTCTTAGAGCACTGGGCTGATTTCTCGGTCAGTTGCCATCTTTATTGTCGTGATGGATTGCACCTGAATGAGGAGGGGGCTGCAGTGCTAGGGGAGAGGATGCTTAGAAGGTTGGAGGAGATTTTAAACTAGGCTCCGGGGGGGAGGGGCAAGCAAGTATTTATGGGATAGACATTGAGAGTAGTAAGGAGGAATTTAACAAGAGTCAAGGGGGTGGGTAGGGGGGAAAGTGAAGCATAGCCGATAAGGAGTGGCCCTATTTAAAGCAAAAAGAAATACCAAAGGGAGGCAATAGACTTAAGTGTATGCTTGCAAATGCAAGAAGCCTGACAGGTAAAATAGGGGAGTTAGAACTAGTAGCAATGAATGAGCAGTATGATATTATAGGTATTACGGAGACCTGGTGGGATGATACACATGACTGGGCAGTCAACTTGGAAGGCTATTCTCTCTTCAGGAAGGATAGGGTAAATAAAAGATGAGGAGGAGTATGTCTTTATATTAAGCCAGAATTAAAACCAAGTATTCAGGAAGTTATATACGAGAATATTGGTGATAATATAGAGGCATTGTGGGTGGAAATATCCAGCGGAGAAAAAAGTTCAGAGAAGTTGCTGATAGGGATATGCTATAAACCGCCAGATATTAGTATGATTGAGGAAGCCCAACTTCTACAGCAAATTGAAAAGGCTACACAACTAGGTCGAATTTTAATTATGGGGGATTTTAATTATCCGGATATTGATTGGAGTACTGAGACCTGCGGTACAGCTAGGGGAAATAGGTTTCTGAGCACGCTAAAAGACCATTACATGTCCCAATTAGTAGAGGAACAAACTAGGAACCGAACTATACTGGACCTAGTAATAACAAGCAATGTAGACGTAATATCAAATATTCAAGTAAAGGAGCACTTGGGAAACAGTGATCATAATATGGTCTCATTTGAAATTAGTTTACAGAAACAACAGTATAAGGGATCAACTAGAACTTTAAACTTTAGAAAGGCAAATTTTAATATGCTAAAGGAGTCTATAAAGAGCATAGACTGGGACAAAGCCTTTGAAGGAAAAAATACGGAAGAAATGTGGGCTGTCTTTAAAATGTTGTTGGAAACATACATGTATAGGTTCATTCCTATGGGAAATAAATGTAAAAGAATTAAGTCTAAACCAATGTGGCTAAATAAAAAGGTAAGGGAAGAAATGCAAAGGAAGAAGCGTGCATTTAAATTGTTTAAGTCTGAAGGGTCAGAGGAGTCCTTCCGTAGGTACAGGAATGTAATAAAACATGCAAAAAGGAAATTAGATTGGCTAAATTAGAAAATGAAAGGCACGTTGCAAAAGAAAGTAAGACAAACCCCAAAAAGTTTTTTAAGTATATAAATGGCAAAAGGATTAAAAAAAGATGATATAGGACCCCTAAGAAGTGAGATGGGTGAATTGATAAATGATACTAAGGAAAAAGCAGAGGTATTAAACACGTTCTTTTCTTCAGTATTTACCAGAGAGGAACAAATGGCAGGAGTAATACATAAAAATGGAAATTAAACCATGCCATTAATTAATACTTGGTTGTCAGAGGAAGAAGTCCAAAGGCAACTGAAGAATATTAAGATAAATAAAGCTCCAGGTCCAGATGGCATACACCCAAGGGTCCTTATGGAGTTAAACTCGGAAATAGCTAGACCGCTATTCTTAATTTTCAGAGATTCAATCTCATCAGGCTCAGTACCAAGGGATTGGCGAATAGCAGATGTGGTGCCGTTGTTTAAAAAGGGGACGAGATCACAACCAGAGAATTATAGACCTGTAAGCCTGACATCAATAGTGGGGAAACTACTGGAAGGTATTTTAAGGGACAGTATTCAGGATTACTTGGTACGCAATAAAATTATTAGTTGGAATCAACATGGATTTGTGAGGGATAGGTCATGTCAAACTAATCTAATTAGTTTCTACGAGGAAGTTAGTGGGAACTTAGACCAGGGCAGGACAGTAGATGGGGTCTACTTAGATTTTGCAAAGGCCTTTGATACAGTGCCACACAAGAGGTTGGTTTACAAAATAAGGGAACTGGGTCTAGGAATCAAAATTTGTACTTGGATCAAAACTGGTTAGAGAATAGGGAACAGAGAGTTGTGATAAATGGAACATTTTCTAATTGGTCAAAAGTCTTAAGTGGAGTACCTCAAGGTTTCGTGCTGGGACCACTCCTTTTTAATATATTTATTAATGACCTTGGTGATGGTTTAGAGAGTAAAGTTTCTGTTTTTGCAGATGACACTAAACGCTGTAAGGTAATAAAATCAGAGCAAGATTTAGCTTCTCTACAGAAGGACTTAAATAAACTGGAGGATTGGGCGGCCAAATGGAATATGAGGTTTAACACAGATAAATGTAAGTTTATGCATTCAGGGATCAAAAACAAGAACGCAATCTATAAATTAAATGGAATTAATTTAGGAGAATCTATAATGGAAAAGGATTTGGGAGTGCCCGTAGACAGTAGACTTAGCAATAGTGCTCAATGTCAAGCAGCAGCTGCAAGGGCAAACAAAGTATTGGCATGCATAAAAAGGGGCATAGATGCAAGGGAAGACAGTGTAATTTTGCCACTGTATAAATCGTTGGTAAGACCTCATCTTGAATATGCAGTACAGTTCTGGGCACCACGCTATCAAAAAGATAATTTGGAACTAGAAAGGGTTCAGAGAAGGGCGACAAAATTGATAAAGGGTATGGAGTCATTAAGTTATGAGGAAAGGTTAGCCAGTTTAGGCATGTTTACTTTAGAAAAGAGGCGTCTAAGGGGAGATATGTTTACTATGTACAAATACATTAGGGGTCAATACAGAGAGCTTTCATGGGAACTTTTTACCCCAAGGACCATACACAGGACACGTGGTCATCCCCTAAGGTTAGAGGAGAGGAAATTTCACAACCAGCAAAGGAAGGGGTTCTTTACAGTAAGGGCAGTCAAGATATGGAATTCATTGCCAGGGAAGGTTGTGATGGCAGATTCAATAGATATGTTTAAGAAAGGGTTAGACAAATTTTTAGCGGAAAGGTGTATCCAGGGATACGACCGTTAATTTAAAATGAAGGATAGTAGTGGATATAGGGTAAAAATAGGACTGCAATATTGAGTCTGGGGGGATTTTCACAATTGAAACAGATTGACGGTTGCTTACTCTGGATTAATTTCAAATATAAGTGCAGGATCGCAGGAGATCCAAAATAGGTTGAACTTGATGGACTGGTGTCTTTTTTCAACCTCATTAACTATGTTACTATGTTACTATGTAATAGTTCTTATCTAGCGGAACAGTAAATGTTATACGACATCCAAAGACTTGGGTGTAGATAGAGACATGAAATAGGATGTTGCCTAGAAGTAACAGCGAGGTGAAGAGTATCTAAACCGTGCGTGGAACTACAGGTCACAGGTGATCCAGTTCACAGGTACAAAGTTAGTTCACTACAATATGCAGCAGCTGAACAGGAGCACACAACTTGAGCTGAAGAAATGGCTACAGGCTCGATAAACAGTTCATAGTAAAAGTCCAGCAATAAGCAAACAGCAGAGTAATAATAAGCCGTGCCAGACGTAGAACTACAGATGACAAACAACTTGATTGTAGTTCAATAGTGTAGTGCAGCAATATAGTCAACCGGATAGAATTGTACTTGAGCCAAAAGATATAAGCACAGGTGTAATAGACAACTCACGAAATAGTTCAGTGTGCAGATGGATAGCAGAAAGTAACTTCAGCTTGTAGATGAACCGCAGAGAGGAATACAGCTAAGCCGATGAAGAGTAATGATAACAGGTAACTTTGGCAGCAGGTAATATCCAGAGAACAGGTAATGAACAACGGAAAGTCCAGGTATACAGCCAGAACCCACTGCAGCGTGAGTAACACGAAGAACAGGCAATGAGTCCATAATCACAGGAGGTTAAAATAGTACTCTAGAACCAATAAGCTTCGGGAGGAGGTCCCAATCAAGGTAGCAAGGAACACCTGCGAAAAAGTAATGACTCTGAAGCAGAAGCAAGCATAATCATAGTTCTTAAAGGGTAAGTCACAATGCCGGCACCTATCTATGGGTCCGGCGTGTGACAAGGGGCCAGTGTATTTATAGTGTGTGTGTGTGTGTGTGTGTGTGTGGGGCCAGTGTATTTATATTATGTGTGTGTGCGAGGGGCTGTTATTGGGAGGGAAATAGGTTTATTTTTTAAATGGTAACACTATTAATTTAATGTTGGAGCTGGTAAGGGGAAAATAGGTCTATTTATTAAATGTGTATGCTATTAATTTAATGTTTTGGTTGGAGGGAGGCTTACTTATAAAATGTGGGTGCTATGCTAATTTAACACTGGAGCTGGTTGGAGTTTACTAAATTTCATGTACCCATTTTATTTTTCCAAATAGGGCCTCCAACATTCCAGGATCCAGACAAGCAGCAACTGATCTAAAAACACAGCAGCCACAAGTGATGAAAGTGACGAGAACAGGTAGGAGAGAGCAGGACAGTCTGCCAACTATCCTGAACCTGTTGGGATTTATATTATGAGGAGGTCTGACTTGTTTAAATGTTGCACTATGGGATTCATGCAAATAACTGACATATTAACATGATTATTACATTCCAGCACTTTTTCATGTTTCTGTAGGTAGAGGGCTGCAGTCAGTAACTGTAGTGGCGGAAGGTCTCTGACGTGGTAGTGATAGGAGATTTTTTTTTTTTTTTTTTATTACTGTGCTTGCTAACCCTTAACTGCAGTTTCTTGACATTTCAATTATGATTAATACCTACATTTAGTTAAAGATAAAGTACAATTTGTGTGAATTGAAAGGTAAGCATTGGTGGAAGTGGGGTGTATATGGTAGTATGCCATACTGCTACTTCTCATACTGCCTTCATTGTAAAATAAAGAGCGCTAAGCATCACCCCAATGCATACATTTATTGTAAAATAAAAATATATAAAACTTAAGAGATGGATTCTGGTTCAGCAATCCAGCAGTATGGCACAATCAAAACAATTGACTGCAAAACATATATATATATATATATATATATATATATATATATATATATACTGTCGTTCTGAA
This sequence comes from Mixophyes fleayi, assembly GCF_038048845.1. NCBI lineage: Eukaryota > Metazoa > Chordata > Amphibia > Anura > Limnodynastidae > Mixophyes > Mixophyes fleayi. Next base: position 193,527,813 of record NC_134403.1, on the reverse strand, counting down.
AGATAATAAAGCTTTAAGCAGAGCTCCAATAACTGTCACAAATACGGAGCGACCGATCCTTATAAATTCTTGGGCTAAAATCTCCACTTATCACACTGCGTGTGAAGATGATTGAAGTTTTGAGAAAATATTTATGCAGAAGCAAGAATGGTAGATAGCTCCATAACAATTTCAGTACTTAGCCCGTGCCCCAGCCTGTGAAGAAGGAGAGAGTGATCATCCGTCCTTTAGTCCAACCTGTGAAATATGCTCCGAACCGCTGCCAATGCTGGATGGATGTAACCCCAGTGTTAGTAGATATTGATAACCACCTCGTGGATAGGAAATTCAACTGATGCGTTTCTCAGCCAGACACACAGCCGTTTCGTCAGAGGTAAAACATACACTGCGGTGGATCTTGGATTTCTTTATAGTGTAGTGCTGGTATCACATGACCTTAGCCATCAGTTATATTTCAATTAGTCACGTGGAACATAGCTCCCAATCACAGTAGATCTGTTATGAACTTACCTGATCCCCGTTCCGCTGCGCTGTCAGCGTGGTCTAGCAGCTGTATCCGCTCTGTGCAGCGCTTCTCCTGATGGCGTCCCCGCACTTCCGGGTTCTTCCTGCAGCTAGTCATGTGACTCCTTGGCGGGGAATTTAAATACTATATCTTCTCTGCTCTGACACGCTGCCTGTGTCAGAGCAATGTGTTTCCTGTTCCTGGCTAACAGTTCCTGTGTTCCTGACTCCTGTGAACCTGCTCCCTGTGTACTCCTTTATTCCTCCTACTCCTGTGTACCAACCTGGCTGTGACCTGACTATTCTTTGGCTTATTCCTGGCACCACGTATTGGACTATCTTCCCTGTGTACCGACCCGGCTGTGTTATCAACTACTCTCTGGATTTCCCTCTGGCACCGTATACCTGATATCTCCTGTGTACCGACCCGGCTGTGTTCCCGGACCCATCTCCTGCTACGCACTCATTAACTCCGTGCATCTACCGCTTACTGCTCCAGACCTTCAAACCCTGGAATTCACGGTTAGTGCCTGTACTTACATCACTTGTCATATTGCCTGTCTGACTATCCATCACTTAAAACCTTCTCCCTTACGGTAGTAGGCTAACCTGGGGGCCGCGACCTGCGGTTCTTCGGCAGCAAAGACCACACTACCTTGCGGGGGTTCTTGGTGAAGACCGGAAGGCCGTTAGACTCCGCGCCCTAGGTAAGCCTGTGCAAATACTGACTAAGGCATTTAAAATCGTAACAAGATCTCCATTCATAAAATCAACAAGAACCGACCCCGTGGGGGCGTGTCGTCATGGTTGTTGTCACAGTTGCTCAGTAAATATTGGAAAGGACTACTGGAGGTTTATATAAGCAAAAAACTTATTAGATACAAAATTTCTTCCAAAAAAGAGAGGAAAACTATAACATATATATACATATAAATATACTATAACATAGTATAACATATAATAAAAACTGCACATATCAACTAGACAACTAACGAATAACACTCAACATTAAATGTAAAATACAAAAATGACTCAAAATCCCCATCGAAATAAAAAATAATGCAATAAAATAATAATCAAATCCTACAAAAATTATTATTATCAATAGTCATACTGTCAATAAATATATATATGCCAAATGGCCTGTAGAGGAAATATAAAAGTATCTAAACATATTAGAACCTAAAAATAATAGGCTACAAATACTAAAACTTGTAAGCCTATAGGCTAATGAAAACCTATTGTCACGGGCACTAGGAGTCTTTACCCAGGGATCACCAGGTGATGGACTTACCAGAGCAGTATAGATGGTAATATGGTACTCTGGTAGCGGGGTGATCACGGAACAGGAGACAGCAGATGGTAGAGAATGCTCGTGAAAGTCTATGACTAGCAGCACTGGTAATATATAGGTAGTAGTACACGAGGAACTGAATGGACAAAGGAAACGTGAGGGTAGTCAGTGGTCTGCGGTAGCAAGTTGTACCACTGCTATAGTGAGGAGGAATGTCCAGAAGCAACGAGGAGGTGATGAAAGTCAGCGGTCTGCGTTTAGCAAGTTGTACCGCTGTCTAGGTGAGGGAACGGAATCCAGGTGGAGGTATCCGGGAAGTCAGTGGTCTGCGTTAGCAAGTTGTACCACTGCTATATGGAAGGATACTGAAACAGGAATCAGTGGTCTGCCTCTAGCAAGTTGTACCACTGAAATATATATGTGAGGAGGAGCACGGGGAGACAAATGTAAAGCAGAGTATACACGGGCACACTGAACTTGATCCCACGAAGATATGCACAAAGTAGTAATAACAGAGCAGCACTGCACTAATATACAAATTCACAGGAACTATCCAGACTACAAGGTAACACAGTCAAATGATGGCAATAGTCTCAGTGGATAAGCAACTTCAGAGAAGAACAACTCAGTCCAGCAAGGTATGCAATACACGAGCACAGTCAATGATAAGTATGCATACCGTGGTTCAGAAGAGCAGGCTGTCAGAAAGGAGTGCAGAGATACCTGAGCTGCAGGAGGCCGGCAGGATGCGGAGTCCCAGGGAACTGGAGGCGGAATCCAAGTAGGTGCAGCGCACAGGTAGGTAGACCAGCAACAATGAAACAATACTCAGGAAGCAGTAGTATATAGGACTGGTCACCTGGAGATCACTGAAGAGTAGAAGCGGTATCCAAGTAGGTGCAGCGCACATGTAGGTAGACCAGCAACGATGGAACAATACTCAGGAAGCAGTAGTATATAGGACTGGTCACCTGGAGATCACTGAAGAGTAGAAGCGGTATGGCAGAGAAGACAGCAGCGGAGCGTTGATCCAATGCAGACAGGCAAGTAGACACAGGCAGGGACGCTGTAGAAGCACGGAGAGCGGATCAGCTGGCTGCAGACACGAGTAGAACTGAAGGGTAGCGGCAATCAGGACACTGCAGGTACACGGAGGTAGCGGATAGGAATCAGCAGGTGCAGTCACGAGGAAACACGGGAGAGTTGAGGTGAGCAGGAACTGTTGAGCACGGAGGCAGCGGATAGGAATCAGCTGGAGCAGTCTCGATGAAACACGGGAGAGTTGAAGTGAGTAGATAACTGTAGTGCACGGAGGCAGCGGATAGGAATCAGCTAATACAGTCACGATAAAACACAGGAGAGTTGAAGTGAGTAGATAACTGTAGTGCACGGAGGCAGCGGATAGGAATCACCTAATACAGTCACGATGAAACACAGGAGCGTTGAAGTGGCCTGGAAACTAGGGATGTGACTTTTGAGGTCTCGTGTTTTGTGTTTTGGATCCGGATTTTCATTATTTTTGGGGTTCGGATTTGTCTCGCAAAACACTTGACGAAAGGTCTCGGTTCGGATTTAAGGTTTTGGATTCGGATTTTTTTTGGAAAAAACATAAAAAGTTTAAAAATCAAGTTTTTGGGCTTATTTTCACTCCTATGCTATTAGTAACCTCAATAACATTCAATAACAAGCATTTCCACTAATTTACAGTGTATTCTGAACACCTCACAATATAGTTATTAGTCCAAAACGTTGCAACGGGGTATCTTTCTGGACTGCGTAGAGGAGTGGGTCACCACAATATATATAATAAGAAAACCATCAACTTGTATGATTCGCACCAATAAATGTACCTGGACTGCGTAGAGGAGTGGGTCACCACAATATATATTAAAAACCCTGAACTTGTATGATTCGCACCAATAAATGTACCTGGACTGCGTAGAGGAGTGGGTCACCACAATATATATTAAAAACCCTGAACTTGTATGATTCGCACCAATAAATGTACCTGGACTGCGTAGAGGAGTGGGTCACCACAATATATATTAAAAACCCTGAACTTTTATGATTCGCACCAATAAATGTATCTGGACTGCGTAGAGGAGTGGGTCACCACAATATATATAATAAGAAAACCATCAACTTGTATGATTCGCACCAATAAATGTACCTGGACTGCGTAGAGGAGTGGGTCACCACAATATATATTAAAAACCCTGAACTTTTATGATTCGCACAAATAAATGTACCTGGACTGCGTAGAGGAGTGGGTCACCACAATATATATAATAAGAAAACCATCAACTTGTATGATTCGCACCAATAAATGTACCTGGACTGCGTAGAGGAGTGGGTCACCACAATATATATTAAAAACCCTGAACTTTTATGATTCGCACCAATAAATGTACCTGGACTGCGTAGAGGAGTGGGTCACCACAATATATATTAAAAACCCTGAACTTGTATGATTCGCACCAATAAATGTACCTGGACTGCGTAGAGGAGTGGGTCACCACAATATATATTAAAAACCCTGAACTTTTATGATTCGCACCAATAAATGTATCTGGACTGCGTAGAGGAGTGGGTCACCACAATATATATAATAAGAAAACCATCAACTTGTATGATTCGCACCAATAAATGTACCTGGACTGCGTAGAGGAGTGGGTCACCACAATATATATTAAAAACCCTGAACTTTTATGATTCGCACCAATAAATGTATCTGGACTGCGAAGAGGAGTGGGCACCACAATAAAATATATAAAAAACCTTCAACAGGTCTGCATTACACTGCACATACGGCTGCTCCTCCATCCTCTCCATCATATACATGTTGGAGTTTTAGCGTGTGACAACCTCTTGTTTTTGATAATGTCAGTGCATTTTGAATATTTTTCAATTTGCCCCACACCACTGAATGTACTTTATCTATGATACGCATCTATCTATCTTGACTGCGTAGTGTGGTGGCCCCGGTACACAATTTGGTACCGAGGCCACAATATAATTAAAAAACCCTCCACGGGTCAGAATTCCACCAAAAAAGGGTATGGACTGCGTAGTGTGGTGGCCCCGGTACACAATTTGGTACCGAGGCCACAATATAATTAAAAAATTGGGCATCAACTGTCACCGTTGTTTAATATCTGATACACCTAAATATGGACTGCACAGTGGAGTGGCCCCGGTAGTAAATTTGGTGCCGGGGCCACAATACCTCCTCCAACTTCCAAGTGTAGTGTTTATAAAGACAGACAGCGTCGAAGTGTTATTAGTTGACTTTCTTAACCCTAAAATTGTCCCTGTTGCAAATATTCGTGCAATGGACAGTTACTTTTTTATTGAAAGACTCAAGCTTTCAAGTGTAGTGTTTATAAAATATAAACAACAATACAGTAGTTTTAGAGCACGTCAATACCTCTTGTTTTAAATTATGACAGGGCATTTTACTTTTGGTTTAATTTCTTGAATTTGTTTAAATTTGGTTTTACTTTTTGAACATGGCAAACGACTGTTGATTGGTCATATAATGCAAAAAAAAAAGTTCCAAGATGGAATTGTCCTTGGGCCCTCACACCCACCCTTATGTTGTTGAAATAGGACATGCACACTTTAACAAACCAATCATTTCAGCGACAGGGCCTACCAAACAACTTTGGCTGAAATGATTGGTTTGTTTGGGCCCCCACACCAAAAAAGCTATTCATCTCTCCCTGTACAGACTAAACAGGCTCTACTGAGGCAAGATGTCGTCCTCATCCTCAACCTCTGATTCCTCTCCCCCTACAGTGTGTACTTCCTCCTCATCACACATTATCAATTCGTCCCCGCTGGACTCCACAACCACAGGTCCCTCTGTAGTATCTGGAGGGCAGTGCTGTAGTTCATTGAGGAATTGATTATTCATTTTTATAAACATCATTTTTTCAACGTTATGAGGAAGCAACCTCCTTCGCCGCTCACTGACCAGGTTCCCCGCTGCACTAAAAACTCTTTCCGAGTACACACTGGAGGGGGGACAACTCAGGTAAAATAGAGCCAGTTTGTACAGGGGCTTCCAAACTGCCTTTTTTTCCTGCCAGTAACAATATGGACTGTCTGACATGTCTACTTGGATGGTGTCAGCAAAGTAATCATCCACAATTTTTTCTATTATGACAGCATCCAATGCAGCGAGAGTAGACATGTCTGCAATGGTTGGCAGGTCCTTCAGTCCGGACCAGATGTTATCAGCATCCCCGCCAGTGCCTCTTTTGGGAAAACTGAGCTTTTTCCTCGCAGCCATAGATGTGGAAGAAAATGAGGGTGGAGCTGTTGGCATGTCACGGTCCTCTTCAGAGGACAATCTCCTGACCAGCAGGTCTTTGCACCGCTGTAGACTTGTGTCCGCCGGAAACAGAGACACAACATACGCTTTAAACCGAGGATCGAGCACGGTGGCCAGAATGTATTCCTCTGACTTTAAAAGAGTGACCACCCTCGGATCCTGGCAAAGCGTATGAAGGGCTACATCCACAAGAGCTACATGCTTGGTGTAATCGCAATGGCTTACCAGCTCCTCCCTCACTTTCTCCAGCTGCTTCTGCAACAGCCTGATCAGGGGAATGACCTGACTCAAGCTGGCAGTGTCGGAACTGACTTCTCGTGTGGCAAGTTCAAATGGCTGCAGAACCTTGCACAACACGGAAATCAGTCTCCACTGCGCTTGACTGAGGCGCATCCCCACTCCTTTGCCTATGTCGTAGGTGGCTGTGTAGGCCTGAATGGCCCTTTGCTGCTCCTCCATCCTCTGCAGCATATAGAGGGTGGAGTTCCAGCGCATCACAACCTCTTGTTTGAGGTGATGGCAGGGCAGGTTCATGCTTTTTTGATGTGCCTCTAGTCTGCGGTAGGCACTGGCTGAATGCCGAAAGTGTCCAGCAATTTTGTGCGCCACCGCAAGCATCTCCTGCACACCCCTGTCACTCTTGAGGTAATGCTGCACCACCAAATTAATGGTGTGGGCAAAACATGGGACGTGCTGGAAATTGCCCATATTTAATGCCCGCACAATGTTACTGGCATTGTCTGACACCACAAATCCCCATGAGAGTCTAAGTGGGGTAAGCCACTGGGAGATAATTTCCCTCATTTTCTCTAATATGTTGTCAGCGTTGTGCCTCTTATTAAAGCCTGTAATACACAATGTTGCCTGCCTTTGCACGAGCAGCCATTTTGTAGTTGCTGCTACTGATGCAGCTGTTGCTGTTGCTGCGGAAGGGGATGCATCTACCCAGTGGGCTGTCACAGTCATATAGTCCTTCGTTTGCCCAGAACCACTTGTCCACATGTCCGTGGTTAAGTGGACAGTGGGTACAACCGCATTTTTTAGAGCACTGAGGACACTTGATCGTACTTCTCTGTACATTTTTGGTATCGCCTGCCTAGTGAAGTGGAATCTCGACGGGATTTGGTACCGGGGACACAATACCTCCATCAACCCTCTAAATCCCACTCCACTGATGGCGGACACCGGGCACACGTCTAACACCAACATTGCAGTTACAGCCGCAGTTATACGCTTTGCAATAGGGTGACTACTATCGTATTTTGTGGTCATGGCAAACGACTGTTGGACGGTCAATTGTTTTGTGAAAGACTTAGCGGTATTACGACTTCCCCTCTGGGAAGATGACCGACTAACATCAGCAACAGCAGCAGTGGCAGTAGTAGGCGTACCGCTGCAGGATTCCTCGGATGAATCCCGTATTGAGGAGGACTCAGTCTGGCTGCTGACTTGGGCTGCAGGACTGAATCTGATGGAGATTGTGGAGGAAGTTGACGAGGAGGGTGTTGCTGGTGTGTATCCGACTGGACCACGGGATTTAGGTGTCCCTGTACCGATGAGGGTCCTAGCCCCAGTTCCTGAACTAACCACTGAACTATGAAGGTTATTCAGGTGACGTATAAGGGAGGATGTTCCTAGGTGGGCAAGATCCTTACCCCTGCTTATTTGAGCTTTACATAAGCTACATATGGCCATACATTGGTTGTCTGGATTTGGATAAAAATAACTCCAGACCGAAGAGGTGCATTTTTTGGTCTTCTGACCAGGCATGACGATGGGCTTTTTCATCCCATGGACATCAGCTGTTTCCCCCCCTGGTGCCTCATTTACAATAACCACATCACCATCCTCATCATCAAGTTCCTCCACAGCGCCAGCTACATCATCAATAGCCTCCTCCCGAGCCACCTCTTCCCGTACAGTGATGGGAAGGTCAGGCTTGACAACCCCCAACATCCTTGGACTCGCCTTGTGGATTTGTGATAATTTCTCTTTAGAAGGCAGAGTTGTTTGCTGTTTTGTTGCTGACAGCATAACTCTCTTCAATTTTTTGTAGGGGGGGAGGAGGAGGAGGGCTAAGATCCGTGGGTGAAGCTGAACCACTAGTCATGAACACGGGCCAGGGCCTAAGCCGTTCCTTGCCACTCCGTGTCGTAAATGGCATATTGGCAACTTTACGTTTCTCCTCAGATGATTTTAAGTTTCTCTTTTTGCTACTTTTTCTTAACTTGGGCTTTTTGGATTTTACATGCCCGGTACTACGAGATTGGGCATCGGGCTTGGAAGACGACGTTGATGGCATTTCATCGTCTATGTCATGACTAGTGGCAGCAGCTTCAGCATTAGGAGGAAGTGGGTCTTGATCTTTCCCTACTTTATCCTCCAAATTTTTGGTCTCCATTATATGTAGCACAAGATACTGCAGAATGTGTGAACTTGGTAATATTGCAGTACTAATGGACTTATACTGCTGGATTGGTTTTGCAAATTTGGTTATAATTATATATATTTTTTTTAATTTTTAATTTTTTATTTTTTTTAACTTTTTTTTTATTTTTTAAAAACTTGGGAATAATGGGGAAATAACTATGCCCTTAGAAGCACAGAGCACAGGACACAGCACCACTGGACTGAACAGGACACGGTACAGGACCCAGCAGCACTACGGAACTCAGCAGGACAGAGCACAGGACACAGCACCACTGGACTGATACTGCAGAATGTGTGAACTTTGTAATATTGCAGTACCAATGGACTTATACTGCTGGATTGGTTTTGCAAATTTGGTTATAATTATATATTTTTTTTTTAATTTTTAATTTTTAATTTTTTTTTACTTTTTTTTTATTTTTTAAAAACTTGGGAATAATGGGGAAATAACTATGCCCTTAGAAGCACAGAGCACAGGACACAGCACCACTGGACTGAACAGGACACGGCACAGGACCCAGCAGCACTACGGAACTCAGCAGGACAGAGCACAGGACACAGCACCACTGGACTGATACTGCAGAATGTGTGAACTTTGTAATATTGCAGTACCACTGGACTTTTACTGCTGAATGTGTGAACTTGGTAATATTGCAGTACCAATGGGCTTATACTGCAGGATTGGTTGTGCAAATTTTGTGGTAATTAAAAAAAATGAAATTAGTTTTTGGTATTTTTTTAAATAACTTTTTTTTATTTTTTTAAACACAGGGGAATATTGGGGAAATAACTATGCCCTTAGAAGCACAGAGCACAGGACACAGCACCACTGGACTGAACAGGACACAGCACAGGACCCAGCAGCACCACTGACCTCAGAAGGACAGAGCACAGCACACAGCACCACTGGATTGATACTGCAGAACACAGCACAGCACAGCACAGCACAGAACTAAACAGCACAGCACAGAACTAAACAGCACAGCACGAGATCTACCAGGACAGAGGACCACCTAACACACCCCCCTCTACCCTGATCAATGCCCGAGTGAAGATGGCGGCGACTAGCGGGGAATTTATAGGATCCGAGTATCGCGAGATCCGACAACGGGATTATGAGTCAGAGCCTCAGTTTCAGATTTGAATTTGGCGCCAATACCCGGATCTGTCTCGGATCCGACTCGGATCGGCAACGTTCGGGTGGGCTCGGATTTCAGAAATCCGAGTGCGCTCATCTCTACTGGAAACCACAGGAGAGTTGAAGTGGTCTGGAAACCACAGGAATCAGCTGGGCTGAATACACGAGGAAACACAGGAACACCTTCAGAGGCTCATGGGGAATGAGACTCCAAGATCAGGCAACGAGGTATAGACAGCAGGTGCTTTAAATAGGGAGTGTTGCCTGATCAGCCAATTAACTAAAAGAAACAGGTACTGAAGGTTTGAAAGGGCTGCACATGCGCAGACCCTCAGGATGGTGGACGGCCACGGTTCCTAAACACACGGGAAGAAGCACTCACAGTCTGGTGAGTGACAGTACCCCCCCTTTTAAAGGTGGGCACAGAACACCTGGAACCGGGCTTGTCCGGATTTTTGGAATAAAACTTCTTAAGAAGAGCTGGAGCATTGAGATCTTCAGCTTTGATCCATGAACGCTCCTCAGGACCAAAGCCCTTCCAATGAACGAGGAAACGAAGAACTCCTCGCGAAATTTTTGCGTCCAATATTTGAGTAACCTCGAAATCTTCCTCCTGATGAACTTGAACTGGCTGAGGTGCAGAAGTAGGGACCAAGAAACGGTTGATGATGAGAGGTTTGAGCAAGGACACATGGAAGGCGTTGGAAATACGAAGATTCTTAGGAAGTAGAAGTTTGAAACAAACTGGATTTATCACTTGAATGATCCTATATGGACCAATAAAACGGGGAGTGAATTTCATAGATGGAACCTTAAAATGAATATTTTTGGTAGATAACCAGACACGATCTCCAATTTTCAGTGGTGGAATAGCCCGCCTCTTCTTATCTGCAAAAGACTTATATTTGGCAGATGTCTTCTTTAAATAGGTTTTGACCTGAGACCAAATATTTTTGAAGGTTTGACAAACAGTCTCTACAGCAGGAACTTGGGTGGGAGGGAGGGCAGGAAATTCCGGAAAAGACGGATGGTGACCGTAAACCACAAAGAATGGAGTTTTAAAAGATGACTCATGGTACATGTTGTTATGAGCGAATTCAGCCCAAGGAAGCAATTCTACCCAGTTGTCTTGATTGGCTGATGAGAACATCCTTATAAAGGTCTCAAGATCTTGATTGAACCTTTCAGTTTGTCCGTTTGATTGAGGATGGTAGGAAGATGAGAGTGCTAATCGTATGCCCAAGGTCTTACAAAGGGCCCGCCAGAATCTGGAAACGAATTTTACTCCTCTATCTGACACAATCTCAGACGGACATCCATGAATACGAAAGATTTCCTTGACGAAATGCTCAGCCAGAGTAGAAGAGGAAGGCAAACCAGACAAAGGGACAAAATGAGCCATCTTCGAAAATCTGTCCACCACTACCAAAATAGTATTACAATTTTTACTAGGCGGAAGATCAGTAACAAAGTCCATACTAATATGGGTCCAGGGCTTGGATGGAATGGATAGTGGTTGAAGCAAACCCGCTGGGGTTCTGCGGGAGGTCTTAAACTGAGAACACAATTCACAAGAAGCTACACACTCTTTGACGTCTCTCCTCATAGAGGGCCACCAGTAACTTCGAGAGAGAATCTCAAAGGTCTTGCGTTCACCAGCATGTCCAGAAAAACGAGAAGAGTGGAACCACGAAAGGATTTTCCTCCTAAGAGTAGGAGGCACGAGGGTCTTCCCAAATGGTAGCACTTTAGTGGAAGAAGCAGCAAGCAAAATACATTTGGGGTCTAGTATAGAGTGGTTGGAAACCTCTTCAACGTCAGAGGACGTCACAAAAGCTCGGGATAGAGCGTCAGCTTTCTTGTTCTTGGCAGCTGGTTTGAAGGTTATGATTAATTCGAAACGAGAAAAGAAAAGAGACCATCTTGCTTGACGAGGATTCAAGCATTGGGCAGACTGTAGATATGACAAGTTCTTATGATCTGTGAAAATCGTCACAGGATGACGAGCTCCCTCCAACAAGTATCTCCACTCCTCTAATGCTACTTTGATAGCCAGCAACTCCTTGTCCCCGATAGTGTAATTCCTCTCCGCAGGCAGGAGACCCCGAGAGTAAAAGGCACAAGGATGGAATTTTTGTTGCTCCGATCGTTGGGAGAGAATGGCTCCTAAGCCGACATTAGAGGCATCTACTTCTAGGAAGAAGGGAAGTGTCACATCAGGCTGTCGAAGAATGGGAGCAGAGGAGAAGGACTCTTTAAGAAATTGAAAGGCTTGGAGAGCCTCAGATGACCATTGCTTAGTATTGGCCCCTTTACGAGTCAGGGCCACAATAGGAGATGCAATGGACGAGAAGTCTTGAATGAAGCGTCTATAGTAATTGGCAAAACCTAAAAAACGCTGAATGGCACGAAGAGTAGTTGGCTGAGGCCAATGTAACACAGCATTCACCTTTTCTGGATCCATTTGCAGGCCAACTCCGGAGACAATATAACCCAAAAATGGAATCTGGGGCAACTCGAATGAACATTTTTCTAGTTTGCAGAATAATGAATTTTTCCGGAGTCTGGAAAGAACCTCTGCCACATGTTGATGATGAGACGGCAGGTCCTGTGAAAAGATCAATATGTCGTCCAGGTAGACAACGACACATACATATAACAAGTCCCGAAAGATCTCATTAATGAAGCCCTGGAAAACAGCGGGGGCATTACATAACCCGAAAGGCATTACTAAATATTCATAATGCCCATCTCTGGTGTTGAAAGCTGTCTTCCATTCGTCACCGGACCGGATTCTAATTAAATTATAGGCACCACGAAGATCCAACTTGGTAAAGATCCGAGCTCCCTTAATGCGATCAAATAACTCAGTAATCAGAGGAATGGGATACCGATTTTTAATAGTAATGGCGTTAAGTCCACGAAAATCTATGCAGGGGCGTAGTGATCCATCCTTCTTTTTTACGAAGAAGAACCCGGCTCCAGCGGGAGAGGTGGAAGGTCGAATAAAACCTCGCTGGAGATTCTCCTGGATGTATTCAGATGTAGCTTGAGTTTCAGGTAACGAAAGTGGATACACCCGACCCCTAGGAGGAGTCTTGCCAGGTAGAAGATCGATCGGACAATCCCATGAACGATGAGGAGGAAGACGTTCAGACTGAGCTTTATCAAAAACATCGGCAAATGAAGCATACTGAGGAGGAAGTCCCGGTGAGGAAGATGAGATGGAAGATTGCTGTATTTTAAGAGGAATGACTTGGGAAAGACAATGGTGATGACATTCAGCTCCCCAAGACGTAACTTGAGGAGTGCGCCAGTCAATCTGGGGAGAATGACATTGAAGCCATGGAAAGCCTAAAACAATCGGACTTGTAGTAACAGGAAGAATTAAAAACGAAATCTCTTCATCGTGTAGCACACCAATCTGAAGCGTTACTGGGGACGTACTCTGGGTGATGAGACCATTGATGAGACGTGATCCATCTATAGCAGTCACAGTAATCGGTGTTTTCAAAGTAATCACTGGTAGGGATCATTGATTCACTAGGGATTTAGAAATGAAATTTCCTGCTGCTCCAGAATCAATCAGTGCTTGGGACTCAAAGGATTTGGTAGCAAAGGAAATCGTAACATCAAAAGCGCAGACTTTTAATTTCGTAGAACACAGAGAGGACTCCAGGGACCCTAACTTCACCTCTCCAGAACTAGTTAGGGCCTGGTATTTCCCGATTTCTTAGTGCAAGAATTGAGCATATGTGTGGAATCAGCACAATAGATACAAAGTCTATTCTTTACTCTTCGGTTCCTCTCCTCTGAAGTTAATTTAGAACGTCCTATCTCCATGGGGATTACAGGAGATGAAGCTGGACGAAGTTGAGGGGTTGAGCGAAGAGGTGCTTTAACTGAAGTTGTTTTTTCAGATTCTCTTTCACGAAACCTCATGTCTACACGATGGCAGAGGGAAATCAAATCTTCTAATGACGTAGGTAGCTCTTGGGTAGTCAATGCATCTTTAATTTTATCGAAGAGCCCCTGCCAGAAGGCGGCAATTAATGCTTTAGTGTTCCACTGAAGTTCAGAGGCTAAAATCCTAAATTGAATGACGTATTTGCCTACTGTACGAGAACCCTGACGTAAACGGAGAATGCTGGAAGCAGCGGAGATTACACGACCTGGTTCATCGAATACACTTCGAAACATAGAAATAAATTTGGCACTATCCTGTAATACTGGATCGTTCCTCTCCCACAGAGGGGAAGCCCAAGCCAGAGCTTGTCCAGAAAACAATGAAATAAGATAGGCCACTCTGGAACGATGGGTAGAAAAATTTTGAGGTTGGAGCTCAAAATGAACTGAGCCTTGGTTGAGAAAACCCCTACAAGTTTTGGGGTCTCCATCATACTTTGACGGAGTAGTCAGGTGAAGCGTGGAAGCCGTCGACACCTGGGATGGCACTGGGGAAACGGAGGAAAGCACAGGAGCTTCAACATTAGCTGTAACATTCTGTCCAGATGTTCCTTGGGAGGCTAACGCCTGGTAACATTGAAGTAACAGCTGTTGGCGAGCATCCTGTTGCTCCACACGGGTAACCAGATGCTGCAGCATCTCTTTAGCTGTAGGTTCCGAATCTGGGTCTGCCATGGCCTGATCTTACTGTCACGGGCACTAGGAGTCTTTACCCAGGGATCACCAGGTGATGGACTTACCAGAGCAGTATAGATGGTAATATGGTACTCTGGTAGCGGGGTGATCACGGAACAGGAGACAGCAGATGGTAGAGAATGCTCGTGAAAGTCTATGACTAGCAGCACTGGTAATATATAGGTAGTAGTACACGAGGAACTGAATGGACAAAGGAAACGTGAGGGTAGTCAGTGGTCTGCGGTAGCAAGTTGTACCACTGCTATAGTGAGGAGGAATGTCCAGAAGCAACGAGGAGGTGATGAAAGTCAGCGGTCTGCATTTAGCAAGTTGTACCGCTGTCTAGGTGAGGGAACGTAATCCAGGTGGAGGCATCCGGGAAGTCAGTGGTCTGCGTTAGCAAGTTGTACCACTGCTATATGGAAGGATACTGAAACAGGAATCAGTGGTCTGCCTCTAGCAAGTTGTACCACTGAAATATATATGTGAGGAGGAGCACGGGGAGACAAATGTAAAGCAGAGTATACACGGGCACACTGAACTTGATCCCACGAAGATATGCACAAAGTAGTAATAACAGAGCAGCACTGCACTAATATACAAAGTCACAGGAACTATCCAGACTACAAGGTAACACAGTCAAATGATGGCAATAGTCTCAGTGGATAAGCAACTTCAGAGAAGAACAACTCAGTCCAGCAAGGTATGCAATACACGAGCACAGTCAATGATAAGTATGCATACCGTGGTTGAGAAGAGCAGGCTGTCAGAAAGGAGTGCAGAGATACCTGAGCTGCAGGAGGCCGGCAGGATGCGGAGTCCCAGGGAACTGGAAGCGGAATCCAAGTAGGTGCAGCGCACAGGTAGGTAGACCAGCAACAATGGAACAATACTCAGGAAGCAGTAGTATATAGGACTGGTCACCTGGAGATCACTGAAGAGTAGAAGCGGTATCCAAGTAGGTGCAGCGCACATGTAGGTAGACCAGCAACGATGGAACAATACTCAGGAAGCAGTAGTATATAGGACTGGTCACCTGGAGATCACTGAAGAGTAGAAGCGGTATGGCAGAGAAGACAGCAGCGGAGCGTTGATCCAATGCAGACAGGCAAGTAGACACAGGCAGGGACGCTGTAGAAGCACGGAGAGCGGATCAGCTGGCTGCAGACACGAGTAGAACTGAAGGGTAGCGGCAATCAGGACACTGCAGGTACACGGAGGTAGCGGATAGGAATCAGCAGGTGCAGTCACGAGGAAATACGGGAGAGTTGAGGTGAGCAGGAACTGTTGAGCACGGAGGCAGCGGATAGGAATCAGCTGGAGCAGTCTCGATGAAACACGGGAGAGTTGAAGTGAGTAGATAACTGTAGTGCACAGAGGCAGCGGATAGGAATCAGCTAATACAGTCACGATAAAACACAGGAGAGTTGAAGTGAGTAGATAACTGTAGTGCACGGAGGCAGCGGATAGGAATCAGCTAATACAGTCACGATGAAACACAGGAGAGTTGAAGTGAGTAGATAACTGTAGTGCACGGAGGCAGCGGATAGGAATCACCTAATACAGTCACGATGAAACACAGGAGCGTTGAAGTGGCCTGGAAACCACAGGAGAGTTGAAGTGGTCTGGAAACCACAGGAATCAGCTGGGCTGAATACACGAGGAAACACAGGAACACCTTCAGAGGCTCATGGGGAATGAGACTCCAAGATCAGGCAACGAGGTATAGACAGCAGGTGCTTTAAATAGGGAGTGTTGCCTGATCAGCCAATTAACTAAAAGGAACAGGTACTGAAGGTTTGAAAGGGCTGCACATGCGCAGACCCTCAGGATGGTGGACGGCCACGGTTCCTAAACACACGGGAAGAAGCACTCACAGTCTGGTTAGTGACACCTATAAGCAAATGTAATAATATGTGAAGATAATAATAATAATGATAATCATCATCCCTAGATGTGAGACATATTTGGAACCATTGGACCATAAGGGAAACTCATTCACAAATTGTTATCAGAATATTGTTATCAAAAAATTCTCTAACCCATACAACTAGGTAGAGGCCAGAACATTCACTAAAAAGACACCGTAAAATAAATCACAATATAAAGATCTTAATTACCTCAGTCATTAATAGTGGGAAACACCTACTGGTGTCATACTACACAGAAAAAGGCCCAAATAAAACCCTTATATGTAAAAGAATAGAATGCTGAAGGAAACATACTTGAGGAAAATTTCAAAAGTTATTCAGCTCTATAGTATCGTTCAAGCCATATGGAGACAATGTCTTTAACCTAAAGATACAGTAAGATTCACGCTTACACAGCAAAGTGAACCTGTCTCCACCTCTATTGGTAGTGCCACTCTGTTCTATGGCCCTCCCTTTTCATTCTGTCAATTTATTCCCTTGACAGGAGTTAACATGTGCTGATAAAGTATGTGTTCTGACATTCTTCAGTATATTCCACCGATGTTCCTGGAATCCTACACCCACAGATCTTATTGTACAACCCACATACTGAACCCCACACTTACAATTGATCAAATAAATGACAAAAGTTGATTGGCAATCCAGTACCTTATAAATTGTGAATTTTTCATTTGATGTGAATGACATAAATTCAGTTGCCTTGTGGTCAGCAAACCCACAGGAAATACGTCTTAGACTCCCACATATAAAAAAAACCATTAGATCTTCCTAAGCATCTTTCTCCAGCAGGTTTCTTAGTAAGGAATATTGATAAAACATTATTCTTAAAAAAACTCGGTGCTAGTTTTTCCTTTAAATTCCTGGACCTTCTAAACACTGTTAATCTGTCTTTCTTCACCAATGGACCAATGTATTCATCTAATTCTAACAGGAAGGCATTTTTCTTCAAGATATACTTGATCTCACTTGTATAACTATTAATTTTCTGCACTACAAGAGTAGTCACTATAGGTCTTGGAGGGATGATATCCCGAAAGGTCAATTCCTCCGTATCAAGAGGAATTGCTCAAAATTTGAGGATTTTAAGATACATTCTGCCAGACTTTACAAATTGTTTCAGGAGAAAGTATATCACAAATATATTTTGGATAGGGCATATAATGAGGTGAAAGGGTTGAATAGATCTTATTTACTTAACCACACTCCTAAAAAGAGACAGCAAGACAAATCTATGTTTTTTCTGACCCAGTTTAATAGTTATACAAGATGGCTCAGGTCAGAGCCATCCCATATCCCTTCTACAGATGGATCTTTTGAGGTAATACAAGTTGACTTCATCCAGTTACCGCCTTGCAGGAGTCTCAAATATGTCTTAGTGTGTACTGTTGTATTTTCTAACTGGGTAGAGGCATTTCCAGCTGCCACTAATACTGCTGTTTTTACTGCAAAAAAAATCGTTCAGCATATGCATGCAGATATAGTATCCCTAGAATTATAGAAACCGATAGGGGTACCCATTTTACTGGTGATATCTTTCAGAATATGTGTAAACCTATGGGAATTGATAGTAGACTTCATACTCCTTGCCAACTGCAAGCCATTGGTAAGGTGGAAAAGGTAACAGGTACCATTAAGAACAAACTGAGTAAGATGATGGCTGAAACTGGATTGGTGTGGCCAGAATCTTGCCACTAGTCCCCTATAGCATCAGAACCACTCCCAGACCTCCTCTTAATCTGTTTCCCTTTGAGATACATTTTGGCAATCAACCTCATTTGATCATAGGTCCACAGGATGATTTACAATGCAATAATGAAGTGACTGTTCAATATCTCATAAACATGAGCAAACAGCTAAGACAACAGCAACAGAAAATCAAAATGCTGTCATCTGGTATGCCAGAAATAAACTGTCACGATGTTTAACCTGGTGAATATGTCATGATCTGCAATTTCTTATGCTCAGGTTGTTTAACAGACCAGTGGGAAGGCCCGTACCAAGTGTTGATTGTCACGAAGGAGGTATCAGCACCTGCAAGTATTGGCACAACTACACAAGGAGGCGCGGAGTCTAACACAGCCGGTATTCACCAGGGACCCCTGCAAGGAGGTTTGGACTTCGCGGCGAACGACATGCAGGTCGCGGCCCTCCCAGGTAGCTACTTGCGAGATGGCGGAGATATTCGTGGTCATACAGGCAGAGTCAGGAACCATGCGGGCAGATAAGGTACCGAATCAGGAAGCGAAGAGGAGTCAGCAGGCCGAGGTAAAACCGGAGAATACAATGCAGGACAAAAGGGAGATCCAAAAGCGAGGTCAGAGGATGCCGGGTCGGTTACAGGAGTAGACAGGCAATATGAATAGATATATATATGAAGCAGGAACGCTGGAGGCTAGATAACTTGTTGCTCTGGCACCCTAGTGGTGTCAGAGAAGGGTATTTAAAGGAAGTGGCCAGCCCTCATTGGTGGGCAGTGGGTCGGCGAACAGACGCGCTGACCGCCGACAGGTAGTCCAGCAGCGCGTCCCGTTGCTATGGCAATGGGCGCTCAGCCGGAAGCAGACGCCCGTCCCTGCATAATGAGGAGGCGCAGGGACGGCGTCTGATATTGATGACCAGCACCACATCTCTGAAAGTAGCAGAGAGAGACACTTGGGTCCATTCTACTCACTGCAGGAAAGTCAACAACCCAGAGAAGGTGCAAGACAAAGCTGAGACTGACACTACAGATCTGTCAGTCTTGAACGTGTTTTTCCGGGAGACCTAAAGACTGCAGCTACTAACACCTGAGCCAAGGACGTTGTTCAGACTATCGTCCCAGCATGGAGTGGCAGTTCTTCTACTCTTCTTTTTCCTGGATTTTTATTATTTTTAGAACATTCTACTTTTGTGATGGTGGACAGATGATGGAGAAAGGGCCCGGTAGTGATACTGATGAAGTGGAGTAGGAGGGTATGTTGTTAGAACAGTCAGTATAGCCTGTTGTCAAGCTCAGTGCAGGGGTAATGAAAAGGTCTGCTAATTCTGGAACTCAGAGACAGTGTGAGGGGCTATTGTCTGAGGAATATTGTGTCTGTAAGTACTGTGACTCCCTAGTTGAAGAGAAGTGCATCCAGCGATGCTAGTCCAATAGTAGTTTGGATTTGGGCGGGCATCCCCTAGATGATTATCACTTCCTAGTGGGTAAGGTCTTAAACCAAACTGAGTGCTTAAACCAAACTCATGTGCCTCAGGGACAACATAATGTAGGATTAGTACCATTCACACTAAACATCTCTGAGGTCCTTGAATTACGGGGAGGAGATGTAAAATCACTAGGTACCCTAACCTAAAGCTTCGCCAATCAGTTATTGTTATGTCTGAATTTTCACATGAAAAGAGACTGGAGAATTGGGAAGCTGACCTACCCGATCAGACAATAGCTCGCCACACCAGTATTGATGGGAGACTCTAAAGAATATCAATAACTAGAAATATTGACATCCATTATAGATGGGGCATATCAACAGACATAAGAAAGTATTCATTTGGAAAGTTTCTCTAGGTTTTTGTCAAAATGTTATACATGCTGAAGCTTGTCTTGAACAGATTGAGACCCTAGGCATGGGGAGTTTTGTTAAAACTTTATGCAATATTATCAATGATCGTACTATCCACTTTTTACCATCAGACATTCGCTACAATCGGCTAAGTGATCGCACCTTGCATATGCTAGTTATGGATGATAAAGGATTAATACTCAAAATGATATTGTGTTTGAAATGCTAATAGACTGGTTTGAACCAGTATTTCTGCGGGAAGACACGCAGCCATCTGTTGGAAAGTTGACCCCAGCGTTGGAGGGCATTGTTTGATCCGACCTATGGCCTACATTGTACTGGACTGCCCTGAACCAATGGAAAATGCCATGATATCACCACTGTTTTTTATGTTACCCAAACTGTATATAAACCAGGCACTGAGACCATCATTCAGTCTTCTTTCACCACAGGCTTCAGGACTGAATGACTGTATGTTGGATCCAGTGCGCTGCGTATGTATTGGCTGTACTTTATTTGATTTAATTGATATTTGTTACATCTTGCTATTAAATCTCTTTGTGCATTGGAATCACATTGATCGCAGCGGCCAATTTTTATTGATAGCAACTAGACAAACATAAGAGACGTCTTTCCATTTTCTCCTAAAACACATAGTGGAGTCTCCAATACACTCATAATAGAAATGTAACGCCATAAGTATACCTATAACTTTATGGGGTCGATTCAATTGAGCCCAGTTATTCTAAGAATAATGCAGCCTGCGCACTATTACTGTTACTATGGTAAAAGTGTGCAGTATTACTGTTAGTATAATCATTTTAATGCTGATATTTCTTGCAGTCCTCAGGGCCATAAGCAAAAATCCAGATTAAAATTACCGTATTAACGATAATGCAATTAGCGTCACGTTATTCCTACACTGCCATGGCCGAATTGAATCGGCCCCTATGTATTTGTTATGAGCCGCAGCGGTGCCCAGCCGCCGCGACTCACTCACCTGCGTCCCGGCCGTCGCTATGGTGACCGGGACGTCACTTCCGGCCCTGACCCGGCCGTTGCCGGGGCAACGAGAAGACGCTTCAGCGCTGCGTCCCGGCAATGAGAGGAAGCCGGGCGCAGCGCTCACCATGTTCTAGCCTGTGGGCTAATTAATGCAGCATATTAATTATGGTGGGGGCTGTGTCTAATTCAGAGCTAGGCTCTGATTGGTGGCCACTGGTATTTAAGGCAATGAGGTCTGCTGCCTCATTGCCGGTTATAGCTTCTGTGTTCCAGTCTGCTGACCTGCTAGTTCCTGTCCTGTATCCTGATATCTCTATTTGACTCCCCGTGTATGACCCTTGGCTTTGATTTGGACCTTGCTCGTGTTTCCTGTGACCCTGATCTTTGGCCTGTTTACCCGTTCTGCTATTTGCCTGTGACCCCTGACCTCAGCTTGTTCATCGATACCGTTGTCTGCTGCCGGCCCTTGACCTCTGCGTGGACCTGACTCCTCTTGCCTGGGTTCTCCCCAGCTGGTACGCACTTCACGACCCTCTGTCAGTCTGCGGCCCAGTCTGTCCCCACCATCAGGGGCTCCAGTGAACACCTGACTGGCAGAGTAGATTCCGGGTTGTGTTGTGCCGGCTGGAGGGGTTCCTAACATTATAACCGGCCCACTCACGGAGACGAGGTTGGAATGGATGCAAGTGGATCCTCACCGTCTCCGGCACAAGCCCTAGCAGCCCATGTTGAGTCCTTATATCAGATGATCCAGGGATTGGCTGAGCGTCTGTCTGTTCAAGAAGAAGCCGCAAAAGTGTCACAACCCACTCCAAGTTCCGTCTGTGAACCTAAGATGAACTTGCCGGATTGCTTCTCTGGAAATAGGTCCCTGTTTCGGAATTTCAGGGAGAGCTGCAAGCTCTATTTCCGATTGAGACCCCGCTCCTCCGGGTCAGAGCATCAAAGAGTCGGGATTATCATTTCCCTTCTACAGGGTGACCCCCAGTCCTGGGCGTTTTCCTTGCCGCAGACCAGTCCTGCCATGCAGTCAGTAGACGCTTTCTTCGAGGCGTTAGGTCTACTATATGACGACCCGGACCGTACTGCCTCCGCTTGAAACAAGGCCGGCGCTCGGCAGAGGAATACTGCGCTGAATTCCGTAGATGGTCACCTGATAGTGGATGGAATGATCCTGCCTTGCGGAGTCAGTTCCGTCTTGGCCTGTCGGAACAGGTCAAAGACTCTTTGGTGCAGTACCCATCTCCTACCTCTCTGGAGGATCTGATGCACCTCTCCATTAAAATCGACAGGAGATTTAAAGAGCGGAAAATCGAAAAGGAGACATCATCACCTCTATCCGGCTTCATTCCTGTTCCCACGGATGGTGAGGAACCCATGCAATTGGGGGCGTATCGTCTCTCCCCTGAGGAAAGAGACAAGAGAAGATCACAGGGCCTATGTCTCTATTGCGGCACAAAAGGCCACTTCTCCCGTTCCTGCCCGAATAAGCCGGGAAAAGAGCATGCCTAGGGAACGAGGGGAAAGTTCACCTAGGTCTGCAGATTGTCTCCCCGAAAAACGCCGTATTGATCCCTGCACAGCTCATGTTTAGTGCTCGTTCAATGGACCTGTCCGCCTTCGTTGATAGTGGAGCTGCAGGCAACTTCCTGGACATCGGGTTCGCCCGCGCTGCTAAAATTCCGATGGTAAAACTCAAGTCCGCTATTACTGTCTGTGGATTAGATGGAGGTCCGTTGCCTGGTGGCAAGATTTCCTGGGAGACCTCGCCACTACAATTAAAAATCGGAGCTCTCCATTCAGAGTCAATAACCTTCCTTCTTATCGATTGTTCATCAGTTCCCTTGATCTTGGGCCACCCATGGCTTTCCCGTCATAACCCTGTCATGGACTGGGTAAAAGGAGAAATTGTCCAGTGGAGCTCTTACTGTACACAGTCCTGCTTGTCACTGCCCCTGCGGGTGATTCAGTCTATTCCGGAGCAGCTTCCCTCACAATATCATGAGTTCTGGGATGTGTTCTCCAAGAAAGCTGCTGACACCTTACCACCTCACCGTGACTTTGACTGTGCCATCGAGCTTATTCCTGGTTCCAAGTTGCCTAAGGGTCGCCTGTACTCTCTCTCTGGTCCGGAGACCAAGTCCATGCAGGAATACATTGAAGAAAATCTGGAGAAGGGCTTCATCAGGCCATCTAAATCTCCCGTAGGAGCAGGATGCTTCTTTGTATCCAAAAAGGACGGAGGACTAAGACCCTGTATTGATTACCGGGGATTGAATCTTATTACAATCAAGAATACCTATCCCCTTCCGCTCATCTCCGTATTATTTGATCAGCTGAGAGGTGCTACTGTCTTCTCAAAAATCGATCTTCGTGGAGCGTATAACCTCATCCGTATCAAGGAGGGAGACGAGTGGAAGACGGCATTCAATACGCACTCTGGCCATTATGAATACTTGGTTATGCCGTTCGGTCTTAGCAATGCACCTGCAGTATTCCAGGACTTAATCAATGAGGTTCTTTGGGACTTTCTTGGTAGTTTCGTGGTCGTCTATTTAGATGATATCCTCATCTATTCCAGATCTCTGTCTGTACATCAGAATCACGTTAAACAAGTTCTACGAAGACTGCGAGAGAACCACCTTTACGCCAAACTAGAAAAGTGTGAGTTCAAGGTGCAGAAAGTATCCTTTTTAGGTTACATAATCTCTTCTGAGGGATTCTCCATGGGTCCAACTAAGGTTCAGGCTATTCTAGATTGGGTGCAACCAAACAACCTTAAGGCGGTGCAGAGGTTTCTGGGCTTCTCCAATTATTATAGAAGGTTCATTCCAGGTTTTGCGGACATCGTGGCTCCCATTGTCGCCCTAACCCGTAAAGGAATGGATCCAACTAATTGGTCGCCTCAAGCAGTAGCCTCATTCGAAAGCCTGAAAAAAGCCTTTGTCTCCGCTCAGGTCCTTAGACACCCGGATCCAGCTAAATCATTTGTTCTTGAGGTCGATGCCTCTGACGTCGGTGCTGGGGCTATACTATCACAGAAGGACCCTCATACTAATCGTCTACACCCGTGTGCCTATTTCTCCCGCCAGTTCTCTTCAGCAGAAGCCAACTATGATGTCGGGAATAGGGAACTGTTGGCAATCAAATGGGCCTTCGAGGAGTGGCGACATTGGCTGGAGGGTGCTCCACTTCAGATCTCTGTCATTACCGACCACAAGAACTTGCAATATATACAATCGGCCAAACGTCTAAATCTTAGACAGGCCCGTTGGTCGTTATTCTTTACCCGGTTCAATTTCCTGATCACTTATCGACCGGGTTCCAAAAATGTCCGGGCAGATGCTCTGTCCAGAAGTTTCTTGGCACACCACGTTCCAGTTTCGAACCCAGAGCCTATTATTCCTCCTTCCATAATCCGTGTTGGATTAACCCAAGATCTGAGTATCACACTTCAGAGATTCCAGAAATTAGCCCCTGATACTACTCCGGAACAACGTCTTTTTGTTCCAGTCCATCTAAGGAAGGCGGTTCTTGCAGAGGCGCATAATAGTAGGTCTGCTGGACACCCTGGAGTTGATAAGACGCTGGAGATCCTTTCCCGTACGGTCTGGTGGCCATCCTTGTCCGCTGACGTCAAGAGTCATGTCCTCTCGTGTGAAATTTGTGCCAGGAACAAAGTCCCCAGGACTCGCCCGGTGGGTCAATTGCTTCCATTGCCCATTCCTGCAAAACCTTGGACACATTTGTCCATGGATTTTATTGTTGATTTGCCACCTTCTGCAGGACATAATACTATTTGGGTTGTGGTGGACCGTTTCAGTAAAATGGCATATTTCATCCCATTAACCAGGCTTCCTACAGCTCGAGATCTGGCCATTCTCTTCATACAACATGTTTTCCGGCTCCATGGACTTCCTTCCGATATTGTTTCTGATCGTGGTTCACAATTCATAGCACAATTCTGGAAATCCTTCTGCACCCTCCTCGGAATCCGGATCAGTCTGTCATCTGCATACCACCCTCAGTCTAACGGGCAAACTGAAAGGGTTAACCAAGCACTTGAACAGTTCCTCCGATGTTATTCCTCAGAATTCCATGACAACTGGTCATCTTTGCTGCCTTGGGCAGAGTTTGCCTACAATAACTCATCTCACTCATCTACTCAAACTTCCCCGTTCTACTGTAACTTCGGTTTCCATCCCAGGTCTAATTCTCTGTACTCTCTCAAATCTGCTGGTATTCCGGAGATTCATTCCACAGCTGCTGATCTGAAAGTAATTTGGGGGAAAGTTCAGTCCTCCTTGAAAAAATCCTCATTGTCGGCCAAAAAATTTTCGGATCGCCACCGTACGACCTGCCCATTCAAAGTGGGCCAGAAAGTATGGCTATCAACTAGAAATCTTAGGCTCAGACAGCCTTGTAAAAAACTAGGGCCTAAATTTATTGGGCCGTTCATGATTACCAAACAGATCAATCCGGTAGCTTTTAGATTGAAGATTTCTAGTTCACTAAAAATTCCGAACACATTTCATTGTTCATTGTTGAAGCCAGTATTGTATCCTAGCCAATCCTCAACTGTGCCTGGGGGAAGTTCGAGTAAGCCACTAAGATATGTGGTTCAAAGGATTTTAGATTCCAAAAAAGTGCAAGGACAGGTGCACTTCCTGGTGCAGTGGAGGAACCGCGGGTTAGAAGAGCGATCTTGGGTTCCGCGAAGACAACTCCATGCCCCTAAACAATTGAAGGAATTCTTCAGGAGGTTCCCAAGAAAACCTGGATGTCGGGGTCCCTCGACCCCTCCTCAAGGGGGGGGTACTGTTACGAGCCGCGGCGGTGCCTAGCCGCCGCGACTCACTCACCTGCGTCCCGGCCGTCGCTAGGGACGTCACTTCCGGCCCTGACCCGGCCGTTGCCGGGGCAACGAGAAGACGCTTCAGCGCTGCGTCCCGGCAATGAGAGGAAGCCGGGCGCAGCGCTCACCATGTTCTAGCCTGTGGGCTAATTAATGCAGCATATTAATTATGCTGGGGGCTGTGTCTAATTCAGAGCTAGGCTCTGATTGGTGGCCACTGGTATTTAAGGCAATGAGGTCTGCTGCCTCATTGCCGGTTATAGCTTCTGTGTTCCAGTCTGCTGACCTGCTAGTTCCTGTCCTGTATCCTGATATCTCTATTTGACTCCCCGTGTATGACCCTTGGCTTTGATTTGGACCTTGCTCGTGTTTCCTGTGACCCTGATCTTTGGCCTGTTTACCCGTTCTGCTATTTGCCTGTGACCCCTGACCTCAGCTTGTTCATCGATACCGTTGTCTGCTGCCGGCCCTTGACCTCTGCGTGGACCTGACTCCTCTTGCCTGGGTTCTCCCCAGCTGGTACGCACTTCACGACCCTCTGTCAGTCTGCGGCCCAGTCTGTCCCCACCATCAGGGGCTCCAGTGAACACCTGACTGGCAGAGTAGATTCCGGGTTGTGTTGTGGCGGCTGGAGGGGTTCCTAACAGTATTCTAATTACAATTGTATCTAAACTAAATTTCAACCATGAAAATCTGGTTTAAGAAACACACAGCTATATTATCATCCCATTTAACTCTAAATGAAATAATATAATGAAGCTTTCTCATTATTTTTATATCATCTGTACATTTCTATCTGTAACAGATTTATCAAGTAATTCCAATGTAAGGAGATTTAAACCATGTTGAAATAGCATCACCAAAAGAGAGTGCTACCGATAATAATGTTCCAATTCACTACTTCCTCCATAAATGTACAGTTATGTTCATGAAGCTCATGTTATTTTTTGAATTTCCAGCAGTTGTGATCTATGTCATACAGAACTATGTGACACGGAAGCCGTTGCTTAGCAACAACCATAACAGCTCATGATGCTCAAGGAGATGTTGGGATTCAAATATAAACCTGAAGCAACAGTTGGATTCTCTTAGATCAGCATCCAGTGAGGAGCTGTAAGGAGCTGTGAGGAGCTGTGAGGAGCTGCTCTGTTTGAGGCTCTTCCTATCATCCTTTCCAGAGTTCAGTTTGCTGATATTGTTGACATCATGCAGTATTTCCAGGTTCCTGAATCTGTGTCATTTCAATCTGGCCTTCAGGCTCCTGTGGACCAATACGTTCATGGTGTCTCATCTCAAGGACATCTTGAGAGAGTTGGTGAGTTGTGAAAGTGTGATCATTAGTGCTAGGAGTAAATAATAAAGCTACGACTAAATACCGTATATACTCGTGTATAAGCCGAGTTTTTCAGCACATTTTTGTATGCTGAAAAAGGCCACTCGGCTTATACATGGGTGAACTTACCTGGTGTCCGGTCCCTCGGGTGTTAACTTCTGCATATGCGTTGCAACAACAGGAAGTTCGGCATTTGGAACGCAAGTTTGCGGGCTCTCTCTCTCTCTCTCTCTCTCTCTCATCGGAAACCTATATGGGTAAATTAAGCTCAATGAAACGATGCTGCGGCTAGGTAACAATCTGATTTCTATTTGATGCACATTTCTATTCCATAAAAAATATTGTTTTATCCCATACACAGCTCTTATTCATTACTCAAACTTAGGTTAAAGCGCAGAATATTCTTCTTTAGATAACCTTTTTTGTGTTTATTATTTAAAATACGGTAATTTTATGTTTGTCTTATTGTCATTTTATATTTCTCTCTCTCTCTCTCTCTCTCTCTCTCTCTCTCCTATGGTAATCGGAAACCTATATGGGTAAATTAAGCTTTTTATTGACCTAAAACACCTTTCCTTTGGGGTTAAACATATATAAAAATAAGTTCCAATATAGATGTAAATTAAAATGAAACTGTACTTCATTTTACAACTCTCTCTCATATATACAGGGATGCCACCTGTCAAAACTGTACTTTTCATTTTTTTACAAACCCATCAATTTACTTCACAAAAGAGCACCCTAGGGTATTGCTTACATTATCTTTGATTTATTTAGGTTAGGTTGTACCCAATGATTTTATAATCATTTATGAATGTTCCTTGTCATCTACTGTTATTTATGGTTTAGCTAAAAATGATTTCATAGATTGAACCTATCATTTTTATTTAGGTTTTTAAATTAGCGCTCTTTTCCACCCTAGGCTTATACTCGAGTCAATAAGTTTTCCCAGTTTTATGTGGTAAAATTAGGTGCCTCGGCTTATATTCGGGTCGACTTATACTCGAGTATATACGGTATATGAAACAGAGGAAAACACAGTCGAAATAGTTACTTTGTTTCAGGGTAATGGGATAAATTTAGTACAACTGCATATTGCTATTCATAAAGGACACATTTCTAAATAATTTTATTTTTACTGTTTAATGTAAAGATACTAACATAAATGTCTCAACCGAGACAATCTTTTTATCCTTCTTAATGCCAATTGGCAGAAGAGTGCCAGTAATAATTAAATAGAATTTTAAACCGCTATTTATCAGCTAAAATCTTTCTACTGAACTTAATAAATGGCGGTGACAGTTTGCTGGTTTTAAGCGGCAATGCTGTACGTTACATACTTTCTGGAAACAAGTAGAAGGTAAGATTTTACATACAATATTTTTATTAGTATATTTGGATTCATCAACAGATTAGATTCAATATCACATATTCATGGACTAAGCCAAGTAAAGGGGACATCAAAGATTATTCTTTTATGTTAAACACAGCACCAGAAATGTTTAAGGAAAGTGTACAAATCATAATGTTTCAAACTGCCATATAGGGATACTTATAATTACAGATCAGCTTTGCACTTATTTAGGTGTACACAGACATGTGCAGACTTCTGGACGTAAATTAACAAAAGACACAGACTACTAAAAATAGCTTTAGTGAACACAGATATAAGAATGCTTCCTTTCCACTCATGATTTCATTATATCATAAATGAGGCTCCAAAGAATAGAATCAATCAAATCATTAGGGCCAAGACAATTTGACAGAGTGGGACACAGACAGGGTCGGACTGGCCCGCCGGTGGACCGGACTATCCACCGGTAGGCCCCGACCCTGAATCGCTCCCCTCTTCGTTGGTGAGGGGAGCTAGAAACTTTAATAGAAATAAAAAAAAGGAAAAAAAACTCACGTGACCGCAGCGCTGGCTCCGTCAGCACTGAATGCCGGGCGTGACGTCATCACGCCCGACGTTCAGTGAGGAGCGCCGGCAAGACAGAGGAGAAGAAAAGGAAGAAGCAGATAGAAAAGGTAAGTGATAGGGGAGCATGGAACAGAAATAGGAGTATGGAACAGAGAAGGGGGAACATGGAACAGAGAAGGGGGAGTATGGAACAGAAATAGGAGTATGGAACAGAGAAGGGGGAACATGGAACAGAGAAGGGGGAGCATGGAACAGAAATAGAAGTATGGAACAGAGAAGGGGGAGCATGGAACAGAAATAGGAGCATGGAACAGGGAAGGGGGAACATGGAACAGAGAAGGGGGAGCATGGAACAGAAATAGAAGTATGGAACAGAGAAGGGGGAGCATGGAACAGAAATAGGAGTATGGAACAGAGAAGGGGGAACATGGAACAGAGAAGGGGGAGCATGGAACAGAAATAGGAGTATGGAACAGAGAAGGGGGAACATGGAACAGAGAAGGGGGAGCATGGAACAGAAATAGGAGTATGGAACAGAGAAGGGGGAGCATGGAACAGAGAAGGGGGAGCATGGAACAGAGAAGGGGGAGCATGGAACAGAAATAGGAGCATGGAACAGAGAAGGGGGAGCATGGAACAGAAATAGAAGTATGGAACATAGAAGGGGGAGCATGGAACAGAAATAGGAGCATGGAACAGAGAAGGGGGAACATGGAACAGAGAAGGGGGAGCATGGAACAGAAATAGAAGTATGGAACAGAGAAGGGGGAGCATGGAACAGAAATAGGAGTATGGAACAGAGAAGGGGGAACATGGAACAGAGAAGGGGGAGCATGGAACAGAAATAGGAGTATGGAACAGAGAAGGGGGAACATGGAACAGAGAAGGGGGAGCATGGAACAGAAATAGGAGTATGGAACAGAAATAGGAGTATGGAACAGAGAAGGGGGAGCATGGAACAGAGAAGGGGGAGCATGGAACAGAGAAGGGGGAGCATGGAACAGAGAAGGGGGAGCATGGAACTGAAGGGGGAGCATGGCAGAGTGAAGGGGGAGCATGGCAGTGTGAAGGGGGAGCACAGACAGTATGGCAGTGTGTGAAGGGGAGCCAGGAGAAGGTGCTGCAAAAGCAGCATGGAGGGTGCAGTGTGATTATAAGGAGGCACATCATGGTGATGAAGGGGCGCAGTAATGTGTGTGTGATGGCACAACGGGCTTGTGGCAATGTAATGTGTGTGTGGTAGGTGGTGGCTAAATAATGGGCGCTATTTTCTTTGTAGGGTGAAGATGGGGCAATTTAATTTTATAGTGGGGACTATTAATTTAAGATGGGGTGGTTTGGGCACTATTAATTGAATGTGGGGCTGAGTTTGAGGAGCATGAGGTAAATTTATTAAATGTGAATATGAATTATTTAATGGCAGTGACGGTTGCAGGAAATAGGTATATTATATGTAAATGTGATTAATTTATTGCAGGGGCTGTCTGTTGGGAGGGAAATAGGTTTATTAAATGGGAATACTATTACTTTTATGTTGGGGCTGGAGGAAGTCCTAAGTATTAAATGTGGGTCCTATTGATTTAACGCCGGGGCTGGTTGGAATTTTCTAAATGTACCCATTATTTTTTCCAAATAGGACCCCTCAACATTCCAGGATCCAGACAAGCCGCAGCTAAAGAAACCAGCAGCCACAGGTGGTGACAAGAACAGGTAGGACAGTCTGTCAAATGTTCTGAGTCTAGTGCAGGCTTGGCTAACCTGTGGCACTCCAGGTTTTGTGAAACTACAAGTCCCAGCATACCCTTCCAGCAATAGGCTGCTATATATTGGTAAAGCATGCTAAGGCTTGTAGTTTCACAACACCTGGAGTGCCACAGGTTAGTCAAGCCTGGTCTAGTGGAATAATCCCGATTCTTGGTGACTGTTCTGCCCAATCTAAGGTGCAGATCAAGACTGTACTCTTTATACACACTGCATTCTTTATATACTACACTATTGTGCTAGCTGTCCTTTGTGGGCTGACCACTCCCCCTCTAGTGTCTGGTCTTGCCTCTTTGATGGTTGGCCACACCCCCTCTGGTGGGCCCCTAGCGTTGCTGTCCCCTGGTGGGCCCTTCATGCCCCAGTCCGACACTGGACACAGATAAGATATTTCCCAACTAAAAGCATTTTCTCACATGGTCACAGCCACGGTTTATCCCTTTTGCCATGAAATACCTGATAGTGACCACATGAAACACCTGTTGGATGGGAATAATCTGCTTTATTGCCGCTTTGTCTCATTCTATTGCCACTGATGTTTTAAAATTAATACTATCTTTAATTTGCAGCTGTGGTGTGTGGCATGACTCTATTCTCTTTTTATGTAAAATTTTGCATAAAGGTATATCATGTGCACCAGACTTGTGCATGTCCCACACATATACTGTGGCCTCGTTGTCCTCCCTTGCTTCAATGCAGAGACATTGGTGTGTGCAAAGACCTTCAATTCCTCTATGATTACACTTTGGGACAACTACTTTAGGAGATGTATTTCATTAAAGAGATGGAAGTAGTACTTTGAAATGATGTCATTACTTTTGCCTATATTTCTATCATGTACTATAAGCCTACACAAGTCGGGTAAACATAAAAGACAGAATGGAGACATGCAAGTGTATATAAATACACATGGTGGACAAGTAAGTGTACCTATGCAAAAATAATGGAAAACATCAAGAAGAGTAAGGACTCATCTATGCGCGGAACCCTTGCTTCCCACACTATTGAACAAAATGTTAGTCCTGATGACACAAAGCATTTCTTCATTTGGGAAAATAAACAAATGGACCCATCTTCCAAAAGTTATTCTGCTGCATTCAAGCCTGACATTTTCTTCAATAAGGGTCATACAATACTACGTTGTGAACAACTAGAGCCATTGACAGATTCAAACACCCTTTTACTTCCTGGGGATATTTGTACAGATCGGGATGCAATGGCTCCTACAATAATCACTGCTGTGTCTTCCAAAAGCAAAAATAAGAATGCCCTTCCTGGTCATAAGAGATCTGCAACACATATACTAGGTTCTTTTGCCAACGACCTTCTTTCCTCTCACTATGAAGATCCTGCAGTCTCCATGCTTATTTCCAGCATGGATTATTTATATAAAGTCGCACCACATGAAGACATAGAGAGAAAAAAAAATACCCCAAAATCTACCCCATTCTCTTCAAGTAATAATCTTGCCAAATGGTATTATATATTCAAGAAGAGGCGTCTGTGTAGAATAAAGGCAAAGACTGCAAAGCACCAAAAATCTGTCAAGCCCAAAATAGAGAAGTGAGCCTATGTAAATAAATTGCATTTGTATTCTATTCTGTTCTTTCTGGACTTTACCAAATCTGGATTTTTTGGTCAAATTTGTTTTTATACTTTCCCATTCATCAACCAGACACAATTATACCAGTGCTACCAAAGTGAGCAGATAAACACAAATGTAGATTGTTTCAAGAAAAAAAAATAGAATTTCAAATGTATATCATTTCATAATTTTATAACTGGAAAGTATTTTACAAAATAATAGCTGAATGTAAACATTTATATATGATAATCACATATTCCCACAGCGTCCTCCTGCACACGCGGTACAGCTAGATGTTCTGCTAGGGATGTAATGAGGAAGTGCAGACTGATTTACACACACCGTTGGAGATTTATTTTTCCCCACTGAAGTTTGGAGGTCCTATAAGACTATATGATTCAGAGTGGAGGGAATTCCTCCCTGTTTACAATCAATAAAACAAATGCCATCCTATCTGTACTTGCAAACAGATAGGATGGTTCAAATTCCACCTATTTTAAAATTTACCATTACCATTTATTGTGCTTGACTGAAATATGCTTAAAAAGATTGTTTTCTCAAATTTGTCTAAGAACACAGACATTATTCCAATACCAGCAGCTTTCGGTTTCCGTCATACGTTACGGAAACTTGGGTGAGCCAACCTAAAGTGAGGAGATGCTGAGTACTGTTACTTGCTGGAGTCTACCTGCTACTAGCCCAACCCTGTTCTGATAATCAATCCTTATTTCCTAAAAGTGGTTCATCACACCATTATCTAGATAGCAGCATCTGAGTGATAAACTTTAATGTGATACACACATAGCTAAATTGAAGAGATTCCTATATACCTGTATTAAAGGGCACTGGCTATATTCTAAGTGGAAATTCTTCTGACTATGGATAATCTAAGCTTGGCAGAATGTATTTGAGGTTTCAAAGCTCCCAGAAAGCAGCTTCACATATTTAGTTTATTTAATGTTAGCCCTCAGGCATCTTACCTTTCTAAAGAAGGATTGTGATGATCAGAGACATTCATACTAGGGATGCCCCTTTTACACAATGTAGGTGGTATCCCAGCATCATATAAAAGGTACAGGCTTGATGACCACCACCAGGTGCAGCTGCACCCAAACACTATCTGGAGATGGTCGGAATCAGTAATCTATTCATAGTTTTGTTAAGTGCGTATTGTCGCTAACCAATAACGATTGTCGAACCTCGATTTGTGTTTCCAAAGCACAAAGATTTATTCTCAAAAAGTAGCAGAATAATTCAACCGAAATAATAATAAGTACAGCCGTTACTTATCGCAGGCGCTCTGGATCCAGTGTGCAGTCATTCAATCCTAAAGTCTGGGGACAAGATGTCTGAACACTAGATGTGAAGCTGCTGCTTATATGCACACAGAAATACAGTAATACAATGGAGATGGTATAGCTTGCTTCTATTGATACAGGTTTCAGGAAGGTCCAAGGGGTTGTCAATCATTGGCTAGTTCATCCTAAAGAATCCAAAGGAGGGGTTTATCTCTCCAGGGGGTATGCTCTGCTCTTCCCGCCAAGATTCCTTAGTCTTAAGTAGTTCATAATTCCCTATCATTCATAACTTGTGTATGCACTCTGCGATTCCTTCGCAGAGTGAACCAAACAGTAGAAAATGTTAAGAGGTTTATAATGATACCACACATGATATGATTCCTTCAACATGTTCCATATATTTCACTAATGTGCATATAACTTATATTATAACACATAAATACTACTATATTTCGACATAACTGACTATGTGTTGCAACTACCATTAATGTGTACTATTTTACAAGTATGCGTGTTTGTGCGAATGTATGGTAAAAGACCAAATACTGTTGCTGCCACATGTTGCAGCTGTGTACGCCCTTTTACGCTGTGGTGTGCCCTTTTACGCCATAGAGTACCGTACACATCTTTTCAGACAAAGACAACCAAGTTTGCTCGATTTTAATTGAAATGACTTTATCCAATTTGCTGACTTCGACAGCTCCACCCTTTGATAGTGAAATAAACTATCACCCAATCACCGTTTCAAGCTCAGGATTATACAATACTTCTTCACAGACCATGATCTCGGTATCTGGTACCACCCTTTCAGTCTTTTTCACAGTGTTACTCCTAGGAGACCATTTTCCACATTTCAACACAGTAGGAACACATTTGACACATAAACCAATTGCTAAGATGACACCCAGTATAAGGAGAAGGAGCTTACCTACACTAGCAACCTGTCACGGGCACTAGGAGTCTTTGCCCAGGATATCACCAGATGATGTACTTACCAGAGTAATATAGCTGGTACTATGGTTCTCTGGTAGCAGGGTGACAACGGAACAGGAGAATCAGCAGATGGTGAGAGAATGCTCAGGGAAAGTCTATGACTAGCAGCAACTGGTAATGAGTAGATGTATGTACACGAGGAACCAGATGGACAAGTAAACGTGAGGAGAGTCAGTGGTCTGCGTACAGCAATTTGTACCACTGCTATAGTGAGGAGGAATGTCCAGGAGTAGCGAGGAGGTAGTGAGAGTCAGCGGTCTGCGTATAGCAAGTTGTACCGCTGTCTATAGTGAAGGAATGGATTCCAGGTGCAAGTAGGTAACGGGGAAGTCAGTGGTCTGCGTATAGCAAGTTGTACCACTGCTTATGTGAGAGGATACTTGAAACTGGTGTCACAGGGAAACAGGAGTCAGTGGTCTGCGTCAGCAAGTTGTACCACTGCTATATATATGTGAGGAGGGGCACGAGGAGATGAATGTAATGCAGAGAATACACGTGGCACACAGAACTTGATCCCACGATGATATCCACAATACAACAATAACTGACAAGTGCTGCTTGAAGTATACAAAGTCACTATAGCAATCCAGGTAATAGGAAACAAAGTCAATGGTAACAATAGCTTCAGTGGATAGTAGACTCCGGAGATGAACACAACATAGTCCAGACGGATATGCAATAGAAAAGCAAAGTCAATGGAAAGTATGCATACCGCGGTTCAGGAGAGCAGGCTGTCAGAGAGACGTGCAGGGATACCTGAACGGCTGAACGCCGGCAGGAGGAGAGACCACTGGAGGATGGAAGCGGTAATCAGGTTGGTGCAGCGCACGGCAGGTAACCAGTATCAACGGAGCAATACTCAGGAAGCAGTAGTAAGTAAAACTGGAAACATGATGGACACGGGAGAGTTGAGGCTGTCGGGTATCCGGCAGTAGTAGCGGAGGCAGCGGAGAGAAGACACCCTGAACACGGGAGAGTAGAGGCGGTCTGGAATCCGGTAGTAGTAGCGAAGGCAGCGGAGAGGAGACACGCTGAACACAGGAGAGTAGAGACGGTCTGGAATCTGGGAGCAGTAGCAGATAGGAATCAGTGGAGAGCTGACACGATGAATACAGGAGAGTTGAGACGGTCTGGAACCCTGCAGTAGTAACGGAGGCAGCGGAGAGCAGACACGCTGAACACAGGAGAGTTGAGGCGGACTGGAAACCACAATCGCAGTAAACAGGAATCAGCTGGAGCTGAAAACACAAGGAAACACAGGAACACCTTCAGAGGCTCATGAGGAATGAGACTCCAAGATCAGGCAACAAGGTAATGATCACAGGAGGTTTAAATAGGGAGGGTTGCCTGATCATCCAATCAATTAAAAGCAACAGGTACTGAAGGTTTAATAAGGGCTGCACATGCGCAGACCCTCAGGATGGCGGACGGCCACGGTTCCTGAACACAGGAGAAATGGCACTCACAGTCCGGTGAGTGACAGTACCCCCCCATTTAAAGGTGGGCACAGAACACCTGGAACCGGGTTTGTCCGGAAACTTGGAATAAAACTTCTTAAGAAGAGCTGGAGCGTTGAGATCTTCTGCTTTAATCCATGACCGCTCTTCAGGACCAAAGCCCTTCCAATGAACGAGGAAACGAAGCACTCCTCGCGAAATTTTTGCATCCAATATGTGAGTAATCTCAAAGTCCTCCTCTTGATGAACTTGAACTGGCCGAAGTGCTGAAGGAGGGACCGAGAAACGGTTGATGATAAGAGGTTTGAGCAAAGACACATGGAAGGCATTGGAAATACGAAGGTTCTTAGATAGTAGAAGTTTGAAACAAACTGGATTTATCACTTGAATGATCCTATACGGACCAATAAAACGAGGAGCGAACTTCATAGATGGGACCTTCAAACGAATATTTTTGGTTGATAACCAAACACGATCTCCGATTTTAAGTGGTGGAATAGCCCGTCTCTTTTTATCTGCAAAAGACTTATATCTGGCAGATGTCTTCTTTAAACAGGTTCTGACATGAGACCAAATATTTTTGAAAGTTTGACAAACAGTCTCTACAGCAGGAACTTGGGTGGGAGGGAGGGCAGGAAATTCCGGAAAAGACGGATGGTGACCGTAAACCACAAAGAATGGAGTTTTAGAAGATGATTCATGATACTTGTTGTTATGAGCGAATTCAGCCCATGGAAGCAAATCTACCCAGTTGTCTTGGTTGGCTGAAGAGAACATCCTTATAAAAGTCTCAAGATCTTGATTGAACCTTTCGGTTTGTCCGTTTGATTGAGGATGGTAGGAGGATGAGAGTGATAATCGGATACCCAAGGTCTTACAGAGGGCCCGCCAGAATCTGAAAACTAATTGTACTCCTCTATCTGAAACAATCTCGGAAGGACATCCATGAATACGGAAGATTTCTTTGATGAAATAATCAGCCAGAGTAGATGAAGAAGGTAAACGGGTCAAAGGAACGAAATGTGCCATCTTCGAAAATCTGTCCACTACTACCAAAATAGTATTGCACTTTTTACTAGGAGGCAGATCAATAACAAAGTCCATACTAATATGGGTCCACGGCTTGGAAGGAATGGGTAGTGGTTGAAGCAAACCCGCTGGAGTTCTGCGGGGAGTCTTAAACTGGGAACACAATTCACAAGCAGCCACAAAATCTTTGACATCTCTCCTCATAGAAGGCCACCAGTAACTTCGAGAAAGAATTTCAAAAGTCTTGCGTTCACCAGAATGTCCAGAAAAACGAGAAGAGTGGAACCACGAAAGGATTTTCCTCCTAAGAGTAGGAGGCACGAGGGTTCTCCCAAATGGTAGCACCTTAGTGGAAGAAGCAGCCAGAGAAACACATTTGGGGTCTAATATAGAGTGGTTGGGACCATCTTCAACGTCTGAGGACGTCACAAAAGCTCGAGATAGGGCGTCTGCTTTTTTATTTTTCGCAGCTGGTTTGAAGGTTATGATTAGTTCAAAACGAGAAAAGAAAAGAGACCATCTTGCTTGACGAGGATTCAAACATTGAGCAGACTGTAGATATGACAAATTTTTATAATCAGTAAAAATTGTCACAGGATGACGAGCTCCTTCCAACAAATATCTCCATTCCTCTAATGCTACTTTTAATAGCCAGCAACTCCTTGTCCCCGATGGTATAATTCCTCTCTGCAGGCAGAAGACCCCGAGAGTAAAAGGCACAAGGATGGAATTTTTGTTGCTCCGATCTTTGGGAGAGAATGGCTCCTAAACCAACATTAGAGGCATCTACCTCTAGAAAGAAGGTAAGCGTCACATCAGGCTGTCGAAGAACAGGAGCGGAGGAGAAGGACTCTTTGAGAAACTGGAAGGCTTGAAGGACCTCAGAGGACCATTGTTTAGTATTGGCCCCTTTACGAGTTAGGGCCACAATAGGAGATGCAATCGAGGAAAAATCTTGAATGAAGCGTCTATAGTAATTGGCAAAACCTAAAAAACGCGGAATAGCACGAAGAGTAGTTGGCTGAGGCCAATGTAATACAGCATTCACCTTTTCTAGATCCATCTGAAGACCAACTCCGGAGACAATATATCCCAGAAATGGAATCTGGGGCAACTCGAATGAACATTTTTCTAACTTGCAGAATAATGAATTTTTCCGGAGTCTGGAAAGGACCTCTGCCACATGTTGATGATGAGAAGGCAGGTCCTGCGAAAAGATCAATATGTCGTCCAGATAGACGACGACACAAACATATAACAAGTCCCGGAAGATCTCATTAATGAAACCCTGGTAAACAGTGGGGGCGTTACATAACCCGAAGGGCATTACTAAATATTCATAATGCCCGTCTCTGGTGTTGAAAGCTGTCTTCCATTCGTCACTGGACCTGATTCGAATTAAATTGCAGGCACCACGAAGATCCAACTTGGTAAAGATCCGGGCTCCCTTGATACGATCAAATAACTCAGTAATTAATGGAATGGGATACCGATTTTTGATAGTTATGGCGTTAAGTCCACGGAAATCTATGCAAGGACGTAATGACCCATCCTTCTTTGTTACGAAGAAAAACCCTGCTCCAGCGGGAGAGGTAGAAGGTCGAATAAATCCTCGCTGGAGATTCTCTTTGATGTACTCAGATGTAGCTTGAGTTTCAGGTAACGAAAGTGGATACACACGACCCCTGGGAGGAGTCTTGCCAGGTTGAAGATCAATCGGACAGTCCCACGAACGATGAGGAAGAAGACGTTCAGACTGAATTTTATTAAATACATCGGCAAAAGAAGCATACTGAGGAGGAAGTCCCGGTGAACAAGGTGAAATGGAGGATTGCTGTATTTTGAGAGGAACGACTTGAGAGAGGCAACGATGATGACATTCAGGCCCCCAAGACGTAACTTGAGGAGTGTGCCAATCAATCTGGGGAGAATGACGTTGAAGCCATGGAAGGCCTAATACAATCGGACTGGTAGTAACAGGAAGAATTAAAAACGAAATTTCTTCCTAGTGTAATACACCAATTTGAAGGGTTACTGGAGACGTACTCTGGGTGATGAGACCATTAATAATGCGTGATCCATCGATAGCAGTCACAGTAATAGGTATTTTCAAAGTAATCACTGGTAGGGACCATTGATTCACGAGAGATTTAGAAATAAAATTTCCTGCAGCTCCAGAGTCAATAAGTGCTTGGGACTTGAACGATTTGGTAGCAAAGGAAACTGTAACATCAAAAGCACAAACTTTTAATTTCGTAGAACATGGAGAGGACTCCAGGGACCCTAACTTCACCTCTCCAGAACTGATTAGGGCCTGGCATTTCCCGATTTTTTAGGGCATGAATTGAGCATATGAGTAGAATCAGCACAATAGATACAAAGTCTATTTTTTACTCTTCGGTCCCTCTCCTCTGAAGTTAATTTGGAGCGACCTATCTCCATGGGTATCACCGGAGATGAAACTGGGCGAACTGGAGGACTTGAGCGAAGAGGTGCTTTAAATGAAGTTGTTTTTTCAGACTCTCTTTCACGAAATCTCATGTCTACACGGTGGCAAAGAGAAATCAAATCTTCTAGAGAAGTAGGTAATTCTTGAGTAGTCAGTGCATCTTTAATTTTATCAGAAAGCCCCTGCCAGAAGGCGGCAATTATCGCTTCAGTGTTCCACTGAAGTTCAGAGGCTAATATCCGAAATTGATTGACGTACTGGCCTACAGTACGAGAACCCTGACGTAGATGGAGGATGCTGGATGCAGCGGAAATAACATGACCAGGTTCATCAAATACACTTCGAAACGTGGAAATAAATTTGGCACTATCTTGTAATAATGGATCATTTCTTTCCCACAGAGGGGAAGCCCATGCGAGAACTTGTCCGGAAAACAAGGAAATGAGATAGGCCACTCTGGAACGATGAGTAGAGAAATGGTGAGGTTGAAGCTCAAAATGAACTGAGCATTGATTTAGAAAACCCCTGCATGTTTTGGGGTCTCCATCATATTTTGAAGGAGAAGGCAGGTGTAGCGTGGAAGCAGTAGACACCTGGGATGGCACTGGGGAAACGGAGGAAGGCACAGGAGCATCAACAGTAGCTGTGATATTTTGCGCAGACGTTCTTTGGGAGGCTAACGCCTGGCAACATTGCAGCAATTGTTGTTGGCGAACATCCTGTTGTTCAATACAGGTAAACAGATACTGCAGCATCTCTTTAGCTGTAGGTTCCGCTCCTGGGTCTGTCATGGCCTGATCTTACTGTCACGGGCACTAGGAGTCTTTGCCCAGGATATCACCAGATGATGTACTTATCAGAGTAATATAGCTGGTACTATGGTTCTCTGGTAGCAGGGTGACAATGGAACAGGAGAATCAGCAGATGGTGAGAGAATGCTCAGGGAAAGTCTATGACTAGCAGCAACTGGTAATGAGTAGATGTATGAACACGAGGAACCAGATGGACAAGTAAACGTGAGGAGAGTTAGTGGTCTGCGTACAGCAAGTTGTACCACTGCAATAGTGAGGAGGAATGTCCAGGAGTAGTGAGGAGGTAGTGAGAGTCAGCGGTCTGCGTATAGCAAGTTGTACCGCTGTCTATAGTGACTTTCAATGATTCGAGGGATACCGAACCTACATACAAAATTTTCTTTGCAGTGAACACAGCAGTATTAGTTGCTGCCGGATATGCTTCTACCCAACCGGAAAACACATTAATACACACTAACACATACTTTAGATTCCTGCACGGTGGTAATTGGATATAGTCAATTTGTATTACCTGAAAAGGTCCGTCTGTAGGAGGGATGTGGGATGGCTCAGTTAGAATAGTTTTCCCCGCTATTTTTCCTCAAACAAGTAAGACATGACATTGCCTTCTTACCAGCCTGAGAGGAAAATCCAGGAGCACACCAGTATGCTCTCACCAGTTTGCACATACCTTCTTTACCCAGGTGAGTCAGGCCGTGTGCTGCTTCAGCCAGGCTTGGATAGTACGTTCGGAGAGCTACAGGCTTACCTTGTCCATCCCTCCAGAGTCCTGAGGACTCTTGACCACATCCCTTCGCCTTCCAGACCGACTTTTTCTGCAGGGAACACAAATCTTGCATTTCAATTAGTTTCTGCATGTCTAATGTCTGAAAAACCATCATAGTCTCGGTCGATATAGTCATAGGTTGCCCTGCTGCCCATTTAGCAGCTTCGTCCACCCTGTTATTGCCCAGTGACACTGGGTCTTCTTCAAAGGTATGGGCTTTGCACTTTATGACGGCTACTGTTCTGGGTAACTGTATCGCTGTCAGAAGTCCTTTTATGTGTTGTGAGTGTGCCACTGGCGTACCTGCTGCTGTCGTAAAGTTTCTAAGACGCCAAAGGGCCCCAAAATCGTGCACTACCCCGAAGGCGTACCTAGAGTCAGTATATATATTGGCTGATTTACCCTCTGCCAACTCACACGCTCTCCTTAATGCTACTAGTTCCGCCACCTGGGCTGAGTGAGGTGGACCAAGGGGTTCAGCTTCTACCACATCCTGATCGTCTACAACAGCGTAACCAGTACATAGCTCTCCCATCTCTGTCTGTCTATGACAACTCCCGTCTGTATAAAACGTAAAATCTACATTTTCTAAGGAGGTGTCACGTATGTCGGGCCTTGCAGTAAAGGTCTGATTCAGGTGTTCCATACAGTCATGCGTGTCAGTATTCTTGCCTAACTCATGATCAACCAGGGTCTCCTCACCTCCCACCCTTTGTGTCTCTTGAGACGCATATGGAAGGTATGTAGCTGGATTTAAGGTGCTACATCGTTTGATGGTGATGTTTGAGGGTGCCATCAGGGCTAGTTCCCACTTTGTGAATCTAGCTGAAGAAACATGTCTGGTTTGGGCTGAACTTAACAGAGCTGATACAGCATGGGGTGTATAGACAGTTGAATTATGTCCTAATACTACGTCCTCGCTCTTACTTACCAGAAGGGCAGTTGCTGCTACACTTCTGAGACATGTTGGGAGTGATCTTGCCACATTGTCCAATTGTGCACTGTAGTATTCTA
Source organism: Mixophyes fleayi (assembly GCF_038048845.1). Taxonomy (NCBI): domain Eukaryota; kingdom Metazoa; phylum Chordata; class Amphibia; order Anura; family Limnodynastidae; genus Mixophyes; species Mixophyes fleayi. Next base: position 193,485,722 of record NC_134403.1, on the reverse strand, counting down.
CCGGTCTGCAAGCGTCACCATGTTTCTGTGTGAGGACACCTGCTGCACAACCATCAGCTTCCGTACAGTATAGCTCAAAAGGCTTTTCATAATCAGGTATTCCCAATGCAGGTGCTCTAATCAGACTATCTTTAAGATCAAAGAACGCTTGCTCTGACTCTTCTGTGTGTACAACTCGTTTTGGTTTTGACGAAGAGACTATTTCCTGCAATGGTAATGCCAGAATAGAAAAACCTGGGATCCAGGATCTACAGTATCCACACATCCCCAGGAAGGTACGAATCTGCTTCTGGCTCTGTGGCAGAGTCATGTGTCTGTATCGGCTGGTCTGCTGTGTGCCGACCCGGCTTGTCGGTTGGCCCTTCTCCTGCTGGGTCCCTGGCTTGTCTGCATCAACTGATCTGTTGTGTGCCGGCCCGGCTTGTCGGTTGGCCCTTCTCCTGCTGGGTCCCTGGCTTGTCTACATCGGCTGGTCTGCTGTGTGCCGGCCCGGCTTGTCAGTTAGCCCTTCTCCTGCTGGGTCCCTGGCTTGTCTGTATCGGCTGGTCTGCTGTGTGCCGGCCCGGCTTGTCGGTTGGCCCTTCTCCTGCTGGGTCCCTGGCTTGTCTGCATCGGCTGATCTGCTGTGTGCCGGCCCAGCTTGTCAGTTAGCCCTTCTCCTGCTGGGTCCCTGGCTTGTCTGCGCCGGCTGGTCTGCTGTGTGCCGGCCCGGCTTGTCGGTTGGCCCTTCTCCTGCTGGGTCCCTGGCTTGTCTGCATCGGCTGATCTGCTGTGTGCCGGCCCGGCTTGTCGGTTGGCCCTTCTTCTGCTGGGTCCCTGGCTTGTCTGCGCCGGCTGGTCTGCTGTGTGCCGGCCCGGCTTGTCGGTTGGCCCTTCTCCTGCTGGGTCCCTGGCTTGTCTGCATCGGCTGATCTGCTGTGTGCCGGCCCGGCTTGTCGGTTGGCCCTTCTTCTGCTGGGTCCCTGGCTTGTCTGCACCGACTGGTCTTCTGTGTGCCGGCCCGGCTTGTCGGTTGGCCCTTCTCCTGCTGGGTCCCTGGCTTGTCTGCATCGGCTGGTCTGCTGTGTGCCGGCCCGGCTTGTCGGTTGGCCCTTCTCCTGCTGGGTCCCTGGCTTGTCTGCACCGGCTGGTCTGCTGTGTGCCGACCCGGCTTGTCGGTTGACCCTTCTCCTGCTGAGTCCCTGGCTTATCTGCAGCAGCTGGTCTGCTGTGTGCCGGCCCGGCTTGTCGGTTGGCCCTTCTCCTGCTGAGTCCCTGGCTTAACTGCGTCAACTGCATATAGAACATTATTTTATATGCCATTATTTTGTTTTTCCTGATTGTACATTTACAAGTTTCTACTTTTTACCTGTTATTATTCTACTATTTATATGCCTTTATCTTGTTTTTCCTGATTTTATATTTACCAGCAACTAGTTTTACCTGTTATTATTTTTGCCTATTTCCATTGTCCTTATTACCTCTCCTTCTATTATTCTTTGCCTTCCACGCCCTATTTGGTTATTGTCCTCCATCTTGCTATTGTCTCCCTGCTTATTCTTACCTGTTATCCGCTGTCCTTATTATCTTACTGTTCTGCTATCATTCTTACCTGTCTTCATTGTCCTTATTTTCTCACTGTACTGTTGTTCCATGCCCTCCACGCCCTAATTCGTTATTATCTTCCACCTTTTCATTGTCTTCCTGCCTTTGTTCTTACCTGTTTTTCACTGTCCCCACTATCTCACTGTTCTGTTACTCTCTCTCCCTACTATGCCTCCCCGCTCTCACTCCATACCCATACTCTCCCCCCGCCCTACCTCTCCCGTTCCTCCCCGCCATCCCCCGCGCGCTGCTCATCTTGCTAACCTCATCCCCATTTCCCCCCTCTCCTCTCCCCCTTTCTTCTGTGCCCTCTGGAATGCCAGATCCGTCCGCAACAAGCTGACTGCTATCCACGACCTCTTTCTATCCAACTCCTTTAACCTTCTTGCCGTTACTGAAACCTGGCTCTCCGATTCTGATACTACTTCCCCCGCTGCCCTCTCCTATGGTGGCCTCTCCTTCACCCACTCCGCCAGGCCTGGTGCCCGCCCTGGCGGTGGAGTTGGCCTCCTCCTCTCCTCCACCTGTATTTTTCGTGTCATTCCCCCTGAACCCTCCCTCTCCTTTTCCTCTTTTGAAGCTCACTCCATCCGCCTCTTCTACCCCATCCATCTCCGCGTCACTGTCATCTACCGCCCCCCTGGCCCCACCTCCCTCTTCCTTGACAACTTTGCTAGCTGGCTTCCTCACTACCTCTCCTCCGATCTCCCCTCGATCATTCTCGGTGACTTTAATATCCCCATCGACAACCCCACCTACCCTGCTTCCAGCAAACTGCTCACCCTCTCTTCCTCCCTTGGTCTCACCCAATGGACCTCCTCCTCTACCCACTGCCTTGGTCACTCCCTTGATCTTGTCTTCTCCTACCTATGTAATCTCTCTGACTTCTCCATCTCTCCCTTTCCTCTATCCGACCACCATCTCCTCTCCTTCTCTCTCTCCTCTTCTCCTGCTCCCCCCCCCCCTGCCCAAACCTACTCTGTCCATACGCAACCTCGATGCTCTTGACCCTGCCTCTCTGTCCTCCTCTCTCGATACCCTCCTTTCTCCCCTTTCCTCCCAGGCCTGCCCCAACCAGGCGGTCTCCCTCTACAATCACACCCTCACCTCTGCTCTGGACGCGGTCGCCCCTGCCCACTCCGTCCACCCCCGCTGCTCCAAACCCCAACCCTGGCACTCCAAATTTACCCGCTTCCTCCAAAAATGCTCCCGTTCCGTCGAACGTCACTGGAGAAAATCCCGCTCCCTGGCTGACTTCCTCCACTTTAAATTCATCCTTTCATCCTACAGCTCTGCCCTCTCACTCGCTAAACAATCTTTCTTTAAATCCCTCATCTCTTCCCAGTCCTCTAACCCCCGCCGCCTCTTTGCCACCTTCAGCACTCTCCTGCCCCCCCCCCCCTCCCCCCACCCCCTCCTCCCTGACTGCCTCTGATTTCGCCTCCTTCTTCTCCTCTAAAATCGAGGCCATCCGACTTGAAATCTCCTCCTCCACTCTCTCTTCCACCCCTCCCACTCTTCTGTCCTCCCCCCCAACCACCTTCCCCTCCACTCCTTCCGTCCCACCACCGGCGAGGAAGTCCACTCTCTCATTTTATCCTCCCCCCCACTACCTGCCCCCTGGATCCCATCCCCTCCCACCTTCTTCGCTCCCTTTCCCCCACCACCTGCTCCCACCTCGCTCACCTCTTTAATCTCTCCCTCTCCACTGGCATCTTCCCCTCCTCCTTCAAACATGCTCTCGTATCCCCCATTCTTAAGAAACCTAATCCCGACCCCACTTCTCTCTCGAACTATCGCCCCATATCTCTTCTCCCTTTTGCCTCCAAAATTCTTGAGAGGCTCGTCTGCAGCCGTCTCACCTCCTACCTTTCTGAATACTCCCTCCTTGATCCTCTCCAGTCTGGTTTCCGCCCCCTCCACTCCACTGAAACTGCCCTGGCTAAAGTCACCAATGACCTCCTCTCTGCAAAAGCCAGGGGCCACTTCTCCCTTCTCATCCTCCTTGACCTCTCTGCAGCCTTTGACACCGTTGACCACCCCCTCCTCCTTCACACCCTCCAGTCTTTCGGCCTCTCCGGCCCAGTCCTGTCCTGGTTCACCTCTTACCTTACTCACCGTTCCTTCTCTGTCACCACCTCTGGGTCTCTCTCCCCCCCATCCACCCTTCCAGTTGGGGTGCCTCAGGGCTCTGTTCTGGGACCCTTACTCTTCTCTCTATACACCTCCTCCCTGGGTGAACTCATCAGCTCCTTCGGCTTCAGCTACCACCTTTACGCTGACGACACTCAACTATACCTCTCCTCTCCTGATCTCTCTCCCTCCCTCCTCTCTAGGGTGTCCGCCTGCCTCTCTGCCATCTCCTCCTGGATGTCCTCTCGATTCCTCAAACTTAACCTTGCAAAACTGAGCTCATAGTTTTTCCTCCCTCTCATACCCCATCCCCTTCTGACCTCTCCATCACTGTCGACAACACCTCTATCTCACCTGTCCCCCAACTTCGCTGCCTTGGTGTCATCCTCGACTCCTCTCTCTCCTTTGGCCCCCACATCCTCTCTCTTGCTAAATCCTGCCGCTTCCAGCTGCGCAACATCGCTCGCATACGGCCCTTCCTCTCCCAAGATGCCACCAAATGCCTTATCCACTCTCTGATCATCTCCCGCCTGGACTACTGCAACCTCCTCCTCACTGGCCTCCCCCACTCTCATCTCGATCCCCTTCGATTCGTCCTTAACGCTGCAGCTAGGCTTATTTTCCTCTCTCGCCGCTCCTCTTTTGTCTCCCCCCTCTACCTAGCCCTTCACTGGCTCCCATTCCCCTTCAGAATCCTCTTTAAGCTCCTCACACTCACCTACAAGGCCCTCGCCAACTCCACTGCGCCCTACATCTCCACCCTCCTCTCTATTCATGCTCCATCCCGCCCTCTCCGTTCTGCCTCTGACCGTCGCCTCTCTTCCCCCCTTATAACCTCCTCCCACGCGCGTATCCAAGACTTCGCCCGCGCTGCCCCCCTCCACTGGAACAAGCTCCCTCCCTCCATCAGAACTTCCCCTAATCTGTCCAGCTTCAAACGGGCCCTAAAAACCCACCTTTTTCTTAAAGCCTTTCTGTCTCCCACTTAACTTCCTACCTTATCTTCTGCCTCTGTCCCCCTACTCTCCCTCTCTCCCCTGCGTCTCTCTGTCTGTCCACCCCTCCCCTTAGATTGTACGCTCCTGTGAGCAGGGCCATCTCTCCTCCTGTTTCCACCACTTCTAACTCTGCTCTCCAGCTACTTAGCCCTCCTCCTCAAAGGTCCTCCACCCCACGTCCACTTTCGCTCCCTCCTCCCCCCTGGGGGTCTCCCTGTCTTCCGCGCCCCCCTTCTTGGGCCCCGTCGTTTTCGGATCCTCCCTCCCCTTTCCCCGCCCTCTCTAGCTGTGCATTGAGCGTACTGAGTTGCTGTGTTTACTGTACTGTGCTGTCTCCCATTGTATTGTGATTTTGTTTGTCTCTGTACGGCGCTGCGGATGCCTTGTAGCGCCTTATAAATAAATATTAATAATAATAATAAAATGTGTTGTATAGCCTCAATCCTGTCGGTGGTCAGGTGTCTTAGCCCCTTAGTGAGGCAGTGTCCTAAGTATTTGACCTTAGTCTGACATGGCTGTAATTTGTCCTTTGCCACCTTGTGCCCTGTTTGTGAGAGATGGAGCAACAACAATTTAGTATCATGTAAACATGACATAAAAAAATCAGAGCACAGCAACAAATCGTCCACATATTGAATTAGAACAGACCCATTGTGGGGTTGAAAGGATTGCAAACAGTCATGTAAGGCTTGGGAGAAAATACTGGGGCTGTCAATGAACCCCTGGGGTAGTCTAGTCCATGTGTATTGCACTCCCTGGTAGGAGAATGCAAAAAGGTATTGGCAGTCAGGATGAAGAGGGACTGAGAAGAAGGCAGAACATAGATCAATTACAGTAAAATGACTAGCAGACAGTGGAATCTGCATGAGGATGACAGCTGGATTCGGCACTACAGGGAATTGGCTCTCAACAACTTTATTAATTCCCCTTAAGTCCTGGACTAATCTATAGCCCCTCCCCCCACTCTTCTTCACAGGGCAAATGGGACTATTTGCTGTACTGGCTGTACGAATTAAAATCCCTTGTTGTAACAGCCTTTCAATAACAGGATATACCCCTAGTTCCACCTCCGGTTTTAATGGATACTGTGGGATTTTTGGATCTATCCTACCACTTTTTAGATTGACCATGACAGGGGCTATGTTTGCCATCAGTCCAGTGTCCTGTCCATCTCTGGTCCATAGTGAACCTGGTATTTCCAGCAACATCCCCTTTACTTGAGATGGACTGTGTTCTATAACAGTAGAGTGTAACATTAACCTTTGAGGGGTGTCCAATATGTCCTGTACCTCATGAGCGACCTTCTCGGGTATATCTAGGAACACACCATCTGAAGTACAGTATATGACACATCCCATTTTACATAACAAGTCTCTCCCTAGCAAGTTAGTAGGAGCCGCCGCAGCCAAGAGAAACGAATGCTTAGTATGCAGAGGCCCGATAGTAACTACAGCAGGTTTAGTTAGAGGATAATGTAACACTTTTCCCGTTACCCCCATAGCTGGAATAGTTTTACTGGTCACCTGTAGATTAAAAGGAGAGGTTATCACAGATCTGGCCGCCCCTGTATCTACAAGAAAAGTTTGTTTTCTACCAGCTATGTCAACTATCATTGTTGGTTCTTCTCTCTGACTCTCAGTTAACCTCACCGGCTGTAGACTTCAGGTATGACCTGACCCCTAGCGCTGACTATTGCTTTCCCGCGCAGCATTTGCTGCTGTAACATGAGCCACAGGTGTGAGTCTTCTAGTCAATGTGAATCCCTCCTTGGAGGATATCTATGTGACCCTTCATTAGGATTATACCTTCCCTTTGTACAATCTTTTCTCATATGTCCTTCTTCTTTGCAATTATAACATCTCAACATTCTGTGTTTCCTGCTATGTGGGTTATATGCTGATGGTCGTGTATGCATTCCCTCTAATACCTGTATACTCACTGTCATCAACTTGTCACTCTTTTCTTGCCTTTTCCTAAAAATATTTTTGTCATGTTCCACAGCAATTTCTCTAAGAGAATCTACCGTGTTGCCCCTCCAAACAGGGGTTGAGGTTTGTACTCTTGTTTTTAGATTTTCCTTTAAACCATCCATCAGTACTGATACCGCTACTTCCCTATGATGTGGGTTCTCCCTTATATCTGATACCCCAGTAAACTGTGTCATTGATGCAAGAGCTCTACCAAAATAGTCCGCTGCAGTTTCACTATCTTTTTCTTTTATGGTGAAAATCTTACTCCAATTTACTACTACTGGAAAATAGATGGCTAAGTGTTTGACAATTTGTTCTATATTTTCTTGGTTAATCTCATCAGTCAAGGTGTCATCTTCGTCCAACAAACAATCTCTAATAAATTTTTGTATGTCAGTATGGGGAGGAAGACACACCCTCAACACTACACGCCAATCCTTATTGGTTGGTTCGTGTGCATTTCCTAAGTCTTTAACAAATTTCTGACACTTTGCCAACTCTTTTCTAGGATCTGGGAATTCAGTCATAATGGAACGTAACTCTGATCTAGTCCAAGGACAATGCATTGTAACATTTCTTAAAGGAACTACACCATCCTTATTCGGTTTCCCATTGGGAACTGATATTGTGTGGACTGGGTACGCACAAACTGGTTCAGTGGTTTCAGAAGTCACTACCGGATCTGCTGTTTCAAGATTTAGAACGCTATCACTCCTAGTGATCACACCACTCTCACCTATCTCAGCCATTGCTCCTTTCCCATACTTATGCTGAACCTCTAGCATATTAACAGCATGAGCAATGGCTGAAATCACAGTGGGTTCATCTTCATCTTCTGATACATTTGTTTTGAACTGACTTAAAACCGGATATAACTTAGCAATTTTTCTTTTTTCAGCTTTAATAACGGCTGTACTTACCCCTCCCGCCACATAAGGTGGCGGGGGCGCGCTTGCGCTGAGTTCGCCACGCTTCTCAACGGCTACTGCCGCCGTGCGCGCGCTTTTCGACACGCCTACTTCCGCGGTGCATTCGCTGCTCTGCAACGTTTTACCTTCCATTTGCTACAATTTTAAACAATCATTATGTCTATTTCTCCCTTTCGTTGACTTAATCAACCATACTTTATCTTTTACAGTATTTAGTACCTCTGCATTAAAACTCCCTATTGTTGGGAAAGGCCTATCACAATCTTTGGTCATTTTGACCCACGTGTCGCAATACGCAGTTGCGTATGCACCATATTTCTTACACATGATAAATCTCGCTGAACCAATAGGCCCTTCCTTAGGCAGTACCTTGGCCTTCTCTAGCGTTTGCTTAGCACCCATATTGAACAATAGGGTCCCAGAAATATCACAATATCCTGCCACAAAATAGGGTTCCAGAAATAACACAATATTCTGCCACTAATTTTCAACACTACGACTAGAGATATTTTACCGGCCTGTGGACAAGCCGCGTCCACTCGCTTCCTCTCGTATTAAACAAGGACCCTTAAACAGAAATATCAATGCGAACTAAAGGGTTATCAGCTCCCTGATCACCCCTGACTCTCCAACAAAATTTGTTGAGTTTATTACGCTTGGCAGCATCCGGTAAAGTCAATTACCAGCCTTACCAACGTAATTCCTCCCCGTTACTCCCAAGTCACACTCACGGCTTTCCTTGCCGTGCGGTGCAATCGCAACGCTTAAAGCTAATCTGTAAGCGATACGATTACCCTTGGGTGCACGTCGCGAAAACTTATTCAGTTTCCGCCCCCGGTATACCTGCCTTGTATACCGTACACCAAACAGCAACTGACACTCTATTTTACAATAGATAAAACCTTAGTGTATTTAAAGTCAACAAATCACACGACATACAACTTTTTTAAGTAGTTCATAATTCCCTATCATTCATAACTTGTGTATGCACTCTGCGATTCCTTCGCAGAGTAAACCAAACAGTAGAAAATGTTAAGAGGTTTATTATGATACCACACATGATATGATTCCTTCAACCTGTTCCATATATTTTACTAATGTGCATATAACTTATATTATAACACATAAATACTACTATATTTCGACATAACTGACTATGTGTTGCAACTACCATTAATGTGTACTATTTTACAAGTATGCGTGTTTGTGAGAATGTATGGTAAAAGACCAAATACTGTTGCTGCCACGTGTTGCAGCTGCGTACGCCCTTTTATGCTGTGGCGTGCCCTTTTACGCCGTAGTGTACCGTACGCATCTTTTCAGACAAAGACAACCAAGTTTGCTTGATTTTAATTGAAATGACTTTATCCAATTTGCTGACTTCGACAGTTTATACAAGCCTACAAAGGACAACGAGAAAACAACTAGTTTAGGTGAGGACCTTGGGTTGGAACAGTAGTTCTCCTGGTACCTGGCCTCTAGGTTCATGAATCACACTGGTATGGAAGCAAGAAAGAGATAAAAATTTCTTTATATAAACAAAGTGTACACACAAAGTAAATGCAAAAGTTCTCCCCCAGGATATCATATGAAAGGTATAGGCTTGATGACCACCAACAGGTGCAGCTGCACCCAAAGACTATCTGGAGATGGTCGGAATCAGTGATCTATCTGTCATCCAAACCGATCCATCAGGATTTGTTGGTCAGGAAAGGCACTGCCAGGTCAGACGAGTAAGCACTCCACTTACACTTAATAGGCACTGTTGAAATGTCATAGGTTAAATTAGTCCGATGTTTTAAATGTGTATCGCAAGGTATTCATAGTTTATACAAGTCTACAAAGGACAACGAGAAACCAATTAGTTTAGGTGAGGACCTTGGGGTTGGAACCGTAGTTCTTCTGGTACCTGCCCTCTAGGTTCATGAATCACACTGGTATGGAAGCAAGAAAGAGATAATAATCTCTTTATTTAAACAAAATGTACACACAAAGTAAATGCAAAAGTTCTCCCCAACTATAAACGTATTCCCCCACCAAATATAACCAATTGTCAGTAAATTTACCAGTGTCAATAAAACCGCTCAGCCAAGTCCCCAGCAGGTTACCTCCCAGCTCCCTCCCTAGCAGGCAAAAATTCCTGGCAACAAAGTCAGCAGTTGACAAATCCAGGTGGGCCAGGGGTTCTGATCCGATAGATGTGTATGCTGATACCGGCCACTCAGCCAACTATCCACCAGCTTGGTGGGACTCTGGGTATCAGTCTCCCTATTGATGTAGGCTCAACAATTACACAGAATCGGCGTCTCCTCATGGAGTGTTGAAAAATCAGTCCTTGATGTTCAGCACTAGATGTGGCTGAGCAAGTTCCTGGTTTACACAATCCTGGTTTCCTCAGGCCCTAATATAGACTTTAACTTCCCTATCACCAACACCACCGACCCTGCTTCCATTAAGCTGCTCGCCCTTTCCTCTTCCCTTGGCCTCTCTCAATGGAACGCTTCCTCTACCCACTGCCTTGGTCACTCCCTTGACCTTGTCTTCTCCCACCTATGTAGTCTTTCTGACTCCTCCATCTCTCCCTTTCCACTATCCTCTCATTCTCACTCTCCTCTAGTCCTGCTCCCCTCCCCATACCCAAATCTATCCAGTCGAGATGCAACCTTGACGCCCTTGATCCTGCTATTCTGTCCTCTTCTCTCGAAACTCCCAGGCCTGCCGCAATCAGACGGACTCCCCCTACAACCACACCCTCACCTCCACTCTTAATGTGATTGCCCCTGCCCATTCCGTCCATTGTCGCTGCTCCAAACCCCAATCCTGGCACTCCAAATTTACCTGCTTCCTCCAAAAATGCACCCGTACCGCTAAACGCCACTTGACAAAATCTTGTTCCCTGGCTGATTTCCTCCCCTTCAAGTTCTCACTCAATAAACAATTCTTCTTTAAATCCCTCATCTCCTCCCAGTCCTCTAACCCCCACCGCCTTTTCACCACCTTCAACACACTCCTGCCCCCTCCCATTCTCCCTCACTGCGAGTGACTTTGCCTCCTTTTTCTTCTCTAAAATCGAGGCCATCAGACTTGAAATCGCCTTCTCCGCTCACTCTTCTGCCACCCCCCACTCACTCTTCCGCTCCCCTTCCCACTCACCCCTTCTCTTCCCCAGCCACCAACTCCTACACTCCTTTTGCCCTACCATTGGTGAGTAAGTCCCCACTCTCATTTCATTCATCCCCTTCTACCTGTCCCCTTGATCCTATCCCTTCTCACCTCCTTTGTTCCCTTTCCCTCACCACCTGCTCCCACCTCGCTCACCTCTTTAATCTGTCCCTCTCCATCGGAATCTTACCCTCTTCTTTTAAACATGCTCTCGTCTCACCCATTGTAAAGAAACCTAATCTTCATCCCACTTCACTCTTTAACTACCACCCCATTTCGCTTCTCCCCTTTGCCTCCAAAATACTTGAGAGGCTCGTCTGCAACCGTTTCACCACTTACCTTTCGGAACACTCCCTCCTTGATCCTCTCCAGTCTTTTTTCCGCCCCTTCCACTCCACTGAAACTGCCCTGGCTAAAGTTACAAGCGATCTCCTCTTGACTAAAGCCAGGGACCACTTCTCCCTTCTGATTCTCCTGGACTACTCAGTGGCCTTCAACACCGTTGACCAAAACCTCCTGCTTCGCACCCTCCAGTCCATTGGCCTCTATGGCAATGTCCTTTCTGGGTTCACCTCTTACCGATCGTTTCTTCTCTGTTTCCAACTCTGGGTCTCTCTCCCTCTCTTCCACCCTTCCAGTTTGGGTCTCACAGGGTTCTGTTCTTGGACCATTACTCTTTTCACTATACACCTTCTCCCTGGGTGAACTCATCAGCTTATTCAGCCTCAAGTACCACCTTTATGCTGACGACACTCAACTCTACCTATCATCTTCTGATCTCTCTCCCTCCCTTCTCTCTAGGGTGTCCGCCTGCCACTCTGCCATCTCCTCCTGGATGTCCTTTAGATTTCTTAAACTCAATCTTGCTAAAACTGAACTCATTGTCTTTCCTCCTTCTCGATCCTCCTCCCCTTCTGACCTCTCTATCACTGTCGACAATTCCTCTATCTCTCCTGTTCCCCAACTTCACTGCCTGGGAGTCATCCTCGACACCTCTCTCTCCTTTGCCCCTCACATTCTCTCTCTTGCTAAATCCTGTCGCTTCCAGTTACGCAACATCGCACCCATTCGGCCCTTCTCTCCCAGGATGCCCCCAATTCTCTCATCGACTCTCTAATTATTTCCCGCTTGGACTATTGCAACCTTCTCCTTATTGGCCTCCCCATTCTCATCTAGTTATTCTTCGAACTGTACTCAACGCAGCTGCTAGGCTCATCTTCCTTTCTCACAGCTCCACTGTCTCCCCCCCTCTAAAAAGCCCTTCACTGGCTCCCCATCCCCTGCAGAATTCTTTTCAGGCTCCTCACACTGAATTACAAGGCCCTCGCCAACTCCACTGCTCCCTACATCTCCAACCTCATCTCTATTCTCACTCCATCCTGCCCACTGCAATCGGCCAATGATCGTCGCCTCTCTTCCCATCTGATTACCTCTTCTCACGCACAAATCCAAGACTTCTCCCGCTCTGCCCTCCTCCATTGGAATAAGCTCCCTCCCTCCATCAGAACATCCACAAATCTGTCCAGTTTCAAACGGGCATTAAAAACCCACCTTCTCCTAAAGGCCTTTCAGTCACCCGCTTATAAACCGACTTTGTCGGCTACCTCTCTCTCTCATCCCTTCTTCCCCCTTCCATGACTCTGTCTCCGTTTCACCCATTTCTCTGTTTCACCCTTGTGTCTCTCTGTATGTCTACCCTTCCCTTTAGATTGTACGCTCCTTTGAGCAGGGCCTTCTCTTCTCTTCCACCACTTTTAACTTTGCTCTCCAGCTACTCAGCCCATCTCCTCTTAGAACTTCTACCCTCTGACTCCTCTCGCTTTTCTCTGCACCTCTCAGTGGCTCTTAACCTGTCATTCATGCCCACCCTTTTGGGCTCTGGTTGCCAGCTTGTGCTGATTATCCCTCACACTTTCACTTTCTGTGCTTTGAGCTGCCTGAGTTATAGCGCTTATTGTTAATTATACCGTGGCAGTTTCACTTTGTACTGTGTTATTGTTTGCCCTTGTACGGCGCTAAGGACACTGTGTGGCGCCCTATAAATAAAAATTTATAATAATAATAATAGAGTATGGCTACTCATAGCATCAGTCCAAGTCCCCTCTCCAAAATTCCTCAACAACCACTCCCCTCTGGCTTTCACTCTTTGTTCATCCCCAAAATCGGGCCCAGGGACGGATTTACAGCTAGGCAACCTAGGCACGTGCCTAGGGCCCAGCGGTTCTCAGGAGGACTGCGGCAAAGCAGATGGGGGGACAAGGAAAAAAAAATTGCACCCCCTCCTCCGACTCGCCCCCCCCGCCACCACGACTCGTGGGGGGGGGCGTGAGTCGGGGGAGGTGCTAGTGTTACAGCTAAATGACCGGCCTCCTCCCTCCCCTATGTGTGGCCTGCTCTGTGTTACACAGGATGTGCACCACATGTGCAGCACAGTGCGCAGATGGATAAAAGTAAGTCGGCGGGGTAGTTTATTAATATAATATGTGAGTGTGAGGGGCCAGTGCATGTATATTATGTGTGTGTGAGAGGCCAGTGTATGTATATTATGTGTGTGTGAGGGACCAATGTATGTATATTATGTGTGTGTGAGGGGCCAGTGTATGTATGTTATGTGTGTGTGAGGGGCCAGTGTATGTATACTATGTGTGTGTGAGGGGCCAGTGTATGTATACTATGTGTGTGTGAGGGACCAGTGTATGTATATTATGTTTCTGTGAGCGGCCAGTGTATGTACATTATGTGTGTGTGTGTGTGTGTGTGTGTGTGTGTGTGTGTGTATGAGGGGCTAGTGTATTTATAGTGTGTGTGTGTGTGAGGGGCTAGTGTAGTGAATGTTCTCGCCCCTACCTAGTTGTATGGGTTAGAGAATTTTTTGATAACAGTATTCTGATAACATTTTGTGAATGAGTTTCCCATAGTGGTTCTAAATATGTCTCACATCTAGGGATGATGATTATAATTATTATTATCTTCCCATATTATTACATTTGCTTATAGGTTTTTATTAGCCTATAGGCTTACAAGTTTTAGTATTTGTAGCCTATCATTTTTAGGTTCTAATATGTTTAGATACTTTTATATTTCCTCTACAGGCCATTTGGTATTTAATATATATATATTGACAGTATGACTATTGATAATAATAATAATAATTTTTGTAGGATTTTATTATTATTTTATTGCATTATTTTTTATTTCGATGGGGATTTTGAGTAATTTTTGTATTTTACATTTAATGTTGAGTGTTATTCGTTAGTTGTTTGTTGTCTAGTTGATATGTGCAGTTTTTATTATATGTTATACTAGGGCAGTTTTCCTCTCAAGCAATTGTGTATCTAATAAGTTTTTTGCTCATATAAACCTCCAGTAGTCCTTTCCGATATTTACGGAGCAACTGTGACAACAACGATTCTTGTTAAGTTTTATAAATGAAGATCTACTGAATTTCCTATCCAGGAGGTGGTTATCGATATCTACTAACACCGGGGTTACATCCATCCAGCATTGGCAGCGGTTCCGAGCATATTTCACAGGTTGGACTAAAGGACGGATGATCACTCTCTCCTTCTTCACAGGCTGGGGCATGGGCTAAGTACTTAAGTTGTTCTGGAGCTATCTGCCATTCTTGTTTCTGCATAAATATTTTCTCTAAACTTCAATTATCTTCACACGCAGTGTGATAAGTGGAGATTTTATCCCAAGAATTTATAAAGATCGGTCGCTCCGTATTTGTGACAGCTATTTGAACTCTACTTAAAGCTTTATTATCTTTCAGAACGACAGTATATATATACCATATAAATGCCTAGTGGCGTGTGTGTAAAAAAAAAAAACAAGCTGCAGCGCCACCTGCTGGGCAGAGTTATACACTGACCTATATATTTCTTGAAGGAGAAGTGACAGTTGGGAGTGGTTGGAGGTTGCCGGGGGTGACAGTGGAGAGTTTTTAACACCTTAAGTAGCTTGATGAAGGATGTGACGATGAAGATGAAGGATGAGGTTATGGAGAAAAATGATGAGGTGGTGACATGTGGACAAAACCACGTTAAAAAAGGGCGCTTGCATCGGGAAGTAACGCTGTTCCCCTGAGGAGGCCTGGGCTAGGCCCAAATGCATGACAAGAACCTTTTTAACACCTTAAGTAGCGTGATTTGACTAGAATGCATGAGTATTATTCACGGGTTAACTTGTATATATATATATATATATATATATGTTTTGCAGTCAATTGTTTTGATTGTGCCATACTCCTGGATTGCTAAACCGGAATCAATCTCTTAAGTTTTATATATTTTTATTTTACAATAAATGTATGCATTGGGGTGATGCTTAGCGCTCTTTATTTTACAATGAAGGCGGTATGAGAAGTAGCGGTATGGCATACTACCATATACACCCCACTTCCGCCACTGCTTACCTTTAAATTCACACTAATTGTACTTTATCTTTAACTAAACTTAGGTATTAATCATATTTAAAGAAATTGCAGTTAAGGGTTAGCAAGCCCAGTAATAAAAAAACAGCAATCTCCTATCACTACCACGTCAGAGACCTTCCGCCACTACAGTTACTGACTGCAGCCCTCTACCTACAGAAACATGAAAAAGTGCTGGAATGTAATAATCATGTTAATATGTCAGTCTTCTGTATGAATCCCATAGTGCAACATTTAAACAAGTCAGACCTCCTCATAATATAAATCCCAACAGATTCAGGATAGTTGGCGATCAGTTGCTGCTTGTCTGGATCCAGGAATGTTGGAGGCCCTATTTGGAAAAAAAAATGGGTACATGAAATTTAGTAAACTCCAACCAGCCCCAGTGTTAAATCAATATAGCACCCACATTTTATAAGTAAGCCTCCCTCCAACCAAAACATTAAATTAATAGCATACACATTTAATAAATAGACCTATTTTCCTCCAACCAGCTCCAACATTAAATTAATAGTGTTACCATTTAAAAAATAAACCTTTTCCCTCCGAAAAACAGCCCCTCACACACACACACACACACACACACACACACACACCACACACACACACACACACACACACACACACATATACACAATATAAAGATCTTAATTACCTCAGTCATTAATAGTGGGGAACATCTACCTGTGTCATACTACACAGAAAAAGGGCCATATATAACCCTCATATGTAAAAGAATAGAATGCTGAAGGAAACATACTTGAGGAAAATTTCAAAAGTTATTCAGCTCTATAGTATCGTTCAAGCCATATGGAGACAATGTCTTTAACCTAAAGATACAGTAAGCTTCACGCTTACACAGCAAAGTGAACCTGTCTCCACCTCTATTGGTAGTGCCAATCTGTTCTATGGCCCTCACTTTTAATTCTGTCAATTTATTCCCTTGACAGGAGTTTACATGTGCTGATAAAGTATGTGTTTTGACATTCTTCAGTATATTATGCCGATGTTCCTGGAATCCTACACCCACAGATCTTATTGTACATCCCACATACTGAACCCCACACTTATAATTGATCAAATTAATGACAAAAGTTGATTGGCAATCCAATACCTTATCAATTGTGAATTTTTCATTTGATGTGAATGACATAAATTCAGTTGCCTTGTGGTCAGCAAACCCACAGGAAATACGTCTTAGACTCCCACATATAAAGAAACCATTAGATCTTCCTAAGCATCTTTCTCCAGCAGGTTCCTTAGTGGGGAATATTGATAAAACATTGTTCTTGAAAAAACTCTGTGCTAGTTTTTCCTTTAAATTCCTGGACCTTCTAAACACTGTTAATCTTTCTTTCTTAACCAATGGACCAATGTATTCATCTAATTCTAACAGGGAGGCATTTTTCTTCAAGATATACTTGATCTCACTTGCATAACTATTAATTTTCTGCACTACAAGAGTAGTCACTATAGGTCTTGGAGGGATAATATCCCGAAAGGTCAATTCCTCAGTATCAAGAGGAATTGCTCAAAATTTGAGGATTTTAAGATACATTCTGCCAGACTTTACAAATTGTTTCAGGAGAAAGTATATCACAAATATATTTTGGATAGGGCATATAATGAGGTGAAAGGGTTGAATAGATCTTATTTACTTAACCACACTCCTAAACAGAGACAGCAAGACAAATATATGGTTTTTCTGACCCAGTTTAATAGTTATACAAGATGGCTCAGGTCACGTGATACCGGCACTACACTATAAAGAAATTTAAGACCACCCAGTGTATGTTGACAGTTGACAGCTCTTGGAACTCTGCTTAAGGCTTTATTATCTTTCAGAACAACAGAATATATATGAATATATATATATATATATATATATATTAGAGATGAGCGCACTCGGATTTCTGAAATCCGAGCCCACCCGAACGTTGCCGATCCGAGTCGGATCCGAGACAGATCCGGGTATTGGCGCCAAATTCAAATCTGAAACTGAGGCTCTGACTCATAATCCCGTTGTCGGATCTCGCGATACTCGGATCCTATAAATTCCCCGCTAGTCGCCGCCATCTTCACTCGGGCATTGATCAGGGTAGAGGGAGGGTGTGTTAGGTGGTCCTCTGTCCTGGTAGATCTTGTGCTGTGCTGTTTAGTTCTGTGCTGTTTAGTTCTGTGCTGTGCTGTGCTGTGCTGTGTTCTGCAGTATCAGTCCAGTGGTGCTGTGTGCTGTGCTCTGTCCTTCTGAGGTCAGTGGTGCTGCTGGGTCCTGTGCTGTGTCCTGTTCAGTCCAGTGGTGCTGTGTCCTGTGCTCTGTGCTTCTAAGGGCATAGTTATTTCCCCAATATTCCCCTGTGTTTAAAAAAATAAAAAAAAGTTATTTAAAAAAATACCAAAAACTAATTTCATTTTTTTTAATTACCACAAAATTTGCACAACCAATCCTGCAGTATAAGCCCATTGGTACTGCAATATTACCAAGTTCACACATTCAGCAGTAAAAGTCCAGTGGTACTGCAATATTACAAAGTTCACACATTCTGCAGTATCAGTCCAGTGGTGCTGTGTCCTGTGCTCTGTCCTGCTGAGTTCCGTAGTGCTGCTGGGTCCTGTGCCGTGTCCTGTTCAGTCCAGTGGTGCTGTGTCCTGTGCTCTGTGCTTCTAAGGGCATAGTTATTTCCCCATTATTCCCAAGTTTTTAAAAAATAAAAAAAAAGTAAAAAAAAATAAAAAATTAAAAATTAAAAAAAAAAAATATAATTATAACCAAATTTGCAAAACCAATCCAGCAGTATAAGTCCATTGGTACTGCAATATTACAAAGTTCACACATTCTGCAGTATCAGTCCAGTGGTGCTGTGTCCTGTGCTCTGTCCTGCTGAGTTCCGTAGTGCTGCTGGGTCCTGTGCCGTGTCCTGTTCAGTCCAGTGGTGCTGTGTCCTGTGCTCTGTGCTTCTAAGGGCATAGTTATTTCCCCATTATTCCCAAGTTTTTAAAAAATAAAAAAAAAGTAAAAAAAAATTTAAAATTAAAAATTAAAAAAAATATATATAATTATAACCAAATTTGCAAAACCAATCCAGCAGTATAAGTCCATTGGTACTGCAATATTACCAAGTTCACACATTCTGCAGTATCTTGTGCTACATATAATGGAGACCAAAAATTTGGAGGATAAAGTAGGGAAAGATCAAGACCCACTTCCTCCTAATGCTGAAGCTGCTGCCACTCCTCTACGCAGTCCAGGTACATTTATTGGTGCGAATCATACAAGTTCAGGGTTTTTAATATATATTGTGGTGACCAACTCCTCTACGCAGTCCAGGTACATTTATTGGTGCGAATCATACAAGTTGATGGTTTTCTTATTATATATATTGTGGTGACCCACTCCTCTACGCAGTCCAGATACATTTATTGGTGCGAATCATAAAAGTTCAGGGTTTTTAATATATATTGTGGTGACCCACTCCTCTACGCAGTCCAGGTACATTTATTGGTGCGAATCATACAAGTTGATGGTTTTCTTATTATATATATTGTGGTGACCCACTCCTCTACGCAGTCCAGATACATTTATTGGTGCGAATCATAAAAGTTCAGGGTTTTTAATATATATTGTGGTGACCCACTCCTCTACGCAGTCCAGGTACATTTATTGGTGCGAATCATACAAGTTCAGGGTTTTTAATATATATTGTGGTGAACCACTCCTCTACGCAGTCCAGGTACATTTATTGGTGCGAATCATACAAGTTCAGGGTTTTTAATATATATTGTGGTGACCCACTCCTCTACGCAGTCCAGGTACATTTATTGGTGCGAATCATACAAGTTGATGGTTTTCTTATTATATATATTGTGGTGACCCACTCCTCTACGCAGTCCAGAAAGATACCTCGTTGCAACGTTTTGGAATAATAACTATATTGTGAGGTGTTCAGAATACACTGTAAATTAGTGGAAATGCTTGTTATTGAATGTTATTGAGGTTACTAATAGCATAGGAGTGAAAATAAGCCCAAAAACTTGATTTTTAAACTTTTTATGTTTTTTCCAAAAAAAATCCGAATCCAAAACCTTAAATCCGAACCGAGACCTTTCGTCAAGTGTTTTGCGAGACAAATCCGAACCCCAAAAATAATGAAAATCCGGATCCAAAACACAAAACACGAGACCTCAAAAGTCGCCGGTGCACATCCCTAATATATATATATATATATATATATATATATATATATATATATATATATATACATATATATATATATATATATATATATATATATATACAAGTTAACCCGTGCATGATACTTATGGAATCTAGTCAAATCAAGCTACTTAAGGTGTTAAAAAGGTTCTTGTCATGCATTTGGGCCATAGCCCAGGCCTCCTCAGGGGAAGAGCTATACTTCCCGACGCAAGCGCCCTTTTTTAACGTGGTTTTGTCCACATGTCACCACCTCATCATTTTTCTCCATCACCTCATCCTTCATCTTTATCGCCACATCTATCCAGATGTCTATCCAGACACAGGGATCTCTCTCAGCGGTCCTGAGTATCACACTCCTTTTGCTCTGTCACCCCTGGCAACCACCAACCACTCCCAACTGTCACCCCCGGCAACCACCAACCACTCCCAACTGTCACGCTCGGCAACCACCAACCACTCCCAACTGTCACTTCTCCTTCAAGAAATATATATATATATTTTTTAAATCTTTATATACACTTTTAACAATTAACAAATTAAATTAACAAATAAAAAACATTTTAGTATACCAAATTTCAGCCCTTTCTGAGTTTTTTCCCCCACACACACTAAGAATTTAGTAGGTCAGTGTATAATTTCAACCAGCAGGTGGCGCTGCAGCTTGGTTTTTTTTTCACACATAGACACACGCCACTAGGCTTTTATATTATTTTATATTATAGATATATATATATATATATATATATATATATATATATATATATATATGTGTGTGTGTTTTGCAGTTGATTGTTTTGATTGTGCCATACCCCTGGATTGCTAAACCAGAATCCATCTTTTGGGTTTTATATATTTTTATTTTATAATAAATGTATGCCTTGGTGTGATGCTTAGCGCTCTATTCTGCGCTTTCTTATTTTTGGTGTGCACCAGGCTTTTCTTCTCAAGTGAGTAAGAAGGCAATATCTTATCTTACCTGTTTGAGGAAAAATGTCGGGAAGACAATACCAACTGAGCCATCCCATATCCCTTCTACAGACGGATATTTTGAGGTAATACAAGTTGACTTCATCCAATTACCACCTTGCAGGAGTCTCAAATATGTCTTAGTGTGTACTGTTGCATTTTCTAACTGGATAGAGGCAATTCCAGCTGCCACTAATACTGCTGTTTTTACTGCTAAAAAAAATTGTTCAGCAATTTGTATGCAGATATGGTATCCCTAGAATTATAGAAACCGATAGGGGTACCCATTTTACTGGTGATATCTTTCAGAACATGTGTAAACTTATGGGAATTGATAGTAGACTTCATACTCCTTGCCGACCACAAGCCATTGGTAAAGTGGAAAGGGTAAACGGTACCATTAAGAACAAACTGAGTAAGATAATGGCTGAAACTGGATTGGTGTGGCCAGAATCTTGCCACTAGTCCCCTATAGCATCAGAAGCACTCCCAGAACTCCTCTTAATCTGTTTCACTTTGAGACAACCTGATTTGGTCATAGGTCCACAGGATGATTTACAATGCAGTAATGAAGTGACTGTTCAATATCTCATAAGCATGAGCAAACAGCTAAGACAACAGCAACAGAAAATCAAAATGCTGTCACCTGGTATGCCAGAAATAAACTGTCACGATGTTTAACCTGGTGAATAAGTCATGATCTGCAATTTCTTACGCTCAGGTTGTTTAACAGACCGGTGGGAAGGCCCGTACCAAGTGTTGATGACCAGCACCACATCTCTGAAAGTAGCAGAAAGAGACACTTGGGTCCATTCTACTCACTGCAGGAAAGTCAACAACCCGGAGAAGGTGCAAGACAAAGCCGAGACTGACACTACTGATTTGTCAGTAGTGAACGTGTTTTTCCGGGAGATCTAAAGACTGCAGCTAATAACACCTGAGCCAAGGACGTTGTACAGACTATTATCCCAGCATGGAGTGGCAGTTCTTCTACTCTTCTTTTTCCTGGATTTTTATTATTTTTAGAGCATTCTACTTTTGTGATGGTGGACAGATGATGGAGAGAGGGTCCGGTAGTGATACTGATGAAGTGGAGTTGGAGGAGATGTTGTTAGAACAGTCAGTAAAGCCTGTTGTCAAACTCAGTGCAGGGGTAATGAAAAGGTCTGCTAATTCTGGAACTCATAGACAGTGTGAGGGGCTATTGTCTGAGGAATATTGTGTCTGTAAGTACTGTGACTCTCTAGTTGAAGAGAAGTGCATCCAGCGATGCCAGTCCAATAGTAATTTGGATTTGGGTGGGCATCCCCTAGATGATTATCACTCCCTAGTGGGTAAGGTCCTAAACCAAACTGAGTGCTGGGTGTGCTCTCATGTGCCTCAGGGACAACATAATGTAGGATTAGTACCATTCCCACTAAACATCTCTGAGGTCCTCGAATTACTGGGAGGAGGCCCATAGAAGGGAGATGTAATATCACTAGGTACACTAGTCTAAAGCTCCGCCAATCAGTCATTGTTATGTCTGAATTTTCACATGAAAAGAGACTGGAGAATTGGGAAGCTGACCTACCTGATCAGACAAAAGCTCACAAAAGCAGTATTGATGGGAGACTCTCAAGAATACCAATAACTAGAAATATTGATGGACATAATAGATGGGGCATATCAACAGACATAAGAAAGTATTCATTTGGAAAGTTTCTCTAGGTTATTGTCAAAATGTTATACATGCTGAAACTTGTCTTGAACAGATTAAGACCCTAGGCATGGGGAGTTTAAGGCTAAATGATCGCACCTTGCATATGCTAGTTTTGGAAGATAAAGGATTAATACTCAAAATGATATTGTGTTTGGAATGCTAATGGACTGGTTTGAACCAGTATTTCTGCGGGAAGACACGTAGGATCTGTTGGAGAGTTGACCTCAGTCTTGGAGGGCATTGTTTGAACCGACCTATGACCTTATTGTACTGGATTGTCCTAAATCCTGAACCAATAGAAAAATGCCATGACATCACCACTGTTTTTTATATACCACAAACTGTATATAAACTAGGCACTGAGACCATCATTCAGTCTACTTTGATCACAGGCTTCAGAACTGAATGACTGTATGCTGGATCCAGTGCTGTGCGTATGTATCGGATGTACTTTATTTTATTTAATTGGTATTTGTTACATTTTGCTATTAAATCTCTTTGTGCGTTGGAACCACATTGATCGCAGCGGACAATATTTATTGATAGCGAATAGATGAACATAACAATTGGGGGCTCTGAGTGGTAAATACGCTACTGGAAGATTCGCAAAACCTACGAATTTTGGTTTCTCAACAAAGGGTGGAAGACGCATCATAAACGAGTAAGAACGCAAATAGTTCTTTGCCTTTTTATCATTCTGTGTTGCGAAGCAGAATAGTCGCTTTGTGTAATCCAAGGGGCGCTGGTTAAAACCTAGGGACAAGAAAGACAAAGAACTATTTCTTTTAATTGTCATTGTGCAATTTAATGTGATTTGTTTGCATATCCTACGCATATATATTTCCCTGTATATTTGCCACATGTTTAAACAGTTGTATTGACAGATAGTCCAGTTGTATTTTATAGTGAAACGATTTGTTAAGACCTCTGAGAAGTTATTAAAACCATTTGAGGAAAGTGTTTTTCTGCGCAGAAAACAAGGGTGTATGTGAATTCTGAATTGTGTGAAGGCAGTATACGGTGAATAGGTAGTATACAAGGTATACAGTGAAAATAGGTAGTCCCAATTGCAATCGTAGAGCCTACTGATAGCTTAGTATCTATAGTCTGTGCAATCGGACCGCACGATTGTGCCAATTGTAGGCAGTGGAGGAAATACGCTGGAAAGGCTGGTATTAGTAAATAGTGGTGGTCGATGAGGTACTGGTTAAAGAAGGGCCGATAGGTTTGGCAAGGTATATTATGCGTGTGAAATATGGTGCGAACACAACAGCGTAATGTGATAAGTGGGTCAAGATGACCAATGAATGTGTGAAACCTTTTCCTACAGTTGGTAGTTTCGATCCAGAGGTATTAAGTACTGTTAGAGATAAAATCTGTTTGATAAATTCTTTAAAACTGAGAATGAAAAAAAACGACTGTCTAAAACTGTGGCAACAAGAAGGAAACACGTGGCAGGATAGCGCATGCATAGTGGAGGAAAGCGTTGCGAAGCAAGGAGAAGGGAGCGCAAGCTCGCCCCCAGCCGCTATATGCGGATAGGGGGAAAAGTACAGCCGATACCAAAAATGATAAAAATAAACCAAGCAATTTATATCCTATAGTGAGTAATTTCAAAGGTAATGTTTCTGAAGAAGATGATGAACCCACTGTTATTTCAGCCATTGCCCATGCAATTACCAAGCAAGAGGTGCCACGCATACAATGAAAGGGAACTGTCCCACCAGCAGGAGCAGCGGCTGAAATTGGTGAGAGTAGTGTAGAAACCAATAGGCGGGGGAACATTCATTGTACTGAAACAGTGATTCCAGCAATTAGTCCAGAATGTACTGATTTGGTAGGCTTACATCCTGTCCGTACAATAGCAGTTCCCAATGGGAAAGTGGACAAATATGGTGTAGTTCCCATAAAACATGTAGCAATCCATTGTCCATGGACTAGGCTGCATTCAATTATGTCTGAGTTTCCAGACCCTAGGAAAGATTTGGCCAGATGTCATAACGTTGTCAAAGATCTGGACAATGCTCATGAGCTGACTAATTAAGATTGGCAAGTAGTGTTGATTACCTGCCTACCTCCCAATACTGATATACAAAAGTTTATTAAGGAATGTATATTGGAGGAAGATAAGTCCTTAACAGATGATGATAATCAGGAAAATATTAAACGTATAATCTCACAGTTGGCCATATACATTCCAGTAGTAGTGAACTGGAGCAAAATTTTAACTATCAAACAAAAGGATAGTGAAAATGCATCAGATGTAGATGCATGGGCATCCAGGTCAGTGAAAACTTCTCCTTTAAGTCTACAGGATACTAACAAAACTGTTCCAGCTATTGGAGTAACAGGGAGAGTGCTACATTACCCTTTGACTAAACCCGCAGAGGTTACTATCGGGCCTCTGCATACCAAGCATTTATTTCTCTTGGCTGCAGCGGCTCCTACTATCCTACTGGGCAGGTATTTATTGTGTAAAATGGGATGTGTCATTTACTGCACCCCTGATGGTGTATTCCTAGACATACCAGGGCAGGTTGTACAAGAGGTACAGGACATATTAGACACCCCATAAAGGTTAATGCTGCACTCTACTGTTCTAGAACAAAGTCCATCCCAGGTAGAGGAAATGTTATCACAAATACCAGGTTCCCTATGGACCAAAGATGGACAGGACACTGGATTGATGGCAAATGTAGCTCCTGTAATGGTGTCAGGAGAGCTCCAAAAATCCCACAGTATCCATTAAAAATGGAGGAGGAATTAGGGGTGTATCATGTAATTGAAAGGCTGCTGCAACAAGGGGTCTTAATTTGCACATCCAGCACAGTCAATAGTCCAATTTTCCCAGTGAAGAAGAATGGGGGGAAGGGGATACAGATTAGTCCAAGACCTTAGGGGAATTAATAAAGTAGTTGAAAGCCAATTCCCCATAGTGCCCAATCGAGCTGTCATCCTTATGCAGATTCCCCCGTCTGCCAGTCCTTTTACTGTCATTGATCTTTGTTCTGCCTCATCTGTCCCCCTTCATCCTGACTGTCAATATCTCTTTGCATTCTCCTAAGGGGGGTACAATATACATGCACAAGATTTTCCCAGGGGTTCATTTTTAGCCCCAGCATCTTCTCTCAGGCCTTACATGACTGTTTACAATCTTTTCAACCAAGCAATGGGTCAGTTCTAATTCAATATGTAGATGATTTGTTGCTGCGCTTTGATTCATTGATGTCATCTGTGTATGATATTAAACTGTTGTTGCTCCATCTTTCACAAACAGGACACAAGTTTGCAAAGGATAAATTACAGCCATGTCAGGCCAAGGTTAAATACTTGGGACACTGTCTAACCCAGGGGCTAAGACAGAAATCAAGCAATACAAAAAATTACTCTGCGAGCAGAATCAACAGCAGATCCGTACCTTCTTGGGGATGTGTGGATATTGTAGTTTATGGATTCCATGTTTTTCTATTCTGGCATTACCATTGCAGTAATTAGTCTCATCCTCAAAGCCTGAGTGTGTTACACCCATAGAGAAGTCAGAGCATAACCTTAAAGAGAGTCTTACTAAACCACCTGCTTTGGGAATACCTGATTATGAAAAACCTTTTTAGTTATATTGTACGGAAGCTGATGGTTGTTCAGCAGGTGTCTTGCCACAGAAACATGATGATGCTAGCAAAACGGTAGCATACTACTGTGCACAATTGGACACTGTGGCAAGATCACTCCCAACGTGTTTAAGAAGTGTAGCAGCAACTGCTCTTCTGGTGTCACAGTTTGGTCATACTGGATTCATGGGTCTGCCTAACTTGTCGCTACTCCCAGCAGGGTGCGGAGTCTAACGGACGGATGGTCTTCACCAGTGACCACCGCAAGGTGATTTGGGCTTATAGGCGTCTGCCCGCAGGTCGCGGCCCCTACCAGGAGTGTCAGGCGAGACCCTAGGGGAGTAGATAAGTGCAGATGTTACAGAGAGACACAATGAAGGTAGATGGAGCGTGAGTTATTTGGCCAGCAGGCAAATGGAGACAATAGAGCGTAAGCTTTTCAGCCCAATGGCAGAGTAAAGACAGATATATGGTGGGCAATTCAGCCAGCAGGATGATGAAGACAAGTGCAGCTTGAACAGTGCAGGCCGTAGTAAAGTGACACAATAAAGATAAGCGCAGCTTGAGCAATTCAGTCTGTAGTACAGCAGCGCTACAGAGACAGGTGCAGCAAGAACAGTCCAGCCAGCACGGTAATGGATGCAGATGCAGCTTGAGCAGTGAGCCCGTAGTATAGCCACACAGCGGAGACAGGTGCAGCGTGAACAGTCCAGCCATCAAGGTAACGGAGAACAAAGGAGGCATTGAGGATCCAAGGTAAACGCACAGGAGACAGATGAAGTCTAATCAGGCAGGTAACTTGATCAACAGGCACTGAGGAGAAGGGGGAAGTGCCTTTTCAAGTTTGGAGCCAAAGCTGGTAGCCAATAGGAAACATACAGAGAACACTAAGGTTAACATCTGCGCATGTGCAGAACCAAATCCAAAACGCCAGCAGCTGAAGCATGAGCAAATGAGGAACAGGTAAGAGCGTCGGTCCTTGTTTATGGAAGCTGAATGAGCGCCATGTGACAGTACCCCCCCCCCTTTAAGGGTGGGCACCGCACACCTTAGGTTCGGCTTCAACGGAAATCTCTTGTAAAAGTTCTTAACAAGAATCGGTGCATGAACATCCATAGCATGGATCCAGGAATGCTCCTTGGGACCAATGCCCTTCCAGTCCACCAGATACTTCAACTCTCCTTTACAGACTCTTGAATCCAAAATTTGTTTAACTTCGAACTCCTGATCCAAATGAACCTTGGGCACCGTAGAAGTAGTACGGGTAGAGGAGAAGCGGTTGATGATCAATGGCTTCAACAGCGAGACATGAAAGGAATTGGAAATCCGAAGGGCGGCTGTTAGAGATAATTTAACACATACTGGATTAATGACTTTGCAAATGGCATAGGGACCAATAAACAGAGGGGCTAACTTCATAGAAGGAGGCAAATATTCTTTGTGGAAAGCCATACTTTATCACCAACCTTTAATATAGGTGTAGCCCAGCGTCTCCTATCAGCCGTAAACTTGTATCATTTAGAAGATTTTCTGAGACAATTCTTTACTTGTTTCCAGATAGACACAAATCTGCGCTGAAAGGCATCAATGGCAGGAACCTGGGTGGGAGGGAGAGGGTTAAACTTAGGAAAGGACGGATGGATGCCATAAACAATCGAAAAAGGTGATGCAGAGGTTGACTCGTGAAGAGCGTTGTTATGTACAAATTCAGCCCAAGGTAGAAGATCTATCCAATCATTTTGATTCGCAGAGGAAAATATTCTGAGGAAGGTCTCTAAATCTTGATTAACGCACTCAGTCTGTCCATTAGACAGAGGGTGATAAGAAGATGAGAAATTCAACTGGCCGCCAAGGATTTTACACAAAGCTCACCAGAATTTATAACGAACTGGGTGCCATGATCTCAGCGGGGCAACCATGCAACCGGAAGATTTCTTTAATAAACTGTACAGCAAGGACTGAGGAGGAAGGAAGGCCAATGAGTGGAATAAAGTGGGCCATCTTCGAAAACCGATCTACCACAACTCAGATGGTGTTATGTTTCTTACTAGGGGGTAGGCCGGTAATAAAGTCCATGCTAACGTGAGTCCATGGTTTGTCCGAGATAGGCAGTGGAAAATAATTGACCTGCAGGCGACTGACGGGAATACTTGTGCTGGCAGCAGATATCACACGAGGTAACAAACTCCTTGGAGTTTTCGCCACCAATAGTTCAGAGAAACCAGTTCAGTGGTCTTGCGTACTCCGGTATGGCTAGCAAAGCGAGTAGAGTGGAACCATGTCAGAAGTTTTCTCTGTAGATTGGCCGGAACAAAGGTCTTCCCAGGCGGTGGTTAACAGGCAGTAGTCAAAGTAGACATGAGAAGGCACTTGGGATCCAGAATAGGATAAGGTGATGTTTCCTCAATATTAACATCAATGTTGAAAGCCTGAGATAGGGCGTCGGCGCGTTTATTTTTCTCTCCAGGTTTAAACATGATGTGAATATCAAAACCAGAAATGAAAGAGACCATCTAGCTTGTCTAGGATTTAGACACTAAACAGATTGTAAATACAAAAGATTTTTATGATTCGTAAAAATAGTGACAGGGTGTCTAGCTCCCTCCAACAGATAGCGCCACTCTTCTAAGGCTGTTTTAATAGCAAGTAACTCTTTATCTCCAATAGCATAATTTTTCTCTGCTGGTAGGAATTTCCTGGAGAAGAATGCACAGGGATGAAATTGATTGAGATGAGATTTCTGAGAAAGAACAGCCCCTACTCCCACGCTTGAGGCATCGATTTCAAGAAAAAATGGCTGAGAGGTGTCAGGTTGCTGAAGGATGGGTGCTGTAGAGAATGCTTCTTTAAGAAATTCAAAGGCTTTTAGGACCTCCGGAGACCAAGATTTAGGATTGGCACCCTTCCGTGTAAGGGACATAATGGGTGCCACAATAGTAGAATACCCTTTAATAAAGCGTCTATAATAATTAGAAAATCCCAAAAAACACTGTACTAGTTTCAGACCTAGAGGAAGAGGACACTCAATCATAATTGTTATAGCATTAAGTCCTCTGTAATCAATACACGGTCGGAGAGAACCGTCCTCCTTTTTAACGAAAAAGAATCCGGCTCCGGCAGGAGAAGAAGAAGGTCTGATGAAACCACGGTGAAGGTTTTCTCGAACATAGTCAGACATGGCTAGAGTCTCCGGCAAGGATAAGGGGTACACACGGCCTCGAGGAGGAATTTGACCAGGTTGAAGGTCAATAGGGCAGTCCCAGGCACGATGAGGGGGAAGGAGTTCGGACCTGGTTTTATCAAAAACATCCAATAATGGTTAATATTGCATTGGTAGGAGATCAGACTTGATTTCTGACGAAATGCTAGTAGAAGCCAGGGGGTGAACACGAGAATGACAATTTTGGAAACAATTGGAACTCCAGGATACGACTTGGGAAGTAGACCAATCCATCTGAGGCGAATGTTGTTGGAGCCAGGGCAGCCCAAGATGACCGGACTGGTGGGGGACGGTAAAACATGAAAAGAGATCATCTCTTTATGTAGTGCTCCTACTTGCAAATGGATAGGTTTAGTGCTGAACTTGATAAGACCATTGGAGATACGAGATCCATCAATAGCAGTAATAGAAACAGGATGCTCTAGGGGAAATGTAGCCAAGGAATTTTGAGACACGAGGGAAAGAGAAATAAAGTTCCCAGCAGCTCCTGAATCCAATAGGGCATAGAAATGGATGGGGCCCACTGGGCCATACAATGTGATGGGGAAAGAACAGACCTTAGGTAGGTTAGAATGAGGAGAGGATTTAATATTACCCAATCTGACTTCTCCCGAACAAATTAGGTTCTGGCGTTTCCTAACTTCTTGGGACAATTGTTAAGCATGTGACCCGGATCGGCACAATAAATACACAGTTTGTTCTTAAATCTTCGGCCGCGCTCCTCCGGAGTCAGGCGTGATCGACCTAGTTGCATAGGTTCATCCTCAGAAGTTGAAGAAAAGTAACGGGGTGCAGTCCTGGGCACAGAACGTTGAGAGTTCTCCCTCTCTGCAGCTCTTTTGCGGAAGTGGAGGTCCAAACAGTTACATAGGGAGATTAAGACATCTAAAGTAGTTGGTAATTCCTGAGAAGCGAGGGCATCTTTGATCTTATCAGACAGTCCATGCCAAAAGGTAGCCACCAGGGCATCATTATTCCAGCGCAATTCGGATGATAAGGTACGAAAAGTGATGATGTATTGGGCCACAGATTGTGACCCCTGGCGAAGCCTAAGGATACTAGATTCAGCAGACGTAACACGACCAGGCTCATCGAAAATTTTTCGAAAGGCAGCGCTGTCTGAAAGTAGTGGGTCATCCCGCTCCCAGAGGGGGGAGGCCCAGGCCAGGACTTGACCAGAGAGCAAAGATATTAGATAAGCGACCTTAGCCTTGTGAGTAGGAAAATTCTGAGGTTGTAGTTCGAATTGAATCGAACACTGGATGAAGAAACCTCTACAAATCTTGGGGTCCCCATCGAACTTGGAAGGAGAAGGGATCCGGAGAGAAGAGGTGGAGTTGGCGGATATTTCGAGAACAGGAGGTTCGGGTGCTGGAATGACAGGAGGAGGTGTGGAAGCAGCAACTTGAATAGAATCCATTCTGGAAGCCAGTATTTGGAAACACTGGAGGAGTTGATGCTGAACAACGTCCTGATGTTCCACCCGGCTGAGTAAATGTTGAAGCATGTCTTTGGCAGAAGGCTCCCCAGTAGAATCCATCATGGCCTGTTGATACTGTCACGGTATGGTCATACTCGATTCGTGGGTCTGCCTATCTTGGCGCTACTCCCAGCAGGTTGCGGAGTCTAACGGACGGATGGTCTTCAACAGTGACCACCGCAAGGTGATTTGGGCTTTGCGGCTTCTGCCTGCAGGTCGCGGCCCCTACCAGGAGTGTCAGGCGAGACCCTAGGGGAGTAGATAAGTGCAGATGTTACAGAAAGAAACAACGAAGGTAGATGGAGCGTGAGTTATTTGGCCAGCAGGCAAATGGAGACAATAGAGCGTAAGCTCTTCAGCCCAATGGCAGAGTAAAGACAGATATATGGTGGGCAATTCAGCCAGCAGAATGATGAAGACAAGTGCAGCTTGAACAGTGCAGACCGTAGTGAAGTGACACAATAAAGATAAGTGCAGCTTGAGCAATTTAGTCCGTAGTACAGCAGCGCTACAGAGATAGGTGCAGCAAGAACTGTCCAGCCAGCAAGGTAACGGAGACAGGTGCAGCTTGAGCAGTTGAGCCCGTAGTATAGCCGCACAGTGGAGACAGGTGCAGCATGAACAGTCCAGCCAGCAAGGTAACGGAGACAGGTGCAGCTTGAGCAGTTGAGCCCGTAGTAGAGCCGCACAGTGGAGACAGGTGCAGCGTGAATAGTGTAGCTAGCAGAGTAACAGGTGCAGGTGCAGCTTGAGCAGTTGAGCCCGTAGTATAGCCGCACAGTGGAGACAGGTGCAGCGTGAACAGTCCACCGAACAAGATAACGGAGAACAAGGAGGCGCTGAGGATCCAAGGTAAACGCACAGTAGACAAATTAAGTCTAATCAGGCAGGTAACTTGATCAACAGGCACTGAGGAGAAGGGGGAAGTGCCTTTTCAAGTTTAGAGCCAAAGCTGGTAGCCAATAGGAAACATACAGAGAACACTAAGATTAACATTTCTGTATGCGCAGAACCAAATCCAAAACGCCAGCAGCTGAAGCATGAGTAAATGAGGAACAGGTTAGCATTTATGAAAGCCGAATGAGCGCCGTGTGACATCTGGTAAGTAAGAGCGAGGTCGTAATATTAGGACATGGTTCAGCTGTCTATACACCACATGCAGAATCTGCTCTGTTAAATTCAGCTCAAACTAGACATGTCAGCAAAGTTCAAAAAGTGGGAACTAGCTCTGATGGCACCTGCAAACATCACCATCAAACAGGGCAATACTGCAAATCCAGCTACATACCTACAATATGTGCCTTGAGATGCACAAAGGGTGGAAGGAGAGGAGACTCTAGCTGAAGGTGAATTTTGCAGGTATACTGATACACATGATTGTATTGAATATCTGAACCAAGCTTTTACTGCGAGACCTGACAAACATGACACCCCCTTAGAAAATGTAGATTTTACGTTTTACACGGATGGGAGTTATCAAAGGCAGACAGACACAGGAGAACTATGTACCGGTTATGCTGTTGTAGATGATGAGGATGTTATAGAAGCTGAACCCCTTGGCCCACCTCATTCAGCCCAAGTGGCCAAACTAATGGCACTAAGGAGAGCGTGTGAGTTGCCAGAGGGTAAATCAGCTAATATATACACTGACTCTAGGTACGCTTTCGGGGTAGTGCATAATTTCGGGGCCCTTTGGCGTCTTAGAAACTTTATGACAGTGGCAGGTACACCAGTAGCACACTCACAGCACATTAAAGGACTCTTGTCAGTGATACAGTTACCTCTGATGTTTTACCTCTGATGAAATGGCTATGTGTCTGCTCGAAAAATGCGTCAGATGAATTTCCTACCCAGGAGGTGGTTATAGATATCTACATCCATCCAGCATTGGCAGCGGTTCCGAGCATATTTCACGGGTTGGACTAAGGGACGAATAGTCACTCTCTCTTTCTCCACAGGCTGGAGCACGGGCTAAGTACTGAAATTGTTATGGTGGAGCTATCTACCATTCTTGCTTCTGCATAAATATTTTCTCTACAGTTCAATCATCTTCACACGATGTGTGATAAGTGGAGATTTTAGCCTAAGAATTTATAAGGATCCGTCGTCCCGAATTTTTGACAGTTATTGGAACTCTGCTTAAGGCTTTATTATGTTTCAGAACGACCCCTGGATTGCTAAACCAGAATCCATCTCTTGGGTGTTATATATTTTTATTTTATAATAAATGTATGCTTTGGTGTGATGCTTAGTGCTCTTTTCTGTGCTTTTTTATTTTTGGTGTGCACCAGGCTTTTCTTCTGAAGCCAGGAAGAAGGCAATGTCTTGTCTTACCTGTTTGAGAAAAAATGTCGGGAAGACAATACCAACTAAGCCATCCCATATCCCTTCTGCAGATGGATCTTTTCAGGTAATACAAGTTGATTTCATCCAATTACCACCTTGCAGGAATCTCAAATATGTGTTAGTGTGTACTGTTGTATTTTCTAACTGGGTAGAGGCATTTCCAGCTGCACTAATACTGCTGTTTTTCCTGCTAAAAAAATTGTTCAGCAATTTGCATGCAGATATGGTATCCCTAGAATTATAGAAACCGATAGGGGTACCCATTTTACTGGTGATATCTTTCAGAACATGTGTAAACTTATGGGAATTGATAGTAGACTTCATACTCCTTGCCAACCGCAAGCCATTCGTAAGGTGGAAAAGGTAACAGGTACCATTAAGAACAAACTTAGTAAGATAATAGCTGAAACTGGATTGGTGTGGTCAGAATCTTGCCACTAGTCCCCTATAGCATCAGCACCACTCCCAGAACTCCTCTTAATCTGTTTCCCTTTGAGTTACTTTTTGGCAGACAACCTCATTTGATCATAGGTCTACAGGATGATTTACAATGCAATAATGAAGTGGCTGTTCAATATCTCATAAACATGAGCAAACAGCTGAGACAACAGCAACAGAAACTCAAAATGCTGTCACCTGGTATGCCGGAAACAAACGGTCACGATGTTGAACCTGGTGAGTTTGTCATGAACTGCAATTTCTTACGCTCAGGTTGTTTAACAGACCGATGGGAAGGCCCGTACCAAGTTTTGATGACCAGCACCACATTTCTGAAAGTAGCAGAAAGAGACACTTGGGTCCATTCTACTCACTGCAGGAAAGTCAACAACCCGGAGAAGGTGCAAGACAAAGCCGAGACTGACACTACTGATTTGTCAGTAGTGAACGTGTTTTTCCGGGAGATCTAAAGACTGCAGCTAATAACACCTGAGCCAAGGACGTTGTACAGACTATTATCTTAGCATGGAGTGGCAGTTCTTCTACTCTTCTTTTTCCTGGATTTTTATTATTTTTAG
Source organism: Mixophyes fleayi (assembly GCF_038048845.1). NCBI lineage: Eukaryota > Metazoa > Chordata > Amphibia > Anura > Limnodynastidae > Mixophyes > Mixophyes fleayi. The sequence continues at coordinate 193,451,957 of NC_134403.1, read as the reverse complement.
AACATTCTACTTTTGAGATGTTGGATAGATGATGGAGAGAGGGTCCGGTAGTGATACTGATGAAGTGGAGTTGGAGGAGACGTTGTTAGAACAATCAGTACAGACTGTTGTCAAACTCAGTGCAGGGTAATAAAAAGGTCTGTTAATTATTATTATTACTATTATTATTATCATTTATTTGTTGGGCGCCACAAGATTTCCACAGCGCCATACACAGTACAAACAGTAGTACAAAACAGGGTTACAAAGTACAGAACAATAAACACAAAGTACCAATGCTTCAGGAACTCCAGGAAGACATATGGAGTAAAGACAGAGCGGAAGAACCGGTATGGAGACAGGAGGGGAGGGGGGCCCTGCTCATAAGAGCTTACATCCTAAGGGAGGGTGAAGCAAAAACAGGCACAAAAGGGAGCCAGTGAAACAGAGAGGGGCCAGGGAAGAGAGGGAGAACGTAAAGAGTGGTTGAGGGGTTAGGTGGATGGCTGGTAGGCTTTAAGGAACAGGTGGGTTTTAAGTGCCTGTTTGAAGGAGCACAGGTTGGGAGAGAGACGGATGAAGCGAGGGAGGTCGTTCCAGTGCAAGGGAGCAGCTCGGGAGAAGTCCTGGATTCTAGAGTGATCAGAGTGGTGGAGAGGGGACGGTCATTGGCCGAGAGCAGGGAGCGGGCCGGAGTGTGAATGGTGATTAGGTTAGAGATATAGGGGGCAGTAGACTGTGAGAGAGCTTTGTAAGTGGTGGTGAGGAGTTTGAAAAGGATCCGGTAGGGGAAGGGGAGCCAGTGTAGGGCGAGGTAGAGAGGGGAGGTTGAGGAGGAGCGGCGTGAGAGAAAGATGAGTCGTGCAGCCGCATTGAGAACGGAGCGGAGGGGGGCAAGGTGGGAGAGGGGGAGGCCAGTAAGGAGAAGGTTGCAATAGTCAAGGCGGGAGATGATGAGAGGGTGGACGATTGTTTTGGTGGCATCTTCGGAGAAGAAGGGCCGAATGCGGACGATATTGTGCAGTTGGAAGCGACAGGCTTGGGCAAGGGATTGGATATGGGGGGTAAAGGAGAGAGAGGAGTCAAGGGTGACACCCAGGCATCGGAGTTGGATGACAGAGGAGATGGTAGTGTTATTGACAACGATAGAGAGGTTGTGGTGGGAGGGGAGTCTGATGGGAGGGAAGACAATAAGTTCAGTTTTAGAGATATTGATTTTGAGAAAGCGCGAGGACATCCAGGAGGAGATGGCAGAGAGACAGTTAGATACACGAGAGAGAAGGGTGGAAGAGAGATCAGGAGAAGAGATGTAGAGTTGGATGTTGTCGGCATAAAGGTGATACTGAAGACCAAAGGAGGTGATAAGAGCGCCGAGGGAGGAAGTGTAGATCGAAAAAAGAAGGGGAACTCAGAGACAGTGTAAGGAGCTTTTATCTGAGGAATATTGTGTCTGTAAGTACTGTGACTCTCTAGTTGAAGAGAAGTGCATCCAGCGATGCCAGTCCAATAGTAATTTGGATTTGGGCGGGCATCCCCTAGATGATTATCACTCCCTAGTGGGTAAGGTCTTAAACCAAACTGAGTGCTGGGTGTGCTCTCATGTGCTTCAGGGACAACATAATGTAGGATTAGTACCATTCCCACTAAACATCTCTGAGGTCCTCGAATTACGGGGAGGAGGCCCATAGAAGGGAGATGTAATATTACTAGGTACACTAGTTTAAAGCTTCGCCAATCAGTCCTTGTTATGTCTGAATTTTCACATGAAAAGAGACTGGAGAAATGGGAAGCTGACCTACCTGATCAGACAATAGCTTGCAACACCAGTATTGATGGGAGACTCTCAAGAATACCAATAACTAGAAATATTGACGGATATAATAGATGGGGCATATCAACAGACATAAGAAAGTATTCATTTGGAAAGTTTCTCTTGGTTATTGTCAAAATGTTATACATGCTGAAACTTGTCTTGAACAGATTGAGACCCTAGGCATGGGGAGTTTTGTTAAAACTTTATGCAATATTATCAATGATCGTACTATCCACTTTTTACCATCAGACATCCGCTACAATCGGCTAAGTGATCGCACCTTGCATATGCTAGTTATGGATGATAAAAGATTAATAGTCAAAATTATATTGTGTTTGGAATGCTAATAGACTGGTTTGAACCAGTATTTCTGCGGGAAGACACGTAGGCATCTGTTCAGAGTTGACCCCAGCGTTGGAGGGCATTGTTTGAATCGACTTATGGCCTGCATTGTACTGGACTGCCCTGAACCAATGGGAAATGCCATGACATCACCACTGTTTTTTATGTACCCCAAACTGTATATAAACCAGGCACTGAGACCATCATTCAGTCTACTTTGACCACAGGCTTCAGGACTGAATGACTGACTGTATGTTGGATCCAGTGCGCTGCGTATGTATCGGCTGTACTTTATTTGATTTAATTGATATTTGTTAAATCTTGCTATTAAATCTGTTAGTGTGATGGAATCACATTGATCGCAGCGGGCAATTTTTATTGATAGCAACTAGACGAACATAACAGACGTCTTTCCATTTTCTCCTAAAACACTACATAGTGGAGCCTCCAAAACACTCATAATAGAAATGTAATGCCATAAGTATACCTATAACTTTATGGGATCGATTCAATTCGGCCCAGTTATTCTAGGAATAATGCAGCCTGCGCACTATTACTGTTACTATGGTAAAAGTGTGCAGTATTAATGTTAGTATAATCATTTTAATGCTGATATTTCTTGCAGTCCTCAGGGCTGTAAGCAAAAATCCAGGTTAAAATTACTGTATTAAAGATAATACAATTAGCGTCACGTTATTCCTACACTGCCATGGCCGAATTGAATCGGCCCCTATGTATTCTAATTAGAACTGGATCTAAACTATATTTCAACCATGGACCAAAAGAGTTAACTAAATGTCAAGAAATTACTCATTTTGAAAATCTGGCTTAAGAAACACACAGCTATATCATCATCCCATTTAACTCTAAATGGAATAATATAAATGAAGCTTTCTCATTATTTTTATATCATCTGTACATTTCTGTCTGTAACAGATTTATCAAGTAACTCCAATGTAAGGAGATTTAAACCTTGTTTAAATAGCATCACCAAAAGAGAGTGCTACCGATAATAATGTTCCAATTCACTACTTCCTCCATAAATGTACAGTTATGTTCATGTTATTTTTTGAATTTCCAGCAATTGTGATCTATATCATACAGAACTATGTGACACGGAAGTCGTTGCTTAGCAACAGCAAAAACAGCTCATGATGCTCCAGGAGATGTTGGGATTCAAATATAAACCTGAAGCAACAGTTGGATTCTCTTAGATCAGCATCCAGTGAGGAGCTGTGAGGAGCTGTGAGGAGCTGTGAGGAGCTGCTCTGTTTGAGGCTCTTCCTATCATCCTTTCCAGTGTTCAGTTTGCTGATATTGTTGACATCATGCAGTATTTCCATATTCCTGAATCTGTGTCATTTCAATCTGGCCTTCAGGCTCCTGTGTACCAATACGTTCATGGTGTCTCATCTCAAGGACATCTTGAGAGAGTTGGTGAGTTGTGAAAGTGTGATCATTAGTGCTAGGAGTAAATAATAAAGCTACGACTAAATATATGAAACAGAGGAAAACACAGTCAAAATAGTTACTTTGTTTCAGGGTAATAGGATAAATTTAGTACAACTGCATATTGCTATTCATAAAGGACACATTTCTAAATAATTTTATTTTTACTGTTTAATGTAAAGATACTAACATAAATGTCTCAACCGAGACAATCTATTTATCCTTCTTAATGCCAATTGGCAGAAGAGTGCCAGTAATAATTAAATAGTATTTAAACCGCTATTTATCAGCTAAAATCTTTCTGCTGAACTTAATAAATGGCGGTGACAGTTTGCTGGTTTTAAGCGGCAATGCTGTACGTTACATACTTTCTGGAAACAAGTTGAAGGTAAGATTTTACATACAATATTTTTATTATTATATTTGGATTCATCAACAGATTAGATTCAATATCACATATTCATGGACTAAGCCAAGTAAAGGCGACATCAAAGATTATTCTTTTATGTTAAACACAGCACCAGAAATTTTTAAGGAAAGTGTACAAATCATAATGTTTCAAACTGCCATATAGGGATACTTATAATTACAGATCAGCTTTGCACTTATTTAGGTGTACACAGACATGTGCAGACTTCTGGACGTAAATTAACAAAAGACACAGACTACTAAAAATAGCATTAGTGAACACAGATATAAGAATGCTTCCTTTCCACTCATGATTTCATTATATCATAAATGAGGCTCCAAAGAATAGAATCAATCAAATCATTAGGGTCAAGACAATTTGACAGAGTGGGACATAGATAAGATATTTCCCAACCAAAAGCATTTTCTCACGTGGTCACAGCCACGCTTTATCCCTTTTGCCATGAAATACCTGACAGTGGCCACATGAAACAGCTGTTGGATGGGAATGATCTGCTTTATTGCTGCTTTGTCTCATTCTATTGCCACTGATGTTTTAAAATTAATACTATCTTTAATTTGCAGCTGTGGTGTGTGGCATGACTCTATTCTCTTTTTATGTTAAAGTTTGCATAAAGGTATATCATGTGCACCAGACTTGTGCATGTCCCACACATATACTGTGGCCTCGTTGTCCTCCCTTGCTTCAATGCAGAGACATTGGTGTGTGCAAAGACCTTCAATTCCTCTATAATTACACTTTGGGACAACTACTTTAAGAGATGTATTTCATTAAAGAGATGGAAGTAGTACTTTAAAATGATGTCATTACTTTTGCCTATATTTCTATCATGTACTATAAGCCTACACAAGTCGGGTAAACATAAAATACAGAATGGAGACATGCAAGTGTATATAAATACACATGGTGGACAAGTCAGTGTACCTATGCAAAAATAACGTACCGCACCTCTGCATTTCTTTGGTTTGTCAATGACCCCATTGGATAAGTAACATTAACCCACTTTTCTTTTCCAAAGTAGGGTGTTGATGACCATTAGCTTGTTTATATCTCACTTTTGTGTTAAAATCTTTAACCTGCAACATGTGAAAACTCTTTATTTAGGTACAGATTTTATTGTTTTCCACAATACATTAACATATTTTTTTTTTTTTTTTTAATCTCTAGGTCAAACCTTTGGCATGTTTGACAGTAACTTTTTAAATGTTGAAGGATCGGTAAGGCCACAGGATCTTACTGCACAAGGTTCTTCGTGGTACTACCCTGTCAATGTCTATCCTGAGACATTCACCTTAAATAAATGGCAGCAGAGGCATAATACTAAAGACCGAATACAACATTATCCAACTAATTCATTGCTCCATGTACCACACAGTTCACATATCTGCAATAATCAACAAGTGAGTGTCACTGGACATGTTTAGTACCCTGGACTGACACAAATGCAGTATTTACCAACTACTGAGCTTCACAACAACAGAGGACAAATGTTTTACCAGCCTACTGTTTACGTTCAGCAGCAGCAGTTGCCTATTATGAACAAAATACCACCAGGCCATATGTATCCCAACAATGTCAGCTGGACACATCATAACATACAAGCCCAAGAGAAATTTAAGCCACCCAATGCCAGGAAATCGCTGTCATCAGATTTAAACACTCAAGATGCCTCTCACGGATCTCAGACTGCAATGACCATCTCGAGTCCCAAGGTGACCCCTGTAAAAAATAGAGCTGATGTGCACTCACATAAGGATTCAGGCTCTAACATGTCCCCAAAAATGACCAAAACCTCAATGGAAAACATCAAGAAGAGAAAGGACTCATCTATGCGCAGAACCCTTGCTTCCCACACTATTGAACAAAATGTTAGTACTGATGACACAAAGCATTTCTTCATTTGGGAAAATAAACAAATGGACCCATCTTCCAAAAGTTATTCTGCTGCATTGAAGCCTGACATTTTCTTCAATAAGGGTCATTCAATACTACGTTGTGAACAACTAGAGCCATTGACAGATTCAAACACCCTTTTACTTCCTGGGGATATTTATACAGATCGGGATGCAATGGCTCCTACAATAATCACTGGGGTGTCTTCCAAAACCAAAAATAAGAATGCCCCTCCTGGTCATAAGAGATCTGCAACACATATACTAGGTTCTTTTGCCAACGACCTTCTTTCCTCTCACTATAAAGATCCTGCAGTCTCCATGCTTATTTCCAGCATGGATTATTTCTATAAAGTCGCACCACATGAAGACATAAAGAGAAAAAAAAATACCCCAAAATCTACAACATTCTCTTCAAGTAATAATCTTGCCAAATGGTATTCCATATTCAAGAAGAGGCGTCTGTGTAGAATAAAGGCAAAGACTGCAAAGCATGCAAAGACTGCAAATCTGTCAAGCCCAAAATAGAGAAGTGAGCCTATGTAAATAAATTGCATTTGTATTCTATTCTGTTCTTTCTGGACTTTACCAAATCTGGATTTTTTGGTCAAATTTGTTTTTATACTTGTGAACACGCTGTCTAAATTTAGTTTACTATCTCTGTAATATACAATGAATTCATTAGATATGCACTATGTTTATTCTGGATATATATATTTTATCTAGAAAGACCCATTAATATTTAGATTTTTTCAAATATTTGTAGTTGCTATAGATTATATAAAAATACTTCCTAAGAATGCATGTGTCTCATTTAATCTGTGATCAATTATTGGAAATATTAGCTCTATATCGCTACACTATAATGAAATGTTGAGCGAAAGTCAAGAAATTGGTAGCTGGAACTTGGAGTTTTGTATATATATATATATATATATATATATATATATATATATATAGCAAAGACACTTGTAATACATTTGTACATTCATTTTACATGTACAAAAACTCTTGTTGAATCTCATAGTTTATTTCATTAGAAGCACCAGTTTTCTTTTCTGCAAAGTTGGACGCTTCCATCTTACAAAGCAAAATCCTGACCATTTTATGTCATTGTTAATTTTACTTATTTGTGGGCAAGCTAGTGATGTACGGAGAAGGCCTGAAACAGGTCCCCTCTGCCAGGAGATCAATTCTCCAGAATTTACTTAAGGAAAAAAGATCTAAACACAACAACCTGCCAAATAATGGCCATATTTCCCATTCATAAACCAGACACAATTATACCAGTGCTACCAAAGTGAACAGATAAACAGAAATGTAGATTGTTTCAAGAAAAAAAATAGAATTTCAAATGTATATCATTTCATAATTTGATAACTGGAAAGTATTTTACAAAATAATAGCTGAATGTAAACATTTATATATGATAATCACATATTCCCACAGCGTCCTCCTGCACACGCGGTACAGCTAGATGTTCTGCTAGGGATGTAATGAGAAAGTGCAGACTGATCTACACACACCGTTGGAGATTTATTTTTCCCCACTGAAGTTTGGAGGTCCTATTGGACTATATGATTCAAAGTGGAGGGAATTCCTCCCTATTTACAGTCAATAAAACAAATGCCATCCTATCTGTACTTGCAAACAGATAGGATGGTTCAAATTTCACCTATTTTAAAATTTACCATTTACTGTGCTTGACTGAAATATGCTTAAAAAGATTGTTTTCTCAAATTTGTCTAAGAACACAGACATTATTCCAATACCAGCAGCTTTCGGTTTCCGTCATACGTTACAGAAACTTGAGTGAGCCAACCTAAAGTGAGGAGATGCTGAGTACTGTTACTTGCTGGAGTCTACCTGCTACTAGCCCAACCCTGTTCTGATAATCAATCCTTATTTCCTAAAAGTGGTTCATCACACCATTATCTAGATAGCAGCATCTGAGTGATAAACTTTAATGTGATACACACATAGCTAAATTGAAGAGATTCCTATATACCTGTATTAAAGGGCACTGGCTATATTCTAGTGGAAATTCTTCTGACTATGGATAATCTAAGCTTGGCAGAATGTATTTGAGGTTTCAAAGCTCCCAGACAGCAGCTTCACATATTTAGTTTATTTAATGTTAGCCCTCAGGCATCTTACCTTTCTAAAGAAGGATTGTGATGATCAGAGAAATTCATACTAGGGATGCCCCTTTTACACAATGTAGGTGGTATCCCAGCATCATATAAAAGGTACAGGCTTGATGACCACCACCAGGTGCAGCTGCACCCAAACACTATCTGGAGATGTTCGGAATCAGTGATCTATTCATAGTTTTGTTAAGTGTGTATTGTCGCTAACCAATAATGATTGTCGAACCTCGATTTGTGTTTCCAAAGCACAAAGATTTATTCTCAAAAAGTAGCAGAATAATTCAAGCGAAATAATAATAAGTACAGCCATTACTTATCGCAGGCGCTCTGGATCCAGTGTGCAGTCATTCAATCCTGAAGTCTGGGGACAAGATGTCTGAACACTAGATGTGAAGCTGCTGCTTATATGCACACAGAAATACAGTAATACAATGGAGATGGTATAGCTTGCTTCTATTAGTACAGGTTTCAGGAAGGTCCAAGGGGTTGTCAATCATTGGGTAGTTCATCCTAAAGAATCCAAAGGAGGGGGTCATCTCTCCAGGGGGTATGCTCTGCTCGTCCCGCCAAGATTCCTTAGTCTTAAGTAGTTCATAATTCCCTATCATTCATAACTTGTGTATGCACTCTGCGATTCCTTCGCAGAGTGAACCAAACAGTAGAAAATGTTAAGAGGTTTATTATGATACCACACATGATATGATTCCTTCAACATGTTCCATATATTTCACTAATGTGCATATAACTTATATTATAACACATAAATACTACTATATTTCGACATAACTGACTATGTGTTGCAACTACCATTAATGTGTACTATTTTACAAGTATGCGTGTTTGTGCAAATGTATGGTAAAAGACCAAATACTGTTGCTGCCACGTGTTGCAGCTGCGTACGCCCTTTTACGCTGTGGCGTGCCCTTTTACGCCATAGAGTACCGTACGCATCTTTTCAGACAAAGACAACCAAGTTTGCTCGATTTTAATTGAAATGACTTTATCCAATTTGCTGACTTCGACAGCTCCACCCTTTGATAGTGAAATAAACTATCACCCAATCACCGTTTCAAGTTCAGGATTATACAGTACTTCTTTACAAACCATACTCGGTATCTGGTACCACCCTTTCAGTCTCTTTCTCAGTGTTACTCCTAGGAGACCATTTTCCACATTTCAACACAGTAGGAACACATTTGACACATAAACCAATTGCTAAGATGACACCCAGTATAAAGAGAAGGAGCTTACCTACACTAGCAACCATTTCCTGTACCCACTCCCCCAGACCGGAGAACCATTTCACAGGGTTCAACCACGAGAACCAACCTGCCACCTTTTCCCCGACCTCATATTACGAAGAATTATGGTTCTTTCCAAATTCCCATTTTAGTTGCAAAATTTCATCCATCTTCCGGTCTATAACCTCTTTAGGGTCATCCGTATTATTGGTGATGTACGTGCAACATTTGACATCGAACTGGGTGGCCAGTGTCACACAGTACCCACCAGTAATAGAGGTGAGATAATTTAGTACCAGTCTATGTTGCACCAACTCCTTCTTGTACGCTTGTAGCTCCCTTCCAGTATACCTGAAAGTGTCATCATACTGTCACTCACCAGCCTGTGAGTGCTTCTTCCCGTGTATTTAGGAACCGTGGCCGTCCAAAATCCTGAGGGTCTGCACATGCGCAGCCCTTTCAAACCTTCAGTACCTGTCCCTTTAGTTAATTGGCTGATCAGGCAACACTCCCTATTTAAAGCACCTGAGTTCCATACCTCGTTGCCTGATCTTGGAGTCTCATTCCCCATGAGCCTCTGACGGTGTTCCTGTGTTTCCTCGTGTATTCAGCGCTGCTGATTCCTGTGGTTTCCAGACCACTTCAACTCTCCTGTGGTTTCCAGACCACTTAAACCCTCCTGTGTTTCATCGTGACTGTTTAGCTGATTCCTATCCGCTGCCTCCGTGCACTACAGTCTTCAGACCACTTCAACTCTCCTGTGTTTCATCGTGACTGTTTAGCTGATTCCTATCCGCTGCCTCCGTGCACTACAGTCTTCAGACCACTTCAACTCTCCTGTGTTTCATCGTGACTGTTTAGCTGATTACTATCCGCTGCCTCCGTGCACTACAGTCTTCAGACCACTTCAACCCTCCTGTGTTTCATCGTGACTGTTTAGCTGATTCCTATTCGCTGCCTCCGTGCACTACAGTCTTCAGCTCATCTCAACTCTCCTGTGTTTCCTCGAGACTGCAACAGCTGATTCCCATCCGCTGCTCTCCGTGCTCAACAGTTCCAGCTCAGCTCTACTCTCCCGTGTTTCATCGTGACTGCACCTGCTGATTTCTATCTGCTACCTCCGTGTACCTGCAGAGTCCTGCTGGCTGCTACTCCTCAGTTCTACTTGTGTCTGCAGCAGCTGATCCGCTCTCTGTGCTTCTCAGTGTTCCTGCTGGTGTCTACTCGCCAGTCTGCATCGGATCTATGCCTCACTGCTTTCATCTCGTCTAGGCCATCGCTACTCTTCAGGGTTCCCCAGGAGTCCAGTTCTACATACTACTGCTTCCTGAGTATTTGTTGCTATCCCTGTTGGTCTACCTACCTGTGCGCTGCACCTACTTGATTACCGCTTCACCCTCCAGGGACTTCGCATCCTGCCGGCCTCCAGCCATTCAGGTATCGCTGCACTCCTGTCTGACAGCCTGCTCCTGAACCACGGTATGCATACTTCTCATTGACTGTGCTGGTGTATATCATATCTTGCTGGACTAAGTTGTTCTCCTCTGGAGCTCACTATCCGCTGAGACTATTGCCATCATTGACTGTGTTATCTTTTGCCCGGATAGTTTCTGTGACTTTGTATTATTGCAGTGCTGTTCAGTCATTACTATATTGTGCATGTCATCGTGGATCAAGTTCAGGGTGTTCGTGTATCCTCTGTATTGCAGTCTCTCCCCGTGCTCCTCCTCACATATATATTCAGTGGTACAACTTGCTAGAGGCAGACCACTGATCCCTGTTTCCTGTGTCACCTGTTCCAGTGTCCTCTCACATAGCAGTGGTACAACTTGCTAACGCAGAGCACTGACTCCCCGGATACCTCCACCTGGATTCCATTCCTTCACCTAGACAGCGGTACAACTTGCTAACGCAGACCGCTGACTCTCATCACCTCCTCGTTGCTGTTGGACATTCCTCCTCACTATAGCAGTGGTACAACTTGCTACCGCAGACCACTGACTACCCTCACGTTTCCTTTGTCCATTCAGTTCCTCGTGTATTACTACATATATATTACCAGTGCTGCTCGTCATAGACTTTCACGAGCATCTCTATCATCTGCTGTCTCCTGTTCCGTGATCACCCCGCTACCAGAGTACCATATTACCATCTATACTGCTCTGGTAAGCCCATCACCTGGTGATCCCTGGGTAAAGACTCCTAGTACCCGTGACAGTAAGATCAGGCACTGACAGACCCAGATACGGAACCTACAGCCAAAGAGATGCTGCAGCATCTGGTCACCCGTGTGGAGCAACAGGATGCTCGCCAACAGCTGTTACTTCAATGTTACCAGTCGTTAGCCTCCCAAGGAACATCTGGACAGACTGTTACAGCTAATGTTGAAGCTCCTGTGCTTTCCTCCGTTTCCCCAGTGAAATCCCAGATGTCTACGGCTTCCACGCTTCACCTGCCTACTCCGTCAAAATACGATGGAGACCCCAAAACTTGTAGGGGTTTTCTCAACCAATGCTCAGTTCATTTTGAGCTCCAACCTCAAAATTTTTCTACCCATCGTTCCAGAGTGGCCTTTCTTATCTCATTGTTTTCTGGACAAGCTCTGGCTTGGGCTTCCCCTCTGTGGGAGAGAAACGATCCTGCATTACAAGATAGTGCCAAATTCATTTCTATGTTCCGAAGTGTATTCGATGAACCAGGTCGTGTGACCTCCGCTGCTTCCAGCATTCTCCGTTTATGTCAGGGTTCTCGTACAGTAGGCCAGTACGTCATTCAATTTAGGATATTAGCCTCTGAACTTCAGTGGAACACTGAAGCATTAATTGCCGCCTTCTGGCAGGGGCTCTCCGATAAAATTAAAGATGCACTGACTACCCAAGAGCTTCCTACCTCATTAGAAGATTTGATTTCTCTTTGCCATCGTGTAGACATGAGGTTTCGTGAAAGGGAATCTGAGAAAACAACTTCAGTTAAAGCACCTCTTCGCTCAACCCCTCAATTTTGTCCAGCTTCATCTCCTGTGATCCCGATGGAGATAGGACGTTCCAAATTAACTTCAGAGGAGAGGAACCGAAGAGTAAAGAATAGACTTTGTATCTATTGTGCTGATTCCACACATATGCTCAGTGCTTGCCCTAAAAAATCGGGAATCCAGGCCCTAGCTAGTTCTGGAGAGGTGAAGTTAGGGTCCCTGGAGTCCTCTCCATCTTCTACGAAATTAAAAGTCTGCGCTTTTGATGTTACGATTTCCTTTGCTACCAAATCCTTTGAGTCTCAAGCACTGATTGATTCTGGAGCAGCAGGAAATTTCATTTCTGAATCCCTAGTGAATCAATGGTCCCTACCAGTGATTACTTTGAAAACACCGATTACTGTGACTGCTATAGATGGATCACGTCTCATCAATGGTCTCATCACCCAGAGTACGTCTCCAGTAACGCTTCAGATTGGTGTGCTACACCATGAAGAGATTTCGTTTTTAATTCTTCCTGTTACGACAAGTCCGATTGTCTTAGGCCTTCCATGGCTTCAATGTCATTCTCCCCAGATTGACTGGCGCACTCCTCAAGTTACGTCTTGGGGAGCTGAATGTCATCATCGTTGTCTTTCTCAAGTCATTCCTCTTAAAATACAGCAATCTTCCATCTCATCTTCCTCACCGGGACTCCCTCCTCAGTATGCTTCATTTGCCGATGTTTTTGATAAAGCTCAGTCTGAACGTCTTCCTCCTCATCGTTCATGGGATTGTCCGATCGATCTTCTACCTGGCAAGACTCCTCCTAGGGGTCGGGTGTATCCACTTTCGTTACGTGAAACTCAAGCTACATCTGATTACATCCAAGAGAATCTCCAGCGAGGGTTTATTCGACCTTCCACCTCTCCCGCTGGAGCCGGGTTCTTCTTCGTAAAAAAGAAGGATGGATCACTACGCCCCTGCATAGCTTTTCGTGGACTCAATGCCATTACTATTAAAAATCGGTATTCCATTCCGTTGATCACTGAGTTATTTGATCGCATCAAGGGAGCTCGGATCTTTACCAAGTTGGATCTTCGTGGTGCCTATAATTTAATTAGAATCCGGCCCGGTGACGAATGGAAGACAGCGTTCAACACCAGAGATGGGCATTATGAATATCTAGTAATGCCTTTCGGGTTGTGTAATGCCCCCGCTGTTTTCCAGGGCTTCGTTAATGAGATCTTTCGGGACTTGTTATATGTATGTGTCGTTGTCTACCTGGACGACATATTGATCTTTTCACAGGACCTGCCTTCTCATCACCAACAAGTGGCAGAAGTCCTTTCCAGACTCCGGAAAAATTCATTATTCTGCAAACTAGAAAAATGTTCATTCGAGTTACCCCAGATTCCATTTTTGGGGTATATTGTTTCCGGAGTTGGCCTACAAATGGATCCAGAAAAGGTGAATGCTGTATTACATTGGCCCCAGCCAACTACTCTTCGTGCCATCCAGCGTTTTTTAGGTTTTGCCAATTACTATAGACGCTTCATTCAAGACTTCTCGTCCATTGCATCTCCGATTGTGGCCCTGACTCGTAAAGGGGCCAATACTAAGCAATGGTCATCCGAGGCTCTCCAAGCCTTTCAATTCCTTAAAGAGTCCTTCTCCTCTGCTCCCATTCTTTGACAGCCTGATGTGACACTTCCCTTCTTCCTAGAAGTAGATGCCTCTAATGTTGGCTTAGGAGCCATTCTCTCCCAACGATCGGAGCAACAAAAATTCCATCCTTGTGCCTTTTACTCTCGGGGTCTCCTGCTTGCGGAGAAAAATTACACTATCGGGGACAAGGAGTTGCTGGCTATCAAAGTTGCATTAGAGTAGTGGAGATACTTATTGGAAGGAGCTCGTCACCCTGTGACGATTTTCACGGATCATAAGAACTTGTCATACCTACAGTCTGCCCAATGCTTGAATCCTCGTCAAGCAAGATGGTCTCTTTTCTTTTCCCGTTTCGAATTAATCATAACCTTCAAACCAGCTGCCAAGAACAAGAAAGCTGACGCTCTATCCCGAGCTTTTGTGACGTCCTCTGACGTTGAAGAGGTTCCCAACCATTCTATACTAGACCCCAAATGTATCTCGCTGGCTGCTTCTTCCACTAAAGTGCTACCATTTGGGAAGACCCTCATGCTTCCTACTCTTAGGAGGAAAATCCTTTCGTGGTTCCATTCTTCTCGTTTTTCTGGACATGCTGGTGAACGCAAGACCTTTGAGATTCTCTCTCGAAGTTACTGGTGGCCCTCGATGAGGAGAGACGTCAAAGAGTTTGTAGCTGCTTGTGAATTGTGTTCTCAGTTTAAATCCTCCCGCAGAACTCCAGCGGGGTTGCTTCAACCACTACCCATTCCGTCCAAGCCCTGGACCCATATTAGTATGGACTTTGTTACTGATCTTCCGCCTAGTAAAAATTGTAATACTATTTGGGTAGTGGTAGACAGATTTTCGAAGATGGCTCATTTTGTCCCTTTGTCTGGTTTGCCTTCCTCGTCTACTCTGGCTGAACATTTCATCAAAGAAGTCTTTCGTATTCATGGATGTCCGTCTGAGATTGTGTCAGATAGAGGAGTACAATTCGTTTCCAGATTCTGGCGGGCCCTCTGTAAAACCTTGGGCATACGATTAGCACTCTCATCTTCCTACCATCCTCAATCAAACGGACAAACTGAACGGGTCAATCAAGATCTCGAGACCTTTATAAGGATGTTCTCATTAGCCAATCAAGACAACTGGGTAGAATTGCTTCCTTGGGCTGAATTCGCTCATAACAACATGTACCATGAGTCATCTACCAAAACTCCATTCTTTGTGGTTTACGGTCACCATCCGTCTTTTCCGGAATTTCCTGCCCTCCCTCCCACCCAAGTTCCTGCTGTAGAGACTGTTTGTCAGACCTTCAAAAATATTTGGTCTCAGCTCAAAACCTGTTTAAAGAAGACATCTGCCAAATATAAGTCTTTCGCAGATAAGAAGAGGCGGGCTATTCCACCACTGAAAATTGGAGATCGTGTCTGGTTATCTACCAAAAACTATTCCTTTGAAGGTCCCTTCTATGAAATTCGCTCCCCGTTTTATTGGGCCATATAGGATCATTCAAGTGATAAATCCAGTTTGTTTCAAACTTCTACTTCCTAAGAACCTTCGTATTTCCAACGCCTTCCATGTGTCCTTGCTCAAACCTCTCATCATCAACCGTTTCTCGGCTCCTCCTTCAGCACCTCAGCCAGTTCAAGTTCATCAGGAGGAAGATTTCGAGATTACTCATGTATTGGACGCAAAAATTTCGCGAGGAATTCTTCGTTTCCTCGTTCATTGGAAGGGCTTTGGTCCTGAGGAGCGTTCATGGACCAAAGCTGAAGATCTCAACGCTCCAGCTCTTCTTAAGAAGTTTTATTCCAAAAATCCGGACAAGCCCGGTTCCAGGTGTTCTGTGCCCACCTTTAAAAGGGGGGGTACTGTCACTCACCAGCCTGTGAGTGCTTCTTCCCGTGTATTTAGGAATCGTAGCCGTCCACCATCCTGAGGGTCTGCGCATGCGCAGCCCTTTCAAACCTTCAGTACCTGTCCCTTTAGTTAATTGGCTGATCAGGCAACACTCCCTATTTAAAGCACCTGAGTTCCATACCTCGTTGCCTGATCTTGGAGTCTCATTCCCCATGAGCCTCTGAAGGTGTTCTTGTGTTTCCTCGTGTATTCAGCGCTGCTGATTCCTGTGGTTTCCAGACCACTTCAACTCTCCTGTGGTTTCCAGACCACTTCAACCCTCCTGTGTTTCATCGTGACTGTTTAGCTGATTCCTATCCGCTGCCTCCGTGCACTACAGTCTTCAGACCACTTTAACTCTCCTGTGTTTCATCGTTACTGTTTAGCTGATTCCTATCCGCTGCCTCCGTGCACTACAGTCTTCAGACCACTTCAACTCTCCTGTGTTTCATCGTGACTGTTTAGCTGATTACTATCCGCTGCCTCCGTGCACTACAGTCTTCAGACCACTTCAACCCTCCTGTGTTTCATCGTGACTGTTTAGCTGATTCCTATCCGCTGCCTCCGTGCACTACAGTCTTCAGCTCACCTCAACACTCCTGTGTTTCATCGTGACTGTTTAGCTGATTCCTATCCGCTGCCTCCGTGCACTACAGTCTTCAGCTCATCTCAACTCTCCTGTGTTTCCTCGAGACTGCAACAGCTGATTGCCATCCGCTGCTCTCCGTGCTCAACAGTTCCAGCTCAGCTCTACTCTCCCGTGTTTCATCGTGACTGCACCTGCTGATTTCTATCCGCTACCTCCGTGTACCTGCAGAGTCCTGCTGGCTGCTACTCTTCAGTTCTACTCGTGTCTGCAGCAGCTGATCCGCTCTCCGTGCTTCTCAGTGTTCCTGCTGGTGTCTACTCGCCAGTCTGCATCGGATCTACGCCTCACTGCTTTCATCTCGTCTAGACCATCGCTACTCTTCAGGGTTCCCCAGGAGTCCAGTTCTACATACTACTGCTTCCTGAGTATTTGTTGCTATCCCTGTTGGTCTACCTACCTGTGTGCTGCACCTACTTGATTACCGCTTCACCCTCCAGGGACTTCGCATCCTGCCGGCCTCCAGCCGTTCAGGTATCGCTGCACTCCTGTCTGACAGCCTGCTCCTGAACCACGGTATGCATACTTCTCATTGACTGTGCTGGTGTATTGCATATCTTGCTGGACTGAGTTGTTCTCCTCTGGAGCTCACTATCCGCTGAGACTATTGCCATCATTGACTGTGTTATCTTTTGCCCGGATAGTTTCTGTGACTTTGTATTATTGCAGTGCTGTTCAGTCATTACTATATTGTGCATGTCATCGTGGATCAAGTTCAGGGTGTTCGTGTATCCTCTGTATTGCAGTCTCTCCCCGTGCTCCTCCTCACATATATATTCAGTGGTACAACTTGCTAGAGGCAGACCACTGATCCCTGTTTCCTGTGTCACCTGTTCCAGTGTCCTCTCACATAGCAGTGGTACAACTTGCTAACGCAGACCATTGACTCCCCAGATACCTCCACCTGGATTCCATTCCTTCACCTAGACAGCGGTACAACTTGCTAACGCAGACCGCTGACTCTCATCACCTCCTCGTTGCTGTTGGACATTCCTCCTCACTATAGCAGTGGTACAACTTGCTACCGCAGACCACTGACTACCCTCACGTTTCCTTTGTCCATTCAGTTCCTCGTGTATTACTACATATATATTACCAGTGCTGCTAGTCATAGACTTTCACGAGCATCTCTATCATCTGCTGTCTCCTGTTCCGTGATCACCCCGCTACCAGAGTACCATATTACCATCTATACTGCTCTGGTAAGCCCATCACCTGGTGATCCCTGGGTAAAGACTCCTAGTGCCCGTGACACATACATCTCAGTGATATTATCTATTAATTTAGCTAGGTCTTGGATATATTTAAAGTTTAATGTTCCCCGAGCGGTCCTGGTGAGATCTAGAGCAACCATTACTTGAAACCCAGTGGTCTCACTAATCAATTTTATAGCTATGGACTCCTCACCAGGAATCATATTTCTCTTGCCACGGTGTTCATACTGTGTGTGTACGTATGGTGGTGATGTAGTCTTGTGAATACCAACTATTTCTTCATGAGTAATAGTCATGATTTCAGGAACCAGTTTAGCTAAGAAGCACAAGCCCTTGGAACTCGGAGTCACCCAGGAATAAGCTTTCCTTCCACAAACAAAATACACATCATCAGGGAGAACATATGGAACAGTATGCCCATTAATTATATCACACAGAGTTTTGATAAAACTACCCATGCCCAGTGTCTTCATTTGCTCAAAACACGTGTCAGCATGGATGACATTTTTACAATTATCTATAGAGACTTTTCCAATGGATACCTTCTTATGTTTGGTTATACGCCCTAATCTGTGACTTCCATCAACATTCCTGCCTATTGGTGACCTTGTGAGTCTCCCTCTAAAATGAGTGTGGCGAGCCATTGTCTGATCTGATGGGTCAGCTTCCCAATTCTCCAGACGTTTTGCATGAGAGATATTTAGACACAGCAAAGATCTGTCTATGGAGTATTGTCGAAGCGTCAGACTAGGGGACCTAGTGTAATTGTACCTCCCGTCTATGGGCCTCCCACCCCTCAATTCGAGTACTTCGGATATGTTTAGAGGGAATAGCACTAGTCCTATATTATGCTGCCCTTGCGGCACGTGAGAGCACACCCAACACTCGGTTTGGTTTAGCACCTTACCCACCAGGGAGTGATAATCCTCCAAAGGATGCCCGCCTATATTCAGAGTACTGGTGGACTGGCATCGTTGGATGCATCTCTCTTCAACTAGGGAGTCACAAAACTTGCAGATACAATACTCATCAGACAATAGCCCCTCACACTGCCTCCGAGTTCCTGAGCTAGCAGACCTTTTCATAACCCCTGGACCAGGCTTGATAATGGGCTGCTCTGAGTATTCTAATAACTTTTCCTCTGCCTCCATCTCATCCGCATCACTACCGGAACCTTCCTCCGTCCTCCATCCTCCTTCACAAAAATAGAATGTCCTAGAAAGAGTAAAAACAAGGAAAATCCTGGAACAAAAGAAAAACAAAAACCGCCACTCCATCGCTGGAAAGATAGTTCTGGGGCAACGTCTCTGGTTCAGGTGTCTCGACTGCAGGCTTTAGGTCTCCCGGAACAGACTCACAAGTGACAGATCTATGTTGTCGGTCTCAGTTTTATCTTGTACTTTCTCCGGATTATGGACTCTCCTGCAGTGGGTGTAATGGACCCAAGTGTCTCTCTCTGCAACCTTCAGTGATGTAGTACTGGTCAGCAGCACTTGGTACGGGCCTTCCCAATGGTCTGTTAAACAACCTGAACGTAAGAAATTGTGGATCATAACATAGTCTCCAGGTTCAACATCATGACAGTTCATTTCTGCCATACCAGGTGACAGCATTTTTAGTTTTTGTTGTTGTTGTTTTAGCTGTCTACTCATTCTTATAAGATTGTGTACAGTCACTTCATTATTACACTTCAAGTCGTCTTGTGGACTCACGATCAAATGAGGTTGTCATCCGAACAGTATCTCAAAGGTGGACAGATTAAGAGGAGGTCTAGGAGTGGTCCGAATGCTATGGAGGACCAATGGCAAAGCCTCAGGCCATGCCATCCCAGTTTCAGCAATTACCTTACCAAGCTTGTTCTTTATAGTAACATTTACTCTCTCCACCTTACCACTGCCTTGTGGTCGGTAAGGGGTGTGAAGTCTGCTACCGATTCCCATGAGTTTAAACATATTTTGGAAGATATCACCAGTAAAGTGGGTATCCCTATCACTTTCAATGATTCGAAGGATACCGAAACTACATACAAAATCTTGTACAATTATCTTTGCAGTGAACACAGCAGTATTAGTGGCTGCCGGATATGCTTCTACCCAACCGGAAAACACATCAATACACACTAACACATACTTTAGATTCCTGCACGGTGGTAATTGGATATAGTCAATTTGTATTACCTGAAAAGGTCCATCTGTAGGAGGGATGTGGGATGGCTCAGTTGGAATAGTTTTCCCGATATTTTTCCTCAAACAAGTAAGACATGACATTGCTTTCTTACCAGTCTGAGAGGAAAATCCAGGAGCACACCAGTATGCTCTCACCAGTTTGCACATACCTTCTTTACCCAGGTGAGTCAGGCCGTGTGCTGCTCCAGCCAGGCTTGGATAGTACGTTCGGGGAGCTACAGGCTTACCTTGTCCATCCCTCCAGAGTCCTGAGGACTCTTGACCACATCCCTTCGCCTTCCAGACCGCCTTTTCCTGCAGGGAACACAAATCTTGCATTTCAATTAGTTTCTGCATGTCTAATGTCTGAAAAACCATCATAGTCTCGGTAGATACAGTCATAGGTTGCCCTGCTGCCCATTTAGCAGCTTCGTCCGCCCTGTTATTGCCCAGTGACACTGGGTCTTCTTCAGAGGTATGGGCTTTGCACTTTATGATGGCTACTGTTCTGGGTAACTGTATCGCTGTCAAAAGTCCTTTTATGTGTTGTGAGTGTGCTACTGGCGTACCTGCTGCTGTCGTAAAGTTTCTAAAACGCCAAAGGGCCCCAAAATCGTGCACTACCCCGAAGGCGTACCTAGAGTCAGTATATATATTGGCTGATTTACCCTCTGCCAACTCACACACTCTCCTTAATGCTACTAGTTCCGCCACCTGGGCTGAGTGAGGTGGACCAAGGGGTTCAGCTTCTACCACATCCTGATCGTCTACAACAGCGTAACCAGTACATGGCTCTCCCATCTCTGTCTGTCTATGACAACTCCCGTCTGTATAAAACGTAAAATCTACATTTTCTAAGGGGGTGTCACGTATGTCGGGCCTTGCAGTAAAGGTCTGATTCAGGTGTTCCATACAGTCATGCGTGTCAGTATTCTTGCCTAACTCATCATCAACCAGGGTCTCCTCACCTCCCACCCTTTGTGTCTCTAGAGACACATATGGAAGGTATGTAGCTGGATTTAAGGTGCTACATCGTTTGATGGTGATGTTTGAGGGTGCCATCAGGGCTAGTTCCCACTTCGTGAATCTAGCTGAAGAAACATGTCTGGTTTGGGCTGAGTTTAACAGAGCTGATACAGCATGGGGTGTATAGACAGTTGAATTATGTCCTAATACTACGTCCTCGCTCTTACTTACCAGAAGAGCAGTTGCTGCTACACTTCTGAGACATATTGGGAGTGATCTTGCCACAGTGTCCAATTGTGCACTGTAGTATGCTACCGGTCTGCTAGCGTCACCATGTTTCTGTGTGAGGACACCTGCTGCACAACCATCAGCTTCCGTACAGTATAGCTCAAAAGGCTTTTCATAATCAGGTATTCCCAATGCAGGTGCTCTAGTCAGACTATCTTTAAGATTAAAGAACGCTTGCTCTGACTCTTCTGTGTGTACAACACGTTCTGGTTTTGACGAAGAAACTAGCTCCTGCAATGGTAATGCCAGAATAGAAAAACCTGGGATCCAGGATCTACAGTATCCACACATCCCCAGGAAAGTACGAATCTGCTTCTGGCTCTGAGGCAGTGTCCTAAGTATTTGACCTTAGTCTGACATGGCTGTAATTTATCCTTTGCCACCTTGTGCCCTGTTTGTGAAAGGTGAAGCAACAACAATTTAGTATCATGTAAACATGACATAAAAGAATCAGAGCACAGCAACAAATCATCCACATATTGAATTAGAACAGACCCATTGTGGGGTTGAAAGGATTGCAAACAGTCATGTAAGGCTTGGGAGAAAATACTGGGGCTGTCAATGAACCCCTGGGGTAGTCTGGTCCATGTGTATTGCACTCCCTGGTAGGAGAATGCAAAAAGGTATTAGCAGTCAGGGTGTAGAGGGACTGAGAAGAGAGCAGAACATAGATCAATGACAGTAAAGTGACTAGCAGACGGTGGAATCTGCATGAGGATGACAGCTGGATTCGACACTACGGGGAATTGGCTCTCAACAACTTTATTAATTCCCCTTAAGTCCTGGACTAATCTATAGCCCCTCCCCCCACTCTTCTTCACAGGGAAAATGGGACTATTTGCTGTACTGGCTGTACGAATTAAAATCCCTTGTTGTAACAGCCTTTCAATAACAGGATATACCCCTAGTTCCACCTCCAGTTTTAATTGATACTGTGGGATTTTTGGAGCTATCCTACCACTTTTTAGATTGACCATGACAGGGACTACGTTTGCCATCAGTCCAGTGTCCTGTCCATCTCTGGTCCATAGTGAACCTGGTATTTCCAGCAACATCCCCTTTACTTGAGATGGACTGTGTTCTATAACAGTAGAGTGTAACATTAACCTTTGAGGTGTGTCCAATATGTCCTGTACCTCATGAGCGACCTTCTCGGGTATATCTAGGAACACACCATCTGAAGTACAGTATATGACACATCCCATTTTACATAACAAGTCTCTCGGTAGCAAGTTAGTAGGAGCCACCGCAGCCAAGAGAAACGAATGCTTAGTATGCAGAGGCCCGATAGTAACTTCAGCAGGTTTAGTTAGAGGATAATGTAACACTCTTCCCGTTACCCCCATAGCTGGAATAGTTTTACTGGTCACCTGTAGATTAAAAGGAGAGGTTATCACAGATCTGGCCGCCCCTGTATCTACAAGAAAAGTTTGTTTTCTACCAGCTATGTCAACTATCATTGTTGGTTCTTCTCTCTGACTCTCAGTTAACCTCACTGGCTGTAGACTACAGGTATAACCTGACCCCTAGCGCTGACTATTGCTTTCCCACGCAGCATTTGCTGCTGTAACATGTGCAGGCAGGTGTGAGTCTTCTAGTCTATGTGAATCCCTCCTTGGAGGATATCTATGTGACCCTTCATTAGGATTATACCTTCCCTTTGTACACTCTTTTCTCATATGTCATTCTTCTTTGCAATTATAACATCTCAACATTCTGTGTTTCCTGTTATGTGGGTTATATGCTGATGGTCATGTATGCATTCCCTCTAATGCCTGTATACTCACTGTCATCAACTTGTCACTCTTTTCTTCCCTTTTCCTAAAAATATTTTTGTCATGTTCCACAGCAATTTCTCTAAGAGAATCTACCGTTTTGCCCCTCCAACCAGGGGTTGAGGTTTGTACTCTTGTTTTTAGATTTTCCTTTAAACCAGGGGTAGGCAACCTGCGGCTCTCCAGGTGTTGTGAAACTACAAATCCCAGCATGCCTTGTCAACTATCTGCTGGTTATCTACTGGCAAAGCATGCTGGGACTTGTAGTTTCACAACACCTGGAGAGCCGCAGGTTGCCTACCCATGCTTTAAACCATCCATCAGTACTGTTACCGCTATTTCCCTTTGATGTGGGTTCTCCCTTATATCTGATACCCCAGTAAACTGTGTCATTGATGCAAGAGCTCTACCAAAATAGTCCGCTGCAGTTTCACTATCTTTTTGTTTTATGGTGAAAATCTTACTCCAATTTACTACTACTGGAAAATAGATGGCTAAGTGTTTGACAATTTGTTCTATATTTTCTTGGTTAATCTCATCAGTCAAGGTGTCATCTTCGTCCAACAAACAATCTCTAATAAATTTTTGTATGTCAGTATGGGGAGGAAGACACACCCTCAACACTACACGCCAATCCTTATTGGTTGGTTTGTGTGCATTTCCTGAGTCTTTAACAAATTTCTGACACTTTGTCAACTCTTTTCTAGGATCTGGGAATTCAGTCATAATGGAACGTAACTCTGATCTAGTCCAAGGACAATGCATTGTAACATTTCTTAAAGGAACTACACCACCCTTATCCGGTTTCCCATTGCGAACTAATATTGTGCGGACTGGGTACGCACCCACTGGTTCACTGGTTTCAGAAGTCACTACCGGATCTGCTGTTAACCATACTTTATCTTTTACAGTATTTAGTACCTCTGCATTAAAACTCCCTATTGTTGGGAAAGGCCTATCACAATCTTTGGTCATCTTGACCACTAATTTTCAACACTACCGCTAGAAATATTTTACCGGCCTGTGGACGTAATTGCTACAAGCCGCGTCCACTCGCTTCCTCTTGTATTAAACAAGGACCCCTAATACAGAAATATCAATGCGGACTAAAGGGTTATCAGCTCCCTGATACCCCTGACTCTCCAACAAAATCTGTTGAGTTTATTACGCTTGGCAGCATCCGGTAAAGTCAATTACCAGCCTTACCAACGTAATTCCTCCCCGTTACTCCCAAGTCACACTCACGGCTTTCCTTGCCGTGCGGTGCAATCGCAACACTTAAAGCTAATCTGTAAGCGATACGATTACCCTTGGGTGCACGTCGCGAAAACTTATTCAGTTTCCGCCCCCGGTATACCTGCCTTGTTTACCGTACACCAAACAGCAACTGACACTCTATTTTACAATAGATAAAACCTTAGTGTATTTAAAGTCAACAAATCACACGACATACACCTTTTTTGTGCAGAAAATAAAAGAATTCCCAACAATAGTAATAATGTCCCAGAGGTTTTCACAAGTGATTTATACTATGCATGTATAACAACTATCAAAACGATTGTTTAACCACGTGGCAAATCTACCGGAAGTTCGCGTACGCACAGCCGGAAATACACATACACTAAGCAATGCAATACCGTTAAAACGCACAATGACAGTAAAAAGAAACAGTTTTCTCTTTTGTCCCTAGGTTCTAGTTAGCGTGCCCTAGACAATGTAAAAACGGAAATTCGGTTTCACAACACAGAGTAAAATCCAGGTTTTGAACACATTGCGTTCTTACCCGTTTATGACGCGTCTCCACCCTTTGTTGAGGAACCGAAATCCGTTGGTCTTGCGTATCATCGGCAACGAAACCTCCAAAGCTGACGAGCCCACAAATTGTTAAGTGCGTATTGTCGCTAACCAATAACGATTGTCTAACCTCGATTTGTGTTTCCAAAGCACAAAGATTTATTCTCAAAAAGTAGCAGAATAATTCAAGCGAAATAATAATAAGTACAGCCTTTACTTATCGCAGGCGCTCTGGATCCAGTGTGCAGTCATTCAATCCTGAAGTCTGGGGACAAGATGTCTGAACACTAGATGTGAAGCTGCTGCTTATATGCACACAGAAATACAGTAATACAATGGAGATGGTATAGCTTGCTTCTATTGGTACAGGTTTCAGGAAGGTCCAAGGGGTTGTCAATAATTGGATAGTTCATCCTAAAGAATCCAAAGGAGGGGGTCATCTCTCCAGGGGATATGCTCTGCTCGTCCCGCCAAGATTCCTTAGTCTTAAGTAGTTCATAATTCCCTATCATTCATAACTTGTGTATGCACACTGCGATTCCTTCGCAGAGTAAACCAAACAGTAGAAAATGTTAAGAGGTTTATTATGATACCACACATGATATGATTCCT
The DNA here is from genome assembly GCF_038048845.1 of Mixophyes fleayi. Taxonomy (NCBI): domain Eukaryota; kingdom Metazoa; phylum Chordata; class Amphibia; order Anura; family Limnodynastidae; genus Mixophyes; species Mixophyes fleayi. The sequence continues at coordinate 193,426,702 of NC_134403.1, read as the reverse complement.
TCAACCTGTTCCATGTATTTCACTAATGTGCATATAACTTTTATTATAACACATAAATACTACTATATTTCGACATAACTGATTATGTGCTGCAACTACCATTAATGTGTACTATTTTACAAGTATGCGTGTTTGTGCGAATGTATGGTAAAAGACCAAATATTGTTGCTGCCACGTGTTGCAGCTGCGTACGCCCTTTTACGCTGTGGCGTGCCCTTTTACGCCGTAGAGTACCGTACGCATCTTTCAGAAAAAAACAACCAAGTTTGCTCGATTTTAATTGAAATGACTTTATCCAATTTGCTGACTTCGACAGTTTATACAAGCCTTCAAAGGACAAAGAGAAAACAATGAGTTTAGGTGTTGGAACAGTAGTTCTCCTGGTACCTGACCTCTAGGTTCATGAATCACAATGGTATGGAAGCAAGAAAGAGATAAAAATCTCTTTATATAAACAAAGTGTACACACAAACTAAATGCAAAAGTTCTCCCCAAGGATATCATATGAAAGGAATAGGCTTGATGACCACCAACAGGTGCAGCTGCACCCAAAGACTATCTGGGGAAGGCGGGAATCAGTGATCTATTTGTCATCCAAACAAATCCATCAGGATTTGTTGGTCAGGAAAGGCACTGCCAGGTCAGACGAGTAAGCACTCCACTTACACTTAATAGGCACTTTTGAAATGTCATTGGTTAAAGTAGTCCGATGTTTTACATGTGTATCGTAAGGTATTCATAGTTTATACAAGCCTACAAAGGACAACGAGAAACCAATGAGTTTAGGTGAGGTCCTTGGGGTTGGTACCGTAGTTCTTCTGGTACCGGGTCTCTAGGTTTATGTATAACACTGGTATGGAAACAAGAAAGATATAATAATCTCTTTATTTAAACAAAGTGTACACACAAAGTAAATGCAAAAGTTCTCCCCAAAGATATCATATGAAAGGTGGTATCTCAGCTTCATATAAAAGGTACAGGCTTGATGACCACCACCAGGTGCAGCTGCACCCAAAGACTATCTGGAGATGGTCGGAATCAGTATCTATCTGTCATCCAAACCGATCCATCAGGATTTGTTGGTCAGAAAAGGCACTGCCAGGTCAGACGAGTAAGCACTCCACTTACACTTAATAGGCACTGTTGAAATGTCATTGGTAAAATTAGTCCGATGTTTTAAATGTGTATCGCAAGGTATTCATAGTTTATACAAGCCTACAAAGGACAACGAGAAACCAATTAGTTTAGGTGAGGACCTTGGGGTTGGAACCGTAGTTCTCCTGGTACCTGGCCTCTAGGTTCATGAATCACACTGGTATGGAAGCAAGAAAGAGATAATAATCTCTTTATTTAAAGAAAATGTAAACACAAAGTAAATGCAAAAGTTCTCCCCAACGATAAACGTATTCCCCCACCAAATATAACCAATTGTCAGTAAATTCACCAGTGTCAATAAAACCGCTCAGCCAAGTGCCCAGCAGGTTACCTCCCAGCTCCCTCCCTAACAGGCAAAAATTCCTGGCAACAAAGTCAACAGTTGACAAATCCAGGTGGGCCAGGGGTTCTGATCCGATAGATGTGTATGCTGATACCGGCCACTCAGCCAACTATCCACCAGCTTGGTGGGACTCTGGGTATCAGTCTCCCTATTAATGTAGGCTCACCAATTACGCAGAATCGGCGTCTCCTCATGGAGTGTTGAAAAATCAGTCCTTGAGGTTCAGCACTAGATGTGGCTGAGCAAGTTCCTGGTTTACACAATCCTGGTTTCCTCAGGCCCTGATATAGACTTCAACTTCCCTATCACCAACACCACCGACCCTGCTTCCATTAAGCTGCTTTCCTCTTCCCTTGGCCTCTCTCAATGGAACGCTTCCTCTACCCACTGCCTTGGTCACTACCTTGACCTTGTCTTCTCCCACCTATGTAGTCTTTCTGACTCCTCCATCTCTCCCTTTCCACTATCCTCTCATTCTCACTCTCCTCTAGTCCTGCACCCCTCCCCATACCCAAATCTATCCAGTCGAGATGCAACCTTGACGCCCTTGATCCTGCTATTCTGTCCTCTTCTCTCGAAACTCCCAGGCCTGCCGCAATCAGACGGCCTCCCCCTACAACCACACCCTCACCTCCACTCTTAATGTGATTGCCCCTGCCCATTCCGTCCATTGTCGCTGCTCCAAACCCCAATCCTGGCACCCCAAATTTACCTGCTTCCTCCAAAAATGCACCCGTATCGCTGAACACCACTTGACAAAATCTTGTTCCCTGGCTGATTTCCTTCACTTCAAGTTCTCACTCAATAAACAATTCTTCTTTAAATCCCTCATCTCCTCCCAGTCCTCTAACCCCCGCCGCCTTTTCGCCACCTTCAACACACTCCTGCCCCCTCCCATTCTCCCTCACTGCGAGTGACTTTGCCTCCTTTTTTCGTTTCTAGTAAAGAAACCTAATCTTCATCCCACTTCACTCTTTAACTACCACCCCATTTCGCTTCTCCCCTTTGCCTCCAAAATACTTGAGAGGCTCGTCAGCAACCGTCTCACCACTTACCTTTCGGAACACTCCCTCCTTGATCCTCTCCAGTCTTTTTTCCGCCCCTTCCACTCCACTAAAACTGCCCTGGCTAAAGTTACAAACGATCTCCTCTTGACTAAAGCCAGGGACCACTTCTCCCTTCTGATTCTCCTGGACCTCTCAGTGGCCTTCAACACCGTTGACCAAAACCTCCTGCTTCGCACCCTCTAGTCCATTGGCCTCTATGGCAATGTCCTTTCTGGGTTCACCTCTTACCGATCGTTTCTTCTCTGTTTCCAACTCTGGGTCTCTCTCCCCCTCTTCCACCCTTCCAGTTTGGGTCTCACAGGGTTCTGTTCTTGGACCATTACTCTTTTCACTATACACCTTCTCCCTGGGTGAACTCATCAGCTCATTCAGCCTCAAGTACCACCTTTATGCTGACGACACTCAACTCTACCTATCATCTTCTGATCTCTCTCCCTCCCTTCTCTCTAGGGTGTCCGCCTGCCACTCTGCCATCTCCTCCTGGATGTCTTCTAGATTTCTTAAACTCAATCTTGCTCAAACTGAACTCATTGTCTTTCCTCCTTCTCGATCCTCCTCCCCTTCTGACCTCTCTATCACTGTCGACAATTCCTCTATCTCTCCTGTTCCCCAACTTCACTGCCTGGGAGTCATCCTCGACACCTCTCTCTCCTTTGCCACTCACATTCTCTCTCTTGCTAAATCCTGTCGCTTCCAGTTACGCAACATCGCACCCATTCGGCCCTTCTCTCCCATGATGCCCCCAATTCTCTCATCGACTCTCTAATTATCTCCCGCTTGGACTACTGCAACCTTCTCCTTATTGGCCTCCCCATTCTCATCTCGTTATTCTTTGATCTGTACTCAACGCAGCTGCTAGGCTCATCTTCCTTTCTCACAGCTCCACTGTCTCCCCCCCTCTAAAAAGCCCTTCACTGGCTCCCCATCCCCTGCAGAATTCTTTTCAGGCTCCTCACACTGAATTACAAGGCCCTCGCCAACTCCACTGCTCCCTACATCTCCAACCTCATCTCTATTCTCACTCCATCCTGCCCACTGCAATCGGCCAATGATCGTCGCCTCTCTTCCCCTCTGATTACCTCTTCTCACGCACAAATCCAAGACTTCTCCCGCTCTGCCCTCCTCCATTGGAATAAGCTCCCTCCCTCCATCAGAACATCCACAAATCTGTCCAGTTTCAAACGGGCATTAAAAACCCACCTTCTCCTAAAGGCCTTTCAGTCACCCGCTTATAAACCGACTTTGTTGGCTACCTCTCTCTCTCATCCCTTCTTCCCCTTTCCATGACTCTGTCTCCGTTTCACCCATTTCTCTGTTTCACCCTTGTGTCTCTCTGTATGTCTACCCCTCCCTTTAGATTGTACGCTCCTTTGAGCAGGGCCTTCTCTTCTCCTGATTCCATCACTTTTAACTTTGCTCTCCAGCTACTCAGCCCATCTCCTCTTAGAACTTCTACCCTCTGACTCCTCTCGCTTTTCTCTGCACCTCTCAGTGGCTCTTAACCTGTCATTCGTGCCCACCCTTTTGGGCTCTGGTTGCCAGCTTGTGCTGATTATCCCTCACACTTTCAGCCTTTCTCTCTAGCTGTGCTTTGAGCTGCCGGAGTTATAGCGCTTATTGTTAATTATAACGCGGCAGTTTCACTTTGTACTGTGTTATTGTTTGCCCTTGTACGGCGCTAAGGACACTGTGTGGCGCCCTATAAATAAAAATTTATAATAATAATAATAGAGTATGGCTACTCATAGCATCAGTTCAAGTCCCCTCTCCAAAATTCCTCAACAACCACTCCCCTCTGGCTTTCACTCTTTGTTCATCCCCAAAATCTAACCCAGGGACGGATTTACAGCTAGGCAACCTAGGCACGTGCCTAGGGCCCAGCGGTTCTCAGGAGGACTGCGGCAAAGCAGATGGAGGGGACAAGGGAAAAAAAATTGCAGCCCCCTCCTCCGACTCGCCTCCCCGCCACCATGACTCGTGGGGGGGGGCGTGAGTCGGGGGAGGTGCTAGTGTTACAGCTAAATGACCGGCCTCCTCCCTCCCCTATGTGTGGCCTGCTCTGTGTCACACGGGATTTGCACCACATGTGCAGCACAGTGCACAGATGGATAAAAGTAAGTCGGGGGGGGTAGTTTATAATATAATATGTGAGTGTGAGGGGCCAGTGCATGTATATTATGTGTGTGTGAGAGACCAGTGTATGTATATTTTGTGTGTGTGAGGGACCAATGTATGTATATTATGTGTGTGTGAGGGGCCAGTGTATGTATATTATGTGTGTGTGAGGGACCAATGTATGTATATTATGTGTGTGTGAGGGGCCAGTGTATGTATATTATGTGTGTGTGAGGGGCCAGTGTATGTATATTATGTGTCTGTGAGGGGCCAGTGTATGTATGTTATGTGTGTGTGAGGGGCCAGTGTATGTATATTATGTGTGTGTGAGGGGCCAGTGTATGTATATTATGTGTGTGTGAGGGACCAGTGTATGTATATTATGTGTCTGTGAGCGGCCAGTGTATGTACATTATGTGTGTGTGTGTGTGTGTGTATGAGGGGCTAGTGTATTTATAGTGTGTGTGTGTGTGTGAGGGGCTAGTGTAGTGAATGTTCTGGCCCCTACCTAGTTGTATGGGTTAGAGAATTTTTTGATAACAATATTCTGATAACAATTTGTGAATGAGTTTCCCATAGTGGTTCTAAATATGTCTCACATCTAGGGATGATGATTAGCATTATTATTATCTTCACATATTATTACATTTGCTTATAGGTTTTCATTAGCCTATAGGCTTACAAGTTTTAGTATTTGTAGCCTATTATTTTTAGGTTCTAATATGTTTAGATACTTTTATATTTCCTATACAGGCCATTTGGTATTTAATATATATATATTGACAGTATGACTATTGATAATAATAATAATGATAATTTTTTTAGGATTTGATTATTATTTTATTGCATTATTTTTTATTTCGATGGGGATTTTGAGTCATTTTTGTATTTTACATTTAATGTTGAGTGTTATTCGTTAATTGTTTGTTGTCTAGTTGATATGTGCAGTTTTTATTATATGTTATACTAGGGCAGTTTTCCTCTCAAGCAATTGTGTATCTAATAAGTTTTTTGCTCATATAAACCTCCAGTAGTCCTTTCCGATATTTACTGAGCAACTGTGACAACAACGATTCTTGTTGATTTTATGAATGGAGATCTACTGAATTTCCTATCCAGGAGGTGATTATCGATATCTACTAACACCGGGGTTACATCCATCCAGCATTGGCAGAGGTTCCGAGCATATTTCACAGGTTGGACTAAAGGACGGATGATCACTCTCCCCTTCTTCACAGGCTGGGGCACGGGCTAAGTACTTAAGTTGTTCTGGAGCTATCTGCCATTCTTGCTTCTGCATAAATATTTTCTCTAAACTTCAATTATCTTCACACGCAGTGTGATAAGTGGAGATTTTAGCCCAAGAATTTATAAAGATCGGTTGCTCCGTATTTGTGACAGCTATTGGAACTCTACTTAAAGCTTTATTATCTTTCAGAACGACAGTAAATATATATATATATCTACTATATAAATGCCTAGTGGCGTGTGTGAAAAAAAAAAGACCAAGCTGAAGCGCCACCTGCTGGGCAGAGTTATACACTTACCTATATATTTCTTGAAGAAGAAGTGACAGTTGGGAGGTTGGAGGTTGCCGGGGGTGACAGTGGGGAGTTTTTAACACCTTAAGTAGCTTGATGAAGGATGTGGCGATGAAGATGAAGGATGAGGTTATGGAGAAAAATGATGAGGTGGTGACATGTGGACAAAACCACGTTAAAAAAGGGCGCTTGCGTCGGGAAGCAACGCTCTTCCCCTGAGGAGGCCTGGGCTAGGCCCAAATGCATGACAAGAACCTTTTAAACACCTTAAGTAGCGTGATTTGACTAGAATGCATGAGTATCATGCACGGGTTAACTTGTATATATATATATATATATATATATATATATATATATATATATTAGAGATGAGCGCACTCGGATTTATGAAATCCGAGCCCACCCGAACGTTGCCGATCCGAGTCGGATCTGAGACAGATCCGGGTATTGGCGCCAAATTCAAATCTGAAACTGAGGCTCTGACTCATAATCCCGTTGTCGGATCTCGCGATACTCGGATCCTATAAATTCCCCGCTAGTCGTCGCCATCTTCACTCGGGCATTGATCAGGGTAGAGGGAGGGTGTGTTAGGTGGTCCTCTGTCCTGCTATATCTCGTGCTGTTCAGTTCAGTTCAGTTCTGTGCTGTGCTGTGCTGTGCTGTGCTGTGCTGTGCTAATGTTTTTTTATTTAAAACTTGCAACATAACATTTAGATATGAAACAATAAAACCAATAAACTTTACTAAAGGTGGCACCAACCTATATTAAAAAAGACCAAATGAAATCAAAGGCTGATTTGCCTAACTTAACCGAAAGTCCAGAAGGGCTATTTGCCCAATTCATAAGTCCAGTAAAAATAGGATAAAATCACATAAAACAAGAAGGTGCCACCATACAAACAACAAACCCAACTCATATACATCACCGTATCCCACTAAGAAGCAAGTTGTAGGTGCATGTAAGCCATACTTGAAAAAATTTTCCACCACACAAAATCTAATGGGGTGAAAGGACAGCAAGAGAAGCCACTTAGAAAGGAGAGGCACCAGACTTTGACCCCCTAAGGAGGTCTCAGACTCCGCCACAGCCTGAGCCAGTTAGCATTGGACATCCGGCGACCCTCCATGCCCCTCAATTTCCACACCTCGTGCAGAATATCTTCCACCACTACCTCACAGGGAAGGACTTTCTGCCGGATGGTGACCTGACACCGTGCGTTCCACGTGAAATACCTGACCACTAAACTGACTAAAAAAAGTGTACAGAAATCAAAAGCCCTCCACCTTGCCTTGAATGCCCCGTAGACCCATTCAGGGTAACTAAGCCCCGAAAGGCAGGGGATCCCCAGCGACCTGGAGACTCTTTTATAAACCTTTACATTAAAGGGACACTCGAGCAAGAAATGGTCCATAGTCTCCTCCACCCCTAGACACTCCTCCCGTGGGCAGCCACGATCATCAGCATTTCTGTGCTTAAGGTTCCCTCTTACATAAAGTCTCCCGTGAAAGGAGAGCCAGACAATGTCCTGAAGCTTCAACGGGATTCTCCTCGAGTTAATCAAGGAAAGCCCCACCGAACTCACATCACCTGGGCAGTCTCTCAGTGACAGCGGAACCCAAAAGTGGGAGTGCAGGACTCTCTTCTCCAACTCCCTTCTAGAAGAGCTCCCAACTTCCCCCGCCCCTAAGCCCCAACGCCTTGTCACCTTCAATCCCAAGAAAACGTAGGTCGGGAGATACCCATGCCGGACCCGGAAACTCTTAACGGTGCCTCCCCCATACCATGCACTGAGGAAGGGATCCACCCATACCCTGAAGCCTCCCACCCACTGAGGAGGGGTCTCAACTAGGAGACTACTAAGGTGCAACTTCAGAAAGGTTGACATAAAGAACAGCACAGGGTTAATCATACCCAGGCCCCCATCCTTCCTCAGTCGGTAGGTCACAGCCCGCTTGACCAGATTCAGCCTATTCCCCCAGAGTAACTGGAAGAAAACTGCATAAACCCTAGACCATAAAGACTCCGGCAAAAGGCACACATAGCTGATGTACAGGAATACCGGGATCAGGAAGGTCTTGATCAGGTCCACCCTTTCCCGGAGAGAGTGTTTCCACCTCTTCCAGCTCACTACCTTCCGGGAAGCTTCCTCCAGCCTTAACTCCCAATTTTGCTTGGCATAATCACCAGGGCCAAAATGAATCCCTAAAATTTTGATCTTCTCACTCGCCCGGGGAAGACTGTCTGGAAGGTTGAATTCACAACCCTCCTCCCCCATCCAGAAAACTTTACTCTTTTCCTGGTTTACTAATGAGCCACTGGCCTCAGAATACCCACGGACCAGAGTCGTTACCTCCTCAGCTTCCGCGGAACTCGACAAGACAACAGTAACATCATCAGCGTAGGCCACTACCTTCAAGGGGCACTCCGGACCCAACAGCACACCTCCCAACGAGCTACCACCAACCCTTCTGATGAAGGGATCTATGGCAAACACATACAGGAGGGGGCTCAGGGGACAACCTTGTCTTACTCCAGAGCTGACCTCAAAGGACTGACCCACCCAACCATTCACAAGAGGGAAGCTCTCGGCTTGTCTATAAATGGTACGGAGCCAATTCACCACCCGCACTGGAAGACCATACCACAGAAGTAGAGCCCAAAGGTACTCATGATTTACCCTATCAAAAGCCTTTGACTGATCTAAGGCTAAAAGGTACTTCCCCCACTTCTCCGCACGGCACCGCTCAAAGGCCTCCCGCACCGTCAGGACAGCACTGAAAGTGCTTCGGCCCTTCACAGTGCAGTGCTGAGAAGGAGAGAGCAACTGGCCGGAAACCTGCATCACTCTATTAAAAAGCACCTTCGCCAGAATCTTCCTGTCAGTATTGAGAAGAGCGATGGGGCGCCAGTTCTCAATACATGACTGATCTTTCCCCTTGGACAGTAAGATAAGGGCAGAGACCCTCATGGAGGGAGGCAATAAACCTCTGCCCAGGCTCTCATTAAAAACCTCCACGAGACGCGGAGCCAGGATGTCCCCACAGATTTTAAAGAACTCAGATGTAAGACCATCTGGGCCTGGGGCTTTCTTGACAGATAAACCATCTATCGCCATCCTGACCTCGTCCACCGTTATTTCATCGCCCAAGGACTCACGCAGGCCGCTAAAATCACCAAGGCCAGGAGTTTCCCTCAAAAACTGGTCCATCCTCTCTTTGTCAAGTGACTTCTCCGATAAGAGATCGGAATAGAAGGACCGCACAACACCAAGAATGCCCTCCTTCTCCTCCCTAAGGACACCCTCAGCATCGCGCAAGCCCCTCACCTCCTTAGCATCTACCGAGTTCCTACAGCTCTGGAAAGGATCGGGCGAATGGTACCTCCCATAATCCCTCTCCAGAACCAAGGATGCATACCGGTCATACTGTATCTCTCTCATCTGAGCCTTCACCCGGGGGATCTCCCCACTATCCCCCTGGCCAGAGATCAAGAACCCAAGTTTTTTCCTCAGTGCCATGTAGGTGCTCTCTTTTAACAAGTTATTTCTGGCTACAAGGCCCCGAAAAAAGCTCCGGGTCCTTTTCTTCAGCATCTCCCACCATTCAGACCTACTCCAACTTGCCTCCAAAAGTGATTCCTGGGATTCAAAGAAGTCCCTAAAAGACTGTCTTATCAACTCCTCCTCTAGGAGCTTAGAGTTCAGGCGCCAAAGACCCCTACCCTTCTGAAGAGTCTCCGAAGCATTCAAGGACATAGATAGGTAAACGTGGTCGGAGAACTCTACCGGCCTCAGCTCTGGAGCCAAGGTTTTCGAGCTCTCCTTAACAAAAAACCTATCTATCCTAGACCTACAACTACCTCTATAAAAAGTGAAACCCGTGTGGTCTGGAAAATGACGAATGTGTGCATCCACCAGACCAGCCTACCTGACCATACTTACTAAAAAAAGGGAATCATAGCCCAGAGAAGTCCTTGAACCTCCCCTGTCTTTTGTCCTAGTGACGGTGTTAAAATCACCACCAAAGACTATCTGCCGGGCTGTAAAAAGGTATGGCTTTATGGCGCTGAAGAGGCATTTCCGACCCCACTTTGTTTGGGGTCCATAAATATTAATCAGCCTTAAGTCATGCCCCCTCAGTTTGACATCTATCACCATGCACCTACCTACCTCAAGCTCAATGACTCGCTGGATGATTATCATGCCGGTAAAAAGCACCGCCACCCCACCGTACGGCTCGGCCGCAAGAGACCAGTAGGAGGGCCCACGCCTCCACTCTCTTTTGGCTTTATGTAGGTTGGCTAGCTGACCTAATCTGGTCTCCTGCAAAAATAAAAAATCAGCCTCAACCGTGCTGAAAAAATCAAAGGCCAGATAATGAGCTCGTTCGGAAAGAATAGATGTCACGTTAATAGTGGCAAATCTAATGGGCTGGGAAGCCATCCTTCAGAGCTTTAGACAGTAGTAACAACTCACTTCTTTTTTATTTTCCTCCCTGAATCCTCATCAGAGGAGCCAAACCTTTTATAACTAAGGCCTGCCTGCAAAGACTCCTCCCCCCTGAGGACAACTTCTTCCCCCAAGGGAGGGACTCCACCTGACCCTAGCATCCTACCCGTTGACCCACCAGGATCACCGCCACCCAGGGGCCCTGCTCCCAACAACTTAACCGGATCATGAGGCAAACCAGAGGGTTTGCTATGGGGGACCTCAAGGGGTTTCTGATTAGGAGGTACAGGACACACGGGAGGATCCTGACTCTGAGGAACAAGGACCGGGTCACTCCCTGAAGACCGATCTCTCACCACCGGGGACTCTGGCACCCCACTAGGGGGGCCGGCTTCTATGGGATGGCCAGGGGGGGGATCCTGTATCAAGGGGGGAACTAGGTCTTCTACGGAAGGAGGCCCATATGGGGTTGTAACCTTATCCTTCAAATAGTTCCTAGCAGTTTTCCTGACACTGGTCTTTCTCATTATTTTTGCTATCTCCCCTAAAGGCAGGTCCCTTGACTTTTGGGATTTCCTATTTTGCCTGGTTACTTGGACTAAAGCACCTTCCCTATTCACCCTAATCTCCCCCTCCTCCATACTTTCTTCCTCGCTTGACAAGAACTGGAACCTGTTTGATAGAACTAACCCTTCCTTCCCCGTACCCTTCTTCTTGCTTTTGCTCTTTTGCCTGGACCATACATTTGTCTGAACTTTGGCCATCGAAGGTACTGATAACTTAGTTACAAGGGGCGGGGGATTTGGCGGAGAAGCATGACTTTCCATGGGTTCTGCCGGTTTCTCCACTGGTTCCACATTTTCTACCACCTCGACTGCCCTCATTATTTCTTCATCTGTAACCGCGGCGTTATGAGCCGCATGGGGGCACTTACTGAAGGGGTGGCCTATTGTGCCACATAAATTGCACCTAATTTGGTTGCATGTCCTGGTTTCGTGGCCCATGCCCCCACAATGCCCACACTTTTGTTGGGGACAGTTGGCACTGAGGTGGCGGAAGTCCCCACATCTGTGGCACATCCTCGGCTGGCCCGGGTAGAAACATTGGATCCTATCGCGACCAATGAAAGCCGCGGACGGCAAGTGTACTAGGCCAGCCTCCGTCCATTTTAGATCTACTGTGGTGGACCATCCGCCACCCCAGACGCCATGACTTGGGTCTGGCACTTTGACCAGAGGCGAAACCATCTTTGCAAATCTCCCCACCCAAAACCCAAGGTCCGCTGCTGGTATAGACTCGTTTCTTACCAATATAGTAATTTTAACTCGCTCCTGGCGAGTTATGGCGATAGCCTTATAATTAACCCATGGATCTCTCGACCTGCATCCACCCCACCTACTCCAGAAAGTCTGCAGGCCCTGATATGACACGAAGCTTACATCATACTCCGCAGTGTTAACAGGGTGGATGCAGGCAAAGAGATCCGCTGGGACAAACTTAAATGACTCTAGGAAAATTTTTAAAAAATCTGGTCTGTTAGGGGGGTCTTTCCCCATATATTTTAGTTGTACAACGTTGCTACGCCTGAAGGGCTGAGCCGCCGTTGGGCCAGGCCCTATATTCTGGGTATTCATACTGGGCCTTAAACCTAAGTTAGATACTGCACCCGCATATGACATCATCCCTGGGTGAATACTTGGCCCCGGGAGAGGACTCTTAGGACTTGTATTTGGCCCCGGGAGGGAACTTGGATCTACCTGGCCTGACCCCGGGAGAGAACTTGTACTTGGCCCCGGGAGAGGATCTTTTGACCTCATAATCGAGCCCTGGACAACAATATCTCCCTGTACCCTAAGACTGCTACCCCCCCCACAAGTTTTGACGCGATGAAGGGCCTGCCTCTTCTGAGGCTGTCATATAGACTCCAGAACTGCTCACTAGTACATCACCACCAACCAACATGTTAGGCATAGTCTTAGACGCACTTTCTATTAAAGCAGCCGCTTTCCTGGCTCTGTCTGTTATGCATAAGGGACCATATGTAGTATCAATGATTTTGGCCTGAGTCGGGCTGAGTTCACTCCTCAAATTACCCCCCCGCTCCTTATGCTCAATCGCAACCACCCTCTCATCTGTACACACCGAGACAGCATTTTTAACTACTCCAACCGTATCAGTAGCATTAGCATTATCGGTAACATTAACATTATCTGCGACATTAGCATTATCAGCAATATTAGCATTGTCAGTAACATTAATAGCTACGTTAGCATTATCAGTAACATCAACATTATCTGCGACATTAGCATTATCAGCAATTTTAGCATTGTCAGTAACATTGATAACTACACCAGCATTGTCAATAATATTAGCATTATCAGTAACGCAAGCATTACCAGTGACATTAGCATTGTCAGTAATATTAGCATTATCAGCTACATTAGCACAATCAATAATATTAGCATTATAAGTAGCATTAGCATTGTCAGCAACGGATGTACTGATCGGGATCGCTGGGTCAGGCCGACAGCGAGACTGCGCCACGGAGGACAGCACAGCCGCTGTGTCACAGGCTACCACCCTGGTACTCCCTGGATCAGACCCCGCCTCAGCTGCTGCCACATTACCGCTAGGTATTGCTTTTATTACATTAATCTTAACATTCTTTGAGTCCGAAGGGATCATGGAGCTTACCGGTCTCTGGGCCGATTTGTCACTTCCGGTATCTTCCGGAAAAGCCGCGGGCGGCTGGGAATACAATACGGTCCCTCCTACAGAAGCCCGCACTGTACACCCACCGGGGACACCTTCGGTTCCTACCTGGCCCTTCACCGACCTTTGCTCACCCTCCAACACACGGATCTCGCTGTAGAGACCGCCATCTTCGGTTACCTCCTGCGACCCGGCCGCCATGTTTGGAGGCAGCGGCGCTGAGTCTTCTAGGAGCGTTGCCTGTTTAATCACTTTTAATTTAACCAGCAATTCTTCCTTTTCTTTCAGGGTTTCGGCTAGCTCTTCAATCTCCGTCGAGTACATCGCTCTGTCGCGGCTAAAAGCGCGATTCCTTTTCTTTCTCTTTTTAGTGATAAGTCTGTCAAGACCGCTGATTTCCAGTTCCAGTGTCTTGATCTGAGCACCAATCTCCATCTCATCTGGCTCACTGTCCTCCGAATCGGGCAGACACACTGTTGCCGGATCCACCGCCATATTAGGCCCGTCCTCCACCTCACCCGATCCCGACTCCTGTTGCATCACAGAGTCAGATGCCTGGATCTCCCGGGCCCCTCCAGACCCCATCCTGGGTCCCGTACGGGAGGATCCTCCCCTAGCCTGTTGTATCAGCACAGGCTGCAGGGTTTCCAGGTCCACACACGGCTGCATGTTCAACCCCGCTGACAGTTTCACCCCGGGCCCCAGTTGCCTCACTGGAGTCAGGGTACACATCTCCACCTCTTGCCCCCCCGTATTAGACTTCATACGGGATAGCTTAGGCCTGGTAAGTTCACTAGGCCCTGGGTGTACGTCCATCTCCTCCATCATGCTTAGGGAAAACACATCCACAGATCCCGGGGAAACCCCTTCAGTTGGAGGGACCAGATCCGTGGCCCGGTTGATATCAGGCCGGCTGGTAGTATTATTCTCCATACATAACTCCATAGGCCCAGAAGCCTGGGGGCTCTCCTCCACTCCCCCCCCCAGGATCCTCCATCAAGGCTGGGCTAGGCACAGAACTTTACCCTGCAGGCTTCTGGAAGTCAGAGCTGAAACAAAACACCTCCTCTCTCGGTCCTGCTGAATCCAGTGATGCCCCGCCCTGTGCTCTGTCCTGCTGAGGTCAGGGGTGCTGCTGGGTCCTGTGCTGTGTCCTGTTCAGTCCAGTGGTGCTGTGTCCTGTGCTCTGTGCTTCTAAGGGCATAGTTATTTCCCCAATATTCCCAAGTGTTTAAAAAAATAAAAAAAAGTTATTTAAAAAAAATACAAAAAACTAATTTAATTTTTTTTTAATTACAACAAAATTTGCACAACCAATCCTGCAGTATAAGCCCATTGGTACTGCAATATTACCAAGTTCACACATTCAGCAGTAAAAGTCCAGTGGTACTGCAATATTACAAAGTTCACACATTCTGCAGTATCAGTCCAGTGGTGTTCTGTGCTGTGCTCTGTCAATTTTGAGTTCAGTGTTGCTGCTGGGTCCTGTGCTGTGTCCTGTTCAGTCCAGTGGTGCTGTGTTCTGTGCTCTGTGCTTCTAAGGGCATAGTTATTTCCCCATTATTCCCAAGTTTTTAAAAAAATTAAAAAAAAGTTATAAAAAAAAAATACAAAAAAATAATTAAAAAAAAAATTAATTACAACAAAATTTGCAAAACCAATCCTGCAGTATAAGCCCATTGGTACTGCAATATTACCAAGTTCACTGATTCAGCAGTATAAGTCCAGTGGTAATGCTATTACAAAGTTCACTGATTCAGCAGTATAAGTCCAGTGGTACTGCTATTACAAAGTTCACTGATTCAGCAGTATAAGTCCAGTGGTACTCTCCTGTGCCGCATATAATTTTTAAAGGCTTTGCCGAGTGTGTGTGGCTTAGGGGTACGCTCTCTTGTGCTACATATAATGGAAAACCAAAATTTGGAGGATAAAGTAGGGAAAGATCAAGACCCACTTCCTCCTTATGCTGAAGCTGCTGCCACTAGTCATGACATAGACGATGAAATGCCATCAACGTCGTCTGGCAAGCCCGATGCCCAATCTCCTAGTACAGGGCATGTAAAATCCAAAAAGCCCAAGTTCTCAAAAAATAGCAAAAAGAGAAACTTAAAATCAGCTGAGGAGAAACGTAAAGTTGGCAATATGCCATTTACGACACGTAGTGGCAAGGAACGGCTTAGGCCCTGGCCCGTGTTCATGACTAGTGGTCCAGCTTCACCCAAGGATCTAAGCCCTCCTCCTCCCCCCCCTACAAAAAATTTAAGAGAGTTATGCTGTCAGCAACAACAACAAAACAGCAAAGAACTCTGCCTTCTAAACAGATGACATCACAAATCCCCAATGCGAGTCCAAGGGTGTTGTTGGTTGTGAACCCTGACCTTCCCATCACTGTACGGGAAGAGGTGACTCCATCCAGCATTTGCAGCACGCCCTCTGCATATGGAAGGATCACCCACAGTCCAGTTACAGATTTGGCTAATGAAGGTGTGAATGTTGTACACCGGGAGGAGGATATTGATGTAGCTGGCGCTGAGGAGGATGTTGAAGATTATGATGCAGACAGATACCAAATTGCCTTTCTCAATTTCTATTTATATTCTAGATTATATAACGGCTGAATAGTTTTCTGTTTTACTCCTAGTGGAGAGGGGATCTGATGCAGACAGATACCAAACTGCCTTTGTCCATTTCTTTGTATATTTGAATTTCTAGTTATACAGTCTATGCAGGCTGCTTTATTTATATTCAACTACAAGTGTAGGGCGGGGGAGGGGGGGGCATAGATAGCCACCAAAGTAACGTGGTCCATTTAATTACACTTTCTAGCCCCACAGTCTGTGCAGCCTGCTTTTTTTATCTTCAAAGTATTTATATTTACAAGCCTTGCAATCTAAATTAACTAGAGGTAGTGACGTGGTAGAACTCCAAAAGGCAGTTTGGAAGCCACTGTACAAACTGGCTCTAATTTTTAACTGCGTTGTCCCCCCTCCAGTGTGTACTCGGAAAGAGTTTTTAGTGCAGCTGGGAACCTGGTCAGTGAGCGGCGAAGGAGGTTGCTTCCTCACAATGTTGAAAAAATGATGTTTATAAAAATGAATAATCATTTCCTCAATGAAGTACAGCACTGCCCTCCAGACAGTACAGAGGGACCTGTGGTTGTGGAGTCCAGCGGGGATGAAATGATAATGTATGAGGAGGAGGAAGTACACACTGTAGGGGGAGAGGAATCAGAGGTTGAGGATGAGGACCACATCTTTTCTCAGTAGAGCCTGTTTAGTTTGTACAGGGAGAGATGAATTGTTTTATTGGTGTGGGGGCCCAAACAAACCAATCATTTCAGCCAAAGTTGTTTGGTAGGCCCTGTCGCTGAAATGATTGGTTTGTTAAAGTGTGCATGTCCTATTTCAACAACATAAGGGTGGGTGGGAGGGCCCAAGGACAATTCCATCTTGGAACTTTTTTTTTGCATTATATGACCAATCAACAGTCGTTTGCCATGTTCAAAAAGTAAAACCAAATTTAAACAAATTCAGGAAATTAAACCAAAAGTAAAATGCCCTGTCATAATTTAAAACAAGAGGGATTGACGTGCTCTAGAACTACTGTATTGTTGTTTATATTTTATAAACACTACACTTGAAAGCTTGAGTCTTTCAATGAAAAAGTAACTCTCCATTGCACGAATATTTGCAACAGGGACAATTTTAGGGTTAAGAAAGTCAACTAATAACACTTCGACACTGTCTGTCTTTATAAAGACTACACTTGGAAGTTGGAGGAGGTATTGTGGCCCCGGCACCAAATTTACTACCGGGGCCACTCCACTGTGCAGTCCATATTTAGGTGTATCAGATATTAAACAACGGTGACAGTTGATGCCCAATTTTTTAATTATATTGTTGGCGCTGTAAAAAATTGTGTTCCGGGCACACCACACTACGCAGTCCATACCCTTTTTTGGTGGAATTCTGACCCCTGGAGGGTTTTTTAATTATATTGTGGCCTCGGTACCAAATTGTGTACTGGGGACACCACTTTACGCAGTCAAGAAAGATAGATGCGTATCATAGATAAAGTACATTCAGTGTTGTGGGGCAAATTGAAAAATATTCAAAATGCACTGACATTATCAAAAACAAGAGGTTTTCACACGCTGAAACTCCAACATGTATATGATGGAGAGGATGGAGGAGCAGCCGTATGTGCAGTGTAATGCAGACCTGTTGAAGGTTTTTTATATATTTTATTGTGGTGGCCAGTGGCCAGTCCTCTACGCAGTCCAGATACTATTTTTGGGTGTAATTCAGACCTGTTGAAGGTTTTCTATATATTATATTGTGGTGGCCAGTGGCCAGTCCTCTACGCAGTCCAGATACTATTTTTGGGTGTAATGCAGACCTGTTGAAGGTTTTCTATATATTTTTTTATTGTGGTGCCCAGTGCCCACTACTCTACGCAGTCCAGATACAATTTTTGGGTGTAATTCAGACCTGTTAAAGATTTTCTATATATTATATTGTGGTGGCCAGTGGCCAGTCCTCTACGCAGTCCAGATACTATTTTTGGGTGTAATGCAGACCTGTTGAAGGTTTTCTATATATTATATTGTGGTGGCCACTGGCCAGTCCTCTACGCAGTCCAGATACTATTTTTGGGTGTAATGCAGACCTGTTGAAGGTTTTCTATATATTTTTTATTGTGGTGCCCAGTGCCCACTACTCTACGCAGTCCAGATACTATTTTTGGGTGTAATTCAGACCTGTTGAAGGTTTTCTATATATTATATTGTGGTGGTCAGTGGCCAGTCCTCTACGCAGTCCAGATACTATTTTTGGGTGTAATGCAGACCTGTTGAAGGTTTTTTATATATTATATTGTGCTGGCCAGTGGCCATTCCTCTACGCAGTCCAGATACTATTTTTGGGTGTAATTCAGACCTGTTGAAGGTTTTCTATATATTTTTTATTGTGGTGCCCAGTGCCCACTACTCTACGCAGTCCAGATACTATTTTTGGGTGTAATTCTGAACTGTTGAAGGTTTTCTATATATTATAATGTGGTGGCCAGTGGCCAGTCCTCTACGCAGTCCAGATACTATTTTTGGGTGTAATGCAGACCTGTTGAAGATTTTCTATATATTATATTGTGGTGGCCAGTGGCCAGTCCTCTACGCAGTCCAGATACTATTTTTGGGTGTAATTCAGACCTGTTGAAGGTTTTCTATATATTTTTTATTGTGGTGCCCAGTGCCCACTACTCTACGCAGTCCAGATACTATTTTTGGGTGTAATTCAGACCTGTTGAAGGTTTTCTATATATTTTTTATTGTGGTGCCCAGTTCCCACTACTCTACGCAGTCCAGATACTATTTTTGGGTGTAATTCAGACCTGTTGAAGGTTTTCTATATATTTTTTATTGTGGTGCCCAGTGCCCACTACTCTACGCAGTCCAGACACTATTTTTGGGTGTAATTCAGACCTGTTGAAGGTTTTCTATATATTATATTGTGGTGGCCAGTGGCCAGTCCTCTACGCAGTCCAGATACTATTTTTGGGTGTAATTCAGACCTGTTGAAGGTTTTCTTTATATTTTTTATTGTGGTGCCCAGTGCCCACTACTCTATGCAGTCCAGATACTATTTTTGGGTGTAATTCTGACCTGTTGAAGGTTTTCTATATATATTATATTGTGGTGGCCAGTGGCCAGTCCTCTACGCAGTCCAGATACTATTTTTGGGTGTAATGCAGACCTGTTGAAGGTTTTCTATATATTATATTGTGGTGGCCAGTGCCCACTACTCTACGCAGTCCAGATACTATTTTTGGGTGTAATTCAGACCTGTTGAAGGTTTTCTATATATTATATTGTGGTGCCCAGTGCCCACTACTCTACGCAGTCCAGATACTATTTTTGGGTGTAATTCTGACCTGTTAAAGGTTTTCTATATATTATATTGTGGTGGCCAGTGGCCAGTCCTCTACGCAGTCCAGATACTATTTTTGGGTGTAATGCAGACCTGTTGAAGGTTTTCTATATATTATATTGTGGTGGCCAGTGGCCAGTCCTCTACGCAATCCAGATACTATTTTTGGGTGTAATTCAGACCTGTTGAAAGTTTTCTATATATTTTTTATTGTGGTGCCCAGTGCCCACTACTCTACGCAGTCCAGATACTATTTTTGGATGTAATTCAGACCTGTTGAAGGTTTTCTATATATTATATTGTGGTGGCCAGTGGCCAGTCCTCTACGCAGTCCAGATACTATTTTTGGGTGTAATTCAGACCAGTTGATGGGTTTTTAATTATATTGTGGGGAACACTCCTCTACGCAGTCCAGAAAGATATCTCGTTGCAACGTTTTGTACTAAAAAAAAATAAAAATATTGTGAGGTGTTAGGTGTTCAGAATAGCCTTTAAATTAGTGGAAATTATTGTTATTGAATGTTATTGAGGTTAATAATAGCGTAGGAGTGAAAATAAGCCCAAACACTTGATTTTTACACTTTTTAGTTTTTTTTCAAAAACAATCCGAATCCAAAACCTTAAATCCGAACCAAAACCTTTTGGCAGGTGTTTTGCAAAACAAATCCGAACCCAAAACATTGAGAAAATACGGATCCAAAACACAAAACACGAGACCTCAAAAGTCGCCGGTGCACATCCCTAATATATATATATATATGTATTTTAAAATCTATCCAGACACAGGGATCTCTCTCAGCGGTCCTGAGTATCACACTCCTCTCGCTCTGTCACCCCTGGCAACCACCAACCACTCCCAACTGTCACCCCCGGCAACCACCAACCACTTCCAACTGTCACCCCCGGCAACCACCAACCACTCCCAACTGTCACTTCTCCTTCAAGAAATATATATATATTTTTTTAAATCTTTATAAACACTTTTAACAATTAACAAATTAAATTAACAAATAAAAAACATTTTATTATACCAAATTTCAGCCCTTTCTGAGTTTTTTTTTCCACACACACACTAAGAATTTAGTAGTTCAGTGTATAACTCCACCCAGCAGGTGGCGCTGCAGCTTGGTTTTTTTTTCCACACATAGACACACGCCACTAGGCTTTTATATTATTTTATATTATAGATATATATATATATATATATATATATATATATATATATATATATATATATATATATGTGTGTGTGTTTTGCAGTTGATTGTTTTGATTGTGCCATACCCCTGGATTGCTAAACCAGAATCCATCTTTTGGGTTTTATATATTTTTATTTTAGAATAAATGTATGCCTTGGTGTGATGCTTAGCGTTCTATTCTGCACTTTCTTATTTTTGGTGTGCACCAGGCTTTTCTTCTCAAGTGAGTAAGAAGGCAATATCTTATCTTACCTGTTTGAGGAAAAATGTCGTGAAGACAATACCAACTGAGCCATCCCATATCCCTTCTACAGACGGATCTTTTAAGGTAATACAAGTTGATTTCATCCAATTACCACCTTGCAGGTGTCTCAAATATGTCTTAGCTCTTAGTGTGTACTGTTGTATTTTCTAACTGGGTAGAGGCAATTCCAGCTGCCACTAATACTGCTGTTTTTACTGCTAAAAAAATTGTTCAGCAATTTGCATGCAGATATGGTATCCCTAGAATTATAGAAACCAATAGGGGTACCCATTTTACTGGTGATATCTTTCAGAACATGTGTAAACTTATGGGAATTGATAGTAGACTTCATACTCCTTGCCGACCACAAGCCATTGGTAAAGTGGAAAGGGTAAACGGTACCATTAAGAACAAACTGAGTAAGATAATGGCTGAAACTGGATTGGTGTGGCCAGAATCTTGCCACTAGTCCCCTATAGCATCAGAACCACTAACAGAACTCCTCTTAATCTGTTTCACTTTGAGACAACCTGATTTGGTCATAGGTCCACAGGATGATTTACAATGCAATAATGAAGTGACTGTTCAATATCTCATAAACATGAGCAAACAGCTAAGACAACAGCAACAGAAAATCAAAATGCTGTCACCTGGTATGCCAGAAATAAACTGTCACGATGTTTAACCTGGTGAATATGTCATGATCTGCAATTTCTTGCGCTCAGGTTGTTTAACAGACCGGTGGGAAGGCCCGTACCAAGTGTTGATGACCAGCACCACATCTCTGAAAGTAGCAGAAAGTGAAACTTGGGTCCATTCTACTCACTGCAGGAAAGTCAACAACCCGGAGAAGGTGCAAGACAAAGCCGAGACTGACACTACAGATTTGTCAGTCATGAATGTGTTTTTCCAGGAGATCTAAAGACTGCAGCTAATAACACCTGAGCCAAGGACGTTGTACAGACTATCGTCCCAGCATGGAGTGGCAGTTCTTCTACTCTTCTTTTTCCTGGATTTTTATTATTTTTAGAACATTCTACTTTTGTGATGGTGGACAGATGATGGAGAGTGGGTCCGGTAGTGATACTGATGAAGTGGAGTTGGAGGAGATGTTGTTAGAGCAGTCAGTAAAGCCTGTTGTCAAACTCAGTGCAGGGGTAATAAAAAGGTCTGCTAATTCTGGAACTCATAGACAGTGTGAGGGGCTATTGTCTGAGGAATATTGTGTCTGTAAGTACTGTGACTCTCTAGTTGAAGAGAAGTGCATCCAGCAATGCCAATCCGATAGTAATTTGGATTTGGGTGGGCATCCCCTAGATGATTATCACTCCCTAGTGGGTAAGGTCCTAAACCAAACAGAGTGCTGGGTGTGCTCTCATGTGCCTCAGGGACAACAAAATGTAGGATTAGTACCATTCCCACTAAACATCTCTGAGGTCCTCGAATTACTGGGAGGAGGCCCATAGAAGGGAGATGTAATATCACTAGGTACACTAGTCTAAAGCTCCGTCAATCAGTCATTGTTATGTCTGAATTTTCACATGAAAAGAGACTGGAGAATTGGGAAGCTGACCTACCTGATCAGACAATAGCTCGCAACACCAGTATTGATGGGAGACTCTCAAGAATACCAATAACTAGAAATATTGAGTGACATAATAGATGGGGCATATCAACAGACATAAGAAAGTATTCATTTGGAAAGTTCCTCAAGGTTATTGTCAAAATGTTATACATGCTGAAACTTGTCTTGAACAGATTGAGACCCTAGGCATGGGGAGTTTTGTTAAAACTTTATGCAATATTATCAATGATCGTACTATCCACTTTTTACCATCAGACATCCGCTACAATCGGCCAAGTGATCGCACCTTGCATATGCTAGTTATGGATGATACAAGATTAATAGTCAAAATGATATTGTGTTTGGAATGCTAATAGACTGGTTTGAACCAGTATTTCTGCGGGAAGACACGTAGGCATCTGTTCAGAGTTGACCCCAGCGTTGGAGGGCATTGTTTGAATCGACTTATGGCATGCATTGTACTGGACTGCCCTGAACCAATGGAAAATGCCATGACATCACCACTGTTTTTTATGTACCCCAAACTGTATATAAACCAGGCACTGAGACCATCATTCAGTCTACTTTGACCACAGGCTTCAGGACTGAATGACTGACTGTATGTTGGATCCAGTGCGCTGCGTATGTATCGGCTGTACTTTATTTGATTTAATTGATATTTGTTAAATCTTGCTATTAAATCTGTTTGTGTATTGGAATCACATTGATCGCAGCGGGCAATTTTTATTGATAGCAACTAGACGAACATAACAGACGTCTTTCCATTTTCTCCTAAAACACTACATAGTGGAGCCTCCAAAACACTCATAATAGAAATGTAATGCCATAAGTATACCTATAACTTTATGGGGTCGATTCAATTCAGCCCAGTTATTCTAGGAATAATACAGACTGTGCACTATTACTGTTACTATGGTAAAAGTGTGCAGTATTAATGTTAGCATAATTATTTTAACGCTGATATTTCTTGCAGTCCTCAGGGCTGTAAGCAAAAATCCAGGTTAAAATTACTGTATTAACGATAATGCAATTAGCTTCACGTTATTCCTACACTGCCATGGCCGAATTGAATCGGCCCCTATGTATTCTAATTACAACTGGATCTAAACTATATTTCAACCATGGACCAAAATAGTTAACTGAATGTCAAGAAATTACTCATTTTGAAAATCTGGCTTAAGAAACACACAGCTATATCATCATCCCATTTAACTCTAAATGGAATAATATAAATGAAGCTTTCTCATTATTTTTATATCATCTGTACATTTCTGTCTGTAACAGATTTATCAAGTAACTCCAATGTAAGGAGATTTAAACCATGTTTAAATAGCATCACCAAAAGAGAGTGCTACCGATAATAATGTTCCAATTCACTACTTCCTCCATAAATGTACAGTTATGTTCATGTTATTTTTTGAATTTCCTGCAGTTGTGATCTATGTCATACAGAACTATGTGACACGGAAGCCGTTGCTCGGCAACAGCCAAAACAGCTCATGATGCTCCAGCAGATGTTGAGATTCAAATATAAAACTGAAGCAACAGTTGGATTCTCTTAGATCAGCATCCAGTGAGGAGCTGTGAGGAGCTGTGAGGAGCTGCTCTGTTTGAGGCTCTTCCTATCATCCTTTCCAGAGTTCAGTTTGCTGATATTGTTGACATCATGCAGTATTTCCAGGTTCCTGAATCTGTGTCATTTCAATCTGGCCTTCAGGCTCCTGTGTACCAATACGTTCATGGTGTCTCATCTCAAGGACATCTTGAGAGAGTTGGTGAGTTGTGAAAGTGTGATCATTAGTGCTAGGAGTAAATAATAAAGCTACGACTAAATATATGAAACAGAGGAAAACAGTCAAAATAGTTACTTTGTTTCAGGGTAATAGGATAAATTTAGTACAACTGCATATTGCTATTCATAAAGGACACATTTCTAAATAATTTTATTTTTACTGTTTAATGTAAAGATACTAACATAAATGTCTCAACCGAGACAATCTATTTATCCTTCTTAATGCCAATTGGCAGAAGAGTGCCAGTAATAATTAAATAGTATTTAAACCGCTATTTATCAGCTAAAATCTTTCTACTGAACTTAATAAATGGCGGTGACAGTTTGCTGGTTTTAAGCGGCAATGCTGTACGTTACATACTTTCTGGAAACAAGTTGAAGGTAAGATTTTACATTCAATATTTTTATTATTATATTTGGATTCATCAACAGATTAGATTTAATATCACATATTCATGGACTAAGCCAAGTAAAGGCGACATCAAAGATTATTCTTTTATGTTAAACACAGCACCAGAAATTTTTAAGGAAAGTGTACAAATCATAATGTTTCAAACTGCCATATAGGAATACTTATAATTACAGATCAGCTTTGCACTTATTTAGGTGTACACAGACATGTGCAGACTTCTGGACTTAAATTAACAAAAGACACAGACTACTAAAAATAGCTTTAGTGAACACAGATATAAGAATGCTTCCTTTCCACTCATGATTTCATTATATCATAAATGAGGCTCCAAAGAATAGAATCAATCAAATCATTAGGGCCAAGACAATTTGACAGAGTGGGACACAGATAAGATATTTCCCAACCAAAAGCATTTTCTCACGTGGTCACAGCCACGCTTTATCCCTTTTGCCATGAAATACCTGACAGTGACCACATGAAACACCTGTTGGATGGGATCTGCTTTATTGCCGCTTTGTCTCATTCTATTGCCACTGATGTTTTAAAATTAATACTATCTTTAATTTGCAGCTGTGGTGTGTGGCATGACTCTATTCTCTTTTTATGTTAAATTTTGCATAAAGGTATATCATGTGCACCAGACTTGTGCATGTCCCACACATATACTGTGGCCTCGTTGTCCTCCCTTGCTTCAATGCAGAGACATTAGTGTGTGCAAAGACCTTCAATTCCTCTATAATTACACTTTGGGACAACTACTTTAGCTGGAGATGTATTTCATTAAAGAGATGGAAGTAGTACTTTAAAATGATGTCATTACTTTTGCCTATATTTCTATCATGTACTATAAGCCTACACAAGTCGGGTAAACATAAAAGACAGAATGGAGACATGCAAGTGTATATAAATTCACATGGTGGACAAGTAAGTGTACCTATGCAAAAATAACATACCGCAGCTCTGCATTTCTTTGGTTTGTCAATGACCCCATTGGATTAGTAACATTAACCAACTTTTCTTTTCCAAAGTAGGGTGTTGATGACCATTGGCCTGTTTATATCTCACTTTTGTGTTAAAATCTTTAACCTGCAACATGTGGAAACTCTTTACTTAGGTACAGATTTTATTGTTTTCCAAAATACATTAACATTTTTTTTTTTTTTTTTTTTTTAATCTCTAGGTCAAACCTTTGGCATGTTTGACGGTAACTTTTTAAATGTTGAAGGATTGGTAAGGCCACAGGATCTTACTGCACATGGTTCTTCGTGGTACTACACTGTCAATGTCTATCCTGAGACCCTCACCTTAAATAAATGGCAGCAGAGGCATAATACTATAGACCGAATACAACATTATCCCGCTAATTCATTGCTCCATGTACCACACAGTTCACATAGCTGCAATAATCAACAAGTGAGTGTCACTGGACATGTTCAGTACCCTGGACTGACACAAATGCAGTATTTACCAACTACTGAGCTTCACAACAACAGAGGACAAATGTTTTACCAGCCTACTGTTTACGTTCAGCAGCAGCAGTTGCCTATTATGAACAAAATACCACCAGGCCATATGTATCCCAACAATGTCAGCTGGATACATCATAACATACAAGCCCAAGAGAAATTTAAGCCACCCAATGCCAGGAAATCGCTGTCATCAGATTTAAACACTCAAGATGCCTCTCACGGATCTCAGACTGCAATGACCATCTTGAGTCCCAAGGTGACCCCTGTAAAAAATAGAGCTGATGTGCACTCACATAAGGATTCAGGCTCTAACATGTCCCCAAAAATGACCAAAACCTCAATGGAAAACATCAAGAAGAGAAAGGACTCATCTATGCGCAGAACCCTTGCTTCCCACATTATTGAACAAAATGTTAGTCCTGATGACACAAAGCATTTCTTCATTTGGGAAAATAAATAAATGGACCCATCTTCCAAAAGTTATTCTGCTGCATTCAAGTCTGCCATTTTCTTCAATAAGGGTCATACAATACTACGTTGTGAACAACTAGAGCCATTGACAGATTCAAACACCCTTTTACTTCCTGGGGATATTTGTACAGATCGGGATGCAATGGCTCCTACAATAATCACTGCGGTGTCTTCCAAAAGCAAAAATAAGAATGCCCCTCCTGGTCATAAGAGATCTGCAACACATATACTAGGTTCTTTTGCCAACGACCTTCTTTCCTCTCACTATGAAGATCCTGCAGTCTCCATGCTTATTTCCAGCATGGATTATTTATATAAAGTCGCACCACATGAAGACATAGAGAGAAAAAAAAATACCCCAAAATCTACCCCATTCTCTTCAAGTAATAATCTTGCCAAATGGTATTATATATTCAAGAAGAGGCGTCTGTGTAGAATAAAGGCAAAGACTGCAAAGCACCAAAAATCTGTCAAGCCCAAAATAGAGAAGTGAGCCTATGTAAATAAATTGCATTTGTATTCTATTCTGTTCTTTCTGGACTTTACCAAATCTGGATTTTTTGGTCAAATTTGTTTTTATACTTGTGGACACGCTCTCTAAATTTAGTTTACTATCTCTGTAATATACAATGAATTCATTAGATATGTACTATGTTTATTCTGGACATATATATTTTATCTAGAAAGACGCATTAATATTTAGATTTTTTTCAAATATTTGTAGTTGCTATAGGTTATATAAAAATACTTCCTAAGAATGCATGTGTCTCATTTAATCTGTGATCAATAATTGTAAATATTAGCTCTATATCGCTACACTATAATGAAATGTTGAGCGAAAGTCAAGTAATTGGTATCTGGAACTCGGAGTTTTATATATATATATATATATATATATATATATATATATATATAGCAAAGACACTTGTAATACATTTGTACATTCATTTTACATGTACAAAAACTCTTGTTGAATCTCATAGTTTATTTCATTAGAAGCACCAGTACTCTTTTCTGCAAAGTTGGACGCTTCCATCTTACAAAGCAAAATCCTGACCATTTTATGTCATTGTTAATTTTACAAATTTGTGGGCAAGCTAGTGATGTACGGAGAAGGCCTGAAACAGGTCCCCTCTGCCAGGAGATCAATTCTCCAGGATTTACTTAAGGAAAAAAGATCTAAACACAACAACCTGCCAAATAATGGCCATATTTCCCATTCATCAACCAGACACAATTATACCAGTGCTACCAAAGTGAACAGATAAACACAAATGTAGATTGTTTCAAGAAAAAAAATAGAATTTCAAATGTATATCATTTCATGATTTGATAATTGGAAAGTATTTTACAAAATAATAGCTGAATGTAAACATTTATATATGATAATCACATATTCCCACAGCGTCCTCCTGCACACGCGGTACAGCTAGATGTTCTGCTAGGGATGTAATGAGGAAGTGCAGACTGATTTACACACACCGTTGGAGATTTATTTTTCCCCACTGAAGTTTGGAGGCCCTATAAGACTATATGATTCAGAGTGGAGGGAATTCCTCCCTATTTACAGTCAATAAAACAAATGCCATCCTATCTGTACTTGCAAACAGATAGGATGGTTCAAATTTCACCTATTTTAAAATTTACCATTACCATTTACTGTGGTTGACTGAAATATGCTTAAAAAGATTGTTTTCTCAAATTAGTCTAAGAACACAGACATTATTCCAATACCAGGAGCTTTCGGTTTCCGTCATTTGTTACGGAAACTTGGGTGAGCTACCTAAAGTGAGGAGATGCTGAGTACTGTTACTTGCTGGAGTCTACCTGCTACTAGCCCAACCCTGTTCTGATAATCAATCCTTATTTCCTAAAAGTGGTTCATCACACCATTATCTAGATAGCAGCATCTGAGTGATAAACTTTAATGTGATACAACTATAGCTAAATTGAAGAGATTCCTATATACCTGTATTAAAGGGCACTGGCTATATTCTAAGTGGAAATTCTTCTGACTATGGATAATCTAAGCTTGGCAGAATGTATTTGAGGTTTCAAAGCTCCCAGACAGCAGCTTCACATATTTAGTTTATTTAATGTTAGCCCTCAGGCATCTTACCTTTCTAAAGAAGTATTCTGATGATCAGAGACATTCATACTAGGGATGCCCCTTTTACACAATGTAGGTAGTATCCCAGCATCATATAAAAGGTACAGGCTTGATGACCACCACCAGGTGCAGCTGCACCCAAACACTATCTGGAGATGGTCGGAATCAGTGATCTATTCATAGTTTTGTTAAGTGCGTATTGTCGCTAACCAATAACGATTGTCGAACCTCAATTTGTGTTTCCAAAGCACAAAGATTTATTCTCAAAAAGTAGCAGAATAATTCAAGCGAAATAATAATAAGTACAGCCGTTACTTATCGCAGGCGCTCTGGATCCAGTGTGCAGTCATTCAATCCTTAAGTCTGGGGACAAGATGTCTGAACACTAGATGTGAAGCTGCTGCTTATATGCACACAGAAATACAGTAATACAATGGAGATGGTATAGCTTGCTTCTATTGGTACAGGTTTCAGGAAGGTCCAAGGGGTTGTCACTCATTGGCTAGTTCATCCTAAAGAATCCAAAGGAGGGGGTTATCTCTCCAGGGGGTATGCTCTGCTCGTCCCGCCAAGATTCCTTAGTCTTAAGTAGTTCATAATTCCCTATCATTCATAACTTGTGTATGCACTCTGCGATTCCTTCGCAGAGTGAACCAAACAGTAGAAAATGTTAAGAGGTTTATTATGATACCACACATGATATGATTCCTTCAACATGTTCCATATATTTCACTAATGTGCATATAACTTATATTATAACACATAAATACTACTATATTTCGACATAACTGACTATGTGTTGCAACTACCATTAATGTGTACTATTTTACAAGTATGCATGTTTGTGCGAATGTATGGTAAAAGACCAAATACTGTTGCTGCCACATGTTGCAGCTGCGTACGCCCTTTTACGCTGTGGCGTGCCCCTATACGCCATAGAGT
Organism: Mixophyes fleayi; assembly: GCF_038048845.1. Classification (NCBI taxonomy): domain Eukaryota; kingdom Metazoa; phylum Chordata; class Amphibia; order Anura; family Limnodynastidae; genus Mixophyes; species Mixophyes fleayi. Next base: position 193,397,173 of record NC_134403.1, on the reverse strand, counting down.
ACCGTATGCATCTTTTCAGACAAAGACAACCAAGTTTGCTCGATTTTAATTGAAATGACTTTATAAAATTTGCTGACTTCGACAGCTCCACCCTTTGATAGTGAAATAAACTATCACCCAATCACGGTTTCAAGTTCAGGATTATACAATACTTCTTCACAGACCATGATCTCGGTATCTGGTACCACCCTTTCAGTCTCTTTCTCAGTGTTACTCCTAGGAGACCATTTTCCACATTTCAACACAGTAGGAACACATTTGACACATAAACCAATTGCTAAGATGACACCCAGTATAAGGAGAAGGAGCTTACCTACACTAGCAACCTGTCACGGGCACTAGGAGTCTTTGCCCAGGATATCACCAGATGATGTACTTACCAGAGTAATATAGCTGGTACTATGGTTCTCTGGTAGCAGGGTGACAACGGAACAGGAGAATCAGCAGATGGTGAGAGAATGCTCAGGGAAAGTCTATGACTAGCAGCAACTGGTAATGAGTAGATGTATGTACACGAGGAACCAGATGGACAAGTAAATGTGAGGAGAGTCAGTGGTCTGCGTACAGCAAGTTGTACCACTGCTATAGTGAGGAGGAATGTCCAGGAGTAGCGAGGAGGTAGTGAGAGTCAGCGGTCTGCGTATAGCAAGTTGTACCGCTGTCTATAGTGAAGGAATGGATTCCAGGTGCAAGTAGGTAATGGGGAAGTCAGTGGTCTGCGTATAGCAAGTTGTACCACTGCTTATGTGAGAGGATACTTGAAACTGGTGTCACAGGGAAACAGGAGTCAGTGGTCTGCGTCAGCAAGTTGTACCACTGCTATATATATGTGAGGAGGGGCACGAGGAGATGAATGTAATGCAGAGAATACACGTGGCACACAGAACTTGATCCCACGATGATATCCACAATACAACAATAACTGACAAGTGCTGCTTGAAGTATACAAAGTCACTATAGCAATCCAGGTAATAGGAAACAAAGTCAATGGTAACAATAGCTTCAGTGGATAGTAGACTCCGGAGATGAACACAACATAGTCCAGACGGATATGCAATAGAAAAGCAAAGTCAATGGAAAGTATGCATACCGCGGTTCAGGAGAGCAGGCTGTCAGAGAGACGTGCAGGGATACCTGAACGGCTGAACGCCGGCAGGAGGAGAGACCACTGGAGGATGGAAGCGGTAATCAGGTTGGTGCAGCGCACGGCAGGTAACCAGTATCAACAGAGCAATACTCAGGAAGCAGTAGTAAGTAAAACTGGAAACATGATGGACACGGGAGAGTTGAGGCTGTCGGGTATCCGGCAGTAGTAGCAGAGGCAGCGGAGAGAAGACACGCTGAACACGGGAGAGTAGAGGCGGTCTGGAATCCGGTAGTAGTAGCGAAGGAAGGGGAGAGGAGACACGCTGAACACAGGAGAGTAGAGACGGTTTGGAATCCGGCAGCAGTAGCAGATAGGAATCAGTGGAGAGCTGACACGATGAATACAGGAGAGTTGAGACGGTCTGGAACCCTGCAGTAGTAACAGAGGCAGCGGAGAGCAGACATGCTGAACACAGGAGAGTTGAGGCGGACTGGAGTGTGGTAGTAGTAGCAGATAGGAATCAGCTGAGTGCAGGCACGATGAACACAGGAGAGTTGAAGTGGTCTGGAAACCACAATCGCAGTAAACAGGAATCAGCTGGAGCTGAATACACGAGGAAACACAGGAACACCTTCAGAGGCTCATAAGGAATGAGACTCCAAGATCAGGCAACCAGTTAATGATCAAAGGAGGTTTAAATAGGGAGGGTTGCCTGATCATCCACGTAATTAAAAGCAACAGGTACTGAAGGTTAAATAAGGGCTGCACATGCGCAGACCCTCAGGATGGCGGACGGCCACGGTTCCTAAACACAGGAGAAATGGCACTCACAGTCCGGTGAGTGACACAACCATTTCCTGTACCCACTACCCCAGACCGGAGAACCATTTCACAGGGTTCAACCACGAGAACCAACCTGCCACCTTTTCCCCCACCTCATATAACGAAGAATTATGGTTCTTTCGAAATTCCCATTTTAGTTGCAAAATTTCATCCATCTTCCGGTCTATAACCTCTTTAGGGTCATCCGTATTATTGGTGATGTACGTGCAACATTTGACACCTAACTGGGTGGCCAGTGTCACACAATACCCACCAGTAATAGAGGTGAGATAATTTAGTACCAGTCTATGTTGCACCAACTCCTTCTTGTACGCTTGTAGCTCCCTTTCAGTATACCTGAAAGTGTCATCATACATCTCAGTGATATTATCTGTTAATTTAGCTAGGTCTTGGATATATTTAAAGTTTAATGTTCCCCGAGCGGTCCTGGTGAGATCTAGAGGAACTATTACTTGAAACCCAGCGGTCTCACTAATCAATTTTGTAGCTATGGGCTCCTCACCAGGAATCATATTTCTCTTGCCACGGTGTTCATACTATGTGTGTACGTATGGTGGTGATGTAGTCTTGTGAATACCAACCATTTCTTCATGAGTAATAGTCATGATTTCAGGAACCAGTTTAGCTAAGAAGCACAAGCCCTTGGAACTCGGAGTCACCCAGGAATAAGCTTTCCTTCCACAAACAAAATACACATCATCAGGGAGAACATAAGGAACAGTATGCCCATCAATTATATCACACAGAGTTTTGCTAAAAATACCCATGCCCAGTGTCTTCATTTGCTCGAGACACGTGTCCGCATGGATGACATTTTTACAATTATCTATAGAGACTTTTCCAATGGATACCTTCTTATGTTTGGTTATATGCCCTAATTTGTGACTTCCATCAACATTCCTGCCTATTGATGACCTTGTGAGTCTCCCTCTAAAATGAGTGTGGCGAGCCATTGTCTGATCTGATGGGTCAGCTTCCCAATTCTCCAGACGTTTTGCATGAGAGATATTTAGACACAGCAAAGATCTGTCTTTGGAGTATTGTCGAAGCGTCAGACTAGGGGACCTAGTGTTATTGTACCTCCCGTCTATGGGCCTCCCACCCCTCAATTCGAGTACTTCGGATATGTTTAGAGGGAATGGCACTAGTCCTATATTATGCTGCCCTTGCGGCACGTGAGAGCACACCCAACACTCGGTTTGGTTTAGCACCTTACCTACCATGGAGTGATAATCCTCCAAAGGATGCCCGCCTATATTCAGAGTACTGGTGGACTGGCATCGTTGGATGCATCTCTCTTCAATTAGGGAGTCACAAAACTTGCAGATACAATACTCATCAGACAATAGCCCCTCAAACTGCCTCCGAGTTCCTGAGCTAGCAGACCTTTTCATAACCCCCGGACCAAGCTTCATAATGGGCTGCTCTGAGTATTATAATAACTTTTCCTCTGCCTCCATCTCATCCGCATCACTACCGAAACCTTCCTCCGTCCTCCATCCTCCTTCACAAAAATAGAATGTCCTAGAAAGAGTAAAAACAAGGAAAATCCTAGAACAAAAGAAAAACAAAAACCGCTACTTCATCGCTGTAAAGATAGTTCTGGGGCAACGTCTCTGGTTCAGGTGTCTCGACTGCAGGCTTTAGGTCTCCCGGAACAGACTCACAAGTGACAGATCTATGTCGTCGGTCTCAGTTTTATCTTGCACTTTCTCCGGATTATGGACTCTCCTGCAGTGGGTGGAATGGACCTAAGTGTCTCTCTCTGCAATCTTCAGTGATGTAGTACTGGTCAGCAGCACTTGGTACGGGCCTTCCCAACGGTCTGTTAAACAACCTGAACGTAAGAAATTGTGGATCATAACATAGTCTCCAAGTTCAACATCATGACAGTTCGTTTCTGGCATACCAGGTGACAGCATTTTTAGTTTTTGTTGTTGTTGTTTTAGCTGTCTACTCATTCTTATAAAATATTGTACAGTCACTTCATTATTACACTTCAAGTCGTCTTGTGGACTCACGATCAAATGAGGTGTCGTCCAAACAGTATCTCAAAGGGGAACAGATTAAGAGGAGGTCTAGGAGTGGTCCGAATGCTATGGAGGACCAATGGCAAAGCCTCAGGCCATGCCAACCCAGTTTCAGCCATTACCTTACCAAGCTTGTTCTTTATAGTACCATTTACTCTCTCCACCTTACCACTGCCTTGTGGTCGATAAGGGATGTGAAGTCTGCTACCGATTCCCATGAGTTTACACATATTTTGGAAGATATCACCAGTAAAGTGGGTACCCCTATCACTTTCAATGATTCGAGGGATACCGAACCTACATACAAAATCTTGTAGAATTTTCTTTGCAGTGAACACAGCAGTATTAGTTGCTGCCGGATATGCTTCTACCCAACCGGAAAACACATTAATACACACTAACACATACTTTAGATTCCTGCACGGTGGTAATTGGATATAGTCAATTTGTATTACCTGAAAAGGTCCGTCTGTAGGAGGGCTGTGGGATGGCTCAGTTGGAATAGTTTTCCCGATATTTTTCCTCAAACAAGTAAGACATGACATTGCCTTCTTACCAGCCTGAGAGGAAAATCCAGGAGCACACCAGTATGCTCTCACCAGTTTGCACATACCTTCTTTACCCAGGTGAGTCAGGCCGTGTGCTGCTCCGGGCCAGGCTTGGATAGTACGTTCGGGGAGCTACAGGCTTACCTTGTCCATCCCTCCAGAGTCCTGAGGACTCTTGACCACATCCCTTCGCCTTCCAGACCGACTTTTTCTGCAGGGAACACAAATCTTGCATTTCAATTAGTTTCTGCATGTCTAATGTCTGAAAAACCATCATAGTCTCGGTCGATATAGTCATAGGTTGCCTTGCTGCCCATTTAGCAGCTTCGTCCGCCCTGTTATTGCCCAGTGACACTGGGTCTTCTTCAAAGGTATGGGCTTTGCACTTTATGACGGCTACTGTTCTGGGTAACTGTATCGCTGTCAGAAGTCCTTTTATGTGTTGTGAGTGTGCCACTGGCGTACCTGCTGCTGTCGTAAAGTTTCTAAGACGCCAAAGGGCCCCAAAATCGTGCACTACCCCGAAGGCGTACCTAGAGTCAGTATATATATTGGCTGATTTACCCTCTGCCAACTCACACGCTCTCCTTAATGCTACTAGTTCCGCCACCTGGGCTGAGTGAGGTGGACCAAGGGGTTCAGCTTCTACCACATCCTGATCGTCTACAACAGCGCAACCAGTACATAGCTCTCCTGTCTCTGTCTGTCTATGACAACTCCCGTCTGTATAAAACGTAAAATCTACATTTTCTAAGGGGGTGTCACGTATGTCGGGCCTTGCAGTAAAGGTCTGATTCAGGTGTTCCATACAGTCATGCGTGTCAGTATTCTTGCCTAACTCATGATCAACCAGGGTCTCCTCACCTCCCACCCTTTGTGTCTCTTGAGACGCATATGGAAGGTATGTAGCTGGATTTAAGGTGCTACATCGTTTGATGGTGACGTTTGAGGGTGCCATCAGGGCTAGTTCCCACTTTGTGAATCTAGCTGAAGAAACATGTCTGGTTTGGGCTGAACTCAACAGAGCTGATTGTCACGGCGCTTACCTGTGTCAGCGCCGCTCCTTCGCTCTGTACTGCCGCACTTCCGGGTAGGTCCCGGCGGCAGGTCAGCTGATCTGGGCGGGGAATTCAAACTCCTACTTCAGGACTGATCTGACACACTGTAGGTGTCAGAGCAACGTGTTACCTGTATCTGGCTGCACTTCCTGTGCTTTGACTTCCCTGGTGTTCTCCTTTGTGACTGTTGATCTCTGTGTACCGAACCAGCTCTCCTTCAGACCATTCTACTGCCTAACCCCTGGTACTGTATAACGGACAGATATCTGTGTACCGAACCGGCTATCCTTCAGACCATTCTACTGCCTAATCCCTGGTACTGCATAACGGACAGATCTCTGTGTACCGAACCAGCTATTCTCCAGACCATTCTTCTGCCTTATCCCTGGTACTGCATTAACGGACGGATCTCTGTGTACCGAACCGGCTATTCTGGACTACGCTTCTGCTCCTGGGGCTGTACCGTGGATTGACTCCTGCATTCCACCAGTCTCTACTCCAGACTACTACCTTCTGAATATACGGTTAGTGACTTCAAGTTATCTATTCTTCTGTGGATCTGACCGTGCCGCTACATGTCCATCTCATAGAACTCTCTCCTTACGTCAGTAGGCTAACCTGGGGGCCGCGACCTGCGGTTCTCCGGCAGCAAAACCCACCCTGCCTTGCGGCGGTTCTTGGAGAAGACCGGGAGGGCCGTTAGACTCCACGCCCTAGGAAGGCCGGCGTAAATACTGACTAAGGTAACCTTGAAACCTAACAGTTTGCTCTGACCCATATATCTATCTGATGGACGGATCCGGGAACCCCTCAACCAGGGAGTTATTGGAACACTTAGCTACCCGGGTAGAGGAACAGGACAAGAACCAGGCACAGTTACTTCAGTTTCTTCAAAGCATGTCTGCTCGCCTGGACACACTGCAGGGGGCGGTGTCAGCTCAGGCAGTCCAGGCAGCGGTACCTGATCCACCACCGATTCCCCCTCAACCTGCTCCTGCCCAGGGGGGTGGTGCCGCTCCTCTCACGGTGAATTCCCAACTTCGCATCCCTAATCCTCCGAAATTCGATGGGGACCCCAAGGCCTGCCGTGGATTTTTAAATCAGTGTGATATCCAGTTCGAACTCCAGCCAGGGAACTTCCCTACTGAAAAAGCTAAAGTAGCGTATATTATTTCGTTACTTACCGGTCAAGCTCTTGCCTGGGCATCTCCCCTATGGGAACACAATGATCCTTCGCTACATAACTGTTCCACCTTCCTGGAGGCTTTCAGACATGTCTTTGATGAACCAGGAAGAGTTTCCAGCGCTGCTTCTGGCATCCTTCGTCTGCGTCAAGGCTCTATGACCATAGGCCAGTATGCTCTTCAATTTCGCACTATGGCGGCTGAGTTACGTTGGAATAATGAGGCCCTGGTAGCAACCTTCTGGCAGGGTTTGACCGACCGCATTAAAGACGAATTGGCAGGTCGTGAACTTCCAACTTCTCTGGATGCTTTGGTCTCTCTATGTAACCAGATTGACATTAGATTCCGTGAGCGCTCTCAGGAGAAAGAGAGTTCTCGTCGTTCTCCTTTTCGTCTGGTCCCACGTTTTCAGAGTCCGGTGATGTCTGAGGAAGAGCCCATGCAGTTGGGAAGAGCTCGCCTTTCTCAAGAAGAGAGGGAAAGACGGTTCAAAAATCGTTTATGTCTCTACTGCGGAGAACCTGGTCATTTGCTAAACAATTGTCTTAAGCGTCCGGGAAACGACCGAACCTAACTAACGATGGAGAGGCCAAGTTAGGTGTACGTATTTCCTCTCCTGTTGATTCTAGTTTTTCTATTCAGGTTCTGTTACAATCCTTTGACAAACAGCTTTCTCTTCCAGCACTCATTGACTCCGGAGCAGCAGAGAATTTCATAAGAGCTGACATAGTGGAGAAGTTGTCCTTACCTACCCTTCCCCTGGATCCCCCGATTGCTATCACAGCCATTGATGGAAATCGCATTAGTGGAGGATCACTCATGAAACGTACCATCAAGCTCTCTCTTCGCATAGGAGCCCTGCATACTGAATCTATTTCCTTCTTGGTCATTCCAGAGGCTATTAATCCTCTCATTCTTGGTCTTCCGTTGCTCCAACTTCATTCCCCTACATTAGATTGGCATAAGCCAGAAGTTCTTGCCTGGGGTCCGGCCTGTCATTCTCGTTGCCTTCCCAGAATCAATAAGTTCACCAAGAATGAAGCTACATCATTACTTAAGTCCACTGGTATTCCTCTCCAATACCGTTCATTCTCGGATGTGTTTTGCGAAAAGGAGGCCTCCAAATTACCTCCCCATAGACCGATTGTTCTATTGAGCTTTTACCCGACAAAATACCACCCAGAGGACGTGTTTTTTCGCTATCACTACCAGAATCCAACTCCATGTCTAAATACATAGAAGAGAACCTAGAAAGAGGCTTTATTCGGAAATCATCCTCCCCTGCAGGGGCCGGCTTTTTCTTCGTTAAAAAGAAAGACGGGGGTCTACGTCCATGTATAGATTATCGTGGGCTGAATGCCATTACTGTGAAGAACAAGTACCCGTTACCATTGATTTCAGAGCTATTTGATAGAATAAAAGGCGCAGTTATTTTTTCCAAATTAGACTTGAAGGGTGCCTACAATTTGATCCGTATTAAACAAGGGGATGAATGGAAAACTGCGTTCAATACCCATGATGGACACTTTGAATATTTAGTTATGCCCTTTGGGTTATGTAATGCCCCCGCAGTGTTTCAAAACTTCATCAACGAAATTTTTCAAGATTTTCTCTACCAGTTCGTGGTGATTTACCTGGATGATATCCTGATATTCTCTCCTGACATCGTGTTGCATCGCCATCATGTTTCCTTGGTGCTTGAACGCCTTCGGGTACATCAACTGTTTTGTAATTTGGATAAATGTATCTTTGAAAAAAGTCATATTCCCTTTCTTGGACACGTGATCTCTGGATCTGGGCTATGCATGGATTCCGAGAAAGTAAAGGCAGTTTCTGAATGGCCTCAGCCGATAGGTCTGAAAGCAATCCAACGTTTCATAGGCTTTGCCAATTACTATCGGCATTTTATTAAAGGCTTTTCTTCAGTGATCGCACCTATTACTGCACTAACTAAGAAAGCTATCAATACTAAACTTTGGCCTCCTGAGGCAGAAAAGGCCTTCTCTTCCCTAAAGAAAGCGTTCACGACAGCTCCTATCCTCCATCAACCAGATCCTATCTTTCCTTTCTTTCTTGAGGTCGATGCATCCTCTGTGGGAGTGGGGGCTATCTTGTTACAGAAGGACTCTGGTGGAAGATTATCTCCTTGTGGTTTCTTTTCCCGTAAACTTTCTGTTGCCGAGAAGAATTATGGCATCGGAGATAGGGAACTCCTGGCCATCAAATTAGCCTTAGAAGCATGGAGACATCATTTGGAAGGAGCTAGGTTTCCTATCACGATTTTTACAGATCACAAGAACCTTCTATATTTACAAACAGCTTCTTGTTTAAACCCTCGGCAAGCCAGATGGTCCCTGTTTTTCTCCCGGTTTGATATGATCATCACCTTTAGACCAGGATCTAAGAACAAGAAAGCGGATGCTCTTTCCCGATCCTTTGATGCCACTGATACTATAGAGGATACTCCTAGACCCATCCTGGGCTCAAAATGTATACTGGCCACCACCCCTGCTCATCTAGTGATTCCTCCCGGGAAGACCTTTGTTTCTTCTCATCTTCGATCAAGACTCCTCAAGTGGGCTCACGCCTCTCGGTTCTCTGGTCATGCTGGGATCAAGAAGACTCTGGATTTTGTCTCCCGTAATTACTGGTGGCCATCTATTCACTCTGATGTTCGGGAGTTCGTTACGGCTTGTTCTACCTGCGCTCAGAACAAAGTACCTCGGCAAGCCTCCTATGGATTGTTACAGCCTTTACCCATTCCGGATCGTCCATGGAGTCATCTCTCCATGGACTTTATCACTGATTTACCCTCTTCAAGAGGCTTTTCCGTGGTTTGGGTAGTCACAGACCGTTTCTCACGGGCTGCTCATTTCGTACCTCTAAAAGGCCTTCCATCTGCTCCGGTGCTGGCACAACTTTTTATAAAGGAAATATTCCGTCTCCATGGTTGCCCAGAGGTCATCGTTTCAGACCGTGGAACACAGTTTGTTGCAAGATTTTGGAGAGCCTTTTCTCGTGTTTGTGGAATCAAACTGAATTTTTCCTCTGCATACCACCCCCAAAGCAATGGTCTAACTGAGAGGACTAATCAAGAGCTCGAAAAATTCCTCAGATGCTTCATTTCAGCTAAACATGACGACTGGGTTGATTTGTTACCTTGGGCAGAATTTGCTCACAATAATAATTCTCATGACTCTACATTGGTTTCCCCTTTTTTTGCTCTCCAAGGCTTTCATCCTAGAGTTCCTCCTTTTAATGATTTGCCTACATCCGGAATTCCTGCTGTAGATTCCATGTGGTCAGACTTCTCGTCCAGGTGGGGTATAATCAAACGTAACCTACTTCACGCCACTGCCACCAGCAAAAAGGCGTTTGATAAGAAAAGAAGACCTTCCCCATTACTTTCTCCTGGTGATAAGGTATGGCTATCTACGCGGAACCTTCGCCTGTTGGTTCCTTCTAGGAAATTCGCTCCCCGTTTCATTGGACCCTTCAAGATCTTGGAAGTTATTAATCCAGTAGCTTTCAGATTAAAGTTGCCTCCTACTTTAAGGATTCCCAACGTGTTTCACATTTCCCTCCTCAAGCCACTTGTCATTAATAAATTTTCCTCTTCCAAGAGACCTCCTGCCGCTGTCTCTACGCAAGATCATGAATTCGAGGTCAAGGAAATTCTAAATTCTCGCATTTCCAGAGGTTCTCTACAGTTCTTGGTGGATTGGAAAGGCTACGGACCAGAGGAGCGTTCATGGATTCCGGCACGTGATCTACATGCTCCAGTACTGTTAAGAAAATTCCATGCCAAATTCCCTCAGAAACCTTATAGGCTGTCCGGTGGCCATCCCTAATGGGGGGGGGGGGAGGGTACTGTCACGGCGCTTACCTGTGTCAGCGCCGCTCCTTCGCTCTGTACTGCCGCACTTCCGGGTAGGTCCCGGCGGCAGGTCAGCTGATCTGGGCGGGGAATTCAAACTCCTACTTCAGGACTGCTCTGACACACTGTAGGTGTCAGAGCAACGTGTTACCTGTATCTGGCTGCACTTCCTGTGCTTTGACTTCCCTGGTGTTCTCCTTTGTGACTGTTGATCTCTGTGTACCGAACCAGCTCTCCTTCAGACCATTCTACTGCCTAACCCCTGGTACTGTATAACGGACAGATCTCTGTGTACCGAACCGGCTATCTTCCAGACCATTCTACTGCCTAATCCCTGGTACTGCATAACGGACAGATCTCTGTGTACCGAACCAGCTATTCTCCAGACGATTCTTCTGCCTTATCCCTGGTACTGCATTAACGGACGGATCTCTGTGTACCGAACCGGCTATTCTGGACTACGCTTCTGCTCCTGGGGCTGTACCGTGGATTGACTCCTGCATTCCACCAGTCTCTACTCCAGACTACTACCTTCTGAATATACGGTTAGTGACTTCAAGTTATCTATTCTTCTGTGGATCTGACCGTGCCGCTACATGTCCATCTCATAGAACTCTCTCCTTACGTCAGTAGGCTAACCTGGGGACCGCGACCTGCGGTTCTCCGGCAGCAAAACCCACCCTGCCTTGCGGCGGTTCTTGGAGAAGACCGGGAGGGCCGTTAGACTCCGCGCCCTAGGAAGGCCGGCGTAAATACTGACTAAGGTAACCTTGAAACCTAACACTGATACAGCATGGGGTGTATAGACAGTTGAATTATGTCCTAATACTACGTCCTCGCTCTTACTTACCAGAAGAGCAGTTGCTGCTGCACTTCTGAGACATGTTGGGAGTGATCTTGCCACATTGTCCAATTGTGCACTGTAGTATTCTACCGGTCTGCAAGCGTCACCATGTTTCTGTGTGAGGACACCTGCTGCACAACCATCAGCTTCCGTACAGTATAGCTCAAAAGGCTTTTCATAATCAGGTATTCCCAATGCAGGTGCTCTAATCAGACTATCTTTAAGATCAAAGAACGCTTGCTCTGACTCTTCTGTGTGTACAACTCGTTTTGGTTTTGACGAAGAGACTATTTTCTGCAATGGTAATGCCAGAATAGAAAAACCTGGGGTCCAGGATCTACAGTATCCACACATCCCCAGGAAGGTACGAATCTGCTTCTGGCTCTGTGGCAGAGTCATGTGTTGTATAGCCTCAATCCTGTCGGTTGTCAGGTGTCTTAGCCCCTTAGTGAGGCAGTGTCCTAAGTATTTGACCTTAGTCTGACATGGCTGTAATTTGTCCTTTGCCACCTTGTGCCCTGTTTGTGAGAGATGGAGCAACAACAATTTAGTATCATGTAAACATGACATAAAAGGATCAGAGCACAGCAACAAATCGTCCACATATTGAATTAGAACAGACCCATTGTGGGGTTGAAAGGATTGCAAACAGTCATGTAAGGCTTGGGAGAAAATACTGGGGCTGTCAATGAACCCCTGGGGTAGTCTAGTCCATGTGTATTGCACTCCCCGGTAGGAGAATGCAAAAAGGTATTGGCAGTCAGGGTGAAGAGGGACTGAGAAGAAGGCAGAACATAGATCAATTACAGTAAAATGACTAGCAGACAGTGGGATCTGCATGAGGATGACAGCTGGATTCGGCACTACGGGGAATTGGCTCTCAACAACTTTATTAATTCCCCTTAAGTCCTGGACTAATCTATAGCCCTCTTCCCCCACTCTTCTTCACAGGGAGAATGGGACTATTTGCTGTACTGGCTGTACGAATTAAAATCCCTTGTTGTAACAGCCTTTCAATAACAGGATATACCCCTAGTTCCACCTCCGGTTTTAATGGATACTGTGGGATTATCCTACCACTTTTTAGATTGACCATGACAGGGGCTACGTTTGCCATCAGTCCAGTGTCCTGTCCATCTCTGGTCCATAGTGAACTTGGTATTTCCAGCAACATCCCCTTTACTTGAGATGGACTGTGTTCTATAACAGTAGAGTGTAACATTAACCTTTGAGGGGTGTCCAATATGTCCTGTACCTCATGAGCGACCTTCTCGGGTATATCTAGGAACACACCATCTGAAGTACAGTATATGACACATCCCATTTTACATAACAAGTCTCTCCCTAGCAAGTTAGTAGGAGCCGCCGCAGCCAAGAGAAACGAATGCTTAGTATGCAGAGGCCCGATAGTAACTTCAGCGGGTTTAGTTAGAGGATAATGTAACACTCTTCCCGTTACCCCCATAGCTGGAAAAGTTTTACTGGTCACCTGTAGATTAAAAGGAGAGGTTATCACAGATCTGGCCGCCCCTGTATCTACAAGAAAAGTTTGTTTTCTTCCAGCTGTGTCAACTATCATTGTTGGTTCTTCTCTCTGACTCTCAGTTAACCTCACCGGCTGTAGACTACAGGTATGACCTGACGACTAGCGCTGACTATTGCTTTCCCGCGCAGCATTTGCTGCTGTAACATGAGCGGGCAGGTGTGAGTCTTCTAGTCAATGTGAATCCCTCCTTGGAGGATATCTATGTGACCCTTCATTAGGATTATACCTTCCCTTTGTACAATCTTTTCTCATATGTCCTTCTTCTTTGCAATTATAACATCTCAACATTCTGTGTTTCCTGTTATGTGGGTTATATGCTGATGGTCGTGTATGCATTCCCTCTAATGCCTGTATACTCACTGTCATCAACTTGTCACTCTTTTCTTCCCTTTTCCTAAAAATATTTTTGTCATGTTCCACAGCAATTTCTCTAAGAGAATCTACCGTGTTGCCCCTCCAAACAGGGGTTGAGGTTTGTACTCTTGTTTTTAGATTTTCCTTTAAACCATCCATCAGTACTGTTACCGCTACTTCCCTATGATGTGGGTTCTCCCTTATGATACCCCAGTAAACTGTGTCATTGATGCAAGAGCTCTACCAAAATAGTCCACTGCAATTTCACTATCTTTTTGTTTTATGGTGAAAATCTTACTCCAATTTACTACTACTGGAAAATAGATGGCTAAGTGTTTGACAATTTGTTCTATATTTTCTTGGTTAATCTCATCAGTCAAGGTGTCATCTTCGTCCAACAAACAATCTCTAATAAATTTTTGTATGTCAGTATGGGGAGGAAGACACACCCTCAACACTACACGCCAATCCTTATTGGTTGGTTCGTGTGCATTTCCTAAGTCTTTAACAAATTTCTGACACTTTGCCAACTCTTTTCTAGGATCTGGGAATTCAGTCATAATGGAACATAACTCTGATCTTGTCCAAGGACAATGCATTGTAACATTTCTTAAAGGAACACAACCATCCTTATCCGGTTTCCCATTGGGAACTGATATTGTGCGGACTGGGTAAGCACTAGGGATGTGCACCGGCGACTTTTGAGGTCTCGTGTTTTGTGTTTTGGATCCGGATTTTCATTATTTTTGGGGTTCGGATTTGTCTTGCAAAACACTTGACGAAAGGTCTCGGTTCGGATTTAAGGTTTTGGATTCGGATTTTTTTTGAAAAAAACATAAAAAGTTTAAAAATCAAGTTTTTGGGCTTATTTTCACTCCTACGCTATTATTAACCTCAATAACGTTCAATAACAAGCATTTCCACTAATTTACAGTGTATTCTGAACACCTCAAAATATAGTTATTAGTCCAAAACGTTGCAACGAGGTATCTTTCTGGACTGCGTAGTGGAGTGGTCCCCACAATATAATAAGAAAACCATCAACTGGTATAAATCGCACCGAACAAAATACCTGGACTGCGTAGAGGAGTGGGTCACCACAATACAGGGCCGTAACTAGGGCTGTGCGATAGGGGCAACCGCCCAGGGCGCAACGCTGAAGGGGGGCGCAATTTAGAAATATTTTAGGTTAATTTGGTTAAAATTCAGGGCTAGGGGGGCGCCATTTGTCTTTCTCGCCCAGGGCGCTAGAATTGTAAGTTACGGCTCTGCCACAATATATATTAAAAACCCTGAACTTGTATGATTCGCACCAATAAATGTATCTGGACTGCGTAGAGGAGTGGGTCACCACAATATATATAATAAGAAAACCATCAACTTGTATGATTCGCACCAATAAATGTACCTGGACTGCATAGAGGAGTGGGTCACCACAATATATATAATAAGAAAACCATCAATTTGTATGATTCGCACCAATAAATGTACCTGGACTGCGTAGAGGAGTGGGTCACCACAATATATATTAAAAACCCTGAACTTTTATGATTCGCACCAATAAATGTACCTGGACTGCGTAGAGGAGTGGGTCACCACAATATATATTAAAAACCCTGAACTTGTATGATTCGCACCAATAAATGTACCTGGACTGCGTAGAGGAGTGGGTCACCACAATATATATTAAAAACCCTGAACTTTTATGATTCTCACCAATAAATGTATCTGGACTGCGTAGAGGAGTGGGTCACCACAATATATATTAAAAACCCTGAACTTGTTTGATTCGCAGCAATAAATGTATCTGGTCTGCGTAGAGGAGTGGGTCACCACAATATATATAATAAGATAACCATCAACTTGTATGATTCGCACCAATAAATGTACCTGGACTGCGTAGAGGAGTGGGTCACCACAATATATATTAAAAACCCTGAACTTGTATGATTCGCAGCAATAAATGTATCTGGACTGCGTAGAGGAGTGGGTCACCACAATATATATTATTAATAAGAAAAGACTCAAGCTTTCAAGTGTAGTGTTTATAAAATATAAACAACAATACAGTAGTTTTAGGCAGAGCACGTCAATACCTCTTGTTTTAAATTATGACAGGGCATTTTACTTTTGGCTTAATTTCTTGAATTTGTTTAAATTTGGTTTTACTTTTTGAACATGGCAAACGACTGTTGATTGGTCACATAATGCAAAAAAAAAAGTTCCAAGATGGAATTGTCCTTGGGCCCTCACACCCACCCTTATGTTGTTGAAATAGGACATGCACACTTTAACAAACCAATCATTTCAGCGACAGGGCCTACCAAACAACTTTGGCTGAAATGATTGGTTTGTTTGGGCCCCCACACCAAAAAAGCTATTCATCTCTCCCTGTACAGACTAAACAGGCTCTACTGAGGCAAGATGTCGTCCTCATCCTCAACCTCTGATTCCTCTCCCCCTACAGTGTGTACTTCCTCCTCATCACACATTATCAATTCGTCCCCGCTGGACTCCACAACCACAGGTCCCTCTGTAGTATCTGGAGGGCAGTGCTGTACTTCATTGAGGAATTGATTATTCATTTTTATAAACATCATTTTTTCAACGTTATGAGGAAGCAACCTCCTTCGCCGCTCACTGACCAGGTTCCCCGCTGCACTAAAAACTCTTTCCGAGTACACACTGGAGGGGGGACAACTCAGGTAAAATAGAGCCAGTTTGTACAGGGGCTTCCAAACTGCCTTTTTTTCCTGCCAGTAACAATATGGACTGTCTGACATGTCTACTTGGATGGTGTCAGCAAAGTAATCATCCACAATATTTTCTATTGTGACAGCATCCAATGCAGCGAGAGTAGACATGTCTGCAATGGTTGGCAGGTCCTTCAGTCCGGACCAGATGTTATCAGCATCCCCGCCAGCGCCTCTTTTGGGAAAACTGAGCTTTTTCCTCGCAGCCATAGATGTGGAAGAAAATGAGGGTGGAGCTGTTGGCATGTCACGGTCCTCTTCAGAGAACAATCTCCTGACCAGCAGGTCTTTGCACCGCTGTAGACTTGTGTCCGCCGGAAACAGAGACACAACATACGCTTTAAATCGAGGATCGAGCACGGTGGCCAGAATGTATTCCTCTGACTTTAAAAGAGTGACCACCCTTGGATCCTGGCAAAGCGTACGAAGGGCTACATCCACAAGAGCTACATGCTTGGTGTAATCGCAATGGCTTACCAGCTCCTCCCTCACTTTCTCCAGCTGCTTCTGCAACAGCCTGATCAGGGGAATGACCTGACTCAAGCTGGCAGTGTCGGAACTGACTTCTCGTGTGGCAAGTTCAAATGGCTGCAGAACCTTGCACAACACGGAAATCAGTCTCCACTGCGCTTGACTGAGGCGCATCCCCACTCCTTTGCCTATGTCGTAGGTGGCTGTGTAGGCCTGAATGGCCTTTTGCTGCTCCTCCATCCTCTGCAGCATCTAGAGGGTGGAGTTCCAGCGCGTCACAAACTCTTGTTTGAGGTGATGGCAGGGCAGGTTCATGCTTTTTTGATGTGCCTCTAGTCTGCGGTAGGCACTGGCTGAATGCCGAAAGTGTCCACAAATTTTGCGCGCCACCGCAAGCCTCTCCTGCACACCCCTGTCACTCTTGAGGTAATGCTGCACCACCAAATTAATGGTGTGGGCAAAACATGGGACGTGCTGGAAATTGCCCATATTTAATGCCCGCACAATGTTACTGGCATTGTCTGACACCACAAATCCCCATGAGAGTCTAAGTGGGGTAAGCCACTGGGAGATAATTTCCCTCAGTTTCTCTAATATGTTGTCAGCGTTGTGCCTCTTATTAAAGCCTGTAATACACAATGTTGCCTGCCTTTGCACGAGCAGCCATTTTGTAGTTGCTGCTACTGATGCAGCTGTTGCTGTTGCTGCGGAAGGGGATGCATCTACCCAGTGGGCTGTCACAGTCATATAGTCCTTCGTTTGCCCAGAACCACTTGTCCACATGTCCGTGGTTAAGTGGACAGTGGGTACAACCGCATTTTTTAGAGCACTGAGGACACTTGATTGTACTTCTCTGTACATTTTTGGTATCGCCTGCCTAGTGAAGTGGAATCTCGACGGGATTTGGTACCGGGGACACAATACCTCCATCAACCCTCTAAATCCCACTCCACTGATGGCGGACACCGGGCGCACGTCTAACACCAACATTGCAGTTACAGCCGCAGTTATACGCTTTGCAATAGGGTGACTACTATCGTATTTTGTGGTCATGGCAAACGACTGTTGGACGGTCAATTGTTTTGTGAAAGACTTAGCGGTCTTACGACTTCCCCTCTGGGAAGATGACCGACTAACAGCAGCAACAGAAGCAGTGGCAGTAGTAGGCGTACCGCTGCAGGATTCCTCGGATGAATCCCGTATTGAGGCGGACTCAGTCTGACTGCTGACTTGGGCTGCAGGACTGAATCTGATGGAGATTGTGGAGGAAGTTGACGAGGAGGGTGTTGCTGGTGTGTATCCAACTGGACCACGGGATTTAGGTGTCCCTGTACCGATGAGGGTCCTAGCCCCAGTTCCTAAACTAACCACTGAACTATGAAGGTTATTCAGGTGACGTATAAGGGAGGATGTTCCCAGGTGGGCAAGATCCTTACCCCTGCTTATTTGAGCTTTACATAAGCTACATATGGCCATACATTGGTTGTCTGGATTTGGATAAAAATAACTCCAGACCGAAGAGGTGCATTTTTTGGTCTTCTGACCAGGCATGACGATGGGCTTTTTCATCCCATGGACATCAGCTGTTTCCCCCCCTGGTGCCTCATTTACAATAACCACATCACCATCCTCATCATCAAGTTCCTCCACAGCGCCAGATACATCATCAATAGGCTCCTCCCGAGCCACCTCTTCCCGTACAGTGATGGGAAGGTCAGGCTTGACAACCACCAACACCCTTGGACTCGCCTTGAGGATTTGTGATAATTTCTCTTTAGAAGGCAGAGTTGTTTGCTGTTTTGTTGCTGACAGCATAACTCTCTTCAATTTTTTGTAGGGGGGGGAGGAGGAGGAGGGATAAGATCCGTGGGTGCAGCTGAACCACTAGTCATGAACACGGGCCAGGGCCTAAGCCGTTCCTTGCCACTCCGTGTCGTAAATGGCATATTGGCAACTTTACGGATCTCCTTAGATGATTTTAAGTTTCTCTTTTTGCTACTTTTTCTTAACTTGGGCTTTTTGGATTTTACATGCCCGGTACTACGAGATTGGGCATCGGGCTTGGAAGACGACGTTGATGGCATTTCATCGTCTATGTCATGACTAGTGGCAGCAGCTTCAGCATTAGGAGGAAGTGGGTCTTGATCTTTCCCTACTTTATCCTCCAAATTTTTGGTCTCCATTATATGTAGCACAAGATACTGCAGAATGTGTGAACTTGGTAATATTGCAGTACCAATGGACTTATACTGCTGTATTGGTTTTGCAAATTTGGTTATAATTACTTTTTTTTAAAAAAAAATTATTTTAATATTTTTTATAACTTTTTTTTATTTTTTAAAAACATGGGAATAATGGGGAAATAACTATGCCCTTAGAAGCACAGAGCACAGGACACAGCACCACTGGACTGAACAGGACACAGCACAGCACCCAGCAGCACTACGGAACTCAGCAGGACAGAGCACAGGACACAGCACCATTGGACTGATACTGCAGAATGTGTGAACTTTGTAATATTGCAGTACCACTGGACTTTTACTGCTGAATGTGTGAACTTGGTAATATTGCAGTACCAATGGGCTTATACTGCAGGATTGGTTGTGCAAATTTTGTGGTAATTAAAAAAAAATGTAATTGGTTTTTGGTATTTTTTTAAATAACTTTTTTTTATTTTTTTAAACACAGGGGAATATTGGGGAAATAACTATGCCCTTAGAAGCACAGAGCACAGGACACAGCACCACTGGACTGAACAGGACACAGCACAGGACCCAGCATCACCACTGACCTCAGAAGGACAGAGCACAGGACACAGCACCACTGGACTGAGCACAGCACAGCACAGCACAGCACAGCACTGAACAGCACGAGATATAGCAGGACAGAGGACCACCTAACACACCCTCCCTCTACCCTGATCAATGCCCGAGTGAAGATGGCGGCGACTAGCGGGGAATTTATAGGATCCGAGTATCGCGAGATCGACTACGGGATTATGAGTCAGAGCCTCAGTTTCAGATTTGAATTTGGCGCCAATACCCGGATCTGTCTCGGATCCGACTCGGATCGGCAACGTTCGGGTGGGCTTGGATTTCATAAATCCGAGTGCGCTCATCTCTAGTAAGCACCCACTGGTTCACTGGTTTCAGAAGTCACTACCGGATCTGCTGTTTCAAGATTTAGAACGCTATCACTCCTAGTGATCACACTACTCTCACCTATCTCAGCCATTGCTCCTTTCCCATACTTACGCTGAACCTCTAGCATATTAACAGCATGAGCAATGGCTGAAATCACAGTGGGTTCATCTTCATCTTCTGATACATTTGTTTTGAACTGACTTAAAACCGGATATAACTTAGCAATTTTTCTTTTTTCAGTTGTAATAACGGCTGTACTTACCCCTCCCGCCACATAAGGTGGCGGGGGCGCGCTTGCGCTGAGTTCGCCACGCTTCTCAACGGCTACTTCCGCTGTGCGCGCGCTTTTCGACACGCCTACTTCCGCGGTGCATTCGCTGCTCTGCAACGTGTTACCTTCCATTTGCTACAATTTTAAACAATCATTATGTCTATTTCTCACTTTCGTCGACTTAATCAACCATACTTTATCTTTTACAGTATTTAGTACCTCTGCATTAAAACTCCCTATTGTTGGAAAAGGCCTATCAGAATCTTTGGTCATCTTGACCCACGTGTCGCAATACGCAGTTGCGTATGCACCATATTTCTTACACATGAGAAATCTCGCTGAACCAATAGGCCCTTCCTTAGGCAGTACCTTGGCCTTCTCTAGCGTTTGCTTAGCACCCATATTGAACAATAGGGTCCCAGAAATATCACAATATCCTGCCACAAAATAGGGTTCCAGAAATAACACAATATTCTGCCACTAATTTCTAACACTACCGCTAGAGATATTTTACCGGCCTGTGGATGTATTTGCTACAAGGCGCGTCCACTCGCTTCCTCTCGTATTAAACAAGGACCCTTAAACAGAAATATCAATGCGGACTAAAGGGTTATCAGCTCCCTGATCACCCCTGACTCTCCAACAAAATTTGTTGAGTTTATTACGCTTGGCAGCATCCGGTGAAGTCAATTACCAGCCATACCAACGTAATTCCTCCCCGTTACTCCCAAGTCACACTCACGGCTTTCCTTGCCGTGCAGTGCAATCGCAACGCTTAAAGCTAATCTGTAAGCGATACGATTACCCTTGGGTGCACGTCGCGAAAACTTATTCAGTTTCCACCCCCGGTATACCTGCCTTGTATACCGTACACCAAAGAGCAACTGACACTCTATTTTACAATAGATAAAACCTTAGTGTATTTAAAGTCAACAAATCACACGACATACACCTTTTTTAAGTAGTTCATAATTCCCTATCATTCATAACTTGTGTATGCACTCTGCGATTCCTTCGCAGAGTGAACCAAACAGTAGAAAATGTTAAGAGGTTTATTATGATACCACACATGATATGATTCCTTCAACCTGTTCCATATATTTCACTAATGTGCATATAACTTATATTATAACCCATAAATACTACTATATTTCGACATAACTGACTATGTGTTGCAACAACCATTAATGTGTACTATTTTACAAGTATGCGTGTTTGTGCGAATGTATGGTAAAAGAACAAATACTGTTGCTGCCACGTGTTGCAGCTGCGTACGCCCTTTTATGCTGTGGCGTGCCCTTTTACGCCGTAGAGTACCGTACGCATCTTTTCAGACAAATACAACCAAGTTTGCTTGATTTTAATTGAAATGACTTTATCCAATTTGCTGACTTCGACAGTTTATACAAGCCTACAAAGGACAACGAGAAAACAATGAGTTTAGGTGAGGACCTTGGGGTTGGAACAGTAGTTCTCCTGGTACCTGGTCTCTAGGTTCATGAATCACACTGGTATGGAAGCAAGAAAGCGATAAAAATCTCTTTATATAAACAAAGTGTACACACAAAGTAAATGCAAAAGTTCTCCCCAAGGATATCATATGAAAGGTATAGGCTTGATGACCACCAACAGGTGCAGCTGCACCCAAAGACTATCTGGAGATGGTCGGAATCAGTATCTATCTGTCATCCAAACCGATCCATCAGGATTTGTTGGTCAGAAAAGGCACTGCCAGGTCAGACGAGTAAGCACTCCACTTACACTTAATAGGCACTGTTGAAATGTCATTGGTAAAATTAGTCCGATGTTTTAAATGTGTATCGCAAGGTATTCATAGTTTATACAAGCCTATAAAGGACAACGAGAAACCAATTAGTTTAGGTGAGGACCTTGGGGTTGGAACCGTAGTTCTCCTGGCCTCTAGGTTCATGAATCACACTGGTATGGAAGCAAGAAAGAAATAATAATCTCTTTATTTAAACAAAATGTACACACAAAGTAAATGCAAAAGTTCTCCCCAACGATAAATGTATTCCCCCACCAAATATAACCAATTGTCAGTAAATTCACCAGTGTCAATAAAACCGCTCAGCCAAGTCCCCAGCAGGTTACCTCCCAGCTCCCTCCAAAAATTCCTGGCAACAAAGTCAACAGTTGACAAATCCATGTATGCCAGGGGTTCTGATCCGATAGATGTGTATGCTGATACCGGCCACTCAGCCAACTATCCACCAGCTTGGTGGGACTCTGGGTATCAGTCTCCCTATTGATGTAGGCTCACCAATTACGCAGAATCGGCGTCTCCTCATGGAGTGGTGAAAAATCAGTCCTTGAGGTTCAGCACTAGATGTGGCTGAGCAAGTTTCTGGTTTACACAATCCTGGTTTCCTCAGGCCCTGATATAGACTTCAACTTCCCTATCACCAACACCACCAACCCTGCTTCCATTAAGCTGCTTTCCTCTTCCCTTGGCCTCTCTCAATGGAACGCTTCCTCTACCCAGTGCCTTGGTCACTCCCTTGAACTTGTCTTCTCCCACCTATGTAGTCTTTCTGACTCCTCCATCTCTCCCTTTCCACTATCCTCTCATTCTCACTCTCCTCTAGTCCTGCAGCCCTCCCCATACCCAAATCTATCCAGTCGAGATGCAACCTTGACGCCCTTGATCCTGCTATTCTGTCCTCTTCTCTCGAAACTCCCAGGCCTGCCGCAATCAGACGGACTCCCCCTACAACCACACCCTCACCTCCACTCTTAATGTGATTGCCCCTGCCCATTCCGTCCATTGTCGCTGCTCCAAACCCCAATCCTGGCACTCCAAATTTACCTGCTTCCTCCAAAAATGCACCCGTACCGCTGAACGCCACTTGACAAAATCTTGTTCCCTGGCTGATTTCCTCCCCTTCAAGTTCTCACTCAATAAACAATTCTTCTTTAAATCCCTCATCTCCTCCCAGTCCTCTAACCCCCACCGCCTTTTCGCCAACTTCAACACACTCCTGCCCCCTCCCATTCTCCCTCACTGCAAATGACTTTGCCTCCTTTTTCTTCTCTAAAATCGAGGCCATCAGACTTGAAATCTCCTTCTCCGCTCACTCTTCTGCCACCCCCCACTCACTCTTCCGCTCCCCCTC
Organism: Mixophyes fleayi; assembly: GCF_038048845.1. Taxonomy (NCBI): domain Eukaryota; kingdom Metazoa; phylum Chordata; class Amphibia; order Anura; family Limnodynastidae; genus Mixophyes; species Mixophyes fleayi. The sequence goes on along the minus strand of NC_134403.1, from coordinate 193,374,030 downwards.
CCACTCACCCCTTCTCTTCCCCAGCCACCAACGCCTACACTCCTTTTGCCCTACAATTGGTGAGTAAGTCCCCACTCTCATTTCATTCATCCCCTTCTACCTGTCCCCTTGATCCTATCCCTTCTCACCTCCTTTGTTCCCTTTCCCTCACCACCTGCTCCCACCTCGCTCACCTCTTTAATCTGTCCCTCTCCATCGGAATCTTACCCTCTTCTTTTAAACATGCTCTCGTCTCACCCATTGTAAAGAAACCTAATCTTCATCCCACTTCACTCTTTAACTACCACCCCATTTCGCTTCTCCCCTTTGCCTCTAAAATACTTGAGAGGCTCGTCTGCAACCGTCTCACCACTTACCTTTCGGAACACTCCCTCCTTGATCCTCTCCAGTCTTTTTTCCGCCCCTTCCACTCCACTGAAACTGCCCTGGCTAAAGTTACAAGCGATCTCCTCTTGACTAAAGCCAGGGACCACTTCTCCCTTCTGATTCTCCTAGACCTCTCAGTGGCCTTCAACACCGTTGACCAAAACCTCCTGCTTCGCACCCTCCAGTCCATTGTCCTCTATGGCAATGTCCTTTCTGGGTTCACCTCTTAATAATCGTTTCTTCTCTGTTTCCAACTCTGGGTCTCTCTCCCCCTCTTCCACCCTTCCAATTGGGGTCCCACAGGGTTCTGTTCTTGGACCATTACTCTTTTCACTATACACCTTCTCTCTGGGTGAACTCATCAGCTTATTCAGCCTCAAGTACCACCTTTATGCTGACGACACTCAACTCTACCTATCATCTTCTGATCTCTCTCCCTCCCTTCTCTCTAGGGTGTCCGCCTGCCACTCTGCCATCTCCTCCTGGATGTCATTTAGATTTCTTAAACTCAATCTTGCTAAAACTGAACTCATTGTCTTTCCTCCTTCTCGATCCTCCTCCCCTTCTGACCTCTCTATCACTGTCGACAATTCCTCTATCTCTCCTGTTCCCCAACTTCACTGCCTGGGAGTCATCCTCGACACCTCTCTCTCCTTTGCCTCTCACATTCTCTCTCTTGCTAAATCCTGTCGCTTCCAGTTACGCAACATCGCACCCATTCGGCCCTTCTCTCCCAGGATGCCCCCAATTCTCTCATCGACTCTCAAATTATCTCCCGCTTGGACTACTGCAACCTTCTCCTTATTGGCCTCCCCATTCTCATCTCGTTATTCTTCGATCTGTACTCAATGCAGCTGCTAGGCTCATCTTCCTTTCTCACAGCTCCACTGTCTCCCCCCCTCTAAAAAGCCCTTCACTGGCTCCCCATCCCCTGCAGAATTCTTTTCAGGCTCCTCACACTGAATTACAAGGCCCTCGCCAACTCCACTGCTCCCTACATCTCCAACCTCATCTCTATTCTCACTCCATCCTGCCCACTGCAATCGGCCAATGATCGTCGCCTCTCTTCCCCTCTGATTACCTCTTCTCACGCACAAATCCAAGACTTCTCCCGCTCTGCCCTCCTCCATTGGAATAAGCTCCCTCCCTCCATCAGAACATCCACGAATCTGTCCAGTTTCAAACGGGCATTAAAAACCCACCTTTTCCTAAAGGCCTTTCAGTCACCCGCTTATAAACCGACTTTGTCGGCTACCTCTCTCTCTCATCCCTTCTTCCCCCTTCCATGACTCCGTTTCACCCATTTCTCTGTTTCACCCTTGTGTCTCTCTGTATGTCTACCCCTCCCTTTAGATTGTACGCTCCTTTGAGCAGGGCCTTCTCTTCTCCTGATTCCACCACTTTTAACTTTGCTCTCCAGCTACTCAGCCCATCTCCTCTTAGAACTTCTACCCTCTGACTCCTCTCGCTTTTCTCTGCACCTCTCAGTGGTTCTTAACCTGTCATTCATGCCCACCCTTTTGGGCTCTGGTTGCCAGCTTGTGCTGATTATCCCTCACACTTTCAGCCTTTCTCTCTAGCTGTGCTTTGAGCTGCCCGAGTTATAGCGCTTATTGTTAATTATACCGTGGCAGTTTCACTTTGTACTGTGTTATTGTTTGCCCTTGTACGGCGCTAAGGACACTGTGTGGCGCCCTATAAATAAAAATTTATAATAATAATAATAATAGAGTATGGCTACTCATAGCATCAGTCCAAGTCTCCTCTCCAAAATTCCTCAACAACCACTCCCCTCTGGCTTTCACTCTTTGTTCATCCCCAAAATCGGGCCCAGGGACGGATTTACAGCTAGGCAACCTAGGCACGTGCCTAGGGCCCAGCGGTTCTCAGGAGGACTGCGGCAAAGCAGATGGGGGGGGACAAGGGAAAAAAAATTGCACCCCCTCCTCCGACTCGCCCCCCCCCGCCACTACGACTCGTGGGGGGAGCGTGAGTCGGGGGAGGTGCTAGTGTTACAGCTAAATGACCGGCCTTCTCCCTCCCCTATGTGTGGCCTGCTCTGTGTTACACAGGATGTGCACCACATGTGCAGCACAGTGCGCAGATGGATAAAAGAAAGTCGGGGGGGTAGTTTATTAATATAATATGTGAGTGTGAGCGGCCAGTGCATGTATATTATGTGTGTGTGAGGGGCCAGTGTATGTATATTATGTGTCTGTGAGGGACCAATGTATGTATATTATGTGTGTGTGAGGGGCCAGTGTATGTATGTTATGTGTGTGTGAGGGGCCAGTGTATGTATACTATGTGTGTGTGAGGGACCAGTATATGTACATTATGTGTGTGTGTGTATGTGTGTGTGTGTGTGTGTATGAGGGGCTAGTGTATTTATAGTGTGTGTGTGAGGGGCTAGTGTAGTGAATGTTCTCGCCCCTACCTAGTTGTATGGGTTAGAGAATTTTTTGATAACAATATTCTGATAACAATTTGTGAATGAGTTTCCCATAGTGGTTCTAAATATGTCTCACATCTAGGGATGATGATTATAATTATTATTATCTTCACATATTATTACATTTGCTTATAGGTTTTCATTAGCCTATAGGCTTACAAGTTTTAGTATTTGTAGCCTATTATTTTTAGGTTCTAATATGTTTAGATACTTTTATATTTCCTCTACAGGCCATTTGGTATTTAATATATATATATATTGACAGTATGACTATTGATAATAATAATAATAATTTTTGTAGGATTTGATTATTATTTTATTGCATTATTTTTTATTTCGATGGGAATTTTGAGTCATTTTTGTATTTTACATTTAATGTTGAGTGTTATTCGTTAGTTGTTTGTTGTCTAGTTGATATGTGCAGTTTTTATTATATGTTATACTAGGGCAGTTTTCCTCTCAAGCAATTGTGTATCTAATAAGTTTTTTGCTCATATAAACCTCCAGTAGTCCCTTCCAATATTTACTGAGCAACTGTGACAACAACGATTCTTGTTTATTTTATAAATGGAGATCTACTGAATTTCCTATCCAGGAGGTGGTTATCGATATCTACTAACACCGGGGTTACATCCATCCAGCATTGGCAGCGGTTCCGAGCATATTTCACAGGTTGGACTAAAGGACGGATGATCACTCTCTCCTTCTTCACAGGCTGGGGCACGGGCTAAGTACTTAAGTTGTTCTGGAGCTATCTGCCATTCTTGCTTCTGCATAAATATTTTCTCTAAACTTCAATTATCTTCACACGCAGTGTGATAAGTGGAGATTTTAGCCCAAGAATTTATAAAGATCGGTCGCTCCGTATTTGTGACAGCTATTGGAACACTACTTAAAGCTTTATTATCTTTCAAAACGACAGTATATATATATATATATATATCTACCATATAAATGCCTAGTGGCGTGTGTGGAAAAAAAAAAACCAAGCTGCAGCACCACCTGCTGGGCAGAGTTATACACTGACCTATATATTTCTTGAAGGAGAAGTGACAGTTGGGAGTGGTTGGAGGTTGCCGGGGGTGACAGTGGAGAGTTTTTAACACCTTAAGTAGCTTGATGAAGGATGTGACGATGAAGATGAAGGATGAGGTTACGGAGAAAAATGATGAGGTGGTGACATGTGGACAAAACCACGTTAAAAATGGGCGCTTGCGTCGGGAAGTAACGCTCTTCCCCTGAGGAGGCCTGGGCTAGGCCCAAATGCATGACAAGAACCTTTTTAACACCTTAAGTAGCGTGATTTGACTAGAATGCATGAGTATTATGCACGGGTTAACTTGTAAATTATATATATATATATATATATATATATATATATATATATGTTTTGCAGTCAATTGTTTTGATTGTGCCATACTCCTGGATTGCTAAACCAGAATCAATCTCTTAAGTTTTATATATTTTTATTTTACAATAAATGTATGCATTGGGGTGATGCTTAGCGCTCTTTATTTTACAATGAAGGCGGTATGAAAAGTAGCGGTATGGCATACTACCATATACACCCCACTTCCGCCACTGCTTACCTTTCAATTCACACTAATTGTACTTTATCTTTAACTAAACTTAGGTATTAACCATATTTAAAGAAATTGCAGTTAAGGGTTAGCAAGCCCAGTAATAAAAAAACAGTAATCTCCTATCACTACCACGTCAGAGACCTTCCGCCACTACAGTTACTGACTGCAGCCCTCTACCTACAGAAACATGAAAAAGTGCTGGAATGTAATAATCATGTTAATATGTCAGTCTTCTGTATGAATCCCACAGTGCAACATTTTAACAAGTCAGACCTCCTCATAATATAAATCCCAACAGATTCAGGATAGTTGGCAGACTGTCCTGCTCTCTCCTACCTGTTCTCGTCACTTTCATCACTTGTGGCTGCTTTGTTTTTAGATCAGTTGCTGCTTGTCTGGATCCAGGAATGTTGGAGGCCCTATTTGGAAAAAAAAATGGGTACATGAAATTTAGTAAACTCCAACCAGCCCCAGTGTTAAATCAATATAGCACCCACATTTTATAAGTAAGCCTCCCTCCAACCAAAGCATTAAATTAAATTAATAGCATACACATTTAATAAATAGACCTATTTTCCTCCAACCAGCTCCAACATTAAATTTATAGTGTTACCATTTAAAAAATAAACCTTTTCCTTCCCAAAAACAGCCCCCCCCCCCCCCCACACACACACACACACACATATACACAATATAAAGATCTTAATTACCTCAGTCATTAATAGTGGGGAACATCTACCTGTGTCATACTACACAGAAAAAGGCCCAAATATAACCCTCATATGTAAAATAATAGAATGCTGAGGGAAATATACTTGAGGAAAATTTCAAAAGTTATTCAGCTCTATAGTATCGTTCAAGCCATATGGAGACAATGTCTTTAACCTAAAGATACAGTAAGCTTCACGCTTACACAGCAAAGTGAACCTGTCTCCACCTCTATTGGTAGTGCCAATCTTATTGTACATCCCACATACTGAACCCCACACTTACAATTGATAAAATTAATGACAAAAGTTGATTGGCAATCCAATACCTTATCAATTGTGAATTTTTCATTTGATGTGAATGACATAAATTCAGTTGCCTTGTGGTCAGCAAACCCACAGGAAATACGTCTTAGACTCCCACATATAAAGAAACCATTAGATCTTCCTAAGCATCTTTCTCCAGCAGGTTCCTTAGTGGGGAATATTGATAAAACATTGTTCTTAAAAAAACTCTGTGCTAGTTTTTCCTTTAAATTCCTGGACCTTCTAAACACTGTTAATCTTTCTTTCTTCACCAATGGACCAATGTATTCATCTAATTCTAACAGGGAGGCATTTTTCTTCAAGATATACTTGATCTCACTTGCATAACTATTAATTTTCTGCACTACAAGAGTAGTCACTATAGGTCTTGGAGGGATAATATCCTGAAAGGTCAATTCCTCAGTATCAAGAGGAATGGCTCAAAATTTGAGGATTTTAAGATACATTCTGCCAGACTTTACAAATTGTTTCAGTAGAAAGTATATCACAAATATATTTTGGATAGGGCATATAATGAGGTGAAAGGGTTGAATAGATCTTATTTAGTTAACCACACTCCTAAACAGAGACAGCAAGACAAATCTATGGTTTTTCTGACCCAGTTTAATAGTTATACAAGATGGCTCAGGTCACGTGATACCGAAACTACACTATAAAGAAATCCAAGACCACCCATTGTATGTTGACAGTTGACAGCTATTGGAACTCTGCTTAAGGCTTTATTATCTTTCAGAACAATAGAATATATATGAATATATATATATATATATATATATATATATAAATATATAAATATATATATATATACATATTTATATATATATATATATATATATATATATATACACAAGTTAACCCGTGCATGATACTCATGCATTCTAGTCAAATCAAGCTACTTAAGGTGTTAAAAAGGTTCTTGTCATGCATTTGGGCCATAGCCCAGGCCTCCTCAGGGGAAGAGCGTTACTTCCCGACGCAAGCGCCCTTTTTTAACGTGGTTTTGTCCACATGTCACCACCTCATCATTTTTCTCCATCACCTCATCCTTTATCTTTATCGCCACATCTATCCAGATGTCTATCCAGACACAGGAATCTCTCTCAGCGGTCCTGAGTATCACACTCCTCTCACTCTGTCACCCCTGGCAACCACCAATTACTCCCAACTGTCACACCTGCCAACCACCAACCACTCCCAACTGTCACCCCCGGCAACCACCAACCACTCCCAACTGTCCTTCAAGAAATATATATATTTTAATTTTTTTAAATCTTTATAAACACTTTTAACAATTAACAAATTAAATTAACAAATAAAAACATTTTAGTATACCAAATTTCAGCCCTTTCTGAGTTTTTTTTTCCACACACACTAAGAATCTAGTAGTTCAGTGTATAACTCCACCCAGCAGTGGCGCTGCAGCTTGGTTTTTTTTTCCCCACACATAGACACACGCCACTAGGCTTTTATATTATTTTATTTTATATATATATATATATATATATATATATATATATATATGTGTGTGTGTGTTTTGCAGTTGATTGTTTTGATTGTGCCATACCCCTGGATTGCTAAACCAGAATCCATCTTTTGGGTTTTATATATTTTTATTTTATAATAAATGTATGCCTTGGTGTGATGCTTAGCGCTCTATTCTGCGCTTTCTTATTTTTGGTGTGCACCAGGCTTTTCTTCTCAAGTGAGTAAGAAGGCAATATCTTATCTTACCTGTTTGAGGAAAAATGTCGGGAAGACAATACCAACTGAGCCATCCCAAATCCCTTCTACAGACGGATCTTTTGAGGTAATACAAGTTGACTTCATCCAATTACCACCTTGCAGGAGTCTGAAATATGTTTTAGTGTGTACTGTTGTATTTTCTAACTGGGTAAAGGCAATTCCAGCTGCCACTAATACTGCTGTTTTTACTGCTAAAAAAAATGTTCAGCAATTTGCATGCAGATATGGTATCCCTAGAATTATAGAAACCGATAGGGGTACCCATTTTACTGGTGATATCTTTCAGAACATGTGTAAACTTATGGGAATTGATAGTAGACTTCATACTGCTTGCCGACCACAAGCCATTGGTAAAGTGTAAAGGATAAACGGTGCCATTAAGAACAAACTGAGTAAGATAATGGCTGAAACTGGATTGGTGTGGCCAGAATCTTGCCACTAGTCCCCTATAGCATCAGAACCACTCCCAGAACTCCTCTTAATCTGTTTCACTTTGAGACAACCTGATTTGGTCATAGGTCCACAGGATGATTTACAATGCAATAATGAAGTGACTGTTCTATATTTCATAAACATGAGCAAACAGCTAAGACAACAGCAACAGAAAATCAAAATGCTGTCACCTGGTATGCCAGAAATAAACTGTCACGATGTTTAACCTGGTGAATATGTCATGATCTGCAATTTCTTACGCTCAGGTTGTTTAACAGACCGGTGGGAAGGCCCGTACCAAGTGTTGATGACCAGCACCACATCTCTGAAAGTATCAGAAAGTGACACTTGGGTCCATTCTACTCACTGCAGGAAAGTCAACAACCCGGAGAAGGTGCAAGACAAACCTGAGACTGACACTACAGATTTGTCAGTCGTGAATGTGTTTTTCCGGGAGATCTAAAGACTGCAGCTAATAACACCTGAGCCAAGGACGTTGTACAGACTATCGTCCCAGCATGGAGTAGCAGTTCTTCTACTCTTCTTTTTCCTGGATTTTTATTATTTTTAGAACATTCTACTTTTGTGATGGTGGACAGATGATGGAGAGTGGGTCCGGTAGTGATACTGATGAAGTGGAGTTGGAGGAGATGTTGTTAGAACAGTCAGTAAAGCCTGTTGTCAAACTCAGTGCAGGGGTAATAAAAAGGTCTGCTAATTCTGGAACTCATAGAGAGTGTGAGGGGCTATTGTCTGAGGAATAGTGTGTCTGTAAGTACTGTGACTCTCTAGTTGAAGAGAAGTGCATTCAGCGATGCCAATCCGATAGTAATTTGGATTTGGGTGGGCATCCCCTAGATGATTATCACTCCCTAGTGGGTAAGGTCCTAAACCAAACTGAGTGCTGGGTGTGCTCTCATGTGCCTCAGGGACAACATAATGTAGGATTAGTACCATTCCCACTAAACATCTCTGAGGTCCTCGAATTACTGGGAGGAGGCCCATAGAAGGGAGATGTAATATCACTAGGTACACTAGTCTAAAGCTCCGCCAATCAGTCATTGTTATGTCTGAATTTTCACATGAAAAGAGACTGGAGAATTGGGAAGCTGACCTACCTGATCAGACAATAGCTCGCAACACCAGTATTGATGGGAGACTCTCAAGAATACCAATAACTAGAAATATTGACGGACATAATAGATGGGGCATATCAACAGACATAAGAAAGTATTCATTTGGAAAGTTCCTCTAGGTTATTGTCAAAATGTTATACATGCTGAAACTTGTCTTGAACAGATTGAGACCCTAGGCATGGGGAGTTTTGTTAAAACTTTATGTAATATTATCAATGATCGTACTATCCACTTTTTACCATCAGACATCCGCTACAATCGGCCAAGTGATCGCACCTTGCATATGCTAGTTATGGATGATACAATATTAATAGTCAAAATGATATTGTGTTTGAAATGCTAATAGACTGGTTTGAACCAGTATTTCTGCGGGAAGACACGTAGGCATCTGTTCAGAGTTGACCCCAGCGTTGGAGGGCATTGTTTGAATCGACTTATGGCCTGCATTGTACTGGACTGCCCTGAACCAATGAAAAATGCCATGACATCACCACTGTTTTTTATGTACCCCAAACTGTATATAAACCAGGCACTGAGACCATCATTCAGTCTACTTTGACCACAGGCTTCAGGACTGAATGACTGACTGTATGTTGGATCCAGTGCGCTGCGTATGTATCGGCTGTACTTTATTTGATTTAATTGATATTTGTTACATCTTGCTATTAAATCTGTTTGTGTATTGGAATCACATTGATCGCAGCGGGCAATCTTTATTGATAGCAACTAGACGAACATAACAGACGTCTTTCCATTTTCTCCTAAAACACTACATAGTGGAGCCTCCAAAACACTCATAATAGAAATGTAACGCCATAAGTATACCTATAACTTTATGGGGTCGATTCAATTCGGCCCAGTTATTCTAGGAATAATGCAGCCTGTGCACTATTACTGTTACTATGGTAAAAATGTGCAGTATTAATGTTAGCATAATTATTTTAACGCTGATATTTCTTGCAGTCCTCAGGGCTGTAAGCAAAAATCCAGGTTAAAATTACTGTATTAACGATAATACAATTAGCGTCACGTTATTTCTACACTGCCATGGCCGAATTAAATCGGCCCCTATGTATTCTAATAACAACTGGATCTAAACTATATTTCAACCATGGACCAAAATAGTTAACTAAATGTCAAGAAATTACTCATTTTGAAAATCTGGCTTAAGAAACACACAGCTATATCATCATCCCATTTAACTCTAAATGGAATAATATAAATGAAGCTTTCTCATTATTTTTATATCATCTGTACATTTCTGTCTGTAACAGATTTATCAAGTAACTCCAATGTAAGGAGATTTAAACCATGTTTAAATAGCATCACCAAAAGAGAGTGCTACCGATAATAATGTTCCAATTCACTACTTCCTCCATAAATGTACAGTTATGTTCATGTTATTTTTTGAATTTCCAGCAGTTGTGATCAAGTCATACAGAACTATGTGACACGGAAGCCGTTGCTTAGCAACAGCCAAAACAGCTCATGATGCTCTAGGAGATGTTGGGATTCAAATATAAACCTGAAGCAACAGTTGGATTCTCTTAGATCAGCATCCAGTGAGGAGCTGTGAGGAGCTGTGAGGAGCTGTGAGGAGCTGCTCTGTTTGAGGCTCTTCCTATCATCCTTTCCAGAGTTCAGTTTGCTGATATTGTTGACATCATGCAGTATTTCCAGGTTCCTGAATCTGTGTCATTTCAATCTGGCCTTCAGGCTCCTGTGTACCAATACGTTCATGGTGTCTCATCTCAAGGACATCTTGAGAGAGTTGGTGAGTTGTGAAAGTGTGATCATTAGTGCTAGGAGTAAATAATAAAGCTACGACTAAATATATGAAACAGAGGAAAACACAGTCGAAATAGTTACTTTGTTTCAGGGTAATGGGATAAATTTAGTACAACTGCATATTGCTATTCATAAAGGACACATTTCTAAATAATTTTATTTTTACTGTTTAATGTAAAGATACTAACATAAATGTCTCAACTGAGTCAATCTATTTATCCTTCTTAATGCCAATTGGCAGAAGAGTGCCAGTAATAATTAAATAGAATTTTAAACCGCTATTTATCAGCTAAAATCTTTCTACTGAACTTAATAAATGGCGGTGACAGTTTGCTGGTTTTAAGCGGCAATGCTGTACGTTACATACTTTCTGGAAACAAGTTGAAGGTAAGATTTTACATACAATATTTTTATTATTATATTTGGATTCATCAACAGATTAGATTCAATATCACATATTCATGGACTAAGCCAAGTAAAGGCGACATCAAAGATTATTCTTTTATGTTAAACACAGCACCAGAAATTTTTAAGGAAAGTGTATAAATCATAATGTTTCAAACTGCCATATAGGAATACTTATAATTACAGATCAGCTTTGCACTTATTTAGGTGTACACAGACATGTGCAGACTTCTGGACGTAAATTAACAAAAGACACAGACTACTAAAAATAGCTTTAGTGAACACAGATATAAGAATGCTTCCTTTCCACTCATGATTTCATTATATCATAAATGAGGCTCCAAAGAATAGAATCAATCAAATCATTAGGGCCAAGACAATTTGACAGAGTGGGACACAGATAAGATATTTCCCAACCAAAAGCATTTTCTCACGTGGTCACAGCCACGCTTTATCCCTTTTGCTATGAAATACCTGACAGTGACCACATGAAACACCTGTTGGATGGGAATGATCTGCTTTATTGCCGCTTTGTCTCATTCTATTGCCACTGATGTTTTAAAATTAATACTATCTTTAATTTGCAGCTCTGGTGTGTGGCATGACTCTATTCTCTTTTTATGTTAAATTTTGCATAAAGGTATATCATGTGCACCAGACTTGTGCATGTCCCACACATATACTGTGGCCTCGTTGTTCTCCCTTGCTTCAATGCAGAGACATTGGTGTGTGCAAAGACCTTCAATTCCTCTATAATTACACTTTGGGACAACTACTTTAGGAGATGTATTTCATCAAAGAGATAGAAGTAGTACTTTAAAATGATGTCATTACTTTTGCCTATATTTCTATCATGTACTATAAGCCTACACAAGTCGGGTAAACATAAAAGACAGAAAGGAGACATGCAAGTGTATATAAATACACATGGTGGACAAGTAAGTGTACCTATGCAAAAATAACATACCCCACCTCTGCATTTCTTTGGTTTGTCAATGACCCCATTGGATAAGTAACATTAACCCACTTTTCTTCTTCAAAGTAGGGTGTTGATGACCATTAGCTTGTTTATATCTCACTTTTGTGTTAAAATCTTTAACCTGCAACATGTGGAAACTCTTTACTTAGGTACAGATTTTATTGTTTTCCAAAATACATTAACATTTTTTTTTTTTTAATCTCTAGGTCAAACCTTTGGCATGTTTGACGGTAACTTTTTAAATGTTGAAGGATCGGTAAGGCCACAGGATCTTATTGCACAAGGTTCTTCGTGGTACTACCCTGTCAATGTCTATCCTGAGACCCTCACCTTAAATAAATGGCAGCAGAGGCATAATACTATAGACCGAATACAACATTATCCAGCTAATTCATTGCTCCATGTACCACACAGTTTACATAGCTGCAATAATCAACAAGTGAGTGTCACTGGACATGTTCAGTACCCTGGACTGACACAAATGCAGTATTTACCAACTACTGAGCTTCACAACAACAGAGGACAAATGTTTTACCAGCCTACTGTTTACGTTCAGCAGCAGCAGTTGCCTATTATGAACAAAATACCACCAGGCCATATGTATTCCAACAATGTCAGCTGGACACATCATAACATACAAGCCCAAGAGAAATTTAAGCCACCCAATGCCAGGAAATCGCTGTCATCAGATTTAAACACTCAAGATGCCTCTCACGGATCTCAGACTGCAATGACCATCTCGAGTCCCAAGGTGACCCCTGTAAAAAATAGAGCTGATGTGCACTCACATAAGGATTCAGGCTCTAACATGTCCCCAAAAATGACCAAAACCTCAATGGAAAACATCAAGAAGAGAAAGGACTCATCTATGCGTGGAACCCTTGCTTCCCACACTATTGAACAAAATGTTAGTCCTGATGACACAAAGCATTTCTTCATTTGGGAAAATAAACAAATGGACCCATTTTCCAAAAGTTATTCTGCTGCATTCAAGCCTGACATTTTCTTCAATAAGGGTCATACAATACCATTGACAGATTCAAACACCCTTTTACTTCCTGGGGATATTTGTACAGATCAGGATGCAATAGCTCCTACAATAATCACTGGGGTGTCTTCCAAAACCAAAAATAAGAATGCCCCTCCTGGTCATAAGAGATCTGCAAAACATATACTAGGTTCTTTTGCCAACGACCTTCTTTCCTCTCACTATGAAGATCCTGCAGTCTCCATGCTTATTTCCAGCATGGATTATTTATATAAAGTCGCACCACATGAAGACATAGAGAGAAAAAAAAATACCCCAAAATCTACCCCATTCTCTTCAAGTAATAATCTTGCCAAATGGTATTCCATATTCAAGAAGAGGCGTCTGTGTAGAATAAAGGCAAAGACTGCAAAGCACCAAAAATCTGTCAAGCCCAAAATAGAGAAGTGAGCCTATGTAAATAAATTGCATTTGTATTCTATTCTGTTCTTTCTGGACTTTACCAAATCTGGATTTTTTGGTCAAATTTGTTTTTATACTTGTGGACACGCTGTCTAAATTTAGTTTACTATCTCTGTAATATACAATGAATTCATTAGATATGTACTATGTTTATTCTGGATATATATATTTTATCTAGAAAGACCCATTAATATTTAGATTTTTTCAAATATTTGTAGTTGCTATAGGTTATATAAAAATACTTCCTAAGAATGCATGTGTCTCATTTAATCTGTGATCAATAATTGGAAATATTAGCTCTATATCGCTATACTATAATGAAATGTTGAGCGAAAGTCAAGTAATTGGTATCTGGAACTCGGAGTTTTATATATATATATATATATATATATATATATATATATATATAGCAAAGACACTTGTAATACATTTGTACATTCATTTTACATGTACAAAAACTCTTGTTGAATCTCATAGTTTATTTCATTAGAAGCACCAGTTTTCTTTTCTGCAAAGTTGGACGCTTCCATCTTACAAAGTAAAATCCTGACCATTTTACGTCGTTGTTAATTTTACTTATTTGTGGGCAAGCTAGTTATGTACGGAGAAGGCCTGAAACAGGTCCCCTCTGCCAGGAGATCAATTCTCCAGAATTTACTTAAGGAAAAAAGATCTAAACACAACAACCTGCCAAATAATGGCCATATTTCCCATTCATCAACCAGACACAATTATACCAGTGCTACCAAAGTAAACAGATAAACACAAATGTAGATTGTTTCAAGAAAAAAAAATAGAATTTCAAATGTATATCATTTCATGATTTGATAACTGGAAAGTATTTTACAAAATAATAGCTGAATGTAAACATTTATATATGATAATCACATATTCCCACAGCGTCCTCCTGCACACGCCGTACAGCTAGATGTTCTGCTAGGGATGTAATGAGGAAGTGCAGACTGATCTACACACACCGTTGGAGATTTATTTTTCCCCACTGAAGTTTGGAGGCCCTATAAGACTATATGATTCAGAGTGGAGGGAATTCCTCCCTATTTGCAGTCAATAAAACAAATGCCATCCTATCTGTACTTGCAAACAGGTACAGATAGGATGGTTCAAATTTCACCTATTTTAAAATATACCATTTACTGTGCTTGACTGAAATATGCTTAAAAAGATTGTTTTCTCAAATTAGTCTAAGAACACAGACATTATTCCAATACCAGCAGCTTTCGGTTTCCGTCATACGTTACGGAAACTTGGGTGAGCCAACCTAAAGTGAGGAGATGCTGAGTACTGTTACTTGCTGGAGTCTACCTGCTACTAGCCCAACCCTGTTCTGATAATCAATCCTTATTTCCTAAAAGTGGTTCATCACACCATTAACTAGATAGCAGCATCTGAGTGATAAACTTTAATGTGATACACACATAGCTAAATTGAAGAGATTCCTATATACCTGTATTAAAGGGCACTGGCTATATTCTAAGTGGAAATTCTTCTGACTATGGATAATCTAAGCTTGGCAGAATGTATTTGAGGTTTCAAAGCCCCAGACAGCAGGTTCACATATTTAGTTTATTTAATGTTAGCCCTCAGGCATCTTACCTTTCTAAAGAAGGATTCTGATGATCAGAGACATTCATACTAGGGATGCCCCTTTTACACAATGTAGGTGGTATCCCAGCATCATATAAAAGGTACAGGCTTGATGACCACCACCAGGTGCAGCTGCACCCAAACACTATCTGGAGATGGTCGGAATCAGTGATCTATTCATAGTTTTGTTAAGTGCGTATTGTCGCTAACCAATAGCGATTGTGTCACGATTTGCACTCTGCAGCTGCTGTCTGCAGTGACTCTATTGGATTTGGTATGCTTTCCACTTGTAGTACCACTGCCCACCAAAGGGGCCACTGTGCTACTTGATTATTCTCCTTGATCACTGGGAGTGGTTTCAGCTGCATGAGGCCTATTTATACCTGCCTGCTTCAAACAGTCTGGGCCAGATCATCAGGTCATTCTGAGGAGCATTCCCTGTGCTCAGCTTCTATCTGCTATCTGGACTCCTGATTATTTCTTCGTTGAAATCCACTATTTGCTGTTACCTGTGTCCTGGACTCCTGCATATTTCTTCGTTGAAATCTACTATTTGCTGTTACCTGTGTCCTGGACTCCTGCATCTTCAACCATTATACCTGGTACTTGTAGTTCTACGCTGCCTGTTGAAATCCACTATTTGCTGTTACCTGTGTCCTGGACTCCTGCATCTTCAACCATTATACCTGGTACTTGTAGTTCTACGCTGCCTGTTGAAATCCACTATTTGCTGTTACCTGTGTCCTGGACTCCTGCATATTTCTTCGTTGAAATCTAATATTTGCTGTTACCTGTGTCCTGGACTCCTGCATCTTTAACCATTATACCTGGTACTTGTAGTTCTATGCTGCCTGTTGAAATCTACTATTGCAGTTACCTGTTTCTCATCTGCACTTTGAACTGTCTCATGAGTTACCTTGTCATCTCTGTTTATTAATAAACTCATTATAACCACTTATCTCCTCTCCGTGGTCATACCTGGGAAATCCTGACAGTATGATCTGGCCATAAAACCAAGCCTGCTGCTGCACGGCTTTCATCTCTTTTGGAAAGGATTTCCAGGGAAGTGACCTACTCCGTTTTCAACATTAAGACCATGGCTGCTATTTCCTCAGAAAATTCCCTGTTCCAGTTGCTCCAAGTGGACATTCTTCAACTTCGCACTCAAATAGCGCAAGTATCTTCCTTGCTGAACCAAGTGCTTAAGCAACTTCCAGTTTCCACCCCTAATACATCCTGCTGTAAGGAGTCTAACTATGCTGCTAACATTTCATTACCAAATTTGTCTGCCTTTGACTCTCTGCAAGCAGTACCTCCCAATATTCCTGTAACAAATTCCAGGTTTTCAGGTGCTCCACGCCCTCACCTGACCGAAGAGGAGCGATGGCGCAGGATGACCTACAAACTGTGTCTTTACTGTGCCAGTGATGTACATTTTTTACAGGATTGCCCGCTCGGTAGACTCCGACCATCTTCAACCTCTATCTCCAGCTCTAAATTACAAGCTTCTGTCTTCATTCCAGACATGTTATCTGCTCCCATGAGAACCCAGGTTCCCCAGTTCAACCCAGAGGGGGCGCTGCCCTTAAAGTCTGCTCCAGAGGGGGCGCTGCCCTTAAAGACTTCTCCAGAGGGGGCGCTGCCCTTAAAGACTTCTCCAGAGGGGGCGCTTCCCTTAAAGACTTCTCCAGAGGGGGCGCTTCCCTTAAAGACTTCTCCAGAGGGGGCGCTTCCCTTAAAGACTTCTCCAGAGGGGGCGCTGCCCTTAAAGTGTGCTCCAGAGGGGGCGCTGCCCTTAAAGTGTGCTCCAGAGAGGGCGCTGCCCTTAAAGTGTGCTCCAGAGGGGGCGCTGCCCTTAAAGTGTGCTCCAGAGGGGGCGCTGCCCTTAAAGTGTGCTCCAGAGGGGGCGCTGCCCTTAAAGTGTGCTCCAGAGGGGGCGCTGCCCTTAAAGTGTGCTCCAGAGGGGGCGCTGCCCTTAAAGACTTCTCCAGAGGGGGCGCTGCCCTTAAAGACTTCTCCAGAGGGGGCGCTGCCCTTAAAGACTTCTCCAGAGGAGGCGCTGCCCTTAAAGACTTCTCCAGAGGGGGCGCTGCCCTTAAAGACTTCTCCAGAGGGGGCGCTGCCCTTCCAGTCCGCTCCAGAGGGGGCGCTGCCCTTCCAGTCCGCTCCAGAGGGGGCGCTGCCCTTCCAGTCCGCTCCAGAGGGGTTGCTGCCCTTCCAGTCCGCTCCAGAGGGGGCGCTGCCCTTCCAGTCCGCTCCAGAGGGGGCGCTGCCCTTCCAGTCCGCTCCAGAGGGGGCGCTGCCCTTCCAGTCCGCTCCAGAGGGGGCGCTGCCCCTCCCGTCCGCTCCAGAGGGGGCGCTGCCCTTCCCGTCTGCTCCAGAGGGGGCGCTGCCCTTAAAGACTTCTCCAGAGGGGGTCCTGTCCCTCCAGTCTGCTCCAGAAGAGTTGCCAGTCCATGCGGTCCAGCCCGAGTTGCCAGTCCATGCGGTCCAGCCCGAGTTGCCAGTCCATGCGGTCCAGCCCGAGTTGTCAGTCTATGCGGTCCAGCCCGAGTTGCCAGTCTATGCGGTCCAGCCCGAGTTGCCAGTCCATGCGGTCCAGCCCGAGTTGCCACTTGGTGCTGTCTGCCCTCAGGCTTCTCAAAGTGCTGTCTGCCCTCAGGCTTCTCAAAGTGCTGTCTGCCCTCAGGCTTCTCAAAGTGCTGTCCCTGCCAGGCCTGCCGCCCAGTCCGGGCCTGCTCCCAAGTCTGCGGCCCAGTCCGGGCCTGCTCCCAAGTCTGCGGCCCAGTCTGGGCCTGCTCCCAAGTCTGCCGCCCAATCCGGGCGCCCTGCCAAGTCATCTGCCCAGTATGGATTGTCTTCTGCCAAGGGGGTCCTACCCAAGTCCCAAGGGATGTATGTTCAACCCGAGCTGGCCGAGTCTCATGCTAATTCGAATTCACCTTCTGTTCAAGTCTTCCAACCACCTACTTTCAATGGGGATATTCAGCAATTTCGTGCTCTTATTAAATTCTGTATATCCTATTTTCCCTCTGTATCCAACCTCCTTGATACTCAACGAAAGCAAGTGTTTTACATGTTGGCCAACTTTACAGGGGAAGCTCTGGAATGGGCAGAGCCCTTAATTGAAACCCAAGATCCCATTCTGTCTGATTTACAGCTTTTTACTGAGGCCGTGATCACAGAATTTACACCAGCACCTGCTATTCTCACTCCCAGTGCTTCATCTATGCCACATGTTCTATCTCCAGCTACTCCCACTTTGAGATTATCGTTTTCTTCACTCCATTTCCAGCAACCCTCTAAAAACCATAAAAAGAAGGTGAAGAGGAAGAAGAAGAAGAAAGATTCTCCTGGATCTCAACTCCCCTGTGGTGTGGTTTCTATACCCTTCCCGTCCTTGCATGAAGACTTCTCAAATACATGCCCAATTCTGGACTATGACTCTGACTTTTCTGACCATTTCTAGTATTTGGGCGTCTGGAATCCGCCCTTTAAGGAGGGGGTACTGTCACGATTTGCACTCTGCAGCTGCTGTCTGCAGTGACTCTATTGGATTTGGTATGCTTTCCACTTGTAGTACCACTGCCCACCAAAGGGGCCACTGTGCTACTTGATTATTCTCCTTGATCACTGGGAGTGGTTTCAGCTGCATGAGGCCTATTTATACCTGCCTGCTTCAAACAGTCTGGGCCAGATCATCAGGTCATTCTGAGGAGCATTCCCTGTGCTCAGCTTCTATCTGCTATCTGGACTCCTGATTATTTCTTCGTTGAAATCCACTATTTGCTGTTACCTGTGTCCTGGACTCCTGCATCTTCAACCATTATACCTGGTACTTGTAGTTCTACGCTGCCTGTTGAAATCCACTATTTGCTGTTACCTGTGTCCTGGACTCCTGCATCTTCAACCATTATACCTGGTACTTGTAGTTCTACGCTGCCTGTTGAAATCCACTATTTGCTGTTACCTGTGTCCTGGACTCCTGCATCTTTAACCATTATACCTGGTACTTGTAGTTCTATGCTGCCTGTTGAAATCTACTATTGCAGTTACCTGTTTCTCATCTGCACTTTGAACTGTCTCATGAGTTACCTTGTCATCTCTGTTTATTAATAAACTCATTATAACCACTTATCTCCTCTCCGTGGTCATACCTGGGAAATCCTGACAGATTGTCGAACCTCGATTTGTGTTTCCAAAGCACAAAGATTTATTCTCAAAGTAGCAGAATAATTCAAGAGAAATAATAATAAGTACAGCCGTTACTTATCGCAGGCGCTCTGGATCCAGTGTACAGTCATTCAATCCTGAAGTCTGGGGACAAGATGTCTGAACACTAGATGTGAAGCTGCTGCTTATATGCACACAGAAATACAGTAATACTATGGAGATGGTATAGCTTGCTTCTATTGGTACAGGTTTCAGGAAGGTCGAAGGGGTTGTCAATCATTGGCTAGTTCATCCTAAAGAATCCAAAGGAGGGGGTTATCTCTCCAGGGGGTATGCTCTGCTCTTCCCGCCAAGATTCCTTAGTCTTAAGTACTTCATAATTCCCTATCATTCATAACTTGTGTATGCACTCTGCGATTCCTTCGCAGAGTGAACCAAACAGTAGCAAATGTTAAGAGGTTTATTATGATACCACACATGATATGATTCCTTCAACCTGTTCCATATATTTCACTAATGTGCATATAACTTATATTATAACACATAAATACTACTATATTTCGACATAACTGACTATGTGTTGCAACTACCATTAATGTGTACTATTTTACAAGTATGCGTGTTTGTGCGAATGTATGGTAAAAGACCAAATACTGTTGCTGCCACGTGTTGCAGCTGCGTACGCCCTTTTACGCTGTGGCGTGCCCTTTTACGCCATCGAGTACCGTACGCATCATTTCAGACAAAGACAACCAAGTTTGCTCGATTTTAATTGAAATGACTTTATCCAATTTGCTGACTTCGACAGCTCCACCCTTTGATAGTGTAATAAGCTATCACCCAATCATCGTTTCAAGTTCAGGATTATACAATACTTCTTCACAGACCATGATCTCGGTATCTGGTACCACCCTTTCAGTCTCTTTCTCAGTGTTACTCCTAGGAGACCATTTTCCACATTTCAACACAGTAGGAATACATTTGACACATAAACCAATTGCTAAGATGACACCCAGTATAAGGAGAAGGAGCTTACCTACACTAGCAACCATTTCCTGTACCCACTCCACCAGACCGGAGAACCATTTCACAGGGTTCAACCACGAGAACCAACCTGCCACCTTTTCCCCGACCTCATATCACGAAGAATTATGGTTCTTTCGAAATTCCCATTTTAGTTGTAAAATTTCATCCATCTTCCGGTCTATAACCTCTTTAGCGTCATCCGTATTATTGGTGATGTACGTGCAACATTTGACACCGAACTGGGTGGCCAGTGTCACACAGTACCCACCAGTAATAGAGGTGAGATAATTTAGTACCAGTCTATGTTGCACCAACTCCTTCTTGTACGTTTGTAGCTCCCTTCCAGTATACCTGAAAGTGTCATCATACATCTCAGTGATATTATCTATTAATTTAGCTAGGTCTTGGATATATTTAAAGTTTAATGTTCCCTGAGCGGTCCTGGTGAGATCTAGAGCAACCATTACTTGAAACCCAGCGGTCTCACTAATCAATTTTATAGCTATGGGCTCCTCACCAGGAATCATATTTCTCTTGCCACGGTGTTAATACTGTGTGTGTACGTATGGTGTTGATGTAGTCTTGTGAATACCAACCATTTCTTAATGAGTAATAGTCATGATTTCAGGAACCAGTTTAGCTAAGAAGCACAAGCCCTTGGAACTCGGAGTCACCCAGGAATAAGCTTTCCTTCCACAAACAAAATACACATCATCAGGGAGAACATAAGGAACAGTATGCCCATTAATTATATCACACAGAGTTTTGATAAAACTACCCATGCCCAGTGTCTTCATTTGCTCGAGACACGTGTCAGCATGGATGACATTTTTACAATTATCTATAGAGACTTTTCCAATGGATACCTTCTTATGTTTGGTTATACGCCCTAATTTGTGACTTCCATCAACATTCCTGCCTATTGGTGACCTTGTGAGTCTCCCTCTAAAATGAGTGTGGCGAGCAATTTTCTGATCTGATGGGTCAGCTTCCCAATTCTCCAGACGTTTTGCATGAGAGATATTTAGACACAGCAAAGATCTGTCTATGGAGTATTGTCGAAGCGTCAGACTAGGGGACCTAGTGTTATTGTACCTCCCGTCTATGGGCTTCCCACCCCTCAATTCGAGTACTTCGGATATGTTTAGAGGGAATGGCACTAGTCTTATATTATGCTGCCCTTGCGGCACGTGAGAGCACACCCAACACTCGGTTTGGTTTAGCACCTTACCCACCAGGGAGTGATAATCCTCCAAAGGATGCCCGCCTATATTCAGAGTACTGGTGGACTGGCATCATTGGATGCATCTCTCTTTAACTAGGGAGTCACAAAACTTGCAGATACAATACTCATCAGACAATAGCCCCTCACACTGCCTCCGAGTTCCTGAGCTAGCAGACCTTTTCCTAACCCCCGGACCAAGCTTGATAATGGGCTGCTCTGAGTATTCTAATAACTTTTCCTCTGCCTCCATCTCATCCTCATCACTACCGGAACCTACCTCCGTCCTCCATCCTCCTTCACAAAAATAGAATGTCCTAGAAAGAGTAAAAACAAGGAAAATCCTAGAACAAAAGAAAAACAAAAACCGCTACTTCATCGCTGGAAAGATAGTTCTGGGGCAACGTCTCTGGTTCAGGTGTCTCGACTGCAGGCTTTAGGTCTCCCGGAACAGACTCACAAGTGACAGATCTATGTCGTCGGTCTCAGTTTTATCTTGCACTTTCTCCGGATTATGGACTCTCCTGCAGTGGGTGGAATGGACCTAAGTGTCTCTCTCTGCAACCTTCAGTGATGTAGTACTGTTCAGCAGCACTTGGTACGGGCCTTCCCAACGGTCTGTTAAACAACCTGAACGTAAGAAATTGTGGATCATAACATAGTCTCCAGGTTCAACATCATGACAGTTCGTTTCTGGCATACAAGGTGACAGCATTTTTAGTTTTTGTTGTTGTTGTTTTAGCTGTCTACTCATTCTTATAAGATATTGTACAGTCACTTCATTATTACACTTCAAGTCGTCTTGTGGACTCACGATCAAATGAGGTGTCGTCCGAACAGTATCTCTAAGGGGGACACATTAAGAGGAGGTCTAGGAGTGGTCCGAATGCTATGGAGGACCAATGGCAAAGCCTCAGGCCATGCCAACCCAGTTTCAGCCATTACCTTACCAAGCTTGTTCTTTATAGTCCCAATTACTCTCTCCACCTTACCACTGCCTTGTGGTCGGTAAGGGGTGTGAAGTCTGCTACCAATTCCCATGAGTTTACACATATTTTGGAAGATATCACCAGTAAAGTGGGTACCCCTATCACTTTCAATGAATCGAGGGATACCGTACCTACATACAAAATCTTGTACAATTATCTTTGCAGTGAACACAGCAGTATTAGTGGCTGCCGGATATGCTTCTACCCAACCGGAAAACACATCAATACACACTAACACATACTTTAGATTCCTGCACGGTGGTAATTGGATATAGTCAATTTGTAATACCTGAAAAGGTCCGTCTTTAGGAGGGATGTGGGATGGCTCAGTTGGAATAGTTTTCCCGATATTTTTCCTCAAACAAGTAAGACATGATATTGCCTTCTTACCAGCCTGAGAGGAAAATCCAGGAGCACACCAGTATGCTCTCACCAGTTTGCACATACCTTCTTTACCCAGGTGAGTCAGGCCGTGTGCTGCTTCAGCCAGGCTTGGATAGTACGTTCGGGGAGCTACAGGCTTACCTTGTCCATCCCTCCAGAGTCCTGAGGACTCTTGACCACATCCCTTCGCCTTCCAGATCGCCTTTTTCTGCAGGGAACACAAATCTTGCATTTCAATTAGTTTCTGCATGTCTAATGTCTGAAAAACCATCATAGTCTCGGACGATATAGTCATAGGTTGCCCTGCTGCCCATTTAGCGGCTTCGTCCGCCCTGTTATTGCCCAGTGACACTGGGTCTTCTTCAAAGGTATGGGCTTTGCACTTTATGACGGCTACTGTTCTGGGTAACCGTATCGCTGTCAGAAGTCCTTTTATGTGTTGTGAGTGTGCCACTGGCGTACCTGCTGCTGTCGTAAAGTTTCTAAGATGCCAAAGGGCCCCAAAATCGTGCACTACCCCGAAGGCGTACCTAGAGTCAGTATATATATTGGCTGATTTACCCTCTGCCAACTCACACGCTCTCCTTAATGCTACTAGTTCCGCCACCTGGGCTGAGTGAGGTGGACCAAGGGGTTCAGCTTCTACCACATCCTGATCACCTACAACAGCGTAACCAGTACATAGCTCTCCCGTCTCTGTCTGTCTATGACAACTCCAGTCTGTATAAAACGTAAAATCTACATTTTCTAAGGGGGTGTCACATATGTCGGGCCTTGCAGTAAAGGTCTGATTCAGGTGTTCCATACAGTCATGCGTGTCAGTATTCTTGCCTAACTCATGATCAACCAGGTTCTTCTCACCTCCCACCCTTTGTGTCTCTTGAGACGCATATGGAAGGTATGTAGCTAGATTTAAGGTGCTACATCGTTTGATGGTGACGTTTGAGGGAGCCATCAGGGCTAGTTCCCACTTTGTGAATCTAGCTAAGGAAACATGTCTGGTTTGGGCTGAACTTAACAGAGCTGATACAGCATGGGGTGTATAGACAGTTGAATTATGTCCTAATACTACGTCCTCGCTCTTACTTACCAGAAGAGCAGTTGCTGCTACACTTCTGAGACATGTTGGGAGTGATCTTGCCACATTGTCCAATTGTGCACTGTAGTATTCTACCGGTCTGCAAGCATCACCATGTTTCTGTGTGAGGACACCTGCTGCACAACCATCAGCTTCCGTACAGTATAGCTCAAAAGGCTTTTCATAATCAGGTATTCCCAATGCAGGTGCTCTAATCAGACTATCTTTAAGATCAAAGAACGCTTGCTCTGACTCTTCTGTGTGTACAACTCGTTTGGGTTTTGACGAAGAGACTATTACCTGCAATGGTAATGCCAGAATAGAAAAACCTGGGATCCAGGATCTACAGTATCCACACATCCCCAGGAAGGTACAAATCTGCTTCTGGCTCTGTGGCAGAGTCATGTGTTGTATAGCCTCAATCCTGTCGGTTGTCAGGTGTCTTAGCCCCTTAGTGAGGCAGTGTCCTAAGTATTTGACCTTAGTCTGACATGGCTGTAATTTGTCCTTTGCCACCTTGTGCCCTGTTTGTGAGAGATGGAGCAACAACAATTTAGTATCATGTAAACATGACATAAAAGAATCAGAGCACAGCAACAAATCGTCCACATATTGAATTAGAACAGACCCATTGTGGGGTTGAAAGGATTGCAAACAGTCATGTAAGCTTGGGAGAAAATACTGGGGCTGTCAATGAACCCCTGGGGTAGTCTGGTCCATGTGTATTGCACTCCCCGGTAGGAGAATGCAAAAAGGTATTGGCAGTCAGGGTGAAGAGGGACTGAGAAGAAGGCAGAACATAGATCAATTACAGTAAAATGACTAGCAGACAGTGGAATCTGCATGAGGATGACAGCTGGATTCGGCACTACGGGGAATTGGCTCTCAACAACTTTATTAATTCCCCTTAAGTCCTGGACTAATCTATAGCCCCTCCCCCCACTCTTCTTCACAGGGAAAATGGGACTATTTGCTGTACTAGCTGTACGAATTAAAATCCCTTGTTGTAACAGCCTTTCAATAACAGGATATACCCCTAGTTCCACCTCCGGTTTTAATGGATACTGTGGGATTTTTGGATCTATCCTACCACTTTTTAGATTGACCATGACAGGGGCTACGTTTGCCATCAGTCCAGTGTCCTGTCCATCTCTGGTCCATAGTGAACTTGGTATTTCCAGCAACATCCCCTTTACTTGAGATGGACTGTGTTCTATAACAGTAGATTGTAACATTAACTTTTGAGGGGTGTCCAATATGTCCTGTACCTCATGAGCGACCTTCTCGGGTATATCTAGGAACACACCATCTGAAGTACAGTATATGACACATCCCATTTTACATAACAAGTCTCTCCCTAGCAAGTTAGTAGGAGCCGCCGCAGCCAAGAGAAACGAATGCTTAGTATGCAGAGGCCCGATAGTAACTTCAGCAGGTTTAGTTAGAGGATAATGTAACACTCTTCCCGTTACCCCCATAGCTGGAATAGTTTTACTGGTCACCTGTAGATTAAAAGGAGAGGTTATCACAGATCTGGCCGCCCCTGTATCTACAAGAAAAGTTTGTTTTCTACCAGCTATGTCCACTATCATTGTTGGTTCTTCTCTCTGACTCTCAGTTAACCTCACCGGCTGTAGACTACAGGTATGACCTGACCCCTAGCGCTGACTATTGCTTTCCCGCGCAGCATTTGCTAATGTAACATGCGCGGGCAGGTGTGAGTCTTCTAGTCAATGTGAATCCCTCCTTGGAGGATATCTATGTGACCCTTCATTAGGATTATACCTTCCCTTTGTACAATCTTTTCTCATATGTCCTTCTTCTTTGCAATTATAACATCTCAACATTCTGTGTTTCCTGTTATGTGGGTTATATGCTGATGGTCGTGTATGCATTCCCTCTAATGCCTGTATACTCACTGTCATCAACTTGTCACTCTTTTCTTCCCTTTTCCTAAAAATATTTTTGTCATGTTCCACAGCAATTTCTCTAAAAGAATCTACCGTGTTGCCCCTCCAAACAGGGGTTGAGGTTTGTACTCTTGTTTTTAGATTTTCCTTTAAACCATCCATCAGTACTGTTACCGCTACTTTCCTATGATGTGGGTTCTCCCTTATATCTGATACCCCAGTAAACTGCGTCATTGATGCAAGAGCTCTACCAAAATAGTCTGCTGCAGTTTCACTATCTTTTTGTTTTATGGTGAAAATCTTACTCCAATTTACTACTACTGGAAAATAGATGGCTAAGTGTTTGACAATTTGTTCTATATTTTCTTGGTTAATCTCATCAGTCAAGGTGTCATATTCGTCCAACAATCAATCTCTAATAAATTTTTGTATGTCAGTATGGGGAGGAAGACACACACTCAACACTACACGCCAATCCTTATTGGTTGGTTCGTGTGCATTTCCTAAGTCTTTAACAAATTTCTGACACTTTGCCAACTCTTTTCTAGGATCTGGGAATTCAGTCATAATGGAACGTAACTCTGATCTAGTCCAAGGACAATGCATTGTAACATTTCTTAAAGGAACTACACCATCCTTATCCGGTTTCCCATTGGGAACTGATATTGTGCGGACTGGGTACGCACCCACTGGTTCACTGGTTTCAGAAGTCACTAACGGATCTGCTGTTTCAAGATTTAGAACGCTATCACTCCTAGTGATCACACTACTCTCACCTATCTCAGCCATTGCTCCTTTCCCATACTTACGCTGAACCTCTAGCATATTAACAGCATGAGCAATGGCTGAAATCACAGTGGGTTCATCTTCTGATACATTTGTTTTGAACTGACTTAAAACCGGATATAACTTAGCAATTTTTCTTTTTTCAGTTTTAATAACGGCTGTACTTACCCCTCCCGCAACATAAGGTGGCGGGGGCGTGCTTGCGCTGAGTTCGCCACGCTTCTCAACGGCTACTTCCGCCGTGCGCGTGCTTTTCGACACGCCTACTTCCGCGGTGCATTCGCTGCTCTGCCACGTGTTACCTTACATTTGCCACAATTTTAAACAATCATTATGTCTATTTCTCACTTTCGTTGACTTAATCAACCATACTTTATCTTTTACAGTATTTAGTACCTCTGCATTAAAACTCCCTATTGTTGGGAAAGGCCTATCACAATCTTTGGTCATCTTGACCCACGTGTCGCAATACGCAGTTGCGTATGCACCATATTTCTTACACATGAGAAATCTCGCTGAACCAATAGGCCCTTCCTTAGGCAGTACCTTGGCCTTCTCTAGCCTTTGCTTAGCACCCATATTGAACAATAGGGTCCCAGAAATATCACAATATCCTGCCACAAAATAAGGTTCTAGAAATAACACAATATTCTGCCACTAATTTTCAACACTACCGCTAGAGATATTTTACCGGCCTGTGGACGTATTTGCTACAAGCCGCGTCCACTCGCTTCCTCTCGTATTAAACAAGGACCCCTAATACAGAAATATCAATGCGGACTAAAGGGTTATCAGCTCCCTGATCACCCCTGACTCTCCAACAAAATCTGTTGAGTTTATTACGCTTGGCAGCATCCGGTAAAGTCAATTACCAGCCTTACTAACGTAATTCCTCCCCGTTACTCCCAAGTCACACTCACGGCTTTCCTTGCCGTGAGGTGCAATAGCAACGCTTAAAGCTAATCTGTAAGCAATACGATTACCCTTGGGTGCACGTCGCGAAAACTTATTCAGTTTCCGCCCCCGGTATACCTGCCTTGTATACCGTACACCAAACAGCAACTGACACTCTATTTTACAATAGATAAAACCTTAGTGTATTTAAAGTCAACAAATCACACGACATACACCTTTTTTGCGCAGAAAATAAAAGAATTCCCAACAATAGTAATAATGTCCCAGAGGTTTTCACAAGGGATTTATACTATGCATGTGTCACGGGCACTAGGAGTCTTTACCCAGGGATCACCAGGTGATGGACTTACCAGAGCAGTATAGGTGGTAATATGGTACTCTGGTAGCAGGGTTATCACGGAACAGGACACAGCAGATGGTAGAGAATGCTAGTGGAAAGTCTATGACTAGCAGCACTGGTAATATATAGGTAATAGTACACGAGGAACTGAATGGACAAAGGAAACGTGAGGGTAGTCAGTGGTCTGCGGATAGCAAGTTGTACCACTGCTATAGTGAGGAGGAATGTCCAGAAGTAACGAGGAGGTGATGAAAGTCACCGGTCTGCGTTAGCAAGTTGTACCGCTGTCTAGGTGAGGGAACGGAATCCAGGTGGAGGTATCCGGGAAGTCAGTGGTCTGCGTTAGCAAGTTGTACCACTGCTATGTGGAAGGATACTGGAAACAGGTGACACAGGAAACAGGTATCAGTGGTCTGCCACTAGCAAGTTGTACCACTGAAATATATATGTGAGGAGGAGCACGGGGAGATAAATGTAATTCAGAGTATACACGGGCACACTGAACTTGATCCCACGATGATATGCACAAAGTATTAATAACTGAGCAGCACTGCACAAATATACAAAGTCACAGGAACTATCCAGACTACAAGATAACACAGTCAAATGATGGCAATAGTCTCAGAGGATAGGCAACTCCAGAGAAGAACAACTCAGTCCAGCAAGGTATGCAATACACGAGCACAGTCAATGATAAGTATGCATACCGTGGTTCAGAAGAGCAGGCTGTCAGAAAGGAGTGCAGGGATACCTGAGCGGCGGGAGGCCGGCAGGATGCGAAGTCCCTGGAAAATGGAAGCGGTAACCAAGTAGGTGCAGCGCACAGGTAGGTAGACCAGCAACGATGGAAACAATACTCAGGAAGCAGTAGTATATAGAACTGGACACCTGGAGATCACTGAAGAGTAGAAGTGGTATGGCAGAGAAGACAGCAGCGGAGCGTTGATCCAATGCAGACAGGCGAGTTGACACAGGCAGGAACACTGTAGAAGCATGGAGAGCGGATCAGCTGGCTGCAGACACGAGGAGTACTGGAGGGTAGCGATAAGCAGGACACTGCAGATACACGGAGGTAGCGGTTGGGAATCAGCAGATGCAGTCACGATGAAACACGGGAGAGTTGAGGTGAGCTGGAACTGTTGAGCACGGAGGCAGCAGATAGGAATCAGCTGGTGCAGTCTCGATGAAACACGGGAGAGTTGAAGTGAGCTGGTAACTGTAGTGCACGGAGGCAGCGGATAGGAATCAGCTTGGAGCAGTCACGATGAAACACAGGAGAGTTGAAGTGAGTTGGTAACTGTAGTGCACGGAGGCAGCGGATAGGAATCAGCTTGGAGCAGTCACGATGAAACACAGGAGAGTTGAAGTGAGTTGGTAACTGTAGTGCACGGAGGCAGCGGATAGGAATCAGCTGGAGCAGTCACGAAGAAACACAGGAGAGTTGAAGTGAGCTAGTAACTTTAGTGCACGGAGGCAGCGGATAGGAATCAGCTGGAGCAGTCACGATGAAACACAGGAGAGTTGAAGTGGTCTGGAAACCACAGGAGAGTTGAAGTGGTCTGGAAACCACAGGAGAGTTGAAGTGGTCTGGAAACCACAGGAATCAGCTAGGCTGAATACACGAGGAAACACAGGAACACCTTCAGAGGCTCATGGGGAATGAGACTCCAAGATCAGGCCCTGAGGTATAGACAACAGGTGCTTTAAATAGGGAGTGTTGCCTGATCAGCCAATTAACTAAAAGGAACATGTACTGAAGGTTTGAAAGGGCTGCACATGCGCAAACCCTCAGGATGGTGGACGGCCACGGTTCCTAAACATACGGGAAGAAGCACTCACAGTCTGGTGAGTGACAGTACCCCCCATTTTAAAGGTGGGCACAGAACACCTGGAACCGGGCTTGTCCGGATATTTGGAATAAAACTTCTTAAGAAGAGCTGGAGCCTTGAGATCTTCAGCTTTGATCCATGAACGCTCCTCAGGACCAAAGCCCTTCCAATGAACGAGGAAACGAAGAACTCCTCGCGAAATTTTTGCGTCCAATATATGAGTAATCTCAAAGTCTTCCTCCTGATGAACTTGAACTGGCTGAGGTGCTGAAGGAGGGACCGAGAAACGGTTGATGATGAGAGGTTTGAGCAAGGACACATGGAAGGCGTTGGAAATACCAAGATTCTTAGGAAGTAGAAGTTTGAAACAAACTGGATTTATCACTTGAATGATCCTATACGGACCAATAAAACGAGGAGCGAATTTCATAGATGGGGCCTTCAAACGAATATTTTTGGTGGATAACAAGACACGATCTCCAATTTTCAGTGGTGGAATAGCCCGCCTCTTTTTATCTGCAAAAGACTTATATTTGGCAGATGTCTTCTTTAAACAGGTTTTGACCTGGGACCAAATATTTTTGAAGGTTTGACAAACAGTCTCTACAGCAGGAACTTGGGTGGGAGGGAGGGCAGGAAATTCCGGAAAAGACGGATGGTGACCGTAAACCACAAAGAATGGAGTTTTGGAAGATGACTCATGGTACATGTTGTTATGAGCGAATTCAGCCCAAGGAAGCAATTCTACCCAGTTGTCTTGATTGGCTGATGAGAACATCCTTATAAAGGTCTCAAGATCTTGATTGACCCTTTCAGTTTGTCCGTTTGATTGAGGATGGTAGAAAGATGAGAGTGCTAATCGTATGCCCAAGGTTTTACAAAGGGCCCGCCAGAATCTGGAAACGAATTGTACTCCTCTATCTGACACAATCTCAGACGGACATCCATGAATACGAAAGATTTCTTTGACGAAATGCTCAGCCAGAGTAGAAGAGGAAGGCAAACCAGACAAAGGGACGAAATGAGCCATCTTCGAAAATCTGTCCACCACTACCCAAATAGTATTACAGTTTTTACTAGGAGGAAGATCAGTAACAAAGTCCATACTAATATGGGTCCAGGGCTTGGACGGAATGGGTAGTGGTTGAAGCAAACCCGCTGGAGTTCTGCGGGAGGTCTTAAACTGAGAACACAATTCACAAGCGGCTACAAACTCTTTGACATCTCTCCTCATAGAAGGCCACCAGTAACTTCGAGAGAGAATCTCAAAAGTCTTGCGTTCACCAGAGTGTCCAGAAAAATGAGAAGAGTGGAACCACAAAAGGATTTTTCTCCTAAGAGTAGGAGGCACGAGGGTCTTCCCAAATGGTAGCACTTTAGTGGAAGAAGCAGCCAGCGAAATACATGTGGGGTCTAGTATAGAGTGGTTGGAAACCTCTTCAACGTCAGAGGACGTCACAAAGGCTCGGAATAGAGCGTCAGCTTTCTTGTTCTTTGCAGCTGGTTTGAAGGTTATGATTAATTCAAAACGAGAAAAGAAAAGAGACCATCTTGCTTGACGAGGATTCAAGCATTGGGCAGACTGTAGATATGACAAGTTCTTATGATCCGTGAAAATTGTCACAGGATGACGAGCTCCCTCTAACAAGTATCTCCACTCCTCTAATGCTACTTTAATAGCCAGCAACTCCTTGTCCCCGATGGTGTAATTCTTCTACGCAGGCAGGAGACCCCGAGAGTAAAAGGCACAAGGATGGAATTTTTGTTGCTCCGATCTTTGGGAGAGAATGGCTCCTAAGCCAACATTAGAGGCATCTACCTCTAGGAAGAAGGGAAGCGTCACAACAGGCTGTCGAAGAATGGGAGCAGAGGAGAAGGACTCTTTAAGAAATTGAAAGGCTTGGAGAGCCTCAGATGACCATTGCTTAGTATTGGCCCCTTTACGAGTCAGGGCCACGATAGGAGATGCAATTGAAGAAAAGTCTTGAATGAAGCGTCTATAGTAATTGGCAAAACCTAAAAAACGCTGAATGGCACGAAGAGTAGTTGGCTGAGGCCAATGTAACACAGCATTCACCTTTTCTGGATCCATTTGTAGGCCAACTCCGGAGACAATATAACCCAAAAATGGAATCTGGGGCAACTCGAATGAACATTTTTCTAGTTTGCAGAATAATGAATTTCTCCGGAGTCTGGAAAGAACTTCTGCCACATGTTGGTGATGAGACGGCAGGTCCTGTGAAAAGATCAATATGTCGTCCAGGTAGACAACGACACATACATATAACAAGTCCAGAAAGATCTCATTAATGAAGCCCTGGAAAACAGCGGGGGCATTACATAACCTGAAAGGCATTATTAAATATTCAACAAACAGCAATGCAGTAGTGCAAATTTGTCCTCCGAAAAAACGGCAAATGCAATGTGGATTTTAAAAACTTTAATATAAAAAACAATTAAAATATACTCATATTATATGCAGATATCTTTGGTATATCAAGGAAGATACATATATTAGGTGCACCTATGCAACACTTCCCCAAACAGTATAAATATAGTCAAACCTATATAGATAGGCTCACAATATAAATGCATTTAAGACCTCATAAAATCATATCCATTTTGAACTTGGTAGAAATGTACTCATTTCACAGGGAATCCGTGGTGTCTCGGTATCACGTACTGCTGATCACCAATAGAAGGTATACAGAGTCCCGAATTTATCCAAACGATGTCAAAGATTTTAAACGGTAAGTATAGTGTTAGTCAGCATGATCATGTATAAACCATCGGTATCTGTGCAGAAAAGTCATCCGTATTAGAAAGCATAAGCTTACCCGATGTTAAGTTCAAATAGACATGCTCGATCTGTGCTGCTGACTCCGTTACTGACTCCGTTACTGGCGAGCCGTAAATGTGTTACAATCGGGATCCTCCTTCCGCACTGGACACCAGATACCTGGTTCCTCTGTGTATATGTGCCGAGAATTTGTTCCACTCCGTCCTATGTTATGATGTGTGGTAAGGTAAAGGGTCTCTTGCGGTACTTTCAGGTATCAACAACCGCCGCTCCAAGATCTTTAAATGAACCTTTGCAATTCCGCTATTAACTCCCGTATTGGTGTGAGCTCTGTAGGTTGATTCTGCAAATGAGTAACAATCACCCTGGAAGTTTGGGTAACTTACTTACGCGTTTCGTTGTATGTTACAACTTCATCAGAGATTATTAAATATTCATAATGCCCATCTCTGGTGTTGAAAGCTGTCTTCCATTCGTCACCGGACCTGATTCGAATTAAATTGTAGGCACCACGAAGATCCAACTTGGTAAAGATCCGAGCTCCCTTAATGCGATCAAATAACTCAGTAATCAGAGGAATGGGATACCGATTTTTAATAGTATTTAAGTCCACGAAAATCTATGCAGGGGCATAGTGATCCATCCTTCTTTTTTACAAAGAAGAACCCGGCTCCAGCGGGAGAAGTGGAAGGTCGAATGAATCCTCGCTGGAGATTCTCTTGGATGTATTCAGATGTAGCTTGAGTTTCAGGTAAAGAAAGTGGATACACACGACCCCTAGGAGGAGTCTTGCCAGGTAGAAGATCGATCGGACAATCCCATGAACGATGAGGAGGAAGACGTTCAGACTGAGTTTTATCAAATACATCGGCAAATGAAGCATACTGAGGAGGAAGTCCCGGTGAGGAAGGTGAAATGGAAGATTGCTGTATTTTAAGAGGAATGACTTGGGAGAGACAACGATGATGACATTCAGCTCCCCAAGACGTAACTTGAGGAGTGCGCCAGTCAATCTGGGGAGAATGACATTGAAGCCATGGAAGGCCTAAAACAATCGGACTTTTAGTAACAGGAAGAATTAAAAACGAAATTTCTTCTTGGTGTAGAACACCAATCTGAAGCGTTACTGGAGACGTACTCTGGGTGATGAGACCATTGATAAGACGTGATCCGTCAATAGCAGTCACAGTAATCGGTGTCTTCAGAGTAATCACTGGTAGGGACCATTGATTCACTAGGGGTTTAGAAATGAAATTTCCCGCTGCTCCAGAATCAATAAGTGCTTGGGACTCAAAGGATTTGGTAGCAAAAGAAATCGTAACATCAAAAGCGCAGACTTTTAATTTCGTAGAACATGGAGAGGACTCCAGGGACCCTAACTTCACCTCTCCCGAACTAGTTAGGGCCTGGCATTTCCCGATTTCTTAGGGCATGAATTGAGCATATGTGTGGAATCAGCACAATAGATACAAAGTCTATTCTTTACTCTTCGGTTCCTCTCCTCAGAAGTTAATTTGGAACGTCCTATCTCCATGGGGATCACAGGAGATGAAGCTGGACAAAGTTGAGGGGTTGAGCAAGGAGGTGCTTTAACTGAAGTTGTTTTTTCAGATTCCCTTTCACGAAACCTCATGTCTACACGATGGCAGAGGGAAATCAAATCTTCTAATGACGTAGGTAGCTCTTTGGTAGTCAGTGCATCTTTAATTTTATCGGAGAGCCCCTGCCAGAAGGCGGCAATTAACGCTTCAGTGTTCCACTGAAGTTCAGAGGCTAATATCCTAAATTGAATGACGTACTGGCCTACTGTACGGGAACCCTGACGTAAACAGAGAATGCTGGAAGCAGCGGAGATTACACGACCTGGTTCATCGAATACACTTCGGAACATAGAAATAAATTTGGCACTATCCTGTAATACTGGATCGTTCCTCTCCCACAGAGGGGAAGCCCATGCCAGAGCTTGTCCAGAAAACAGCATGTATAACAACTATCAAAACGATTGTTTAACCACGTGGCAAATCTACCGGAAGTTCGCGTACGCACAGCCGGAAATACACATACACTAAGCAATGCAATACCGTTAAAACGCACAATGACAGTAAAAAGAAACAGTTTTCTCTTTTGTACCTAGGTTCTAGTTAGCGTGCCCTAGACAATGCAAAATGGACATTCGGTTTCACAACACAGAGTAAAATCCAGGTTTTGAACACATTGCGTTCTTACCCGTTTATGACGCGTCTCCACCCTTTGTTGAGGAACCGAAATCCGTTGGTCTTGCGTATCATCGGCAACGAAACCTCCAAAGCTGACGAGCCCCCAAATTGTTAAGTGCGTATTGTCGCTAACCAATAACGATTGTCGAACCTCGATTTGTGTTTCCAAAGCACAAAGATTTATTCTCAAAAAGTAGCAGAATAATTCAAGCGAAATAATAATAAGTACAGCCGTTACTTATCGCAGGCGCTCTGGATCCAGTGTGCAGTCATTCAATCCTGAAGTCTGGGGACAAGATGTCTGAACACTAGATGTGAAGCTGCTGCTTATATGCACACAGAAATACAGTAATACAATGGAGATGGTATAGCTTGCTTCTATTGGTACAGGTTTCAGGAAGGTCCAAGGGGTTGTCAATCATTGGCTAGTTCATCCTAAAGAATCCAAAGGAGGGGGTTATCTCTCCAGGGGGTATGCTCTGCTCGTCCCGCCAATATTCCTTAGTCTTAAGTAGTTCATAATTCCCTATCATTCATAACTTGTGTATGCACTCTGCGATTCCTTCGCAGAGTGAACCAAACAGTAGAAAATGTTAAGAGGTTTATTATGATACCACACATGATATGATTCCTTCAACCTGTTCCATATATTTCACTAATGTGCATATAACTTATATTATAACACATAAATACTACTATATTTCGACATAACTGACTATGTGTTGCAACTACCATTAATGTGTACTATTTTACAAGTATGCGTGTTTGTGCGAATGTATGATAAAAGACCAAATACTGTTGCTGCCACGTGTTGCAGCTGCGTACGCCCTTTTATGCTGTGGCGTGCCCTTTAACGCCATAGAGTACCGTACGCATCTTTTCAGACAAAGACAACCAAGTTTGCTTGATTTTAATTGAAATGACTTTATCCAATTTGCTGACTTCGACAGTTTATACAAGCCTACAAAGGACAACGAGAAAACAATGAGTTTAGGTGAGGACCTTGGGGTTGGAACAGTAGTTCTCCTGGTACCTGGCCTCTAGGTTCATGAATCACACTGGTATGGAAGCAAGAAAGAGATAAAAATCTCTTTATTTAAACAAAGTGTACACACAAAGTAAATGCAAAAGTTCTCCCCCAGGATATCATATGAAAGGTATAGGCTTGATGACCACCAACAGGTGCAGCTGCACCCAAAGACTATCTGGAGATGGTCGGAATCAGTGATCTATCTGTCATCCAAACCGATCCATCAGGATTTGTTGGTCAGGAAAGGCACTGCCAGGTCAGACGAGTAAGCACTCCACTTACACTTAATAGGCACTGTTGAAATGTCATTGGTAAAATTAGTCCGATGTTTTAAATGTGTATCGCAAGGTATTCATAGTTTATACAAGTCTACAAAGGACAACGAGAAACCAATTAGTTTAGGTGAGAACCTTGGGGTTGGAACCGTAGTTCTCCTGGTACCTGGCCTCTAGGTTCATGAATCACACTGGTATGGAAGCAAGAAAGAGATAATAATCTCTTTATTTAAACAAAATGTACACACAAAGTAAATGCAAAAGTTCTCCCCAACAATAAACGTATTCCCCCACCAAATATAACCAATTGTCAGTAAATTCACCAGTGTCAATAAAACCGCTCAGCCAAGTCCCCAGCAGGTTACCTCCCAGCTCCCTCCCTAGCAGGCAAAAATTCCTGGCAACAAAGTCAACAGTTGACAAATCCAGGTGGGCCAGGGGTTCTGATCCGATAGATGTGTATGCTGATACCGGCCACTCAGCCAACTATCCACCAGCTTGGTGGGACTCTGGGTATCAGTCTCCCTATTGATGTAGGCTCACCAATTACGTAAAATCGGCGTCTCCTGATGGAATGGTGAAAAATCTGTCCTTGAGGTTCAGCACTAGATGTGGCTGAGCAAGTTTCTGGTTTACACAATCCTGGTTTCCTCAGGCCCTGATATAGACTTCAACTTCCCTATCACCAACACCACCGACCCTGCTTCCATTAAGCTGCTCGCCCTTTCCTCTTCCCTTGGCCTCTCTCAATGGATAGCTTCCTCTACCCACTGCCTTGGTCACTCCCTTGACCTTGTCTTCTCCAACCTATATAGTCTTTCTGACTCCTCCATCTCTCCCTTTCCACTATCCTCTCATTCTCACTCTCCTCTAGTCCTGCACCCCTCCCCATACCCAAATCTATGCAGTCGAGATGCAACCTTGACGCCCTTGATCCTGCTATTCTGTCCTCTTCTCTCGAAACTCCCAGGCCTGCCGCAATCAAACGGCCTCCCCCTACAACCACACCCTCACCTCCACTCTTAATGTGATTGCCCCTGCCCATTCCGTCCATTGTCGCTGCTCCAAACCCCAATCCTGGCACTCCAAATTTACCTGCTTCCTCCAAAAATGCACCCGTACCGCTGAACGCCACTTGACAAAATCTTGTTCCCTGGCTGATTTCCTCCCCTTCAAGGTCTCACTCAATTAACAATTCTTCTTTAAATCCCTCATCTCCTCCCAGTCCTCTAACCCCCGCCGCCTTTTCGCCACCTTCAACACACTCCTGCCCCCTCCCATTCTCCCTCACTGCGAGTTACTTTGCCTCCTTTTTCTTCTCTAAAATCGAGGCCATCAGAATTGAAATCTCCTTATCCGTTCACTCTTCTGCCACCCCCCACTCACTCTTCCGCTCCCCCTCCCACTCACCCCTTTTCTTCCCCAGCCACCAACTCCTACACTCCTTTTGCTCTACCATTGGTGAGTAAGTCCCCACTCTCATTTCATTCATCCCCTTCTACCTGTCCCCTTGATCCTATCCCTTCTCATCTCCTTCGTTCCCTTTCCCTCACCACCTGCTCCCACCTCGCTCACCTCTTTAATCTGTCCCTCTCCATCGGAATCTTACCCTCTTCTTTTAAACATGCTCTCGTCTCACCCATTGTAAAGAAACCTAATCTTCATCCCACTTCACTCTTTAACTACCACCCCATTTCGCTTCTCCCCTTTGCCTCCAAAATACTTGAGAGGCTCGTCTGCAACTGTCTCACCACTTACCTTTCGGAACACTCCCTCCTTGATCCTCTCCAGTCTTTTTTCCGCCCCTTCCACTCCACTGAAACTGCCCTGGCTAAAGTTACAAGCGATCTCCTCTTGACTAAAGCCAGGGACCACTTCTCCCTTCTGATTCTCCTGGACCTCTCAGTGGCCTTCAACACCATTGACCAAAACCTCCTGCTTCGCACCCTCCAGTCCATTGGCCTCTGTGGCAATGTCCTTTCTGGGTTCACCTCTTACCGATCGTTTCTTCTCTGTTTCCAACTCTGGGTCTCTCTCCCCCTCTTCCACCCTTCCAATTGGGGTCCCACAGGGTTCTGTTCTTGGACAATTACTCTTTTCACTATACACCTTCTCTCTGGGTGAACTCATCAGCTCATTCAGCCTCAAGTACCACCTTTATGCTGACGACACTCAACTCTACCTATCATCTTCTGATCTCTCTCCCTCCCTTCTCTCTAGGGTGTCCGCCTGCCACTCTGCCATCTCCTCCTGGATGTCCTCTAGATTTCTTAAACTCAATCTTGCTAAAACTGAACTCATTGTCTTTCCTCCTTCTCGATCCTCCTCCCCTTCTGACCTATCACTGTCGACAATTCCTCTATCTCTCCTGTTCCCCAACTTCACTGCCTGGGAGTCATCCTCGACACCTCTCTCTCCTTTGCCCCTCACATTCTCTCTCTTGCTAAATCCTGTCGCTTCCAGTTATGCAACATCGCACCCATTCGGCCCTTCTCTCCCAGGATGCCCCCAATTCTCTCATCGACTCTCTAATTATCTCCCGCTTAGACTACTGCAACCTTCTCCTTATTGGCCTCCCCATTCGCATCTCGTTATTCTTCGATCTGTACTCAACGCAGCTGCAAGGCTTATCTTCCTTTCTCACAGCTCCACTGTCTCCCCCCCTCTAAAAAGCCCTTCATTGGCTCCCCATCCCCTGCAGAATTCTTTTCAGGCTCCTCACACTGAATTACAAGGCCCTTGTCAACTCCACTGCTCCCTACATCTCCAACCTCATCTCTATTCTCACTCCATCCTGCCCACTGCAATCGGCCAATGATCGTCGCCTCTCTTCCCCTCTGATTACCTCTTCTCACGCACAAATCCAATACTTCTCCCGCTCTGCCCTCCTCCATTGGAATAAGCTCCCTCCCTCCATCAGAACATCCACGAATCTGTCCAGTTTCAAACGGGCATTAAAAACCCACCTTCTCCTAAAGGCCTTTCAGTCACCCGCTTATAAACCGACTTTGTCGGCTACCTCTCTCTCTCATCCCTTCTTCCCCCTTCCATGACTCTGTCTCCGTTTCACCCATTTCTCTGTTTCACCCTTGTGTCTCTCTGTATGTCTACCCTTCCCTTTAGATTGTACGCTCCTTTGAGCAGGGCCTTCTCTTCTCCTGATTCCACCACTTTTAACTTTGCTCTCCAGCTACTCAGTCCATCTCCTCTTAGAACTTCTACCCTCTGACTCCTCTCGCTTTTCTCTGCACCTCTCAGTGGCTCTTAACCTGTCATTCATGCCCACCCTTTTGGGCTCTGGTTGCCAGCTTGTGCTGATTATCCCTCACACTTTCAGCCTTTCTCTCTAGCTGTGCTTTGAGCTGCCGGAGTTATAGCGCTTATTGTTAATTATACCGTGGCAGTTTCACTTTGTACTGTGTTATTGTTTGCCCTTGTACGGCGCTAAGGACACTGTGTGGCACCCTATAAATAAAAATTTATAATAATAATAATAGAGTATGGCTACTCATAGCATT
Organism: Mixophyes fleayi; assembly: GCF_038048845.1. Classification (NCBI taxonomy): domain Eukaryota; kingdom Metazoa; phylum Chordata; class Amphibia; order Anura; family Limnodynastidae; genus Mixophyes; species Mixophyes fleayi. The sequence goes on along the minus strand of NC_134403.1, from coordinate 193,334,566 downwards.
AGTCCAAGTCCCCTCTCCAAAATTCCTCAACAACCACTCCCCTCTGGCCTTCACTTTTTGTTAATCCCCAAAATCGGGCCCAGGGATGGATTTAAAGCTAGGCAACCTAGGCACATGGCTAGGGCCCAGCTGTTCTCAGGGGGACTGCGGCAAAGCAAATGGGGGGAAACAAGGGAAAAAAAATTGCACCCTCTCCTCCAACTCGCCCCCCCGCCACCACGACTCGTGGGGGGGGCGTGAGTCGGGGGAGGTGCTAGTGTTACAGCTAAATGACCGGCCTCCTCCCTCCCCTATGTGTGGCCTGCTCTGTGTTACACGGGATGTGCACCACATGTGCAGCACAGTGCGCAGATGGATAAAAGTAAGTCGGGGGGGTAGTTTATTAATATAATATGTGAGTGTGAGGGGCCAGTGCATGTATATTATGTGTGTGTGAGAGGCCAGTGTATGTATATTATGTGTGTGTGAGGGACCAATGTATGTATATTATGTGTGTGTGAGGGGCCAGTGTATGTATATTATGTGTGTGTGAGGGGCCAGTGTATGTATATTATGTGTCTGTGAGGGGCCAGTGTATGTATGTTATGTGTGTGTGAGGGGCCAGTGTATGTATATTATGTGTGTGTGAGGGGCCAGTGTATGTATATTATGTGTGTGTGAAGGACCAGTGTATGTATATTATGTGTGTGTGAGGGGCCAGTGTATGTATATTATGTGTGTGTGAGGGGCCAGTGTATGTATATTATGTGTCTGTGAGGGGCCAGTGTATGTATGTTATGTGTGTGTGGGGGGCCAGTGTATGTATACTATGTGTGTGTGAGGGACCAGTGTATGTATATTATGTGTCTGTGAGCGGCCAGTGTATGTACATTATGTGTGTGTGTGTGTGTGTGTGTGTATGAGGGGCTAGTGTATTTATAGTGTGTGTGTGTGAGGAGCTAGTGTAGTGAATGTTCTCGCCCCTACCTAGTTGTATTGGTTAGAGAATTTTTTGATAACAATATTCTGATAACAATTTGTAATTGAGTTTCCCATAGTGGTTCTGAATATGTCTCACATTTAGGGATGATGATTATAATTATTATTATTATCTTCACATATTATTACATTTGCTTATAGGTTTTCATTAGCCTATAGGCTTACAAGTTTTAGTATTTGTAGCCTATTATTTTTAGGTTCTAATATGTTTAGATACTTTTATATTTCCTCTACAGGCCATTTGGCATTTAATATATATAAATTGACAGTATGACTATTGATAATAATAATAATAATAATAATAATTTTTGTAGGATTTGATTATTATTTTATTGCATTATTTTTTATTTCGATGGGGATTTTGAGTCATTTTTGTATTTTACATTTAATGTTGAGTGTTATTCGTTAGTTGTTTGTTGTCTAGTTGATATGTGCAGTTTTTATTATATGTTATACTAGGGCAGTTTTCCTCTCAAGCAATTGTGTATCTAATAAGTTTTTTGCTCATATAAACCTTCAGTAGTCCTTTCCGATATTTACTGAGCAACTGTGACAACAACAATTCTTGTTGATTTTATGAATGGAGATCTACTGAATTTCCTATCCAGGAGGTGGTTATCGATATCTACTAACACCGGGGTTACATCCATCCAGCATTGGCAGCGGTTCCGAGCATATTTCACAGGTTGGACTAAAGGACGGATGATCACTCTCTCCTTCTTCACAAGCTGGGGCACGGGCTAAGTACTTAAGTTGTTCTGGAGCTATCTGCCATTCTTGCAATCCAATACCTTATCAATTGTGAATTTTTCATTTGATGTGAATGACATAAATTCAGTTGCCTTGTGGTCAGCAAACCCACAGGAAATACGTCTTAGACTCCCACATATAAATAAACCATTAGATCTTCCTAAGCATCTTTCTCCAGCAGGTTCCTTAGTGGGGAATATTGATAAAACATTGTTCTTAAAAAAACTCTGTGCTAGTTTTTCCTTTAAATTCCTGGACCTTCTAAACACTGTTAATCTTTCTTTCTTCACCAATGGACCAATGTATTCATCTAATTCTAACAGGGAGGCATTTTTCTTCAAGATATACTTGATCTCACTTGCATAACTATTAATTTTCTGCACTACAAGAGTAGTCACTATAGGTCTTGGAGGGATAATATCCCGAAAGGTCAATTCCTCAGTATCAAGAGGAATGGCTCAAAATTTGAGGATTTTAAGATACATTCTGCCAGACTTTACAAATTGTTTCAGGAGAAAGTATATCACAAATATATTTTGGATAGGGTATATAATGAGGTGAAAGGGTTGAATAGATCTTATTTAGTTAACCACATTCCTAAACAGAGACAGCAAGACAAATCTATGGTTTTTCTGACCCAGTTTAATAGTTATACAAGATGGCTCAGGTCACGTGATACCGAAACTACACTATAAAGAAATCCAAGACCACCCAGTGTATGTTGACAGTTGCCAGCTTTTGGAACTCTGCTTAAGGCTTTATTATCTTTCAGAACAACAGAATATATATGAATATATATATATATATATATATATATATATATATATATATATATATACATATATATATATATATATATATATACAAGTTAACCCGTGCATGATACTCATGCATTCTAGCCAAATCAAGCTACTTAAGGTGTTAAAAAGGTTCTTGTCATGCATTTGGGCCACAGCCCAGGCCTCCTTAGGGGAGGAGCGTTACTTCCCGACGCAAGCGCCCTTTTTTAACGTGGTTTTGTCCACATGTCACCACCTCATCATTTTTCTCCATCACCTCATCCTTCATCTTTATCGCCACATCTATCCAGATGTCTATCCAGACACAGGGATCTCTCTCAGCGGTCCTGAGTATCACACTCCTCTCGCTCTGTCACCCCTGGCAACCACCAACCACTCCCAACTGTCACCCCCGGCAACCACCAACCACTCCCAACTGTCACTTCTCCTTCAAGAAATATATATATATATTTTTTTAAATCTTTAATAAACACTTTTAACAATTAACAAATTAAATTAACAAATAAAAACATTTTAGTATACCAAATTTCAGCCCTTTCTGAGGTTTTTTTTCCACACACACTATGAATTTAGTAGGTCAGTGTATAACTCCACCCAGCAGTGGCGCTGCAGCTTGGTTTTTTTCCCACACATAGACACACGCCACTAGGCTTTTATATTATTTTATAATATATATATATATATATATATATATATATATATATGTGTGTGTGTGTGTGTTTTGCAGTTGATTGTTTTGACTGTGCCATACCCCTGGATTGCTAAACCAGAATCCATCTTTTGGGTTTTATATATTTTTATTTTATAATAAATGTATGCCTTGGTGTGATGCTTAGCGCTCTATTCTGCGCTTTCTTATTTTTGGTGTGCACCAGGCTTTTCTTCTCAAGTGAGTAAGAAGGCAATATCTTATCTTACCTGTTTCAGGTAAAATGTCGGGAAGACAATACCAACTGAGCCATCCCATATCCCTTCTACAGATGGATCTTTTGAGGTAATACAAGTTGACTTCATCCAATTACCACCTTGCAGGAGTCTCAAATATGTTTTAGTGTGTACTGTTGTATTTTCTAACTGGGTAGAGGCAATTCCAGCTGCCACTTATACTGCTGTTTTTACTGCTAAAAAAAATGATCAGCAATTTGCATGCAGATATGGTATCCCTAGAATTATAGAAACTTATAGGGGTACCCATTTTACTGGTGATATCTTTCAGAACATGTGTAAACTTATGGGAATTGATAGTAGACTTCCTACTCCTTGCCGACCACAAGCCATTGGTAAAGTGGAAAGGGTAAACGGTACCATTAAGAACAAACTGAGTAAGATAATGTCTGAAACTGGATTGGTGGGGCCAGAATCTTGCCATTAGTCCCCTATAGCATCAGAACCACTCCCAGAACTCCTCTTAATATGTTTCACTTTGAGACAACCTGATTTGGTCATAGGTCCACAGGATGATTTACAATGCAATAATGAAGTGACTGTTCAATATCTCATAAACATGAGCAAACAGCTAAGACAACAGCAACAGAAAATCAAAATGCTGTCACCTGGTATGCCAGAAATAAACTGTCACGGTGTTTAACCTGGTGAATATGTCATGATCTGCAATTTCTTACGCTCAGGTTGTTTAACAGACCGGTGGGAAGGCCCGTACCAAGTGTTGATGACCAGCACCACATCTCTGAAAGTAGCAGAAAGTGACACTTGGGTCCATTCTACTCACTGCAGGAAAGTCAACAACCCGGAGAAGGTGCAAGACAAAGCCGATACTGACACTACTGATTTGTCAGTCGTGAATGTGTTTTTCCGGGAGATCTAAAGACTGCAGCTAATAACACCTGAGCCAAGGACGTTGTACAGACTATCGTCCCAGCATGGAGTGGCAGTTCTTCTACTCTTCTTTTTCCTGGATTTTTATTATTTTTAGAACATTCTACTTTTGTGATGGTGGACAGATGATGGAGAGTGGGTCCGATAGTGATACTGATGAAGTGGAGTTGGAGGAGATGTTGTTAGAACAGTCAGTAAAGCCTGTTGTCAAACTCAGTGCAGGGGTAATAAAAAGGTCTGCTAATTCTGGAACTCATAGACAGTGTGAGGGGCTATTGTCTGAGGAATATTGTGTCTGTAAGTACTGTGACTCTCTAGTTGAAGAGAAGTGCATTCAGCGATGCCAATCCGATAGTAATTTGGATTTGGGTGGGCATCCCCTAGATGATTATCACTCCCTAGTGGGTAAGGTCCTAAACCAAACTGAGTGCTGGGTGTGCTCTCATGTGCCTCAGGGACAACATAATGTAGGATTAGTACCATTCCCACTAAACATCTCTGAGGTCCTCGAATTACTGGGAGGAGGCCCATAGAAGGGAGATGTAATATCACTAGGTACACTAGTCTAAATCTCCGCCAATCAGTCATTGTTATGTCTGAATTTTCACATGAAAAGAGACTGGAGAATTGGGAAGCTGACCTACCTGATCAGAAAATAGCTTGCAACACCAGTATTGATGGGAGACTCTCAAGAATACCAATAACTAGAAATATTGATGGACATAATAGATGGGGCATAACAACAGACATAAGAAAGTTTTCATTTGGAAAGTTCCTCTAGGTTATTGTCAAAATGTTATACATGCTGAAAATTGTCTTGAACATATTGAGACCCTAGGCATGGGGAGTTTAAAGCTAAATGATCGCACCTTGCATATGCTAGTTTTGGATGATAAAAAATGAATACTCAAAATGATATTGTGTTTGGAATGCTAATAGACTGGTTTGAACCAATATTTCTGCGGGAAGACACGTAGGCATCTGTTGGAGTGTTGAGCTCAGTTTTGGAGGGCATTGTTTGAACCGACCTATGACTTTATTGTACTGGATTGTCCTAGATCCTGAACCAATAGAAAAATGCCATGACATCACCACTGTTTTTTATATACCACAAACTGTATATAAACTAGGCACTGAGACCATCATTCAGTCTACTTTGATCACAGGCTTCAGAACTGAATGACTGTATGCTGGATCCAGTGCTGTGCGTATGTATCGGATGTACTTTATTTTATTTAATTGTTATTTGTTACATTTTGCTATTAAATCTCTTTGTGCGTTGGAACCACATTGATCGCAGCGGACAATATTTATTGATAGCGAATAGATGAACATAACAATTGGGGGCTCTGAGTGGTAAATACGCTACTAGAAGATTCGCAAAACCTACGGATTTTGGTTTCTCAACAAAGGGTGGAAGATGCATCATAAACGAGTAAGAACGCAAATAGTTCTTTGCCTTTTTATCATTCTGTGTTGCGAAGCAGAAGAATCGCTTTGTGTAATCCAAGGGGCGCTGGTTAAAACCTAGGGACAAGAAAGACAAAGAACTATTTCTTTTAATTGTCATTGTGCAATTTAATGTGATTTGTTTGCATATCCTACGCATATATATTTCCCTGTATATTTGCCACATGTTTAAACAGTTGTATTGACAGATAGTCCTGTTGTATTTTATAGTGAAACGATTTGTTAAAACCTCTTAGAAGTTATTAAAACCATTTGAGGAAAGTGTTTTTCTGCGCAGAAAACAAGGGTGTATGTGAATTCTGAATTGTGTGAAGGCAGTATACGGTGAATAGGTAGTATACAAGGTATACAGTGAAAATAGGTAGTCCCAATTGCAATCGTAGAGCCTACTGATAGCTTAGTATCTATAGTCTGTGCAATCGGACCGCACGATTGTGCCAATTGTAGGCATTGCCAATTGTAGGCATTGGAGGAAATACGCTGGAAAGGCTGGTATTAGTAAATATTTAGTGCTCCCAGTGGTAGAGTAGTCAACAGGAACCTCCCTGTAAAGGTGGGATATTGTCTTATGCTGTGAATTGTTGATATTTCCGTCAGCCCAGTAGAAAGTGCCTGTGTTAGGGACCTCGCTGGGTATGCTAACAATCATGTATATTGTTTAGTGGTACACAGTGGAGAAGAAGTGAGTGGACGCCGCTTACGAAATTTGTCCACGGGCAATAAAAATCTTTAACTGGAGTTTTGTGCTGCGAAGCGTTGAGGATTCCATTTCCACATGGGTGCTCATCTGAGATGGTCGATGAGGTACTGGTTAAAGAAGGGCCAATAGGTTTGGCAAGGTATATTATGCGTGTGAAATATGGTGCGAACACAACAACACAACAGCGTACTGTGATAAGTGGGTCAAGATAACCAATGAATGTGTGAAACCTTTTCCTACAGTTGCTAGTTTCGATACAGAGGTATTAAGTACTGTTAGAGATAAAATCTGTTTGATAAAGTCTTTAAAACTGAGAATGAAAAAAAACGACTGTCTAAAACTGTGGCAACAAGAAGGAAACACGTGGCAGGATAGCACATGCATAGTGGAGGAAAGCGTTGCGAAGCAAAGAGAAGGGAGCGCAAGCTCGCCCCCAGCCGCTATATGCGGATAGGGGGAAAAGTACAGCTGATACCAAAAATGATAAAAATAAACCAAGCAATTTATATCCTATATTGAGTAATTTAAAAGGTAATGTTTCTGAAGAAGATGATGAACCCACTGTTATTTCAGCCATTGCCCATGCAATTACCATGCAGGAGGTGCCACGCAAACAATGAAAGGGAACTGTCCCACCAGCAGGAGCAGCGGCTGAAATTGGTGAGAGTAGTGTAGAAACCAATAGGTGGGGGAACATTCATTGTACTGAAACTGTGATTCCAGCAATTAGTCCAGAATGTACTGATTTGGTAGGCTTACATCCTGTCCGTACAATAGCAGTTCCCAATGGGAAAGTGGACAAATATGGTGTAGTTCCCATAAAAATTGTAGCAATCCATTGTCCATGGACTAGGCTGCATTCAATTATGTCTGATTTTCCAGACCCTAGGAAAGATTTGGCCAAATGTCAGAACGTTGTCAAAGATCTGGGCAATGCTCATGAGCCGACTAATAAAGATTGGCAAGTAGTGTTGAGGACCTGCCTACCTCCCAATACTGATATACAAAAGTTTATTAAGGATTGTATATTGGAGGAAGATAAGTCCTTAACAGATGATGATAATCAGGAAATTATTAAACGTATAATCTCACAGTTGGCCATATACTTTCCAGTAGTAGTGAACTGGAGCAAAATTTTCACTATCAAAAAAAGGATAGTGAAAATGCATCAGATGTAGATACATGAGCACCCAGGTCAGTGAAAACTTCTCCTTTAAGTCTACAGGTTACTAACAAAACTGTTCCAGCTATGGGAGTAACAGGGAGAGTGCTACATTACCCTTTGACTAAACCCGCAGAGGTTACTATCAGGCCTCTGCACACCAAGCATTTATTTCTCTTGGCTGCAGCGGCTCCTACTAACCTACTGGGCAGGTATTTATTGTGTAAAATGGGATGTGTCATTTACTGCACCCCTGATGGTGTATTCCTAGACATACCAGGGAAGGTTGTACAAGAGGTACAGGACATATTAGACACCCCACAAAGGTTAATGCTGCACTCTACTGTTCTAGAACAAAGTCCATCCCAGGTAGAGGAAATGTTATCACAAATACCAGGATCCCTATGGACCAAAGATGGACAGGACACTGGATTGATGACAAATGTAGCTCCTGTAATGGTGTCAGGAGAGCTCCAAAAATCCCACAGTATCCATTAAAAATGGAGGAGGAATTAGGGGTGTATCATGTAATTGAAAGGCTGCTGCAACAAGGGGTCTTAATTTGCACATCCAGCACAGTCAATAGTCCCATTTTCCCAGTGAAGAAGAATGGGGGGAAGGGGATACAGATTAGTCCAAGACCTTAGGGGAATTAATAAAGTAGTTGAAAGCCAATTCCCCATAGTGCCCAATCGAGCTGTCATCCTTATGCAGATTCCACCGTCTGCCAGTCCTTTTACTGTCATTGATCTTTGTTCTGCCTCATCTGTCCCCCTTCATCCTGACTGTCAATATCTCTTTGCATTCTCCTAAGGGGGGTACAATATACATGCACAAGATTTTCCCAGGGGTTCATTTTTAGCCCCAGCATCTTCTCTCAGGCCTTACATGACTGTTTACAATCTTTTCAACCAAGCAATGGGTCAGTTCTAATTCAATATGTAGATGATTTGTTGCTGTGCTCTGATTCATTTATGTCATCTGTGTATGATATTTAACTGTTGTTGCTCCATCTTTCACAAACAGGACACAAGTTTGCAAAGGATAAATTACAGCCATGTCAGACCAAGGTTAAATATTTGGGACACTGTCTAACCCAGGGGCTAAGACAGAATTCAAGCAATACAAAAAATGACTCTGCCCGCAGAATCAACAGCAGATCCGTACCTTCTTGGGGATGTGTGGATATTGTAGATTATGGATTCCATGTTTTTCTATTCTGGCATTACCATTGCAGGAATTAGTCTCATCCTCAAAGCCTGAGTGTGTTACACCCATAGAGAAGTCAGAGCATAACCTTAAAGAGAGTCTTACTAAACCACCTGCTTTGGGAATACCTGATTATGAAAAACCTTTTCAGTTATATTGTACGGAAGCTGATGGTTGTTCAGCAGGTGTCTTGCCACAGAAACATGATGATGCTAGCAAAACGGTAGCATACTACTGTGCACAATTGGACACTGTGGCAAGATCACTCTCAACGTGTTTAAGAAGTGTAGCAGCAACTGCTCTTCTGGTGTCACGGTTTCGTCATACTGGATTCGTGGGTCTGCCTAACTTGTCGCTACTCCCAGCAGGGTGCGGAGTCTAACGGACGGATAGTCTTCACCAGTGACCACCGCAAGGTGATTTGGGCTTATAGGCGTCTGCCCGCAGGTCGCGGCCCCTACCAGGAGTGTCAGGCGAGACCCTAGGGGAGTAGATAAGTGCAGATGTTACAGAGAGACACAATGAAGGTAGATGGAGCGTGAGTTATTTGGCCAGCGGTCAAATGGAGACAATAGAGCATAAGCTCTTCAGCCCAATGGCAGAGTAAAGACAGATATATGGTGGGCAATTCAGCCAGCAGGATGATGAAGACAAGTGCAGCTTGAACAGTGCAGGCCGTAGTGAAGTGACACAATAAAGATAAGCGCAGCTTGAGCAATTCAGTCCGTAGTACAGCAGCGCTACAGAAATAGGTGCAGCAAGAACAGTCCAGCCAGCACGCTAATGGATGCAGATGCAGCTTGAGCAGTGAGCCCGTAGTATAGCCGCACAGCGGAGACAGGTGCAGCGAGAACAGTCCAGCCATCAAGGTAACGGAGAACAAGGAGGCATTGAGGATCCAAGGTAAACGCACAGGAGACAGATGAAGTCTAATCAGGCAGGTAACTTGATCAACAGGCACTGAGGAGAAGGGGGAAGTGCCTTTTCAAGTTTGGAGCCAAAGCTGGTAGCCAATAGGAAACATACAGGGAACACTAAGGTTAACATCTGCGCATGTGCAGAACCAAATCCAAAACGCCAGCAGCTGAAGCATGAGCAAATGAGGAACAGGTAAGAGAGTCGGTCCTTGTTTATGGAAGCTGAATGAGCGCCGTGTGACAGTACCCCCCCCCCCTTTAAGGGTGGGCACCGCACACCTTAGGTTCGGCTTCAACGGAAATCTCTTGTAAAAGTTCTTAACAAGAATCGGTGCATGAACATTCGTAGCACGGATCCAGGAATGCTCCTCGGGACCAATGCCCTTCCAGTCCACCAGATACTTCAACTCTCCTTTACAGACTCTTGAATCCAAAATTTGTTTAACTTCGAACTCCTGATCCAAATTAACCTTGGGCACCGTAGAAGTAGTATGGGTAGAGGAGAAGCGGTTGATGATCAATGGCTTCAACAGCGAGACATGAAAGGAATTGGAAATCCGAAGGGCGGCTGTTAGAGATAATTTAACACATACTGGATTAATGACTTTGCAAATGGCATAGGGACCAATAAACAGAGGGGCTAACTTCATAGAAGGAGGCAAATATTCTTTGTGGAAAGCCATACTTTATCACCAACCTTTAATATAGGTGTTGCCCGGCGTCTCCTATCAGCCGCAAACTTGTATCGTTTAGAAGATTTCCTGAGACAATTCTTTACTTGTTTACAGATAGACACAAATCTGCGCTGAAAGGCATCAACGGCAGGAACCTGGGTGGGAGGGAAGGGGTTAAACTTAGGAAAGGACGGATGGATGCCATAAACAATCGAAAAAGGTGATGCAGAGGTTGACTCGTGAAGAGCGTTGTTATGTACAAATTCAGCCCAAGGTAGAAGAACTATCCAATCATTTTGATTCGCAGAGGACAATATTCTGAGGAAGGTCTCTAAATCTTGATTAACGCACTCAGTCTATCCATTAGACTGAGGGTGATAGGAAGATGAGAAATTCAACTGGCCGCCAAGGATTTTACACAAAGCTCACCAGAATTTAGAACGAACTGGATGCCATGATCTCAGCGGGGCAACCATGCAACCGGAAGATTTCTTTAATAAACTGTACAGCAAGGACTGAGGAGGAAGGAAGGCCAATGAGTGGAATAAAGTGGGCCATCTTCGAAAACCGATCCACCACAACTCAGATGGTGTTATGTTTCTTACTAGGGGGTAGGCCGGTAATAAAGTCCATGCTAACGTGAGTCCATGGTTTGTCCGAGATAGGCAGTGGAAAATAATTGACCTGCAGGCGACTGACGGGAATACTTGTGCTGGCAGCAAATATCACACGAGGAAACAAACTCCTTGGAGTTTTCGCCACCAATAGTTCAGAGAAACCAGTTCAGTGGTCTTGCGTACTCCGTTATGGCTAGCAAAGCGAGTAGGGTGGAACCATGTCAGAAGTTTTCTCTGTAGATTGGCCGGAACAAAGGTCTTCACAGGCGGTGGTTAACAGGCAGTAGTCAAAGTAGACATGAGAAGGCACTTGGGATCCAGAATAGGATAAGGTGATGTTTCCTCAATATTAACATCAATGTTAAAAGCCTGAGATAGGGCGTCGGCGCGTTTATTTTTCTCTCCAGGTTTAAACATGATGTGAATATCAAAACCAGAAATGAAAGAGACCATCTAGCTTGTCTAGGATTTAGACACTGAACAGATTGTAAATACAACAGATTTTTATGATCCGTAAAAATAGTGACAGGGTGTCTAGCTCCCTCCAACAGATAGCGCCACTCTTCTAAGGCTGTTTTAATAGCAAGTAACTCTTTATCTCCAATAGCATAATTTTTCTCTGCTGGTAGGAATTTCCTGGAGAAGAATGCACAGGGATGAAATTGATTGAGATGAGATTTCTGAGAAAGAACAGCCACTACTTCCACGCTTGAGGCATCGATTTCAAGAAAAAATGGCTGAGAGGTGTCAGGTTGCTGAAGGATGGGTGCTGTAGAGAATGCTTCCTTAAGAAATTCAAAGGCTTTTAGGACCTCCGGAGACCAAGATTTAGGATTGGCACCCTTCCGTGTAAGGGACATAAGGGGTGGCACAATAGTAGAATACCCTTTAATAAAGCGTCTATAATAATTAGAAAATCCCAAAAAACACTGTACTAGTTTCAGACCCAGAGGAAGAGGACACTCAATCATAGCTCGCACCTTTTCCGGATCCATTTCCAGTAATGTGCCAGAAACTATATAGCCAATAAACAACATCTGCGGTTGTTCAAACAAACATTTTTCAAGTTTACAAAAAAGTTGATTTTTGTGGAGTCGTGAGAGGACAACTGCCACAGGAAGACGATGAGAGTGAATATTCTGAGAAAAAATCAAGATGTCATCTAGATAGACTACAACATTATAGAGGAAGTCCCTAAAACGCTCATTAACAAAACTCTGAAACACCGCTGGGGCGTTACACAAGCCAAAGGGCATCATCAGGTATTCATAGTGACCGTCACGAGTGTTAAAGGCTGTTTTCCATTCATCGCCACCTTTGATTCTAATGAGATTATAGGCTCCTCTAAGATCCAACTTGGTAAAAATCTTGGTTCCCTTTCTACGGTCAAAGAGTTCAGTAATGAGTGGAACGGGATATGGGTTCTTAATTGTTATAGCATTAAATCCTCTGTAATCAATACACGGTCGGAGAGAACCATCCTTCTTTTTAATGAAAAAGAATCCGGCTCCGGCAGGAGAAGAAGAAGGTCTGATGAAACCACGGTGAAGGTTTTCTCAAACATAGTCAGACATGGCTAGAGTCTCTGGTAAGGATAGGGGGTACACACGGCCTCGAGGAGGAATTTGACCAGGTTGAAGGTCAATAGGGTAGTCCCAGGCACGATGAGGGGGAAGGAGTTCGGAACTGGTTTTATCAAAAACATCCAATAATTGTTAATATTGCTTTGGTAGGAGATCAGACTTGATTTCTGACGAAATGCTAGTAGAAGCCAGTGGGTGAACACGAGAATGACAATTTTGGAAACAATTGGAACTCCAGGATACAACTTGGGAAGTAGACCAATCCATCTGAGGCGAATGTTGTTGGAGCCAGGGCAGCCCAAGATGACCGGACTGGTGGGGGACGGTAAAACATGAAAAGAGATCATCTCTTTATGTAGTGCTCCTACTTGCAAATGGATAGGTTTAGTGCTGAACTTGATAAGACCATTGGAGATACGAGATCCATCAATAGCAGTAATAGAAACAGGATGCTCTAGGGGAAATGTAGCCAAGGAATTTTGAGACACGAGGGAAAGAGAAATAAAGTTCCCAGCAGCTCCTGAATCCAATAAGGCATAGAAATGGATGGGGCCCACTGGGCCATACAATGTGATGGGGAAAGAACAGACCTTAGGTAGGTTAGAATGAGGAGAGGATTTAATATTACCCAATCTGACTTCTCCCGAACAAATTAGGTTCTGGCGTTTCCTAACTTCTTGGGACAATTGTTAAGCATGTGACCCGGATCGGCACAATAAATACACAGTTTGTTCTTAAATCTTCGGCCGCGCTCCTCCGGAGTCAGGCGTGATCGACCTAGTTGCATAGGTTCATCCTCAGAAGTTGAAGAAAAGTAACGGGGTGCAGTCCTGGGCACAGAACGTTGAGAGTTCTCCCTCTCTGCAGCTCTTTTGCGGAAGTGGAGGTCCAAACAGTTACATAGGGAGATTAAGACATCTAAAGTAGTTGGTAATTCCTGAGAAGCGAGGGCATCTTTGATCTTATCAGACAGTCCATGCCAAAAGGTAGCCACCAGGGCGTCATTATTCCATCGCAATTCGGATGATAAGGTACGAAAAGTGATGATGTATTAGGCCACAGATTGTGACCCCTGGTGAAGCCTAAGGATACTAGATTCAGCAGACGTAACACGACCAGGCTCATCGAAATTTTTTCGAAAGGCAGCGCTGTCTGAAAGTAGTGGGTCATCCCGCTCCCAGAGGGGGGAGGCCCAGGCCAGGACTTGACCAGAGAGCAAAGATATTAGATAAGCGACCTTAGCCTTGTGAGTAGGAAAATTCTGAGGTTGTAGTTCGAATTGAATCGAACACTGGATGAAGAAACCTCTACAAATCTTGGGGTCCCCATCGAACTTGGAAGGAGAAGGGATCCGGAGAGAAGAGGTGGAGTTGGCGGATATTTCGAGAACAGGAGGTTCGGGTGCTGGAATGACAGGAGGAGGCGTGGAAGCAGCAACTTGAATAGAATCCATTCTGGAAGCCAGTATTTGGAAACACTGGAGGAGTTGACGCTGAACAACGTCCTGATGTTCCACCCGGCTGAGTAAATGTTGAAGCATGTCTTTGGCAGAAGGGTCCCCAGTAGAATCCATCATGGCCTGTTGATACTGTCACGGTTTCGTCATACTGGATTCGTGGGTCTGCCTATCTTGGCGCTACTCCCAGCAGGTTGCGGAGTCTAACGGACGGATGGTCTTCAACAGTGACCACCGCAAGGTGATTTGGGCTTTGCGGCTTCTGCCTCCAGGTCGCGGCCCCTACTAGGAGTGTCAGGCGAGACACTAGGGGAGTAGATAAGTGCAGATGTTACAGAAAGACACAATGAAGGTAGATGGAGCGTGAGTTATTTGGCCAGCAAGCAAATGGAGACAATAGAGCGTAAGCTCTTCAGCCCAATGGCAGAGTAAAGACAGATATATGGTGGGCAATTCAGCCAGCAGGATGATGAAGACAAGTGCAGCTTGAAGAGTGCAGGCCGTAGTGAAGTGACACAATAAAGATAAGTGCAGCTTGAGCAATTTAGTCCGTAGTACAGCAGCGCTACAGAGATAGGTGCAGCAAGAACAGTCCAGCCAGCACGGTAACGGAGGCAGGTGCAGCTTGAGCAGTTGAGCCTGTAGTATAGCAGTACATTGGAGACAGGTGCAGCATGAACAGTCCAGCCAGCAAAGGTAACGGAGAACAAGGAGGCATTGAGGATCCAAGGTAAACGCACAGGAGACAGATGAAGTCTAATCAGGCAGGTAACTTGATCAACAGGCACTGAGGAGAAGGGGGAAGTGCCTTTTCAAGTTTAGAGCCAAAGCTGGTAGCCAATAGGAAACATACAGAGAACACTAAGGTTAACATTTCTGTATGCGCAGAACCAAATCCAAAACGCCAGCAGCTGAAGCATGAGTAAATGAGGAACAGGTTAGCATTTATGAAAGCCGAATGAGCGCCGTGTGACATCTGGTAAGTAAGAGCGAGGTCGTAATATTAGGACATGGTTCAGCTGTCTATACACCACATGCAGAATCTGCTCTGTTAAATTCAGCTCAAACTAGACATGTCAGCAAAGTTCAAAAAGTGGGAACTAGCTCTGATGGCACCTGCAAACATCACCATCAAACAGGGCAATACTGTAAATCCAGCTACATACCTACCATATGTGCCTCGAGATGCACAAAGGGTGAAAGGAGAGGAGACTCTAGCTGAAGGTGAATTTTGCAGGTATACTGATACACATGATTGTATTGAATATCTGAACCAAGCTTTTACTGCGAGACCTGACAAACATGACACCCCCTTAGAAAATGTAGATTTTACGTTTTACACGGATGGGAGTTATCAAAGGCAGACAGACACAGGAGACCTATGTACCGGTTATGCTGTTGTAGATGATAAGCATGTTATAGAAGCTGAACCCCTTGGCCCACCTCATTCAGCCCAAGTGGCCGAACTAATGGCACTAAGGAGAGCGTGTGAGTTGCCAGAGGGTAAATCAGCTAATATATACACTGACTCTAGGTACGCTTTCGGGGTAGTGCATGATTTCGGGACCCTTTGGTGTCTTAGAAACTTTATGACAGTGGCAGGTACACCAGTAGCACACTCACAGCACATTAAAGGACTCTTGTCAGTGATACAGTTACCTCTGATGTTTTACCTCTGATGAAACGGCTATGTGTCTGCCCGAAAAACGCGTCAGGTGAATTTCCTACCCACGAGGTGGTTATAGATATCTACTAACCCCGGGGTTACATCCATCCAGCATTGGCAGCGGTTCCGAGCATATTTCACGGGTTGGACTAAGGGACGAATAGTCACTCTCTCCTTCTCCACAGGCTGGAGCACGGGCTAAGTACTGAAATTGTTATGGTGGAGCTATCTACCATTCTTGCTTCTGCATAAATATTTTCTCTACAGTTCAATCATCTTCACACGCTGTGTGATAAGTGGAGATTTTAGCCTAAGAATTTATAAGGATCCATCGTCCCGTATTTTTGACAGTTATTGGAACTCTGCTTAAGGCTTTATTATGTTTCAGAACGACCCTCGGATTGCTAAACCAGAATCCATCTCTTGGGTGTTATATATTTTTATTTTATAATAAATGTATGCTTTGGTGTGATGCTTAGTGCTCTTTTCTGCGCTTTTTTATTTTTGGTGTGCACCAGGCTTGTCTTCTGAAGCCAGGAAGAAGGCAATGTCTTGTCTTACCTGTTTGAGAAAAAATGTCGGGAAGACAATACCAACTGAGCCATCCCATATCCCTTCTACAGATGGATCTTTTCAGGTAATACAAGTTGATTTCATCCAATTACCACCTTGCAGGAATCTCAAATATGTCTTAGTGTGTACTGTTGTATTTTCTAACTGGGTAGAGGCATTTCCAGCTGCACTAATACTGCTGTTTTTCCTGCTAAAAAAATTTGTTCAGCAATTTGCATGTAGATATGGTATCCCTAGAATTATAGAAACCGATAGGGGTACCCATTTTACTGGTGATATCTTTCAGAACATGTGTAAACTTATGGGAATTGATAGTAGACTTCATACTCCTTGCCAACCGCAAGCCATTCGTAAGGTGGAAAAGGTAACAGGTACCATTAAGAACAAACTGAGTAAGATAATGGCTGAAACTGGATTGGTGTGGCCAGAATCTTGCCACTAGTCCCCTATAGCATCAGCACCACTCCCAGAACTCCTCTTAATCTGTTTCCCTTTGAGATACTTTTTGGCAGACAACCTCATTTGATCATAGGTCTACAGGATGATTTACAATGCAATAATGAAGTGGCTGTTCAATATCTCATAAACATGAGCAAACAGCTAAGACAACAGCAACAGAAACTCAAAATGCTGTCACCTGGTATGCCGGAAACAAATGGTCACGATGTTGAACCTGGTGAGTTTGTCATGAACTGCAATTTCTTACGCTCAGGTTGTTTAACAGACCGGTGGGAAGGCCCGTACCAAGTGTTGATGACCAGCACCACATCTCTGAAAGTAGCAGAAAGTGACACTTGGGTCCATTCTACTCACTGCAGGAAAGTCAACAACCCGGAGAAGGTGCAAGACAAAGCCGAGACTGACACTACTGATTCGTCAGTCGTGAACGTGTTTTTCCGGGAGATCTAAAGACTGCAGCTAATAACACCTGAGCCAAGGATGTTGTACAGACTATTATCCCAGCATGGAGTGGCAGTTCTTCTACTCTTCTTTTTCCTGGATTTTTATTATTTTTAGAACATTCTACTTTTGAGATGGTGGACAGATGATGGAGAGAGGGTCCGGTAGTGATAATGATGAAGTGGAGTTGGAGGAGACGTTGTTAGAAAAATCAGTACAGACTGTTGTCAAACTCAGTGCAGGGTAATAAAAAGGTCTGTTAATTATTATTATTATTATTATTATTATTATCATTTATTTGTTGGGCGCCACAAGATTTCCACAGCGCCATACACAGTACAAACAGTAGTACAAAACAGGGTTACAAAGTACAGAACAATAAACACAAAGTACCAATGCTTCAGGAACTCCAGGAAGACATATGGAGTAAAGACAGAGCGGAAGAACCGGTATGGAGACAGGAGGGGAGGGGGGGGCCCTGCTCATAAGAGCTTACATCCTAAGGGAGGGTGAAGCAAAAACAGGCACAAAAGGGAGCCAGTGAAACAGGGGGAGAGAGAGAGGGGCCAGGGGAGAGAGGGAGAATGTAAAGAGTGGGTGATGGGTTAGGTGGATGGCTGGTAGGCTTTAAGGAACAGGTGGGTTTTAAGTGCCCGTTTGAAGAAGCACAGGTTGGGAGAGAGACGGATGGAGTGAGGGAGGTCGTTCCAGTGCAAGGGGGCAGCTCGGGAGAAGTCCTGATTCTAGAGTGATTAGAGTGGTGGAGAGGGGTCGGTCATTGGCCGAGAGCAGGGAGCGGGCCGGAGTGTGAATGGTGATTAGGTTAGAGATATAGGGGGCAGTAGACTGTGAGAGCTTTGTAAGTGGTGGTGAGGAGTTTGAAAAGGGTCCGGTAGGGGAAGGGGAGCCAGTGTAGGGCGGGTTAGAGAGGGGTGGTTGAGGAGGAGCGGCGTGAGAGAAAGATGAGTCGAGCAGCCGCATTGAGAACTGAGCGGAGGGGGGCAAGTTGGGAGAGGGGGAGGCCAGTAAGGAGAAGGTTGCAGTAGTCAAGGCGGGAGATGATGAGAGGGTGGACGATTGTTTTGGTGGCATCTTGAGAGAGGAAGGGCCGGATGCGGATGATATTGTGCAGTTGGAAGCGACAGGCTTGGGCAAGGGATTGGATATGGGGGGTAAAAGAGAGAGAGGAGTCAAGGGTGACACCCAGGCATCGGAGTTGGATGACAGAGGAGATGGTAGTGTTATTGACAACGATAGAAAGGTTGTGGTGGGAGAGGAGTCTGACGGGAGGGAAGACAATAAGTTCAGTTTTAGAGATATTGATTTTAAGAAAGCGCGAGGACATCCAGGAGGAGATGGCAGAGAGACAGTCAGATACACGAGAGAGAAGGGTGGAAGAGAGATCAGGAGAAGAGATGTAGAGTTGGATGTTGTCGGCATAAAGGTGATACTGAAGACCAAAGAAGGTGATAAGAGTGCCGAGGGAGGAAGTGTAGATCGAAAAAAGAAGGGGAACTCAGAGACAGTGTAAGGGGCTATTGTCTGAGAAATATTGTGTCTGTAAGTACTGTGACTCTCTAGTTGAAGAGAAGTGCATCCAGCGATGCCAGTCCAATAGTAATTTGGATTTGGGCAGGCATCCCCTAGATGATTATCACTCCCTAGTGGGTAAAATCTTAAACCAAACTAAGTGCTGGGTGTGCTCTCATGTGCCTCAGGGACAACAAAATGTAGGATTAGTACCATTCCCACTAAACATCTCTGAGGTCCTCGAATTACGGGGAGGAGGCCCATAGAAGGGAGATGTAATATTACTAGGTACACTAGTCTAAAGCTTCGCCAATCAGTCCTTGTTATGTCTGAATTTTCACATGAAAAGAGACTGGAGAATTGGGAAGCTGACCTACCTGATCAGACAATAGCTTGCAACACCAGTATTGATGGGAGACTCTCAAGAATACCAATAACTAGAAATATTGACGGACATAATAGATGGGGCATATCAACAGACATAAGAAAGTATTCATTTGGAAAGTTTCTCTAGGTTATTGTCAAAATGTTATACATGCTGAAACTTGTCTTGAACAGATTGAGACCCTAGGCATGGGGAGTTTTGTTAAAACTTTATGCAATATTATCAATGATCGTACTATCCACTTTTTACCATCAGACATCCGCTACAATCGGCTAAGTGATCGCACCTTGCATATGCTAGTTATGGATGATAAAAGATTAATAGTCAAAATGATATTGTGTTTGGAATGCTAATAGACTGGTTTGAACCAGTATTTCTGCGGGAAGACACGTAGGCATCTGTTCAGAGTTGACCCCAGCGTTGGAGGGCATTGTTTGAATCGACTTATTGCCTGCATTGTACTGGACTGCCCTGAACCAATGGAAAATGCCATGACATCATCACTGTTTTTTATGTACCCCAAACTGTATATAAACCAGGCACTGAGACCATCATTCAGTCTACTTTGACCACAGGCTTCAGGACTGAATGACTGACTGTATGTTGACTGTGTATTGGAATCACATTGATCGCAGCGGGCAATTTTTATTGATAGCAACTAGACGAACATAACAGACGTCTTTCCATTTTCTCCTAAAACACTACATAGTGGAGCCTCCAAAACAGTCATAATAGAAATGTAACGCCATAAGTATACCTATAACTTTATGGGATCGATTCAATTCAGCCCAGTTATTCTAGGAAAAATGCAGTCTGCGCACTATTACTGTTACTATGGTAAAAGTGTGCAGTATTAATGTTAGTATAATCATTTTAATGCTGATATTTCTTGCAGTCCTCAGTGCTGTAAGCAAAAATCCAGGTTAAAATTACTGTATTAACGATAATACAATTAGCGTCACGTTATTCCTACACTGCCATGGCCGAATTGAATCGGCCCCTATGTATTCTAATTACAACTGGATCTAAACTATATTTCAACCATGGACCAAAATAGTTAACTAAATGTCAAGAAATTACTCATTTTGAAAATCTGGCTTAAGAAACACACAGCTATATCATCATCCCATTTAACTCTAAATGGAATAATATAAATGAAGCTTTCTCATTATTTTTATATCATCTGTACATTTCTGTCTGTAACAGATTTATCAAGTAACTCCAATGTAAGGAGATTTAAACCATGTTTAAATAGCATCACCAAAAGAGAGTGCTACCGATAATAATGTTCCAATTCACTACTTCCTCCATAAATGTACAGTTATGTTCATGTTATTTTTTGAATTTCCAGCAGTTGTGATCTATGTCATACAGAACTATGTGACACGGAAGCCGTTGCTTAGCAACAGCCAAAACAGCTCATGATGCTCCAGGAGATGTTGGGATTCAAATATAAACCTGAAGCAATAGTTGGATTCTCTTAGATCAGCATCCAGTGAGGAGCTGTGAGCAGCTGTGAGGAGCTGCTCTGTTTGAGGCTCTTCCTATCATCCTTTCCAGAGTTCAGTTTGCTGATATTGTTGACATCATGCAGTATTTCCAGGTTCCTGAATCTGTGTCATTTCAATCTGGCCTTCAGGCTCCTGTGTACCAATACGTTCATGGTGTCTCATCTCAAGGACATCTTGAGAGAGTTGGTGAGTTGTGAAAGTGTGATCATCAGTGCTAGGAGTAAATAATAAAGCTACGACTAAATATATGAAACAGAGGAAAACATAGTCGAAATAGTTATTTTGTTTCAGGGTAATGGGATAAATTTAGTACAACTGCATATTGCTATTCATAAAGGACACATTTCTAAATAATTTTATTTTTACTGTTTAATGTAAAGATACTAACATAAATGTCTCAACCGAGACAATCTATTTATCCTTCTTAATGCCAATTGGCAGAAGAGTGCCAGTAATAATTAAATAGTATTTAAACCGCTATTTATCAGCTAAAATCTTTCTACTGAACTTAATAAATGGCGGTGACAGTTTGCTGGTTTTAAGCGGCAATGCTGTACGTTACATACTTTCTGGAAACAAGTTGAAGGTAAGATTTTACATACAATATTTTTATTATTATATTTGGATTCATCAACAGATTAGATTTAATATCACATATTCATGGACTAAGCCAAGTAAAGGCGACATCAAAGATTATTCTTTTATGTTAAACACAGCACCAGAAATTTTTAAGGAAAGTGTACAAATCATAATGTTTCAAACTGCCATATAGGGATACTTATAATTACAGATCAGCTTTGCACTTATTTAGGTGTACACAGACATGTGCAGACTTCTGGACGTAAATTAGCAAAAGACACAGACTACTAAAAATAGCATTAGTGAACACAGATATAAGAATGCTTCCTTTCCACTCATGATTTCATTATATCATAAATGAGGCTCCAAAGAATAGAATCAATCAAATCATTAGGGTCAAGACAATTTGACAGAGTGGGACATAGATAAGATATTTCCCAACCAAAAGCATTTTCCCACGTGGTCACAGCCACGGTTTATCCCTTTTGCCATGAAATACCTGACAGTGACCACATGAAACAGCTGTTGGATGGGAATGATCTGCTTTATGGCCGCTTTGTCTCATTCTATTGCCACTGATGTTTTAAAATTAATTCTATCTTTAATTTGCAGCTGTGGTGTGTGGCATGACTCTATTCTCTTTTTATGTTAAATTTTGCATAAAGGTATATCATGTGCACCAGACTTGTGCATGTCCCACACATATACTGTGGCCTCGTTGTCCTCCCTTGCTTCAATGCAGAGACATTGGTGTGTGCAAAGACCTTCAATTCCTCTATAATTACACTTTGGGACAACTATTTTAGGAGATGTATTTCATTAAAGAGATGGAAGTAGTACTTTAAAATGATGTCATTACTTTTGCCTTCATTTCTATCATGTACTATAAGCCTACACAAGTTGGGTAAACATAAAAGACAGAATGGAGACATGCAAGTGTATATAAATACACATGGTGGACAAGTAAGTGTACCTATGCAAAAATAACGTACCGCACCTCTGCATTTCTTTGGTTTGTCAATGACCCCATTGAATAAGTAACATTAACCAACTTTTCTTTTCCAAAGTAGGGTGTTGATGACCATTAGCTTGTTTATATCTCACTTTTGTGTTAAAATCTTTGACCTGCAACATGTGGAAACTCTTTACTTAGGTACAGATTTTATTGTTTTCCAAAATACATTAACATTTTTCCATTTTTTTTAATCTCTAGGTCAAACCTTTGGCATGTTTGACGGTAACTTTTTAAATGTTGAAGGATCGGTAAGGCCACAGGATCTTACTGCACAAGGTTCTTCGTGGTACTACCCTGTCAATGTCTATCCTGAGACATTCACCTTAAATAAATGGCAGCAGAGGCATAATACTATAGACCGAATACAACATTATCCAACTAATTCATTGCTCCATGTACCACACAGTTCACATATCTGCAATAATCAACAAGTGAGTGTCACTGGACATGTTCAGTACCCTGGACTGACACAAATGCAGTATTTACCAACTACTGAGCTTCACAACAACAGAGGACAAATGTTTTACCAGCCTACTGTTTACGTTCAGCAGCAGCAGTTGCCTATTATGAACAAAATACCACCAGGCCATATGTATCCCAACAATGTCAGCTGGACACATCATAACATACAAGCCCAAGAGAAATTTAAGCCAAGCAATGCTAGAAAATCGCTGTCATCAGATTTAAACACTCAAGATGCCTCTCATGGATCTCAGACTGCAATGACCATCTCGAGTCCCAAGGTGACCCCTGTAAAAAATAGAGCTGATATGCACTCCCATAAGGATTCAGGCTCTAACATGTCCCCAAAAATGACCAAAACCTCAATGAAAAACATCAAGAAGAGAAAGGACTCATCTATGTGTGGAACCCTTGCTTCCCACACTATTGAACAAAATGTTAGTACTGATGACACAAAGCATTTCTTCATTGGGAAAATAAACAAATGGACCCATCTTCCAAAAGTTATTCTGCTGCATTCAAGCCTGACATTTTCTTCAATAAGCGTCATTCAATACTACGTTGTGAACAACTAGAGCCATTGACAGATTCAAACACCCTTTTACTTCCTGGGGATATTTTTACAGATTGGGATGCAATGGCTCCTACAATAATCACTGGGGTGTCTTCCAAAACCAAAAATAAGAATGCCCCTCCTGGTCATAAGAGATCTGCAAAACATATACTAGGTTCTTTTGCCAACGACCTTCTTTCCTCTCACTATAAAGATCCTGCAGTCTCCATGCTTATTTCCAGCATGGATTATTTCTATAAAGTCGCACCACATGAAGACATAAAGAGAAAAAAAAATACCCCAAAATCTACCCAATTCTCTTCAAGTAATAATCTTGCCAAATGGTATTCCATATTCAAGAAGAGGCGTCTGTGTAGAATAAAGGCAAAGACTGCAAAGCACCAAAAATCTGTCAAGCCCAAAATAGAGAAGTGAGCCTATGTAAATAAATTGCATTTGTATTCTATTCTGTTCTTTCTGGACTTTACCAATTCTGGATTTTTTGGTCAAATTTGTTTTTATACTTGTGGACATGCTGTCTAAATTTAGTTTACTATCTCTGTAATATACAATGAATTCATTAGATATGTACTATGTTTATTCTGGATATATATATTTTATCTAGAAAGACCCATTAATATTTAGATTTTTTCAAATATTTGTAGTTGCTATAGGTTATATAAAAATACTTCCTAAGAATGCATGTGTCTCATTTAATCTGTGATCAATAATTGTAAATATTAGCTCTATATCGCTACACTATAATGAAATGTTGAGCGAAAGTCAAGTAATTGGTATCTGGAATGTGGAGTTTTATATATATATATATATATATATATATAGCAAAGACACTTGTAATACATTTGTACATTCATTTTACATGTACAAAAACTCTTGTTGAATCTCATAATTTATTTCATTAGAAGCACCAGTTTTCTTTTCTGCAAAGTTGGACGCTTCCATCTTACAAAGTAAAATCCTGACCATTTTACGTCGTTGTTAATTTTACTTATTTGTAGGCAAGCTAGTGATGTACGGAGAAGGCCTGAAACAGGTCCCCTCTGCCAGGAGATCAATTCTCCAGAATTTACTTAAGGAAAAAAGATCTAAACACAACAACCTGCCAAATAATGGCCATATTTCCCATTCATCAACCAGACACAATTATACCAGTGCTACCAAAGTGAACAGATAAACACAAATGTAGATTGTTTCAAGAAAAAAAAATAGAATTTCAAATGTATATCATTTCATAATTTGATAACTGGAAAGTATTTTACAAAATAATAGCTGAATGTAAACATTTATATATGATAATCACATATTCCCACAGCGTCCTCCTGCACACGCGGTACAGCTAGATGTTCTGCTAGGGATGTAATGAGGAAGTGCAGACTGATCTACACACACCGTTGGAGATTTATTTTTCCCCACTGAAGTTTGGAGGCCCTATAAGACTATATAAATCAGAGTGGAGAGAATTCCCCCCTATTTATAGTCAATAAAACAAATGCCATCCTATCAAATTTCACCTATTTTAAAATTTACCATTTACTGTGCTTGACTGAAATATGCTTAAAAAGATTGTTTTCTCGAATTTGTCTAAGAACACAGACATTATTCCAATACCAGCAGCTTTCGGTTTCCGTCATACGTTACAGAAACTTGAGTGAGCCAACCTAAAGTGAGGAGATGCTGAGTACTGTTACTTGCTGGAGTCTACCTTCTACTAGCCCAACCCTGTTCTGATAATCAATCCTTATTTCCTAAAAGTGGTTCATCACACCATTATCTAGATAGCAGCATCTGAGTGATAAACTTTAATGTGATACACACATAGCTAAATTAAAGAGATTCCTATATACCTGTATTAAAGGGCACTGGCTATATTCTAAGTGGAAATTCTTCTGACTATGGATAATCTAAGCTTGGCAGAATGTATTTGAGGTTTCAAAGCTCCCAGACAGCAGCTTCACATATTTAGTTTATTTAATGTTAGCCCTCAGGCATCTTACCTTTCTAAAGAAGGATTCTGATGATCAGAGACATTCATACTAGGGATGCCCCTTTTACACAATGTAGGTGGTATCCCAGCATCATATAAAAGGTACAGGCTTTATGACCACCAGCAGGTGCAGCTGCACCCAAACACTATCTGGAGATGGTCGGAATCAGTGATCTATTCATAGTTTTGTTAAGTGCGTATTGTCGCTAACCAATAATGATTGTCGAACCTCGATTTGTGTTTCCAAAGCACAAAGATTTATTCTCAAAAAGTAGCAGAATAATTCAAGCGAAATAATAATAAGTACAGCCATTACTTATCGCAGGCGCTCTGGATCCAGTGTACAGTCATTCAATCCTGAAGTCTGGGGACAAGATGTCTGAACACTAGATGTGAAGCTGCTGCTTATATGCACACAGAAATACAGTAATACATTGGAGATGGTATAGCTTGCTTCTATTGGTACAGGTTTCAGGAAGGTCCAAGGGGTTGTCAATCATTGGCTAGTTCATCCTAAAGAATCCAAAGGAGGGGGTCATCTCTCCAGGGGGTATGCTCTGCTCTTCCCGCAAAGATTCCTTAGTCTTAAGTAGTTCATAATTCCCTATCATTCATAACTTGTGTATGCACTCTGCGATTACTTCGCAGAGTGAACCAAACAGTAGAAAATGTTAAGAGGTTTATTATGATACCACACATGATATGATTCCTTCAACATGTTCCATATATTTCACTAATGTGCATATAACTTATATTATAACACATAAATACTACTATATTTCGACATAACTGACTATGTGTTGCAACTACCATTAATGTGTACTATTTTACAAGTATGCATGTTTGTGCGAATGTATGGTAAAAGACCAAATACTGTTGCTGCCACGTGTTGCAGCTGCGTATGCCCTTTTACGCTGTGGTGTGCCCTTTTACGCCATAGAGTACCGTACGCATCTTTTCAGACAAAGACAACCAAGTTTGCTCGATTTTAATTGAAATGACTTTATCCAATTTGCTGACTTCGACAGCTCCACCCTTTGATAGTGAAATAAACTATCACCCAATCACCGTTTCAAGTTCAGGATTATACAGTACTTCTTCACAAACCATGATCTCGGTATCTGGTACCACCCTTTCAGTCTCTTTCTCAGTGTTACTCCTAGGAGACCATTTTCCTCATTTCAACACAGTAGGAACACATTTGACACATAAACCAATTGCTAAGATGACACCCAGTATAAGGAGAAGGAGCTTACCTACACTAGCAACCATTTCCTGTACCTACTCCCCCAGACCGGAGAACCATTTCACAGGGTTCAACCACGAGAACCAACCTGCCACCTTTTCCCCGACCTCATATAACAAAGAATTATGGTTCTTTCGAAATTCCCATTTTAGTTGCAAAATTTCAACCATCTTCCGGTCTATAACCTCTTTAGGGTCATCCGTATTATTGGTGATGTACGTGCAACATTTGACACCGAACTGGGTGGCCAGTGTCACACAGTACCCACCAGTAATAGAGGTGAGATAATTTAGTACCAGTCTATGTTGCACCAACTCCTTCTTGTACGCTTGTAGATCCCTTCCAATATACCTGAAAGTGTCATCATACATCTCAGTGATATTATCTATTAATTTAGCTAGGTCTTGGATATATTTAAAGTTTAATGTTCCCCGAGCGGTCCTGGTGAGATCTAGAGCAACCATTACTTGAAACCCAGCGGTCTCACTAATCAATTTTGTAGCTATGGGCTCCTCACCAGGAATCATATTTCTCTTGCCACTGTGTTCATACTGTGTGTGTACGTATGGTGGTGATGTAGTCTTGTGAATACCAACCATTTCTTCATGAGTAATAGTCATGATTTCAGGAACCAGTTTAGCTAAGAAGCACAAGCCCTTGGAACTCGGAGTCACCCAGGAATAAGCTTTCCTTCCACAAACAAAATACACATCATCAGGGAGAACATAAGGAACAGTATGCCCATTAATTATATCACACAGAGTTTTGATAAAACTACCCATGCCCAATGTCTTCATTTGCTCGAGACACGTGTCCGCATGGATGACATTTTTACAATTATCTATAGAGACTTTTCCAATGGATACCTTCTTATGTTTGGTTATACGCCCTAATTTGTGACTTCCATCAACATTCCTGCCTATTGGTGACCTTGTGAGTCTCCCTCTAAAATGAGTGTGGCGAGCCATTGTCTGATTTGATGGGTCAGCTTCCCAATTCTCCAGACATTTTGCATGAGAGATATTTAGACACAGCAAAGATCTGTCTATGGAGTATTGTCGAAGCGTCAGACTAGGGGACCTAGTGTTATTGTACCTCCCGTCTATGGGCCTCCCACCCCTCAATTCGAGTACTTTGGATATGTTTAGAGGGAATGGCACTAGTCCTATATTATGCTGCCCTTGTGGCACGTGAGAGCACACCCAACACTCGGTTTGGTTTAGCACCTTACCCACCAGGGAGTGATAATCCTCCAAAGGATGCCCGCCTATATTCAGAGTACTGGGGGACTGGCATCGTTGGATGCATCTCTCGTCAACTAGGGAGTTGCAGAACTTGCAGATACAATACTCATCAGACAATAGCCCCTCACACTGCCTCCGAGTTCCTGAGCTAGCAGACCTTTTCATAACCCCCGGACCAAGCTTGATAATGGGCTGCTCTGAGTATTCTAATAACTTTTCCTCTGCCTCCATCTCATCCGCATCACTACCGGAACCTTCTTCCGTCCTCCATCCTCCTTCACAAAAATAGAATGTCCTAGAAAGAGTAAAAACAAGGAAAATCCTGGAACAAAAGAAAAACAAAAACCGCCACTCCATCGCTGGAAAGATAGTTCTGGGGCAACGTCTCTGGTTCAGGTGTCTCGACTGCGGGCTTTAGGTCTCCCGGAACAGACTCACAAGTGACAGATCTATGTCGTCGGTCTCAGTTTTATCTTGCACTTTCTCCGGATTATGGACTCTCCTGCAGTGGGTGGAATGGACCTAAGTGTCTCTCTCTGCAACCTTGAGTGATGTAGTACTGGTCAGCAGCACTTGGTACGGGCCTTCCCAACGGTCTGTTAAACAACCTGGACGTAAGAAATTGCGGATCATAACATAGTCTCCAGGTTCAACATCATGACAGTTCATTTCTGGCATACCAGATGACAGCATTTTTAGTTTTTGTTGTTGTTGTTTTAGCTGTCTACTCATTCTTATAAGATATTGTACAGTCACTTCATTATTACACTTCAAGTCGTCTTGTGGACTCACGATCAAATGAGGTTGTCATCCGAACAGTATCTCAAAGGGGGACAGATTAAGAGGAGGTCTAGGAGTGGTCCGAATGCTATGGAGGACCAATGGCAAAGCCTCAGGCAATGCCATCCCAGTTTCAGCCATTACCTTACCAAGCTTGTTCTTTATAGTACCATTTACTCTCTCCACCTCACCACTTCCTTGTGGTCGGTAAGGGGTGTGAAGTCTGCTACCGATTCCCATGAGTTTACACATATTTTGGAAGATATCACCAGTAAAGTGGGTACCCCTATCACTTTCAATGATTCGAAGGATACCGAACCTACATACAAAATCTTGTACAATTATCTTTGCAGTGAACACAGCAGTATTAGTGGCTGCCGGATATGCTTCTACCCAACCGGAAAACACATCAATACACACTAACACATACTTTATACTCCTGCACGGTGGTAATTGGATATAGTCAATTTGTATTACCTGAAAAGGTCCGTCTGTAGGAGGGATGTGGGATGGCTCAGTTGGAATAGTTTTCCCGATATTTTTCCTCAAACAAGTAAGACATGACATTGCCTTCTTACCAGCCTGAGAGGAAAATCCAGGAGCACACCAGTATGCTCTCACCAGTTTGCACATACCTCTTTACCCAGGTGAGTTGCCGTGTGCTGCTTCAGCCAGGCTTGGATAGTACGTTCGGGGAGCTACAGGCTTACCTTGTCCATCCCTCCAGAGTCCTGAGGACTCTTGACCACATCCCTTCGGATTCCAGACCGCCTTTTCCTGCAGGGAACACAAATCTTGCATTTCAATTAGTTTCTGCATGTCTAATGTCTGAAAAACCATCATAGTCTCGGTCGATACAGTCATAGGTTGCCCTGCTGCCCATTTAGCAGCTTCGTCCACCCTGTTATTGCCCAGTGACACTGGGTCTTCTTCAGAGGTATGGGCTTTGCACTTTATGACGGCTACTGTTCTGGGTAACTGTATCGCTGTCAGAAGTCCTTTTATGTGTTGTGAGTGTGCTACTGGCGTATCTGCTGCTGTCGTAAAGTTTCTAAGATGCCAAAGGGCCCCAAAATCGTGCACTACCCCGAAGGCGTACCTAGAGTCAGTATATATATTGACTGATTTACCCTCTGCCAACTCACACGCTCTCCTTAATGCTACTAGTTCCGCCACCTGGGCTGAGTGAGGTGGACCAAGGGGTTCAGCTTCTACCACATCCTGATCGTCTACAACAGCGTAACCAGTACATAGCTCTCCCGTCTCTGTCTGTCTATGACAACTCCCGTCTGTATAAAACGTAAAATCTACATTTTCTAAGGGGGTGTCACGTATGTCGGGCCTTGCAGTAAAGGTCTGATTCAGGTGTTCCATACAGTCATGCGTGTCAGTATTCTTGCCTAGCTCATCATCAACCAGGGTCTCCTCACCTCCCACCCTTTGTGTCTCTAGAGACACATATGGAAGGTATGTAGCTGGATTTAAGGTGCTACATCGTTTGATGATGATGTTTGAGAGTGCCATCAGAGCTAGTTCACACTTCGTGAATCTAGCTGAAGAAACATGTCTGGTTTGGACTTGAGTTTAACAGAGCTGATACAGCATGGGGTGTATAGACAGTTGAATTATTTCCTAATACTACATTGTTATGTGCGTTTTTTCGCTAACCAATAACGATTGTCGAACCTCGATTTGTGTTTCCAAAGCACAAAGATTTATTCGCAATAAGTGGAAAAATATGCTCAAGCGAAGTAATAGTAAATACAGCCGTTACTTATCGCAGGCGCTCTGGATCCAGTGCAGTCATTCAATCCTGAAGTCTGGGGACAAGATGTCTGCACTCTGGATCACAAGCTGCTGCTTATATACACAATCAAATACAGTAATACAATGAAGATGGTATAGCTTGCATCTATTGGTCCGGGTCTCAGGAATGTCCAAGGGGTCGTCAATCATTGGCTGGTTCATCCTAAGGAATCCAAAGGAGGGGGTCATCTCTGCAGGGGGTATGCTCTGCTCTTCCCGCCCGGATTCCTTAGTCTTAAGTAGTTCATAATTTCCTATCATTCATAACTTGCGTATGCACTCTGCGATTCCCTCGCAGAGTGAATCAAACAGTAGGATATGTAATAAGGTTCATTATGATACCACTCATGATGTTATTCCTTTAACCCATTCCGTGTATTTCACTAATATGCATGTAACTCTGATATATCATATAAATACTACTATATTTCGACATAACTGACTATGTGTTGCAACTACCATTAATGTGTACTATTTTATAAGTATGCGTGTTTGTGCGAATGTACGGTAAAAGACCGATTACTGTTGCTGCCACGTGTAGTGGATGCGTACGCCCTTTCACGCCGTAGCGTGCCCTTGTACGTCATAGCGTACCGTACGCATCTTTTCAGACAAAGACAACCAAGTTTGCTAGACTTTAATTGAAATGACTTTATCCAATTTGCTGACTTCGACAGTTCCACCCTTTGATAGTGTAATAAACTATCACCCAATCACCGTTTCAAGTTCAGGATTATACAATACTTCTTCACAGACCATGATCTCAGTATCTGGTACCACCCTTTCAGTCTCTTTCTCAGTGTTACTCCCATGAGACCGTTTTCCACACTTCAACACAGTAGGAACACATTTGACAACTAAACCAATTGCTAAGATGACACCCAGTATAAGGAGAAGGAGCTTACCTACACTCGCAATCATTTCCTGTACCCACTCCCCCCAGACCGGAGAACCATTTTGCTGGGTTCAACCATGAGAACCAACCCGCCACCTTTTCCCCGACCTCATATAACGAAGAATTATGGCTCTTTCAAAATTCCCATTTCAGCTGCAAAATTTCATCCATCTTCCGGTCTATAACCTCTTTAGGGTCCTCCGTATTATTAGTAATGTACGTGCAACATTTGACACCGAACTGGGTGGCCAGTGTCACACAGTACCCACCAGTAATAGAGGTGAGATAATTTAGTACCAGTCTATGTTGCACCAACTCCTTCTTGTACGCTTGTAGCTCCCTTCCAGTATACCTGAAAGTGTCATCATACATCTCGGTGATATTATCTATTAATTTAGCTAGGTCTTGGATATATTTAAAGTTTAATGTTCCCCGAGCGGTCCTGGTGAGATCTAGAGCAACCATAACTTGGAAACCAGCAGTTTCACTAATCAATTTTGTAGCTATGGGTTCCTCACCAGGAATCATATTTCTCTTGCCACGGTGTTCATACTGTGTGTGTATGTATGGTGGTGATGTAGTCTTGTGAATATCTACCATTTCTTCATGAGTAATAGTCATGATTTCAGGAACCAGTTTAGCTATGAAACACAAGCCCTTGGAACTCGGAGTCACCCAGGAATAAGCTTTCCTTCCACAAACAAAATACACATCATCAGGGAGAACATAAGGAGCAGTATGCCCATGAATTATATCACACAGAGTTTTGATAAAACTACCCATGCCTAGTGTCTCCATCTGCTCTAGACACGTGTCGGCATTAATGATATTTTCACATTTATCTGTAGAGACTTTTCCAATAGATACCTTCTTATGTTTGGTTATACGCCCTAACTTGTGACTTCCATCAGCATTCCTGCCTAGTAGTGACCTTGTGAGTCTCTCTCTAAAATGAGTGTGGCGAGCCATTGTCTGATCTGATAGGTCAGCCTCCCAATTCTCCAGGAGCTTTGCATGAGATATGTTTAGGCACAGCAAAGATCTGCCTATGGAGTATTGTCGAAGCGTCAGACTAGGGGACCTAGTGTTATTGTACCTCCCTTCTATGGGCCTCCCACCCCTTAATTCGAGTACTTCGGATATGTTTAGCGGGAATGGCACTAGTCCTATGTTATGCTGCCCTTGAGGCACGTGAGAGCACACCCAACACTCAGTTTGGTTTAGCACCTTACCCACCAGGGAGTGATAATCCTCCAAAGGATGCCCGCCTATATTCAGAGTACTGGGGGACTGGCATCGTTGGATGCATCTCTCGTCAACTAGGGAGTTGCAGAACTTGCAGATACAATACTCATCAGACAATAGCCCCTCACACTGCCTCCGAGTTCCTGAGCTAGCAGACCTTTTCATAACCCCTGGACCAAGTTTGATAATGGGCTGCTCAGGATATCCTATTAACTTTTCTTCGTCCTCCATTTCATCCGTATCACTCCCAGAACTCTCCTCCATCCTCCATTCTCCTTCACAAAAATAGAATGTCCTAGAAAAAGTAAAAACAAGGAAAATCCTGGAACAAAAGAAAAACAAAAACCGCCACTCCATCGCTGGAAAGATAGTTCTGAGGCAACGTCTCTGGTTCAGGTGTCTCAACTGCAGGCTTTAGGTCTCCCGGAACAGGCTCACAAGTGACAGCTCTATGTCGTCGGTCTGAGTCTTGTCTTGCACTTTCTCCGGATTATGGACTCTCCTGCAGTGGGTGGAATGGACCCAAGTGTCTCTCTCTGCAACCTTCAGTGATGTAGTACTGGTCAGCAGCACTTGGTACGGGCCTTCCCAACGGTCTGTTAAACAACCTGAATGTAAGAAATTGCGGATCATAACATAGTCTCCAGGTTCAACATCATGACAGTTCGTCTCTGGCATACCAGGTGACAGCATTTTTAGTTTTTGTTGTTGTTGTTTCAGCTGTCTACTCATTCTTATAAGATATTGTACAGTCACTTCATTATTACACTTTAAGTCGTCTTGTGGACTCACGATCAAATGAGGTTGTCGTCCGAACAGTATCTCAAAGGGGGAAGAATTAAGAGGAGGTCTAGGAGTGGTTCGAATGCTGTGGAGGACCAACGGCAAAGCCTCAGGCCATGCCAACCCAGTTTCAGCCATTATCTTACCTAGTTTGTTCTTGATAGTACCGTTTACTCTCTCCACCTTACCACTGGCTTGTGGTCGGTAAGGGGTGTGAAGTCTGCTACTGATTCCCATGAGTTTACACATATTTTGGAAGACCTCACCAGTAAAGTGGGTACCCCTATCACTTTCAATGATTCTAGGGATACCGAACCTACACACAAAGTCTTGTAAAATTCTCTTTGCAGTGAACACAGCAGTATTAGTGGCTGCCGGATATGCTTCTACCCAACCGGAAAACACATCAATACACACTAACACATACTTTAGATTCCTGCACGGTGGTAATTGGATATGGTCAATTTGTATTACCTGAAAAGGTCCGTCTGTAGGAGGGATGTGGGATGGCTCAGTTGGAATAGTTTTCCCAACATTTTTCCTCAAACAAGTAAGACATGACATTGCTTTCTTACCAGCTTGAGAGGAAAATCCGGGAGCACACCAGTATGCTCTCACCAGTTTGCACATACCTTCTTTACCCAGGTGAGTCAGGCCGTGTGCTGCTTCAGCCAGGCTTGGATAGTATGTTCGGGGAGCTACAGGCTTACCTTGTCCATCCCTCCAGAGTCCTGAGGACTCTTGACCACATCCCTTCGCCTTCCAGACCGCCTTCTCCTGCAGGGAACACAAATCTTGCATTTCAATTAATTTCTGCGTGTCTAATGTCTGAAAAACCATCATAGTCTCGGTTGATACAGTCATAGGTTGCCCTGCTGCCCATTTAGCAGCTTCGTCTGCCCTGTTGTTGCCCAATGACACTGGGTCTTCTTCAAAGGTATGGGCTTTGCACTTTATGACGGCTACTGTTCTGGGTAACTGTATCGCTGTCAGAAGTCCTTTTATGTGTTGTGAGTGTGCCACTGGTGTACCTGCTGCTGTCGTAAAGTTTCTAAGACGCCAAAGGGCCCCAAAATCGTGCACTACCCCGAAGGCGTACCTAGAGTCAGTATATATATTGGCTGATTTACCCTCTGCCAGTTCACACGCTCTCTTTAGTGCTACTAGTTCCGCCACCTGGGCTGAGTGAGGTGGACCAAGGGGTTCAGCTTCTACCACATCCTGATCGTCTACAACAGCGTAACCAGTACATAGCTCTCCTGTCTCTGTCTGTCTATGGCAACTTCCGTCTGTATAAAACGTAAAATCTACATTTTCTAAGGGGGTGTCACGTATGTCGGGCCTTGCAGTAAAGGTCTGATTCAGGTGTTCCATACAGTCATGCGTGTCAGTATTCTTGCCTAACTCATCATCAACCAGGGTCTCCTCACCTCCCACCCTTTGTGTCTCTTGAGACACATACGGAAGGTATGTAGCTGGATTTAGGGTGCTACATCGTTTGATGGTGATGTTTGAGGGTGCCATCAGGGCTAGTTCCCACTTTGTGAATCTAGCTGAAGAAACATGTCTGGTTTGGGCTGAATTTAACAGAGCTGATACAGCATGGGGTGTATAGATGGTTGAATTATGTCCTAATACTACATCCTCGCTCTTACTTACTAGAAGGGCCGTTGCTGCTATACTTCTGAGACATGTTGGGAGTGATCTTGCCACATTGTCTAATTGTGCACTGTAGTATGCTACCGGTCTGCTAGCGTCACCATGTTTCTGTGCGAGGACACCTGCTGCACAGCCATCAGCTTCTGTACAATATAGCTCAAAAGGCCTTTCATAATCAGGTATTCCCAATGCAGGTGCTCTTGTCAGACTATCTTTAAGATTAAAGAACGCTTGCTCTGACTCTTCTGTGTGTACGACACGTTCTGGTTTTGAGGAAGAGACTAGCTCCTGCAATGGTAATGCCAGAATAGAAAAACCTGGGATCCATGACCTACAGTATCCACACATCCCCAAGAAAGTACGAATCTGCTTCTGGCTCTGTGGCAGGGTCATGTGTTGTATGGCCTCAATTCTGTCGGTTGTCAGGTGTCTTAGCCCCTTAGTGAGGCAGTGTCCTAAGTATTTGACCTTAGTCTGACATGGCTGTAATTTATCCTTTGCCACCTTGTGCCCTGTTTGTGAAAGATGAAGCAACAACAATTTAGTATCATGTAAACATGACATAAAAGAATCAGAGCACAACAACAAATCGTCCACATATTGAATTAGAACAGACCCATTGTGGGGTTGAAAGGATTGCAAACAGTCATGTAAGGCTTGGGAGAAAATACTGGGGCTGTCAATGAACCCCTGGGGTAGTCTGGTCCATGTGTATTGCACTCCCCTGTAGGAGAATGCAAAAAGGTATTGGCAGTCAGGGTGAAGAGGGACTGAGAAGAAAGCAGAACATAGATCAATGACAGTAAAATCACTGGCAGACGGTGGAATCTGCATGAGGATGACAGCTGGATTCGGCACTACGGGGAATTGGCTCTCAACAACTTTGTTAATTCCCCTTAAGTCCTGGACTAATCTATAGCCCCTCCCCCCACTCTTCTTCACAGGGAAAATGGGACTATTTGCTGTACTGGCTGTACGAATTAAAATCCCTTGTTGTAACAGCCTCTCAATAACAGGATATACCCCTAGTTCCACCTCCGGTTTTAATGGATACTGTGGGATTTTTGAAGCTATCCTACCACTTTTTAGATTGACCATGACAGGGGCTACGTTTGCCATCAGTCCAGTGTCCTGTCCATCTCTGGTCCATAGGGAACCTGGTATTTCCAGCAACATCCCCTTTACTTGAGATGGACTTTGTTCTATAACAGGAGAGTGTAACATTAACCTTTGAGGGGTGGCCAATATGTCCTGTACCTCATGTGCAACCTTCTCGGGTATATCTAGGAACACACCATCTGAAGTACAGTATATGACACATCCCATTTTACATAACAAGTCTCTCCCTAGCAAGTTAGTAGGAGCCGCTGCAGCCAAGAGAAACGAATGCTTAGTATGCAGAGGCCCGATAGTAACTTCGGCGGGTTTAGTTAGAGGATAATGTAACACTTTTCCCGTCACCCCCATAGCTGGAATAGTTTTGCTGGTCACCTGTAGGTTGAAAGGAGAGGTTATCACAGATCGGGCCGCCCCTGTATCTACAAGAAAAGTTTGTTTTCTACCAGCTATGTCAACTATCATTGTTGGTTCTTCACTCTGACTCTCAGTTAACCTCACTGGCTGTAGACTACAGGTATGACCTGACCCCTACCGCTGACTATTGATTTCCCGCGCAGCATTTGCTGCCGTAATATGCGCGGGTAGATGTGAGTCTTCTAGTCTATGTGAATCCCTCCTTGGAGGATATCTATGTGACCCACCTCTCTGTGTATTGAGTCTTTCCTTTTTACACTCTCTAGCGTAATGTCCTTCCTCGTTACAGTTAAAACACCTGATCACTTTAGGTTTCCGGTTATATGGGTTGTATGCTGGTGGTCGTGTATGCACCTTTTCTAGAGCCTGTATACTTACCATCATTAACCTATCACTTTTCTCCTCCCTTTTTCTAAAAAGGTTTTTGTCATGCTCCACAGCAGACTCCCTAAGAGAGTCTACCGTGACGCCTCTCCAATTAGGTAATGTGGTTTGTACTCTCGTCTTTAAATTTTCTCTAAGGCCATCCATCAGTACTCCTACAGCTACCTCTCTGTGATGTGGGTCCTCACTTATGTTGGATATCCCAGTAAATCGTGCGATCGCTGTTATAGCTCTAGCAAAGTAATCTGAGGCAGTTTCACTATCCTTTTGTTTAATGGTGAAAATCTTACTCCAATTTAATACTACTGGAAAACAGATGGCTAAGTGTTTGACAATTTGTTCTATATTCCGTTGGTTAATCTCATCAGTCAAGGTTTCATCTTCCTCCAACAAACAATCTTCAATAAATTTTTGTATGTCAGTATGGGGAGGAAGACACACCCTCAACACTACACGCCAATCCTTACTGGTTGGTTCGTGAGCATTTCCTAAATCTTTAACAAATTTCTGACATTTAGCTAACTCTTTTCTAGGATCTGGGAATTCAGTCATAATGGAACGTAACTCTGATCTAGTCCAAGGACAATGCATTGTAACATTTCTTAAAGGAACTACACCATCCTTATCCGGTTTCCCATTGGGAACTGATATTGTGCGGATTGGGTACGCACCCACTGGTTCACTGGTTTCAGAAGTCACTACCGGATCCTGTTAACCATACTTTATCTTTTACAGTATTTAGTACCTCTGTATTAAAACTCCCTATTGTTGGGAAAGGCCTATCACAATCTTTGGTCATCTTGACCCACATATCGCAATATGCAGTTGCGTATGCACCATATTTCTTACACATGAGAAATCTCGCTAAACCAATAGGCCCTTCCTTAGGCAGTACCTTGGCGTTCTCTAGCGTTTGCTTAGCACCCATATTGAACAATAGGGTCCCAGAAATATCACAATATCCTGCCACAAAATAGGGTTCCAGAAATAACACAATATTCTGCCACTAATTTTCAACACTACCGCTAGAAATATTTTACCGGCCTGTGGACTTATTTGCTACAAGCCGCGTCCACTCGCTTCCTCTTGTATTAAACAAGGACCCCTAATACAGAAATATCGGACTAAAGGGTTATCAGCTCCCTGATCACCCCTGACTCTCCAACAAAATCTGTTGAGTTTATTACGCTTGGCAGCATCCGGTAAAGTCAATTACCAGCCTTACCAATGTAATTCCTCCCCGTTACTCCCAAGTCACACTCACGGCTTTCCTTGCCGTGCGGTGCAATCGCAACGCTTAAAGCTAATCTGTAAGCGATACGATTACCCTTGGGTGCACGTCGCAAAAACGTATTCAGTTTCCGCCCCGGTATACCTGCCTTGTATACCGTACACCAAACAGCAACTGACACTCTATTTTATAATAGATAAAACCTTAGTGTATTTAAAGTCAACAAATCACACAACATACACCTTTTTTGCGCAGAAAATAAAAGAATTCCCAACAATAGTAATAATGTCCCGGAGGTTTTCACAAGTGATTTATACTATGCATGTATAACAACTATCAAAACGATTGTTTAACCACGTGGCAAATCTACCGGAAGTTCGCGTACGCACAGCCGGAAATACACATACACTAAGCAATGCAATACCGTTAAAACGCAGAATGACAGTAAAAAGAAACAGTTTTCTCTTTTGTCCCTAGGTTCTAGTTAGCGAGCCCTAGACAATGTAAAACGGAAATTCGGTTTCACAACACAGAGTAAAATCCAGGTTTTGAACACATTGCGTTCTTACCCGTTTATGACGCGTCTCCACCCTTTGTTGAGGAACCGAAATCCGTTGGTCTTGCGTATCTTCGGTAACGAAACCTCCAAAGCTGACGGGCTCCCAAATTGTTAAGTGCGCATTGTCGCTAACCAATAACGATTGTCTAACCTCGATTTGTGTTTCCAAAGCACAAAGATTTATTCTCAAAAAGTAGCAGAATAATTCAAGCAAAATAATATAAGTACAGCCGTTACTTATCGCAGGCACTCTGGATCCAGTGTGCAGTCATTCAATCCTGAAGTCTGGGGACAAGATGTCTGAACACTAGATGTGAAGCTGCTGCTTATATGCACACAGAAATACAGTAATACAATGGAGATGGTATAGCTTGCTTCTATTGGTACAGGTTTCAGGAAGGTCCAAGGGGTTGTCAATCATTGGCTAGTTCATCCTAAAGAATCCAAAGGAGGGGGTCATCTCTCCAGGGGGTATGCTCTGCTCTTCCCGGC
This sequence comes from Mixophyes fleayi, assembly GCF_038048845.1. Taxonomy (NCBI): domain Eukaryota; kingdom Metazoa; phylum Chordata; class Amphibia; order Anura; family Limnodynastidae; genus Mixophyes; species Mixophyes fleayi. Next base: position 193,295,378 of record NC_134403.1, on the reverse strand, counting down.
AAGATTCCTTAGTCTTAAATAGTTCATAATTCCCTATCATTCATAACTTGTGTATGCACTCTGCGATTCCTTCGCAGAGTGAATCAAACAGTAGAAAATGTTAAGAGGTTTATTATGATACCACACATGATATGATTCCTTCAACCTGTTCCATGTATTTCACTAATGTGCATATAACTTATATTATAACACATAAATACTACTATATTTCGACATAACTGACTATGTGCTGCAACTGCCATTAATGTGTACTATTTTACAAGTATGCGTGTTTGTGCGAATGTATGGTAAAAGACCAAATACTGTTGCTGCCACGTGTTGCAGCTGCGTACGCCCTTTTACACTGTGGCGTGCCCTTTTACGCTGTAGAGTACCGTACGCATCTTTTCAGACAAAGACAACCAAGTTTGCTCGATTTTAATTGAAATTACTTTATCCAATTTGATGACTTCAACAGTTTATACAAGCCTACAAAGGACAACGAGAAAACAATGAGTTTAGGTGAGGACCTGGGGGTTGGAACAGTAGTTCTCCTGGTACCTGGCCTCTAGGTTCATGAATCACACTAGTATGGAAGCAAGAAAGAGATAAAAATCTCTTTATATAAACAAAGTGTACACACAAAGTAAATGCAAAAGTTCTCCTCAAGGATATCATATGAAAGGAATAGGCTTGATGACCACCACCAGGTGCAGCTGCACCCAAAGACTATCTGGAGAAGGCCGGAATCAGTGATCTATTTGTCATCCAAACAGATCCATCAGGATTTGTTGGTCAGGAAAGGCACTGCCAGGTCAGACGAGTAAGCACTCCACTTATACTTAATAGGCACTTTTGAAATGTCATTGGTTAAAGTAGTCTGATGTTTTACATGTGTATCGTAAGGTATTCATAGTTTATACAAGCCTACAAAGGACAACGAGAAACCAATGAGTTTAGGTGAGGACCTTGGGGTTGGAACCGTAGTTCTCCTGGTACCTGGCCTCTAGGTTCATGAATCACACTGGTATGGAAGCAAGAAAGAGATAATAATCTCTTTATTTAAACAAAATGTGCACACAAAGTAAATGCAAAAGTTCTCCCCAACGATAAACGTATTCCCCCACCAAATATAACCAATTGTCAGTAAATTCACCAGTGTCAATAAAACCGCTCAGCCAAGTCCTCAGCAGGTTACCTCCCAGCTCCCTCCCTAGCAGGCAAAAATTCCTGGCAACAAAGTCAACAGTTGACAAATCCAGGTGGGCCAGGGGTTCTGATCCGATAGATGTGTATGCTGATACCGGCCACTCAGCCAACTATCCACCAGCTTGGTGGGACTCTGGGTATCAGTCTCCCTATTGATGTAGGCTCACCAATTATGCAGAATCGGCATCTCCTCATGGAGTGGTGAAAAATCAGTCCTTGAGGTTCAGCACTAGATGTGGCTGAGCAAGTTCCTGGTTTACACAATCCTGGTTTCCTCAGGCCCTGATATAGACTTCAACTTCCCTATCACCAACACCACCGACCCTGCTTCCATTAAGCTGCTCGCCCTTTCCTCTTTCCTTGGCCTCTCTCAATGGATAGCTTCCTCTACCCACTGCCTTGGTCACTCCCTTGACCTTGTCTTCTCCCACCTATGTAGTCTTTCTGACTCCTCCATCTCTCCCTTTCCACTATCCTCTCATTCTCACTCTCCTCTAGTCCTGCACCCCTCCCCATACCCAAATCTATCCAGTCAAGATGCAACCTTGACGCCCTTGATCCTGCTATTCTGTCCTCTTCTCTCGAAACTCCCAGGCCTGCCGCAATCAGACGGTCTCCCCCTACAACCACACCCTCACCTCCACTCTTAATGTGATTGCCCCTGCCCATTCCGTCCATTGTCGCTGCTCCAAACCCCAATCCTGGCACTCCAAATTTACCTGTTTTCTCCAAAAATGCACCCGTACTGCTGAACACCACTTGACAAAATCTTGTTCCCTGGCTGATTTCCTCCACTTCAAGTTCTCACTCAATAAACTATTCTTCTTTAAATCCCTCATCTCCTCCCAGTCCTCTAACCCCCGCCGCCTTTTCGCCACCTTCAACACACTCCTACTCCCTCCCATTCTCCCTCACTGCGAGTGACTTTGCCTCCTTTTTCGTCTCTAAAATCGAGGCCATCAGACTTGAAATCTCCTTCTCCGCTCACTCTTCTGCCACCCCCCACTCAATCTTCCGCTCCCCCTCCCACTCACCCCTTCTCTTCCCCAGCCACCAACTACTACACTCCTTTTGCCCTACCATGGGTGAGTAAGTCCCCACTCTCAATTTATTCATCCCCTTCTACCTGTCCCCTTGATCCTATCCCTTCTCACCTCCTTCGTTCCCTTTCCCTCACCACCTGCTCCCACCTCGCTCACCTCTTTAATCTGTCCCTCTCCATCGGAATCTTACCCTCTTCTTTTAAACATGCTCTCGTCTCACCCATTGTAAAGAAACCTAATCTTCATCCCACTTCACTCTTTAACTACCACCCCATTTCGCTTCTCCTCTTTGCCCCCAAAATATTTGAGAGGCTCGTCTGCAACCGTCTCACCACTTACCTTTCGGAACACTCCCTCCTTAATCCTCTCCAGTCTTTTTTCCGCCCCTTCCACCCCACTGAAACTGCCCTGGCTAAAGTTACAAGCGATCTCCTCTTGACTAAAGCCAGGGACCACTTCTCCCTTCTGATTCTCCTGGACCTCTCAGTGGCCTTCAACACCGTTGACCAAAACCTCCTGCTTCGCTACCTCTAGTCCATTGGCCTCTAAGGCAATGTCCTTTCTGAGTTCACCTCTTACCGATCGTTCCTTCTCTGTTTCCAACTCTGGGTCTCTCTCCCCCACTTCCACCCTTCCAGTTTGGGTCTCACAGTGTTCTGTTCTTGGACCATTACTCTTTTCACTATACACCTTCTCCCTGGGTGAACTCATCAGCTCATTCAGCCTCAAGTACCACCTTTATGCTGACGACACTCAACTCTACCTATCATCTTCTGATCTCTCTCCCTCCCTTCTCTCTAGGGTGTCCGCCTACCACTCTGCCATCTCCTCCTGGATGTCCTCTAGATTTCTTAAACTCAATCTTACTAAAACTGAACTTATTGTCTTTCCTCCTTCTCGATCCTCCTCCCCTTCTGACCTCTCTCTCACTGTCGACAATTCCTCTATCTCTCCTGTTCCCCAACTTCACTGCCTGGGAGTCATCCTCGACACCTCTCTCTCCTTTGCCCCTCACATTCTCTCTCTTGCTAAATCCTGTCGCTTCCAGTTACGCAACATCGCACCCATTCGGCCCTTCTCTCCCAGGATGCCACCAATTCTCTCATCGACTCTCTAATTATCTCCCGCTTGGACTACTGCAACCTTCTCCTTATTGGCCTCCCCATTCTCATCTCGTTATTCTTTGATCTGTACTCAACGCAGCTGCTAGGCTCATCTTCCTTTCTCACAGTTCCACTGTCTCCCCCCCCTCTAAAAAGCCCTTCACTGGCTCCCCATTCCCTGCAGAATTCTTTTCAGGCTCCTTACACTGAATTACAAGGCCCTCGCCAACTCCACTGCTCCCTACATCTCCAACCTCATCTCTATTCTCACTCCATCCAGCCCACTGCAATCGGCCAATGATCGTCGCCTCTCTTCCCCTCTGATTACCTCTTCTCAGGCACAAATCCAAGACTTCTCCCGCTCTGCCCACCTCCATTGGAATAAGCTCCCTCCCTTCATCAGAACATCCACGAATCTGTCCAGTTTCAAACGGGCATTAAAAACCCACCTTCTCCTAAAGGCCTTTCAGTCACCTGCTTATAAATCGACTTTGTCGGCTACCTCTCTCTCTCATCCCTTCTTCCCCCTTCCATGACTCTGTCTCCGTTTCACCCATTTCTCTGTTTCACCCTTGTGTCTCTCTGTATGTCTACCCCTCCCTTTAGATTGTACGCTCCTTTGAGCAGAGCCTTCTCTTCTCCTGATTCCATCACTTTTAACTTTGCTCTCCAGCTACTCAGCCCATCTCCTCTTAGAACTTCTACCCTCTGACTCCTCTCGCTTTTCTCTGCACCTCTCAGTGGCTCTTAACCTGTCATTCATGCCCACCCTTTTGGGCTCTGGTTGCCAGCTTGTGCTGATTATCCCTCACACTTTCAGCCTTTCTCTCTAGCCGTGCTTTGAGCTGCCGGAGGTATAGCGCTTATTGTTAATTATAACGTGCAGTTTCACTTTGTACTGTGTTATTGTTTGCCCTTGTACAGCGCTAAGGACACTGTGTGGTGCCCTATAAATAAAAATTTATAATAATAATAATAGAGTATGGCTACTCATAGCATCAGTCCAAGTCCCCTCTCCAAAATTCCTCAACAACCACTCCCCTCTGGCTTTCACTCTTTGTTCATCCCCAAAATCGGGCCCAGGGACGGATTTAGAGCTAGGCAACCTAGGCACGTGCCTAGGGCCCAGCGGTTCTCAGGAGGACTGCGGAAAAGCAGATGGGAGGGACAAGGGAAAAAAAATTGCAGCCCCCTCCTCCGACTCGCCCCCCCCCCGCCACCACGACTCGTGGGGGGGGGGGGGGCGTGAGTCGGGGGAGGTGCTAGTGTTACAGCTAAATGACCGGCCTCCTCCCTTCCCTATGTGTGGCCTGCTCTGTGTCACACGGGATGTACACCACATGTGCAGCACAGTGCGCAGATGGATAAAAGTTAGTCAGGGGGGTAGTTTATTAATATAATATGTGAGGGCCAGTGCATGTATATTATGTGTGTGTGAGAGGCCAGTGTATGTATATTATGTGTGTGTAAAGGACCAATGTATGTATATTATGTGTGTGTGAGGGGCCAGTGTATGTATATTATGTGTGTATGAGGGGCCAGTGTATGTATATTATGTGTCTGTGACGGGCCAGTGTATGTATGTTATGTGTGTGTGAGGGGCCAGTGTATGTATATTATGTGTGTGTGAGGGACCAGTGTATGTATATTATGTGTGTGTGAGGGGCCAGTGTATGTATACTATGTGTGTGTGAGGGACCAGTGTATGTATATTATGTGTCTGCGAGCGGCCAG